>NC_079193.1:258165469-258785469 GCF_029499605.1 Hyla sarda
GTTGGGAGATATAGTCATGTGGTGTGCGAGATTATGTTGGCGAGTGACAAGCTTGTCACATTACCCCCCGTTTCACAACTACAACTCCCAGCATGCCCTTACAGTAAGGACATGCTGGTAGTTGTGGGCAGGTGACAAGCTTGTCACCCGTCCCACAACTACAACTCCCAGCATGCCCTTACTGTAAGGACATGCTGGGAATTGTAAACGTACAACCCAGGGAAGCGGGTGGTAATGCGCTCCACTCCCTGGCCGGCGGTGATCAGAAAATCACTGTAATTTCATATTTCCTACCGGGTCCCGTGACAAGGAACCCGGCGGGAAATATGAAATGACAGTAAACTCTGCGGCGCTGTAGCAAAGGGAACCCGGGCTGACATAACACTGCAGCCACCCAGGACTCCCGCAGCCGGGCCAGGCAATGTGCAGGAGCTGTCCCTGCCATCCTTCAGCGTGTACCGCAGCATTTAGGGATGGCAGGGATGGCTCCTGCACATCTCCCAGTCCGTCTGCAGGATTTCCGGGCGGCTGCAAAGTGATGCAAGCCGGGCTCCTTTTATCATATAACGGAGCCGCAGAGTTTTAGTCCATACTGTAAGATCAAATTTCCCGCCGGTTCAGAGATTGGCTGCCGAGGTATGTTAAAAGGAGTCCGGGCTCCATCTGATTTTAACCCCGCTACTCTAACTTAATGAGGGGACAGGGACACTGCTTTACATCCCCCCCCCTTGTCTCCCGCCCGCTACAAGACTACAACTCTCAGCATTCCCTCACTGTAAGGGCATGCTGGGATTTGTAGTCTTGCAACATGTAGCAGACAAATGGGAGATGTGCGGCGCGGGCATGCGGGAGACATGGGGAGTAGGGGATGTAAATCAGTGTCCCTGTCATTAAGTTAGGGGAGCAGGGATAGAATCAGACAGAGCCCGGGCGGCTGCAGAGTGATGCCAGCCCGGGCTCCTTTGTACAGTTGTAATATATTTCCCGCTGGATCACGGCTGCCAGCGGGAAATATAAAAATTTGCTCTCAAAAGCAGTTTTGTAAGCCAGCTCCGGGCTGGCTTACATTTACGCTGTTTTGGAGGCGGTTGCGACTTTTTGTGCAACTTTCACACTTGATAAATCCCTGACCACTGCAAAGTGAAAAATAAAATTTACTTTCGTAGGATCTTTGGTAGCTTTTTGCTTACAGCCAAAAGTCGCACAAAAATTTGCTTAGGTGGTAATTTTGTAAGCAAAAATAGAGCTCTGAATCCCTTGATAAATGTCCCCCATAGTTCTCACTCCACCCTGTGAAAGTGCCCCGGTTACATCACCATCACCGTACACTGTAAGATGCTGCAGCCAATAACTGACCTTAGCAGTCATGTGACCACTGAGTGGAGTGGTAAGCAGAGGGTATATGAGTATCTTTTTTTATATTTCTCTTACCAACCATTGCTGCTGAGCTATTTTTTCAATAACCCCAAAAAACATTTCTGCCTCCAAACTGGAGAATCATAGAATCATAGAATAATAGTGAGAGTGAATTAAAGGACAATGTAGTATAATCCTTGTCCATTCTCAATCATCGCATTTGCCTTATTAACTGGTACGTGGCCCTGGAAACCACAAAGGCTAAAAAAGGTACAGAAATATGAAATCTAAAATAAAAAAACATGGTGACATCCTACAATGGGTCCCAGGCAGCACCCTATCACAGAAAGCACTTTGCAGACTAAGATCCTTATTTTTATTTTTTTTAAGCGCCCTGCTGCAACTTATATATTTATAGTTGAACTTTGCCTTCCAAGGTTTCTTCTGCAAGCACTGGCTCCTGCCGGGTGACACCTCCATGCGCCTGTGCTTGAGGCAGGGAGAGAGTGCTCCATCTGGTAAGTCACACTGGGCCGCGCATGTCTCCAGGATGTCAGGGGCGCATATGCAGAGGACCTCAGTCTCCCGCACCGCTCCAAGCAGTAACTTAAAGGGGTAGTCCAGTGGTGAAAAACGTATCCCCTATCCTAAGGATAGGGGATAAGTTTGAGATCGCGGGGGGTCCGACCGCTGGGGCCCCCTGCGATCTCTCTGTACGGGGCCCCGGCTCTCGGCCCAGATAGCGGGTGTCGACCCCCGAACGAGGCGGCGGCCGACACGCCCCCTCAATACATCTCAATGGCAGAGCCGGAGATTGCCGAAGGCAGCGCTTCGGCTCTGCCATAGAGTTGTATTGAGGGGGCGTGTCGGCCGACGCCTCGTGCGGAGGTTGACACGCCCCCTTCCCACGGGCTGTCGGGGCTCCGTACAGGAGATCGCAGGGGGCCCCAGCTGTCGGACCCCCGCGATCTGCAACTTATCCCCTATCCTTAGGATAGGGGATAAGTTGCTCACCACTGAGTCACCACTGGACTACTCCTTTAAGGAGGATAGGTGTGGCGGCCATTGCAAAGCCCAGTCCTGTCTATCGGACTGTTGCTGACCAGCATCCAAACATGATTTTCGCACGGATAAAGCAGACGTGCAGCCAAAAGGTATGGCTGCATCACATGTGTTCTCAATAGTAAGCTCATGTGGGTAGTCTGGGGGGTAAAACACTGGTGACAGTTGCCCTTTAAAGGTGATGCAGCAATAACTGTCAACTTGACACTATTTATATATAATCAAGAAAATGTGTTCTTTGTATACTTAATAGTGTCATTATAATTTACTATGATGGAATTTAACATAATGCTATACCATATATTTTTGCATGTAGGCAAGGTGGGGGGGGGGGGGGTCAACATTTTATTCTTGGACACAGGCAGCACAATGTCTTGGGTTGGCAATGGAACCCAGTCTGAGGAATATATATGTTGTTGTTCTTCTTATCCTCAAGGGAACAGAAAAGACTTTTAAGAGTTAAAGTGTATCTGAGATTTGCGCTGTTATGTTGGTATTTTCCCAGCTATGGTGTCAAGTTTAGTGCCCCCTTTCTCTGCAGTTCTGTTTTCCAGTATGTGTGAACCTCTCTGCCAGCACTGCTCTGTGTTGCACTTTCACCCCTTACCTCCCAGTCTACCCATGACTACAGCCCACACAGGAGTGTATGTGTTATACGGCCTTGAGTGTTCTGGACAGAGTGCAGTATATTTTCTGGATCATCATGCTCAAAAATTATCCACAAATGCATTTTATCAAGAACATACAGAGCCAATTTATAAAGTGAAAATAGTTTATACCACATACACTGACTAATAATAGCAAATAAGTGTACATAAATGTAACTAGCTATGAAAAAAAGCTATTAAACCACAATAAAGCCAGAGTTGACTTACAAGGGTGGGGGGGTAACATGGGGGCAGTTTGTGACAAAGAGAGGAAGACAGAGACAGTCAAAGCTTCCATTCTGGCCACTAGGCTCAAAACTAAGCAGTGCCCTCCTTTTCAACACAAACCAGATTAAAGCGAAAGGTGACACTAGTTAATAGATAAGATACCATTCATGAGAGCTAAAGCTTAGACACCCCCCCCCCCTCCCTGTAGAATTCCCTCTGAAAAGGTTACAAAGAATGCCCAGTAAAATCTCCAATTGATGCAAATGGGACAGGTTCTGCCCATTCTTGCCTAAGGCTGTCCAGGCATGAGGGCAGTTGTAGTTATGCAACAGCTGGTGGCACCCTGGTTGGAAAACACTGTCTTACAAGCATACATACAACTTTGAGTCTTTAGGCTAGGGCTATGCAGTAACTTTTAGCAGTCCCAGCCGTCATATAAAATGTGAGAGATGTTGTTTTCCTTTTCTGGTCAGTTGCCAGTGCTTTGAGATGGGAAATAACACTTTTCACAATTCCTTAGTTAAAGGAGTGTTTTGGCTAAAGCCCCTAATGTGCCCAGTCATCTGTAGTTATTATTGCATGCCACTTTATTGCCAAAGCAAACAGGATGGCTTTGGGAAAGAACAGGAAGGACACTTGAATTTATACTGGCATCCAGCTATTGCAGGAAGAGTGATATTTGGCATTCCCATATTGCTGGAAACAAGCAGAGGTGCCAAACTGCAAACACAAAGATAAAGGAGGAGGATTTATTTTCTAGGATCTATGTATAAATAACATTTGAGGTTATGTAGAAGTTAATGAATTAAGTTGATATTCAACTATTCCTCACTAAATCCTAAAGTTAAAAGGGATACATCTATGGAGAATATTTTGTTTATTTAAATAAAGGTCAAAATTATAAAAACACACTTGTCTTTAACCCTTAACCCCTTAAGGACTCAGCCCATTTTGGCCTTAAGGACTCAGACAATTTAATTTTTACGTTTTCATTTTTTCCTCCTCGCCTTCTAAAAATCATAACTCTTTTATATTTTCATCCACAGACTAGTACGAGGGCTTGTTTTTTGCGCGACCAGTTGTCCTTTGTAATGACATCACTCATTATATCATAAAATGTATGGCGCAACCAAAAAACACTATTTTTGTGGGGAAATTAAAATGAAAAACGCAATTTTGCTCATTTTGGAAGGTTTCGTTTTCACGCCGTACAATTTAGGGTAAAAATTATGTGTGTTCTTTATTCTGAGGGTCAATACGATGAAAATGATACCCATTATTACATACTTTTATATTATTGTTGTGCTTAAAAAAAAATCACAAACTTTTTAACCAAATTAGTACGTTTATAATCCCTTTATTTTGATGACCTATAACTTTTTTATTTTTCCGTATAAGCGGCGGCATGAGGGCTCATTTTTTGCGCCATGATCTGTACTTTTTTTTGATACCACATTTGCATATAAAAAACTTTTAATACATTTTTTATAATTTTTTTTATAAAATGTATTAAAAAAGTAGCAATTTTGGACTTTTTTTTTTTTACGTTCACGCCGTTCACCGTACGGGATCATTAACATTTTATTTTAATAGTTCGGACATTTACGCACGCGGCGATACCAAATATGTCTATAAAATTTATTTTTTACGCTTTTTGGGGGTAAAATTGGAAAAAACGGACGTTTTACTTTTTTATTGGGGGAGTGGATTTTTCACTTTTTTTTACTTTTACTTTTACATTTTTTTACATTTTTTTTTTTACACTTGAATAGTCCCCATAGGGGACTATTCATACCAATACCATGATTGCTAATACTGATCTGTTCTATGTATAGGACATAGACCAGATCAGTGTTATCTGCTATCTTCTGCTCTGGTCTGCTCGATCACAGACCAGAGCAGAAGACGCCGGGAGCCGGACAGAGGCAGGTGAGGGGACCTCCGTGCGGCGTTCTGAATGATCGGATCCCTGCAGCAGCGCTGCGGGCGATCCGATCGTTCATTTAAATCGCGCACTGCTGCAGATGCCAGGATCTGTATTGATCCCGGCACCTGAGGGGTTAATGGCGGACGCACGCGAGATCGCGGGCGTCGGCCATTGCCGGCAGGTCCCTGGCTGCGATCAGCAGCCGGGATCAGCCGCGCATGACACGGGCATCGCTCTGATGCACGCGGTTATGCACAGGACGTAAATGTACGTCCTGTTGCATTAAGTACCACCGCACCAGGACGTACATTTACGTCCTGCGTCCTTAAGGGGTTAAATTGAAATTTTATATTTGGAAACTGTTTTTTCATTTTCAACTGTCCTCTCCCCGAGCAATTGGAGGGCTTGTTTTATTGTTTAACCAATTATACTTTGTATTGGCATCCTTCATTTTCTCAAACTATAATGCGAAACTGAAAATAAATGTGGGTGTTTTTATGCCATTCAAAACTGACATGTTAATTTTATTCTTCAGGGAGGGTACTACGATTGTTTCTCTTTTTTTTTTCTTTTTTTTTTTCTTTTTTTTAAACTATTTTTAGGAAAGAAAAAATATTTGCATAGTCACGTTCTGACAAAAAAAAGTGAAATAAAAACAAACATATTCAGGGTGCTTGCTTAAAGGGGTACTCCGCCCCTAGACATCTTATCCCCTATCCAAAGGATAGGGGATAAGATGTCTGATCGCAGGGGTCCCGCCACTAGGACCCCCACAATCTCCCTGTAGCACCTGGCATTCGTTTAGAACACCAGTTGCACCGCCAGAGGCTCGTGACATCATATCCATGCCCCCTCAATGCAAGTCTTTGGGAGGAGGTGTGGCAGCCTCCCCCTCCCATAGACTTGAATTGAGAGGGAGGGCGTAACGTTATGAGGAGGTGTGGCCATGAAGTCAAAAGCCTCCGGCACCGCATCGCTAGTCATCAGGCACAGAGCAAAACTCACTCCGTGTACCAGATAACTGCGGTGCCACAGCAGAGATCGCGATGGGTCCTCAGCGACGGGCCCCCCACGATCAGACATCTTATCTCCTATCCTTTTGGTAGGGGATAAGATGTTTTGGGGCAGCGTACCTCTTTAAATGACCTTACCTCCCAAGCTACCTCACAGCCTCAGTTGTGACCAAAAAGTCACCAAATCACTGGTCTCAGCGGTGTCCTTTCTCAGTCAGTGATTGGTTAAAGCAAGCTGCTTGGGCATGTTTAAAAAAACAAAACACCACTTGCTCCCGAAAATGATTATTGGCATCACCACATGCAGAGACATCAGAATTATTATAACATTGATCAAACGGGAATGCCATGGAAAAAAAAATAAATACTTACAGAAAACATGGAATCAAAAAGTCCCATTTAATACAGTAACTGTACGTATAAAAACTACAGATCATGGTGCAGAAAATAAGCCCTCACAAAGCACCCCAAAAAAAAGACAACAATGTAAAGCCAATTTTTTTTTTAAAGTAGTTAAAACATAAATTGGGTATTCTTGTCATTGTACTGACCCACATAATACATTTGTTGTGCCAGATATACCACAGTTGAATGTGCTGTGAGGTGGTATGGTGTGCCAAGCGATAGATCTAAGCCAGTGGTTCTCAACCTTTTTCGCATCTGTACCCCCAAAGGGTGAAAGTATGTCCGCGGGTACCTCTCGCGTGGAACTCATGAGCAAGGGGTACCCGCGGACAAAATAAGTCATAAAAGTACTTAATTTCATAATGGCGTATGCTTACCTTTCTAATGTGATACTAATGCAATCCCCTTGTGCAGTTATTCCTCCACTCTCTGATCCCCTTTTGCCATTATCCCCCCCCTCCATCTTAATCCCCTTCTGATCCCCCTGGGCCCATATATATGAGATCCATACAATTACACCCTCCCTCCCATACTTCGTTGTTACACTTCGTTTAACATGCTTACCAGGTCTTTGTCTATCCTGTTCGGCGGGAGTCGGAGAGCCGCACTGACAGGGGACATCCTTCTGCGCTGTGCCGGCACCTCTGCGTCACATGTCAGGCTTGTCAGCCTCTGCAGCTCACATAAAGTGGCCGCGGTACAATATAGTGAGCTATTGTGGTGACTGCGGAATCCAATCCCCGCTCTGCGCTGACAAATACTGGCCAGTGCATGGCCAGTGTTTGTCAGCAAATTCTGTACCCCCGCACAACCCGTGGCATACCCCTAGGGGTACACGAACACCTGGTTGAGAACCCCTGATCTATGCTAGTGCCCCAGACTTGTCATTTTGTCTCCCTTACCAGTGACTGTCACCCTGTGGACAGGGACACCTGGGGTAAGAAGTGCTCGACAAGCATGTTGCAAGGGGTTTCTGATTCTCATTGAACATGGTATATTTTGACCAAATTTCATTAAAATGTGTTCATTAGACTTAGGGTAAGCAAGTGGGATTCCTTGTAATATTCCTGTCCTAGGATATCACAGTGTAAATGTTGCTTGTGCTGTAATATTACGTAGAGTTTTTTTTCCTATCTTGGTGTTCTTTTTGTGTTATTTCTATTACAATGTGCATGATGTTACAATGCTGTCAGTATTATTCTTGTGCTAAGACATACTTTGTAACTTTGTATGTTATCCCTGTACTGTCACTTATGCGGTGCAACTTCCATCAGTGACTTGTCCCATGCTGTGATATCACTGTGTGCCTTATGACAGTACTGTGGCATCACTTTGTGCATTGTAAAAACAGTAAGGTAGGACTGTTCACATACTTGTTTTTTTTTTTTATCTATCCAGGACAAAGAAAAAAAAGCATACAGGATTATTTTGGAGACAATATTTACATACCTTTTTCACTCGAGTGTGAGACGTGGACTCCATTTTGAGGTAGAGACACATTCTGGTGTTGCTGCTGATTTACAGAGTCAAGGAAGGATACAAGGTTTTCATGATGTGAAAGTTCTTCTACCACAGGAAATGAAACAATGTTCCAGTTGAGCTGATTCAGGCTTTCTCCTTCAGTTAGTGCTCGGAAGAGAGATGGAATAGGCTCATGGAGTTCCTCAACGGTACTCTTGGAGGTTGGAGGAGTGTCACTATAGTTCCGGGGATTGCACATTCCTACAGACAAATGTAAACAATCAGTAATTTATTGCTGGCCATAAATATTGTGGGGCAAAAAAGTATTTAGTCAGCCACCAGTTGTGCAAGTTCTCCCACTTAAAAAGATGAGGCCTGTAATATTCCTCATAGGTATACCTCAACTATGAGAGACATAATGAGAAAACAAAATCCATAAAATCACATTGTCTGATTTGTAAATAATTTATTTGCAAATTATGGTGGAAAATAAGTATTTGGTCACCTACAAATAAACAAGATTTCTGGCTCTTACAGACCTGTAACTTCTTCTTTAACTCCTTAAGGACACAGCCATTTTTTGCAAATCTGACCACCTTCACTTTATACATTAATAACTCTGGTATGCTTTTACTTATGAATTTGAGAGACAGTTTTTTGTGACATGTTCTACTTTAAGATAGTGGTACATTTTTTGTCGATCCTTGCATCATTTTGTGAAAAATGGAAAGATTTTGCATTTTTCCAACTTTTTGCTTGTAAGGAAAATAGACATGCCAAATAAATTATATATTAATTCACATAAACAGTTGGGGATATTTATCAAAGGATTTAGACAGTTTTTTCCTGTCTAAATTTGTCGCACAGAAAGTCGCAGTCTAAATATGTGCCACTTTTCTGCGACTTTTGCTTTAGAGGATTTTTAGAACATGATGCATTCTAGTCTATTTTAGATGGAAAAATGCATTGGTGCTGAATTTATCAAAAGCAAATTTCCAGCGACAAGTCGCATAGGCTGAAAGTACGCTGAAACGTCAGACCCTGCTGGAGCAGGTTTAAATACAGTCTAAAGCATAGATCACGAAGTCCATGCGCAGAATTTATCAAGAGCCGTGCGCCTTTTGATAAATTAGGCGCACAATAGACCAGCCTAACCCTCTGTAGTTTGGTCTATATTGATGCGGGACATGGACAACTTTGATAAATCTCCCCCAATATATCTACTTTATTTTTGCATCATAAAGTTGACATGTTTTTACTTTTTGAACACATTAGAGGGCTTCATAGTTTAGCAGCAATTTTCCAGTTTTTCATGAAAAATTCTAAATTTTAATTTTTCAGGGACCAGTTAAGTTTGAAGTGAATTTGAGGAGTCTTTCTGTAAAAAAAAAATAAAAATACCCCATAATGGACCCCATTTTAGAAAATGCATCCTTCAAAGTGTTCAAAATGACATTCAGAAAGTTTTTTTTCACAGGAATAGCAGAAAAGTGGAGGAGAAAACTAAAAATCTAATTTTTTACAGTAACATGTTCATATAGCCTCTTTTTTTTCATTTTACAAGGGTTAAAAGAAAATAAAGCCCCCCAAAATTTAATCCAATTTCTAGAGTAAGGAAATACCTCATATGTGGACGTAAAGTGCTCTGCAGGTGCACTACAGGGCTCAGAAGGGAAGGAGCAACTTTTGGATTTTGGAGAGAGAATTTTGCTGAAAAGATTTTTGGGGGGCGTGTCGCATTTAGGAAGCCCCTATGGTGACAGAACAGCAAAAAATAAAAATAAAGCACATGGCATACTATTTGGGAAAGTACACTCATCAAGAAACGTAACAAGGGGTACAGTGGGGACCTTAACGCTCCACAAGTTGGACGTGAAAATGAAAAATTTGATTTTTTTTCACTAAAATGCTGGTGCTACCCCAAATTTTTCATTTTCACAAGGGTTAATAGGGGAAAAGCCCCCCCAAATTGTAACCCATTTCTTCTGAGTATGGAAATTCGTGCGAACTCCAAAATAGGGATTTCCGCAGCAGAAACATCTGCCGCGAAAATTCTGGGGACAGGGTCACTAGTATGGGGGACCTCAACTGGCATTGCCCTGCGGCGCCACCTTCTGAGGGGGCTTATCACCACTGGATGATGATGGGGGAGGAGAAAAATGTGGGCTCTTTCTCCTCTCCTTCATTGGCGGTCTCGGTGTGAGGCAAGAGCTTGGCGTATGCCTCCTCCACTGAAAAGCCTTTGGGGTATTAATACTTTATGGGGGGGGGGGATGTAAGTGTGTAAATGCAGTGTTTTCACTTTATTTCAATGTGTAGTGTAGGTGTAGTGCTTTTTACTGTAGGCTTTTTTTTGTAGTGCAGGTTTTTTTTTGCACTTTTTGGGGAGCGCTTGCAGTCAGTGCCACCAGCGACTGTTCTGTGCTGTGTG
Source organism: Hyla sarda (assembly GCF_029499605.1). Lineage (NCBI taxonomy): Eukaryota > Metazoa > Chordata > Amphibia > Anura > Hylidae > Hyla > Hyla sarda. The sequence goes on from NC_079193.1 coordinate 258,176,000, forward strand.
GCCGAACCGTATCCAGTGTGCAGACTGTCCTGATTGCTGATCAGTGAATTATTACTGATCAGCACCTTTTTTGGGTGCAGGGTTTTTTGTGTTTTGTTTTTTTTTTGTTTTTTTTTAAAGGTGTTTGTGATCCGTGCCTCCAGATAATGCAAAACTACAACTCCCAGCATACCTGGACAGCCATTAGCTGTCTGGGCATGCTGGGAGTTGTAGTTTTCCAACATATGGATGGCCACAGTTTAGAGACCACTACACAGTGGTCTCCAAACTGTGGTTCTCCAGATGTTGCTGGGAGTCCTATTTTTGCAAACTGTAAGGGGGAGAGAACTTACTCATGCATCGTTGTCGCTGCCACTGGATCTCTGGGCTGCCGCCACCAGATCTCCGGGCTCCTGCCGCACACCCGCCGATCATGCCACACACCCGCCTATCCCGCCGCACCTGCACACCTGATCGGTGTTCGGGTTAATCAAATGGGGTCCTGGGGTGTCGGGCGGAAGTGGTCTCCCGCTGGTCACACCTGGACTTTAACTGATTATCCCGATCAGCGCCGCAGGAGCGCATATTTAATGAATGCCGTGTATATATATACGGCAGAATGCATGAAGGTATGGCATTCTGCGGAAAGGGGTTAAGAGTCTCCTCTGTCCTCCACTGGCTACCTGTATTAATGGCACCTATTTGAACTTGTTATCAGCATAAAAGACACCTGCCCACAAACCTCAAACAGTCACATTCCAAACTCCACTATGGCCAAGACAAAAGAGCTGTCGAAGGACACCAGAAACAAAATTATAGACCTGCACCAGGCTGGGAAGACTGAATCTGCAATAGCAGCTTGGTGTTAAGAAATCAACTGGGGGAGCAATTATTAGAAAATGGAAGACATACAAGACCACTGATAATCTCCCTCGATCTGGGGCTTCATGCAAAATCTCACCCTGTGGTGTCAACATGATCGCAAGAATGGTGAGCAAAAATCCCAGAACCACACGGTGGGAGGGGGGGGGGGGACCTAGTGAATGACCCAGAGAGCTGGGACCAAAGTAACAAAGGCTCCCATAAGAAACACACTATGCTGCCAGGGACTCAAGTCATATGCCAGACATGTCCACCTGCTTAAGCCAATACATGTCCGGGCCCATCTGAAGTTTGCTAGAGAGCATTTGGATGATCCAGAAGAGTATTGGGAGAATGTCACATGGTCAGATGAAACCAAAGTAGAACTTAAAAACTCAACTCGCCTTGTTTAGTGGGAAAAGAATGCTGAGTTGCATCCAAAGAACACCATGGCCCAGATTTATCAAACTGTGTGAGTGAAAAGTGGAGTGATTTCCCCACAGCAGCCAATCACACCTCAGCTTTCACTTTACCAGAGCTCGTTAGCTGAGCTGTGATTGGTTGCTGTGGGAAAATCATTCCACATTTTCTCTCACACAGTTTGATAAATCTGGGCCTATACCTACTGTGAAGCATGGGGGTGGAAACATCATGCTTTGGGGCTGTTTTTCTGCTAAGAAACCAGAACGACTGATCCGTGTAAAGGAAAGAATGAATGGGACCATGTTTCGTGAGATTTTGAGTGAAAATCTCCTTCCATCAACAACAGCATTGAAGATGAAATGTGGCTGGGTCTTTCAGCATGACAATGATCCCAAACACACTGCCTGGGCAACAAAGGAGTGGCTTTGTAAGAAGCATTTCAAGGTCCTGGAGTGGCCTAGACAGTCTGCAGATTTCAACCCCATAGAAAACTTTTGGAGGGAGTTGAAAGTCTGTGTTGCCCAGTGACAGCCCCAAAACATCACTGCTCTAGAGGAGATCTGTATGGAAGAATGGGTAAAAATATCAGCAACAGTGTGTGAAAACCTTGTGAAGACTTACAGAAAACATTTGACCTCTGTCATTGCCAACAAAGGGTATATAACAAAGTATTGAGATTAACTTTTGTTATTGACCAAATACTTATTTTCCACCATAATTTGCAAATAAATTCTTTAAAAATCAGACAATGGGATTTTATGGATTTTTTTCTCATTATGTCTCTCATAGTTGAGGTATACCTATGATGAAAATTACAGGCCTCTCTCATCTTTATAAGTGGGAGAACTTGCACAACTGGTGGCTGACTAAATACTTTTTTGCCCCACTGTAGATAGATAGATAGATAGATAGATATATAAATAGATAGATACAGGTGTGCTCATAAGTTTACATACCCTTGCATATTTTATGATTTTTTAACCATTGTTCAGAGAATATGAATGATAAAACAAAAAAACGCTTCTCTTTCACTCATGGTTAGTAGTTGGCTGAAGTTATTTAACCCCTTAAGGACTCAGCCCATTTTGGCCTTAAGGACTCAGACAAATTAATTTTTAAGTTTTCATTTTTTCCTCCTCGCCTTCTAAAAATCATAACTTTTTTATATTTTCATCCACAGACTAGTATGAGGGCTTGTTTTTTGCGCGACCAGTTGTCCTTTGTAATGACATCACTCATTATATCATAAAATGTATGGCGCAACAAAAAAACACTATTTTTGTGGGGAAATTAAAACGAAAAACGCAATTTTGCTAATTTTGGAAGGTTTTATTTTCACGCCGCACAATTTATGGTAAAAATGACGTGTGTTCTTTATTCTGAGGGTCAATACGATTAAAATGATACCCATTATTATATACTTTTATATTATTGTTGCGCTTAAAAAAAATCACAAACTTTTTAACCAAATTAGTACGTTTATAATCCCTTTATTTTGATGACCTCTAACTTTTTTATTTTTCCGTATAAGTGGCGGTATGGGGGCTCATTTTTTGTGCCATTATCTGTACTTTTTTTTGATACCACATTTGCATATAAAAAAATTTTAATACATTTTTTATAATTTTTTTTTTCATAAAATGTATTAAAAAAGTAGGAATTTTGGACTTTTTTTTTTTTTTTTCGTTCACAGCCGTTCACCGTACGGGATCATTAACATTTTATTTTAATAGTTCGGACATTTACGCACGCGGCGATACCAAATATGTCTATAAAAATGTTTTTTACGCTTTTTGGGGGTAAAATAGGAAAAAACGGATGTTTTACTTTTTTATTGGGGAGGGGATTTTTCACTTTTTACTTTTACATTTTTTTACATTTTTTTTTACACTTGAATAGTCCCCATAGGGGACTATTCATAGCAATACCATGATTGCTAATACTGATCTGTTCTATGTATAGGACATAGAACAGATCAGTATTATCGGTCATCTCCTGCTCTGGTCTGCTCGATCACAGACCAGAGCAGGAGACGCCGGGAGCCGGACGGAGGAAGGAGAGGGGACCTCCGTCCGGCGTTCTGAATGATCGGATCCCCGCAGCAGCGCTGCGGGCGATCCGATCGTTCATTTAAATCGCGAACTGCCGCAGATGCCGGGATCTGTATTGATCCCGGCACCTGAGGGGTTAATGGCGGACGCCCGCGAGATCGCGGGCGTCGGCCATTGCCGGCGGGTCCCTGGCTGCGATCAGCAGCCGGGATCAGCCGCGCATGACACGGGCATCGCTCCGATGCCCGCGGTTATGCACAGGACGTAAATGTACGTCCTGGTGCGTTAAGTACCACCTCACCAGGACGTACATTTACGTCCTGCGTCCTTAAGGGGTTAATGTCAAACAAATGTTTTTACACTTTAAATCATAATCACAACACAAACTACCCAAAGGACCCTGGAAGTATTTTGTGGTAGTTGTGGATAAAGCTCTTTATCTTCTCAGATGGTAAAGCTGCCTATTCTTCCTGGCAAAAAGCCTCCAGTTCCCCTAAATCCTCAGGCTGTCTTGCATGAACTGCACATGTGAGGTCTCCCCAGAGTGGCTCAATGATATTGAGGTCCGGAGACTGAGATGGCCACTCCCGAACCTTCGCTTTATTTTGCTGTAGCCAATGACTGGTCGACTTGGCCTTGTGTTTTGGATCATTGTAATATTGGAATGTCCAAGTATGTCCCATGCCCAGCTTCCTGGATGATGAGTGCAAATTGTTCGCCAGTATTTGTTGATACGGCACAGAGACAAAGTCATTTGGAGTGATGAGACTAAAATTAAACTGTTTAGACACAACCATAAACGCTACATTTGGAGAGGAGTCAACAAGGCCTATGATGAAAGGTATACCATTCCTACTGTGAAACATGGTGGTGGATCGCTGATGTTTTGGGGATGTGTGAGCTACAAAAAGGCACAGGAAATTTAGTCAGAATTGATGGCAATATGAATGCAGTAATGTATCAACAAATACTGGCGAACAATTTGCACTAATCATCAAGGAAGCTGGGCATGGGACATACTTGGACATTCCAATATGACAATGATCCAAAGCACAAGGCCAAGTCGACCTTTCATTGGCTACAGCAAAATAAAGTGAAGGTTCTGGAGTGTCCATCTCAGTCTTCAGAACTCAATATCATTGAGCCACTCTAGGGAGACCTCAAATGTGCAGTTCTTGCAAGACAGACCAAGAATTTAGGTGAGCTGGAGGCTTTTTGCCAGGAAAATGGGCAGCTTTACCATCTGAGAAGATAAAGAGCCTCATCCACAACTACCACAAAAGACTTCAGTATTAAGAACTAGGGTATGTAAACTTTTGAACAGGGTCATTTGGGTAGTTTGTGTTATTATGACAATAAATGGCTTCAGCCAACCACTAACCATGAGTGAAAGAAAAGTTTTTGTGTTATTCATATTTTCTGAACAATAGTTAAAAAAAAAATCAGAAGTTCTGCAAGGGCATGTAAACTTATGAGTACAACTGTAAATAGATAGTCATTGTTCATTATATCTACAACTGGTGACTGATTATTGTTCTACCTTAGAACACTAAAGGACCCAGATTTATCATCCTGTGTGAAAAAAAAACAATTGGTGTGATTTGCCGATAGGTGGGATTTGTTGCTAAGGGCAAATCACTCCAGTGTTTTCACACAGTTTGATAAATGTAGGTCCACGATTGCTTGTTTATTTTGTTGTTGTTTTTTTCAATCTCATGTAATTCAGTTATAAATGATAGGATGATAATGATCATTTTCCAATATACTGTATCTCTATTGTGAGTGCAACCTTGTTTTTCAGATATGGTGCTGCACGCCAAGCCCACACGCAGATATCGGGTGAATATGGAACAGGTAGGGTACCTGCAATCACCACTAAAGGAAGTTTAGAAGGTAATGTCATATTGCTGGATAATAAACTTTAACCCCTTTGCAAGATCTGCCGTTTATATACGGTGGATGGTCACTCAGGAGCCTTGCACACAATATCCATAGCGAGTACCGGAAGTACTGGAAGAGTCTGAATGTTTGAGCAATCTTGATCCACCTTCTTTAAAGGAGTACTCTAGTTCAGCAAAACCTATACCCTATCCAAAGGATTTGGGATAAGTTTTAGATCACGGGGGGTCTGCTGGGACCCCTCGCGATCTCCTGCACGGCACCCCAGCAGTCCCCAGAAAGGGAGCATGTAGACCCCCGCATGAAGCGGTGGCAGACACCCCCCCTCCATGTATCTCTATGAGAGAGCCAGAGATACAGCAGACCCCCCCTCGATCTAAAACTTATCCTCTATCCTTAAGATAGGGCATAAAGTTGTACTTTAAAGTTTTATCAGTGACTATTTAAAGAATAAATAAATTGCATATAAGTATTATGTATATCCAGAATCAACTATAGATAAAAAAAAAAAAAAAAACAGGTTGTCATACTTAAGGGTTGTTTCCGAGCTAACAGTTATTCCAGGTCATTTGTATGAGAAGCTTATGATCGGGCATGTGTGTGTGTATAGATATATATATATACACACACACACACACACACACACACACATACATCGATCTCCTTTTTCTTACAACTGGCAGGATATTCTACTACTTGTTCAATGGCATTTAGAAATCCAAACATCTTTTGAAAAGTAATGAAGATTTTTTTTTTGTGGTTGAGAGGATGTAATGAAAGCTCCAGCTCCAACTTGTGTTATTGTAAGAAGTGATGTCATCTTATAACTTTGCACATCTGGAGAAAAGTGCTGTACAAGTATCAGGCTGAAGGGGTGGGTAATACTCTGGCACTAGACCAACCAAATCACCTGCATTCAATCACGCCTGGAGACAGCAAAGTCATGCCAAGTGTGATCCGCCTCCCATCCTGACCTTCACACCGGCTGCTGGGGGACTATTCTGTAAAAATAATATGCTAGAAACGTTGCCAATTTATTTCACCTTGTGTAGGACAAATAAAAAGTCCCATGAGGCTCTTATGTGTACACAAAGGTTAAAGACCTATTACATGGACTGACGCATGCTCTGATCCTGCCCTTGTTTAGGGAACCTATTACAAATTGCAGAATTATCACTAGATCATTTGTTGGCTGCACATCCCCTAGTACACGGGGTGAGGTGCGCCAACGGACAAGGATTTTTGATCCATCAAAATGACACACCAGCCAATGAACGAGTGTTTGCTCGTTCGTCCGCTGTCCATCGTCCTATTACTCAGGAAGATATTGGCATGTTCAGCCGATAATCGGGCCCTAATGATTTTTCACCTTTATCAAATTGGTCTAATAATACATTAGGTACATGTAAAATGTATGGCTAGCCATATACATTAGAACGCAGTTTGCTGGACACGCATTCTCTCCTGTTCTAAATAAGTCACTCTGTGACATCTCTCTTCAATGGCCACTGTCATTTCAAAAAACTTTTGACATGTCAAAGTCTGCGCTGCCGCATGCTCCTCCCCCTACCTCTGTCTCACATGATCGAGACTTACATTGCAAGTTTGTCTCAATCACGTGAGACAGAGGTAGGGGGAGGAGCATGCGGCAGCGCAGACTTCTCCTGATCACTAGGACATGTCAAAAGGTACTCTTTCAGAATAAATGGATCAGACATGTTGAAATTTAACTGCCTGATCTTTCTGATCTTTCACTTCCCTGACATTTTCTGTTAGGGAAGAATTGATGCAATTAACTAACATTAATCTAATGTGTAGGGCTACTTTAAGACAACAAGGAACTAAACTAAGCAAATAAAAATAAACTTAATTGACAAGACTAGTTATCTGCTTGTTTATAAAAACAAAATTATTATTGTGACATTATTATTGCACATTAGATAAGGGTTTATATATGATCATTAATGTGTACCGTGGCCTCCCAACAGCACATGTAGGGGTAAGAAGGATAGGGCATGTTGGGGTTCAACTGCTTGATCCTTTTATTCTTAAGGGAGATAAGATCACATACAGAGTAGTGTGCATGGATATAGGGGATTGGTAGAGTTTGCTGTCCACCAATCAAAAGTGAAAAGGTAATGCAACGCCTTTATTTAAATTATTTTTTATTTAATGTATTTGTTTATACATTACAGTCAGAAACTGAAATATATGTTTTTTTCCTAATCTGTTTCTGTTTTCTTGTTGTCAATGTTTGCATTTCATATCATTCCATAAGTCTGAGCTCATTTGAAAGGTATGATTTAGGGTGAGGTCACATATTTCCTGCAGCTGGAAAATATGTAGCAAAATATGGAGACTGGAGTTGACCCCATTGACTTTTATGGGAGAGTTTTCTAGGCATGCTCTATATGTCATAGGTCAATGTTTAGGGAAGGGAAAAGAATGAGCTCTGACCATTATCTATTTTGAGTGGCCTGATACTGTCTAAGGCTGCATTCACATCTCGTTTTTGCAATACGGTTCCCGTATACCGTTTCAGTGTAAAAACCCCATGGAACCGTATTGCAAACCGTATGTATAGACATGTCATAGAAAACTGTATGCCAACCGTAGCATCCAGTTGTGTACGTTTTGAACCATTTACGGTTTTATCCGTTTTTTTTTCTGTATACAAAACCATAGTCTACTCAGTTTTTAGGTCCGGGTGATAAACCAGATACAACCCGTATACCTTTTAAAAAAAAAAAAATGGTGGTCAGTGGGAACCGCACCGAACAGTATGTGCGTACGGTTCCATCCGGTTTGCACAACACGGTTTCGCAGTTTGCACATGCGCAGTGCATGCCGAAAGTTCTTCCCACAAATAGAACAAGAAGAACTTTATTTAAATTAAGGACAAACATAAATTTTTTTTATTTTATTTTTTTAATCATATTAAAACAGTATGCAACCGGACATCCGTTTTCAAACCGTAGGTTTAAAACCATACAGAGGTATATACGGTTGTATTTGGTTCGGTTCAGTCCGGTTTTGAGAAATCCCTTTTTTTTTACAAAAAACCTGATACGGGAACCGTATTGCAAAAATGAGGTGCGAATGCAGCCAAATCTATCTACTGGTGTCACCTTTCATTGTTAACTTTTCTGTAATGAGAATGATGAAAAGCTGTGACAGCCTTTTATTAAGCCAGACAGAAAATGTCAAAATTGCCCAATTTTTGTTAAATCTAGATACTTAAATGAAAATTTGAGAAAAAAAACAAAAAAAAAAAAAACTTTTTTTCAATATATGTTTAACATACAAACTTTTCTGATGACATTTGCCCATACATTACAGAAAAATATATATTTGTTTTATATTTGTTTATACAAATAATTGAAATAAAAGCAGATGAGAATGTAAATGGTATATAAAAGATGCCCAGCTCCTTTCATAAGAAAAAAGCTTTAACAAAGTCAGATAGTTCTGCACACATGTTCAGCAATGCCCAGCAGCCTGGGAAAACACACATCCATTTATGCAGTCTCCTTGCTTAGGCTGGGTTCACATCACGTTTTTGCCATACTGTTTTCGATCAGTTTTTCTAAAGAAAACCATATGGGAAAAAAACAGATGGAACAGTATGGGAAAAAGTAAACCGCATGCATTTTTAAACTGTATACTGTTTTTAAAAGTGCATACGGTTCCATCCGTTTTTTATTTTAAAAAAAATAAAAAATAAAGTTTTTGAAAATGTTGTCCATTTTTAATGGGAGGGGTGTGGAGTGGGGACTTTAGGATCCAAAATTACATGTGCAAAGTAAAAACCGTATACGGTTTGCCGTATGGAAACGTATACATGTGCGTTTCCCATTGACGTCTATGTTAAAAAAAAAAAGTATGCGCTTGCAGTACGATTTTTAAACCGGAAACAAAACCGTGGTCAACCATGTTTTTGACTTCGGTTTAAAAACCGTACTGCAAACGCATACTTTTTTTTTTAATCAAGATGTGAAATGAACTGGAACTTAATGTGTAATGGCAGTATGTACAATACAAAAAAAACTTACAACACTGACTCAAATTTGAATAATATGCCAATTTTATTCATTTAATTTATAGCTGCAGGATTTAGACCACTTCCACTTATACTTAAAGGGGTACTCCGGTGGAAAACATGTTTTTAAAATCAACTGGTGCCAGAAAGTTAACCAGATTTGTAAATTACTTCTATTTAAAAATCTTAATCCTTCCAGTACTTATCAGCTGCTGTATACTAAAGAGAAAGTTCTTTATTAATTTCCCCATCGCTATAGAAGATAGGAAGAACGGAGCACTCACCACATTTGCAGGTAAATCACAGAGGGTTCTTTATTTGCGGGTTTCACAGGACAACAAAGGGAGGTGCAGACAAGATGGAATGTGCGGGGGGTTCAACAATTACACGGGGCGGCGGTCCGTATCGCTCACTTGAGCTTCGTCAGGCCCCCGGCGATGATCAATGCCTTGTTCCTATAATGTGTAGCACCATCAATGCAAGAGACGAGGAGTGAAAGCCGGTTCTGGGACTGTGAAAGTTAAATTAGCACTGACCAGGAGTAAACCATTTAGGTAGTGCCAGGAAGTATTCCGAGCTGAATACAGGAGTGTCTTTATTAATTTATTTTTCTGTCCGACCACAGTGCTCTCTGCTGACCCCTCTGTCCAAGTCCGGAACTATCCAGAGCAGCACTGGTTTGCTATGGGGATTTGCTTCAGCTCTGGACAGTTCCTGACATGGACAGAGGTGTCAGCAGAGAGCACTGTGATCAGATAGAAAAAAAAAAATCAAAAAAGAAAAGAACTTCCTGTGGAGCATACATTAGCTGATAAGTACTGGAAGGATTACATAGAAAATAATTTACAAATCTGTTTAACTTTCTGGCAACAGTTGATTTAAAATAAAATAGTTTTCCACCGGAGTACCCAGCTTTCTTATCATCTTCTAGCTAAATTTACCTACAAAACCTCTTTTAAAAGAGTTATTTTGCCTATGATAAGACATCATCTTACCTCTGTGTGCTATTATTCTTCACTCTACACTTATTTGTCTATCTGAATCAGTTGTAATCTTCTGTTGCATTTTCAATAAAAAAAAATTGTAATACAATAACAAAAAGCAAGAGCTAGACCATTAATACGTCACATTGCATATTTATGGACACATATTTATGGCTTACAATGGCCTCAACATACAATAGTTTCAACATACAATGGTCTTTTCTGGACCATTGTAACTTGAAACCAGACTTAACATACAATGCTATGGAATCTGCAAAACGTGTCAATGGCTGGAAGAAACGACCAATCAGAATGGATATTTCACTGGTAAAACCCGTGTATTCCTAAAGTGCATGCACTGACTGGTGTCTGGTAGCGCCCCCTACAGTACAGAGAGGTATTACATATTCTGTACTCTTTACCTGTACCAGGGTTAGCTTCTCCTTTGGGCATCAAGCGAGGGCAGCTCCATTTTCCTTTTTTTTAGGACATTGCATGTTCTGTACAGGACCCTGAAGAAGCTTCTGTCCTCTACATAGACCAGTGTTTCCCAAAGAGGTTGCCTCCAGCTGTTGCAAAACTACAACTCCCAGCATGCCCGGACAGCCAAAGGCTGTCCGGGCATGCTGGGAGTTGTAGTTTTGCAACAGCTGGAGGCACCCTGGTTGGGAAACACTGACATAGACAGTGATTTACAGCTCCCAGAAGATCTTTCTTACTTTTATATGTAAGGATTTGCTTTATCTGTATTAGTTTTCTACTTATTTATCTTTAATCCTCACTTTTTCCTATTTTTGGATGACATTTTGGTGGCTTCAGAACCAATTACCAGGTTTCCATAGAGTTCTGATCTCAACATACGATGGTTTCAACATACAATGGTCGTCCCGGAACCAATTAATATTGTAACTTGAGGGACCACTGTAATAGCTAGAGGATATTAAACTGCAAGACAGACTTACCAACACAGTCACAACACTCGTCCCAGAGGGTGCCCAGACACATCATACATTCTTTACAACATGAACAGTTCCCATCTGTAGGTCGACATTGGCAGAGCTCCTGGAAAGTAACGGACAGAAATAAAAAGGGAACAAATTTATTATTTCACAATCAAACAAAAATAAAAATTACAGCAAAAACCACGGAAATTTGCAATTTCAAAATCCTGTGTAGTTGAGTGTATTAGCATCTAAAAAGAAGTCGCTCTACTTGTAAGGCTGGGTTCACATAGAAAATTTTGGTCAGTGTTTTTAGAGAAAAATCAGGAGTGAAACCAACAGAAAAAAAAAACTGTAAGGCTAGGTTCAGACTACTGAATTTATGACTGTCTGCCTGCAAAATTTTCCGCGACTATTTTCCGCCTCCAAAGGCGTTTTTTCAGTTTCATGCGTAATTTTGTCATTTCCGCTAGTAATCCGCCGCTATTCCGCACGGAAATGACGCCACCAAATCCGCCTTAAATTTCTGCTTCAATTACAAGCAGAAAACAGTGGGAGTGCTAAGAGCCAAGTTCAGCCGCTTTTGGACCATGTGATCACATGACCCAAACCAGGTCAGTCAATTTTTTCAGTGTGGGCTAGTCCAAGAACCAGTGGGCTGATCATATTTAAATTTCTGACTCAAATTCGTACGGATTTTCCGCATGTACTGTATTTTTCGTCCTATAGGACGCACCGGCTTATAAGACACACCCAATTTATAGGTGCCAAATCTAAAAAAATAAAGATTTTGAACCCAATAGTGGGGCATGCTGGGAGTTGTAGTTTTGCAACATCTGGAGGTCCGCAGATTGAAGACGACTGCATAGGAGGTAATACTCACGTGTCCCCGCCACTCCGGACCCGTCACCGCTGCCCTGGATGTCGCTCCATCGATGGCGCCGTGTCCCCGTCGCTTCGGAACGTCTCTGCTGCCGGCCGGGTATCCTTGCTCTCCGTCGTCGCCATCACGTCATTACGCACGCCGACGCACGTACGTGACGACGTGATGACGAGGAAGGAGAGCGCCGGCCATACAGGGGATCCCTGAATGGAGAAGACACAGAGGAGGCAGGTAAGGTCCCTCCCGGTGTCCTGTAAGCACTAACCCGGCTATTCAGTCGGGCTGTTTGGGACCGCCGTGGTGAAATCGCGGCGGTCCCGAACAGCCCGACTGAACAGCCGGGTTAGTGTCACTTTCCCTCCAGACGCGGCAGTCAGCTTTGATCGCCGCGTCTGAAGGGTTAATACAGGGCATCACCGCGTTTGGTGATGTCCTGTATTAGCCGCGGGTCCCGGCCGTTGAAGGCCGCAGGGACCGCCGCGATAGGTGTGTATTTGCCGTATAAGACGCACCGACTTTTCCGCCCCCAGTTTTGGGGAAGAAAAAGTGCGTCTTATACGGCGAAAAATACGGTAATCCGCTTTCAATCTGCCTACATTCCGCGTTTGAACAAAGATCCGCCGGGAAATGAGAGTCCCATTGAAGTCAATGGGATTCTACTGTAGAAATCTGTCTGAAGAAAGAGCACCTCCTTTCTTCATGCAGAAATTTTCTAGTGGAAATTAGACACGCAAATTCCAAGTGAAAAAATCCGAAATATGAACAGGTGCACGGAATTTCGGACGGAAAATTTTAAACGGAATTTCTGTCGGAAATTCCGTAGTCTGAACCTAGCCTAATAGAAACTTTTGCATCTTTTTATGGCCTTTGGACCCAATCCTGGTTTAGGCTAAAAGTACAGACCAAAAAAAAAATAAAAATACTGTTCCAAATACTGTGTATTAATTTAACCTAAAATTGAGGCAGACAGAACTCATTGAAATGGTCATTGTGCTCATTATTGCTCCCAGCAGGAGAAATGCTACAGCCACGCTTTATAATGCGGAGACTTCTGGTCTAGAGTAGAACAAACGTCTGGAGGGTCACACAAAAGGAAGTCATTAAGCTTCTGTTTACACCACAGCATCTTAATTGTATTCCAAGAACACTCAGAGTACAGTTCCCAGATTTACCTTGTCTATGAGGTCTCATTACCTTTGTAAGGACGGAACACAATGCTACAAAGAGTTACAGGCAGACTTCCTTACAGTGCACAATGTTTCTTTATGCTAAGGAATGTACCTACAAGGTTAGTTATGTCTGCAGAGTATACACAAAACTTACTTCATAGTAGCGCTTTACATGTAGAATTCCAAAGAACCTAGTTCTGTTATTTATTTATTTTTTCATACACTCAAGGCCACCATGCACATTAGAGCGCAGTGTCATGTAACAGGCAGCAGGGCGAAGGCAGGGCCCGGGCTCCTTACATGACACTGCGCTCAGCGTATCGCCGGCCGAGGCGGGACATCACTGCGGCTGGTGATAAGCTGATCGCAGTGTGACGTGTTGGGCTCCAAGATGAAGGGAGAAGACCAGACCCAGAAGACTTATATCGGCACATGGGGGGAGCGTCGGTTGGTAGTTACAGTTTGGCATTTTACTTTTTTGCAGCCCGGGCACAATGGAATGATAAAACATTAAAGTGGTACTCTGGGATACAAAAAACATATCCCCTATCCTATGAATAGGGGATGGGTCATCGCGGGGGATCCGACCGCTGGCCCTGGCTCTCCTACTTAATGGGGCGTGTTCGACCACCACACAAAGCGGCAGCCAACACGCCCCCTCAATGCAGCAATCGCCGGCTTTCCCATAGAGCTGCATTGAGTGGGCGTGTCGGCAGCTGATTTGAGCAATGCCCCATTCAGGAGGAGAGCCGGAGTCCCGTACGGGAGATTGTGGGGGGTGTCACTTATCTGACAGACACTTATCCCCTATACTTAGAATATGTTTTTGTATCCTGGAGTACTCCTTTAAGGGTGCATTAAGTGGGCTAGGGATCCAAGCCCGCTACATAGCAGGTAACTCCCAGCTGCCTTCAGTAGCTTTAGGTAGCCACTAACAGCTGGAACAGAGCAATCTCTGATGCAGGTTATTTTAACTGTTTAGATGCCGCTGACAAAACTGACAGTAGCATTTAACAGAAATTTGTTATCTGTGAATGACCTGTTGTATCAATGTAAATTAAATTACTGAACACAGCTTCAAATCCTGCACAGTATACTGTACGTGTGAATACAGCCTTATGGTCTATTCACACGTACAGTATTCTGTCCAGATTTGATGCGCAGGATTTTCTGTTGTAGATTTCAATGTTAACTGAATACAGCTTGAAATCCTGTGCGTCAAATCTGCGCAGAATACTTTATGTGTGAATAGACCCTTAAATAATGTTTGCTCATGTTTTTCTATTTTACTATCTATATTTTAAAATATAAAATATTCATTCTCACCACTGAGCCTAAAACTAAGCCAAGACTTCCTGTTCCGTCTGTAAAATAATGATAATAATTAGGAGTTTGCTGTAGAGTGATGCCTAAAGCATTACAATGAATGATGACACAATACATAGAAAATACAATATATAAAGCTTATAACTCAGCCTGCCCCTGGAATGATCTCAGCACAGGTCATACAGCACACCCAGAAACATTTTCCATTCATGTCAAAGGGACAGCTCCTGTCAATTGTTGCCTATGTTCAAGAGGCTTGCTGTAAAGCATATATTGTAAAGGCTGCAAAAACAGCTCAGAGATGGCTGCCTTCATAATAATGTACAAAAGAGGAAACAAAAAAAATAGTCTGTATCAGACTGTACTACCAGATTGCCGAGAAACCAATTCAATGCATTGCAATAGCATTTCATTGAATAAACAATGATTGCTATAATATCAAAATATGTCAACATATATCAACATAACATTTAGGCTGATAGAAGCATTCACCATACTGACCATACTTAACCCCTTAAGCACTTTAATTTTTTCCCTCCTCATCTTCTAAAAATCATAATGCATTCAATTTTGCACACAGACCATTATAAGGGCTTGTTTTTTTGCGTCACCAATTGTACTTTGTAATGATATTACTTACCATATTTTATAACAATCTGCGGCAAAACAAAAAAAATATATCTGTGGGATGAAATGAAAAAAGAAACGCCATTTTGCAACTTTTTAGGGCTTCCGTTTCTACGCAGTGCACTTTTTGGTAAAAATGACATATCTTTATTCTGTAGGTCCTTCTGTAGGTCCATACAGGGATACCCAATTTATGTAGGTTTTATTTATTTTACTACATAAAAAAAAAAATTACAACTACATGCACCAAAATTTGTTAAAAATAGTCATTTTCTGACCCCTATAACTTTTTTTTTTCCGCATATGGGGCGGTATGAGGGGTCATTTTTTGCGCTGTGGTCTCTGTAGTTTTTTTATCAGGACCATTTTTGTTTTGATGGGACTTTTTGATCGCTTTTTATTAACATTTTTATCGTATATGAAGTGACCAAAAATTCACTATTTTGGACTTTGGTATTTTTTTTTACGTGTTGGCCATCGACCGCGCGGTTTAGCTAACCTTTTATTTTAATAGGAAAGGCAAGGCAAAGTAACCGGCACTGCTGTGTAACGGCAATGGACATGCAACAGGTGAGGGGAATGAAGCAAGGATCCTCTCAGGGTGCTAAGTCCAGATCAGAACAATTTCAAAATCCACATGAAAAGAACAAAGGACTGCACTCACCAGAGAAACGCTTCAACTTCTTTATTGTGCTTCAACCATGGTAAGAAATCATGGAAACGGTGTCAAACAGGTGAACATGGCAGAGACGCCGGGGAGCCAGCGTGGAGGTAACAGCTGTGTCGTACTTCCGTACTTCTTGGTCTGAAGAAGTACGGAAATACGACACAGCTGTTACCTCCACGCTGGCTCCCCAGCGTCTCTGCCATGTTCACCTGTTTGACACCGTTTCCATGATTTCTTACCATGGTTGAAGCACAATAAAGAAGTTGAAGTGTCCCCCTGGTGAGTGCAGTCCTTTGTTCTTCTCATGTGGCTTATATTTTAATAGTTCTGACATTTACGCACGCAGCGGTACCACATGATTTTTTTTAATTACATTATTTTATTTAAAAAAAAATAGGAAAAGGGGGGGTGATTTCAACTTTTATTGGGGGGGGGGGGGCTTATTCACATTTATTCCCTTACTTTTTTACCACTTTATACTTTTTATTTTAGCTATACCATGCAATCTTCTGATTGCATACACTGTTCAATGCTATGCCATATGCATAGCATTGATCAGTGTTACCAGCACTCTGCTGCTCTAGCCTGCATGGAGGCCTGCAGGCATGGAGCAGTAGATCGCCGATCGGATAAGGAGGAGGCAGGTGAGGACCCTCCCGTCGTCCAGTAAGCTGATCGGGACATCGCAATTCTGTCGCCATAGTCCCGATCAGCTCCGCTGAGCTGGGAGGATAGTTTTGCTTTCAGTTTAGATGCCGCAATCAACTTTGATCATGGCGTCTAAAGGGTTAATGCAAGGCATCGGCCCGATCGGTGGTGCCCAGCATTAGCCGTGGGTCCTGGCTGCCCATAGCAACCAGGACCAATGGAGTTTAACCCGTTCTCCGCTTGTGAGAACGGTTTAAACCCCGTTAGTGGGCCACAGGTCATAGAGGTACACCCTGAGTCCTTAAGGGGTACTCCAGTGGGAAAAAAATGTTTTCTAAATCAACTGGTGTCAAAAAGTTTAACAGATTTGTAAATTACTTCTATTTAAAAATCTTAACTTTCCAATAGTTATCAGCTGCTCTATACTATCGAGAAGTTCTTTATTTCTTTCCAGTCTGACCACAGTGCTCTCTGCTGACACCTCTGTCCATATCAGGAACTGTCCAGAGCAGGAGAGGTTTGCTATGGGGATTTGCTTCTACTCTGGACAGTTCCTGACATGGACAGAGGTGCCAGCAGAGAGCACTGTGGTCAGACTGGAAAGAACTACACAACTTCCTGTGTAGTATACAACAGCTGATAAGTACTGAAAGGATTAAGAATTTTTAATAGAAGTAATTTACAAATCTGGCACTTTCTGGCAAGAGTAGATTGTAAAATAATTTTTTCCCCCACTGGAGTACCCCTTTAACCCCTTAAGGACTCAGGGTTTTTCAGTTTTTTCACTTTCGTTTTTTCCTCCTTTTAAAAATCATAACCCTTTCAATTTTCCACCTAAAAATCCATATTATGGCTTATTTTTTGCGTCACCAATTCTACTTTGCAGTGACATTAGTCATTTTACCCAAAAATTCACGGCAAAACGGAAAAAAAAATCATTGTGCGACAAAATCGAAGAAAAAAACCGCCATTTTGTAACATTTGGGGGCTTCCGTTTCTACGCAGTGCATATTCCGGTAAAAATGACACCTTGTCATTATTCTGTAGGTTCATATGGTTAAAATGATTCCCTACTTATGTAGGTTTGATTTTGTCGCACTTCTGGAAAAAATCATGACTACATGCAAGAAAATTTATATGTTTAAAAAGGTCAACTTCTGACCCCATAACTTTTTTATTTTTCCACGTACAGGGCAGTATGAGGATTCATTTTTTGCGCCGTGATCTGAAGTTTTTATGGGTACGATTTTTGTTTTGATCGGACTATTTGACCACTTTTTAATGGTGTAAAAAGTGACCAAAAATACGCTTTTTTGGACTTTGGAATTTTGGAACCGTGCGGTTTAATTAATGATATATTTTTATAGTTCGGACATTTACGCACGCGGCGATACCAAATATGTTTATTTTATTTTTTTATTTACACTTTTTTTTTTTGCAGTGTTATAGCTCCCATAGGGACCATAACACTGTACACACTGATCTCCTATGCTGATCACTGGCGTGCATTAACACGCCTGTGATCAGTGTTATCGGCGCTTGACTGCTCCTGCCTGGATCTCAGGTACGGAGCAGTCATTCACCGATCGGACACCGAGGAGGCAGGTAAGGGCCCTCCCGGTGTCCTGTAAGCTGTTTGGGACGCCACGATTTCACCGCTGCGGTCCCGAACAGCCCGACTGACTAGCCGGGAAACTTACACTTTAGAAGCGGCGGTCAGCTTTGACCACCGCTTCTAAAGGGTTAATACCGCACATTGCCGCGATTGTCAATGTGTGGTATTAGCCGCGGGTCCCGACCGTTGATGAGCGCCGGGACAGACGCGATGTGATGCTTCATATCGCGGGAGCCGGTGCAGGACGTAAATATACGTAGTGGCATAGTGGTTATGTTTGTTCTGTTTACTGTATGTATACATAAATTATTTAGCTTATTACACTTTAACAGACCAGAAGTAGTCACTAGTAGACCATGTTTGGTTCAGCTATGTATACTCCTAGTACATGTTGAATTAGAGATGAGCGAACTTACAGTAAATTCAATTCGTCAGGAACTTCTCGGCTCGGCAGTTGCTTGTTTTAGCCTGCATAAATTAGTTCAGCTTTCAGGTGCTCCGGTGGCTGGAGACTGTCTCTTAGGAGTGTATCCACCTTTTCCAGCCCACCGGAGCACCGGAAAGTTGAACTAATTTATGCAGGCTAAAGTCAGCAACTGCCGAGCCGAGAAGTTGATGACGAATCGAAATTACTGTAAGTTTGCTCATCTCTAGTTGGAATAGCTTTTTGGGGGTATGGAGCAATATTCTGCGAGAGGAATGGGGGAGCCGACAGTAATAAATAAGCTGGCAGATCTTGTTGACTGCAGGTTATCGCTCCATACTTAGGCAGGCAGGCACGAGGCCTAGTGCACGAAGGTTTGTCTGCAGCCTGTCGCAGTATACTATGCTGCAGCATGTGCTTCCTGACCTCTCTCTTGTGACCCCAAGCAGTCTGAGGCTGGAGAGACTGGAGGGGGGGGGGTCAGGATACCAAGGCTCCGCACTTATAGCAGCGCAGTAAGCATCAATGTGCTGAGGGGGACCCTGAGGCCCACAACTTGACTGGGCCCAGTAGCAACTGCAACCCCTATAGCTACATCATAATATACTGGGATGAGAAAATAAGTCTTTTAGGGGGAGATTTATCAAAACCTGTGCCGAGGAAAAGCTGCCCAGTTGCCCATAGCAACCAATCAGATCGCTTCTTCCATTTTTCGCAAAGCCTCTGTAAAATGAAAGAAGCGATCCGATTGGTTGCTATGGGCAACTGGTCAACTTTTCCTCTACACAGGTTTTGATAAATCTCCTTCTTAGTATTTTCTCATCTCAGATCCCCTACATTTTTTTGATACACTGAATGGCAAGTGTATTAGAAACAGCCATCTAGTAGAGTGTAGAACATTCTTTGCCCTAAAATCATATACTGACATGTTCTAAAAAGCCTGGACTTGGTGCATTGCCCTGCTAAAAGTGAGCGTCTGCCATATGGTAAACAGCCGCATCAAAAGGGATGAATGAACTTGTTCGGCCACAAGGCTTGGATTAACCCTGCTGTCTAAATGTCCACCCACAAATATCAGAGGACTTTGAGTGTTGCAAGAAAAAAATATTCTTTACACCAGTGGTCTTCAACCTGTGGACCTCCAGATGTTGCAAAACTACAATTCCCAGCATGCCCGGACAGCCGTTGGCATGCTGGGAGTTGCAGTTTGCAACATCTGGAGATCCGCAGGTTGAAGACCACTGCTTTACACCAATGCGCCACCTCCACCAGTCTGAAGTGGTGACTCCTGACCAGAACTGTTCGTTGATTTGTGCTGCTTAGGCTGCGTTCACATCACGATTTCTCCTTACGACTTGAGTACACGATTTTATAACTTAAAGGGGTACTCCGGCGCTAAGACATCCCATCCCCTATCCAAAGGATAGGGGATAAGATACCTGACCACGTGGGTTCCGCCGCTGGGGACCCCCATGATCTTCCACACCACACCCCGTTAGCATCAGCCCCCGAAGCGTGCTCGCTCCGGGTCTCATTACTAGCGATCATAGGAACAGAGCATAGTGACATCACAGCTCTGCCCCCTCAATGCAAGCCTACAGAGGGGGCATGACAACTGTCACGCCCCCTCCATAGGCTTGCATTGAGAGGGTGGAGCTGTGACATCACTATGCTCCGTCCCTGTGATCGCTAGTAATCAGACCCGGAGAGAGCACGCTCCGGGGGCTGATGCTAACGGGATGCGGCGTGGACCCCCAGCGGCGGGACCCCCACGGTCAGGCATCTTATCCCCTATCCTTTGGATAGGGGATAAGATATCTTAGAGCCGGAGTACCCCTTTAAAAATCGTATGAAATTGTATGTAAAGTCGGATCCATTGACTTCCATTAAAAAAATCGTTCCATTACACACATCTGATTTGATCCGCATCCGATTTCACTCGATTTTTGTTCGGGTCTGAAATCGAGTTTGACCACAATTTCAGACCTAAACATCGTGTGAAATCGGATGCGGATCAAATCGGATGTGTGTAATGGATCCGATTTTTAAATGGAGGTCAATGGATCCGACTTTATATACAATTTCATACTATTTTAAGTTATAAAAATCATGTACTCAAGTCGGATGGAGAAATCGTGATGTGGATGCAGCCTTATTATCCCTCCTTCTGGCACCAGTTGATTTAAAAAAAATAAAAATAAATGTAAAAAAAAAAGTTTTTCACCGTTGTACCCCTTTAACTAGATGCATTAGTTGTAGTGCCTGTGTGGTGTTCAACTGCACTCTGCTTGACTTTGCACTTCCCTGGTGTGTCAGAACTATTCTTCACATCCGACCCTATTCTTCAGCGAGTTCCACATACAGGAAAGTTCCAATCATAAAAAGTAGGGAGCCTCTAATATCATGGTTAATAAAATGTCTAAACACATGATGTGCACTGTGCAGTATATCTACTGCAAGCTGCAAGAAGGGGTTAACCTATCAAATCGATATACAGTATCAGCAGCAGAAGCACACAACAACCTACTGTAATATTTACTGATTGCAGTAGATCCAGAAGCTCCATGGAGATGTACTGATGGCGGTGGAGACTTCGTTACAGCAGTGGTTGTCCTCAGAAAAGCATAAGGCTGCATGCACACCACATTTTTGTTATACAGTTCCCTTATACTGTTTCAAGTTAAAAACCGTATGGAACTGTATAGGAAACTGTATGCATTGACTTAACATTGTAAACTGTATGTCAAATGCATCATCCAACCGTTTTGCATCTCATACAGTTTTGTCCAGTTTTTTACCCGTATCCGAAACTATATAAGGGCAGCATGGTGGCTTAGTGGTTAGCACTGCTGCCTTGCAGTGCTGGGGCCTTGGGTTCAAATCCCACTAAGGACAACAATAAATAAAGACTTATTATTATGGGACGGTGGCGACAGGTAACCATTATGGGTAAGTAAGGATCATTAATATACTTTGGGCATGTTATTCATATCATCAGTTAAAATGTGATCGAGTAGGCAGCTCTCATACACATATATTGGGGCCTTCTGACCCCTGTTCACTCTTTGTTGTTTAAGAGCCATTGATATCATATAATTTCCTTGCCCTCACTATATATAGATCCATTGCGATTACAACGATTGCTATACCTGATCCACCTACATTTATTGGTTGTATCTGATCACATCTCATTTTGTATTGCTTTATACATACACATCTGGTATTCTATCTTTATTGCATTTTGTCTTAAGTGTGTGACGTTTTTAACTTTTTGGATATACTAATAAAATATGCATATTTTTCAGTAGCAATTGCTCTCAGTTGCAGTCCTTTTCCGTATCCAAAACCGTAGTCTACCACGTTTCTTGATCCGGGTGAAAAACTGTATTAAACTGTATACAGTTTTTTTTAACATGGGAGTCAATGGGAACCGTACAGAACTGTATGTGCGTACGGTTCCATCAGGTTTTCATCATACGGTTTTTGACTTTGCACAGTTTTTTTTTTCTTGGAATTGCAATCAAACAAGTGAAACTTTATTCAAAATGGAGTGAAAAGTTAAAAACGTATACGTTTTTTTTTCTTAAAAAACGGATGCAACCGGATATCATTTTTCAAACCGTATACGGTTTTCAACCGTATATGGGTTCAAATTTGTACACACTTTTTGATACAGTTTAGTCAGGTTTTGAGAAATCTGTTTTTCATTAACCCCTTAAGGACGCAGGACGTAAATGTACGTCCTGGTGCGGTGGTACTTAACGCACCAGGACGAACATTTACGTCCTAAGCATAACGGCTGGCATCGGAGCGATGCCCGTGTCATGCGCGGCTGATCCCGGCTGCTGATCTCGCGGGCGTCCGCCATTAACCCCTCAGGTGCCGGGATCAATACAGATCCCGGCATCTGCGGCAGTGCGCGATTTGAATGAATGATCGGATCGCCCGCAGCGCTGCTGCGGGGATCCGATCATTCATAACGCCGCACGGAGGTCCCCTCTCCTGCCTCCGTCCGGCTCCCGGCGTCTCCTGCTCTGGTCTGTGATCGAGCAGAAGATCACCGAAAACACTGATCTGTTCTATGTCCTATACATAGAACAGATCAGTATTAGCAATCATGGTATTGCTATGAATAGTCCCCTAT
This sequence comes from Hyla sarda, assembly GCF_029499605.1. NCBI lineage: Eukaryota > Metazoa > Chordata > Amphibia > Anura > Hylidae > Hyla > Hyla sarda. The sequence continues at coordinate 258,198,679 of NC_079193.1, forward strand.
GGGGACTATTCAAGTGTAAAAAAAAAAAAAAAAAAAAATGTAAAAGTTAAAGTAAAAAAAAAAGTGAAAAATCCCCTCCCCCAATAAAAAAGTAAAATGTCCGTTTTTTCCTATTTTACCCTCATCAAAATAAAGGGATTATAAACGTACTAATTTGGTTAAAAAGTTTGTGATTTTTTTTTAAGCAAAACAATGTAAAAGTATGTAATACTGGGTATCATTTTAATCGTATTGACCCTCAGAATAAAGAACACACGTCATTTTTACCATAAATTGTACGGCGTGAAAACGAAACCTTCCAAAATTAGCAAAATTGCGTTTTTCGTTTTAATTTCCCCACAAAAATAGTGTTTTTTGGTTGCGCCATACATTTTATGATATAATGAGTGATGTCATTACAAAGGACAACTGGTCGCGCAAAAAACAAGCCCTCATACTAGTCTGTGGATGAAAATATAAAAGAGTTATGATTTTTAGAAGGCGAGGAGGAAAAAATGAAAACGTAAAAATTAAATTGTCTGAGTCCTTAAGGCCAAAATGGGCTGAGTCCTTAAGGGGTTAAAAACCTGATACAGGAACTGTATTGCAAAAACGCGGTGTGCATGCACCTTAATACTGCGGACCTAAGATGTTGCAAAACTACAACTCACAGCATGCCCGGACAGCCTTCGGCTGTCCGGGCATGCTGGGAGTTGTAGTTTTGCAACATCTGGAGGTCCGCAGGTTGGAGACCACTGCTGTAGTGAATGGTGTTGTATTGTTTGCATGAAGGACAAGCTTTTTTTGAAGAGCTAAATACAACAGTGAAATGAAACAAGTCACAACAGCTCACAATCTAGTTTAGAAAATATGTTATCTACAGTTACAAAATGACAGCACATCAGAGATCTCTCTAAGATGTGGTAACGGAGTCTGCTCTTAAAGGCATAGAGAACAGAATACTGGGCGTTTTTCCATTCCTAGGCCCTGTGCAGGCACCAGTGTGTCTATAGGGGCTGTAATAGTAGCGGCACACTCCTCACTTTCTCTGCAGAAAACACACTTGCCTATGGCTATTTGGAAATGCTTAAGGTCATAGTTGTGCAATGTATCCCTATGCCTGAGTCTATTTCTGCCTTAGATGTGTATTTTTTTTCAAGTTTAAATAGGTGGTCAACTTGCTTGATCTGGGTTTAATCCCCAGATTAAAAAATGTATATATGTTTTCTTAATTATTTTAAATGTTCAATTTTAAAAGGAGATATCCAGTGGTGAACAACTTATCCCCTATCCTTAGGATAGGGGATAAGTTGTTCACCACTGGATATCTCCTTTAAAATCGCGGGGGGTCCGACCGCTGAGGCCCCCCACGATCTCCTGTGCGGGGGCTTGTCGACCACCGCATGAAGCGGCGGCCGACACGCCCCCTCAATACAACTCTATGACAGAGACCCAGAGCGCTGCCTTCGGCAATCTCCGGCTCTGCCATAGCGATGTATTGAGGGGGCGTGTCGGCCGCCGCTTCGTGCGGTGGTCGACACCCGCTATCTGGCCGGAGAGCCTGGCCCCCGTACAGAGAGATCGCAGGGGGCCCCAGCGGTCAGACCCCCAGCGATCTCAAACTTATCCCCTATCCTTAGGATAGAGGATAAGTTTTTCACCACTGGACTACCCCTTTAAGGTCCATTGACCAATCCTAACCTCACTGGTGAGCTTGCCTCTAGGAGGCTCTATACTTTTTATTAAAAGGGTACTCCAGTGGAAAATGTTTTCAAATCAACTGGTGCTAGAAAGTTTAACATATTTGTAAATTACTTCTATTAAAAAATCTTATTCCTTCAGTACTTATCAGCTGCTGTATGCTCCACAAGAAGTTGAGTACTTATTTTCGGTCTGACCACAGTGCTCTCTGCTGACACCTCTGTCCATGTCAGTAACTGTCCAGAGCAGAAGAGGTTTGCTATGGGGATTTGCTCCTACTCTGGATAGTTTCTGACACAGACAGAGGTGGCAGCAGAGAGCACTGTGGTCAGACTGAAAAGAACTTCACAACTTCATCTGTGGTATACAGCAGCTGATTCAGATTTTTTAATAGAACTAATTTACAAATATGTTAAATTTTCTAGCACCAGTTGATGGAAAAAAAAAAAAAAAAAAGGCTTCCACCAGGGTACCATTTTAACCCTTTGCCACAAATGGACGGACATTAACGTCCATCTGTGGCCCCTGAGGTATGATGCATGCTCAGCAGGTGAGCGTGCATCATCTGGGCCAGATTAAGGCTGCCTGGAAGACGGAGCACTCCATTATGATGCCCCCCTCCGACAGTTCCCCCACATTAGGTGTGCAGTACAGTCCCCCCCCCCCCAATTAGGTGTGCAGTACAGTCTCTCCCCCACCCCAATTAGGTGTGCAGTACAGTCTCCCCCCCCCCCCAATTAGGTGTGCAGTACAGTCTCTCCCCCCCCCCCCCCGCATTAGGTGTGCAGTACAGTCTCTCCCCCCCCCCCCCGCATTAGGTGTGCAGTACAGTCTCTTCCCCCCCCCCCATTAGGTGTGCAGTACAGTCTCTTCCCCCCCCCCCATTAGGTGTGCAGTACAGTCTCTTCCCCCCCCCCCCCCATTAGGTGTGCAGTACAGTCTCTTCCCCCCCCCCCCCCCATTAGGTGTGCAGTACAGTCTCTTCCCCCCCCCCCCCATTAGGTGTGCAGTACAGTCTCTTCCCCCCCCCCCCCCATTAGGTGTGCAGTACAGTCTCTCCCCCCCCCCCCATTAGGTGTGCAGTACAGTCTCTCCCCCCCCCCCCATTAGGTGTGCAGTACAGTCTCTCCCCCCCCCCCCCATTAGGTGTGCAGTACAGTCTCTCCCCCCCCCCCCATTAGGTGTGCAGTACAGTCTCTCCCCACCCCCCATTAGGTGTGCAGTACAGTCTCTCCCCCCCCCCCATTAGGTGTGCAGTACAGTCTCTTCCCCCCCCCCCCCATTAGGTGTGCAGTACAGTCTCTCCCCCCCCCCCCCCATTAGGTGTGCAGTACAGTCTCTCCCCCCCCCCCCATTAGGTGTGCAGTACAGTCTCTTCCCCCCCCCCCCCATTAGGTGTGCAGTACAGTCTCTTCCCCCCCCCCATTAGGTGTGCAGTACAGTCTCTTCCCCCCCCCCCATTAGGTGTGCAGTACAGTCTCTCCCCCCCCCCCCATTAGGTGTGCAGTACAGTCTCTCCCCCCCCCCCCCCATTAGGTGTGCAGTACAGTCTCTCCCCCCCCCCCCCATTAGGTGTGCAGTACAGTCTCTTCCCCCCCCCCCATTAGGTGTGCAGTACAGTCTCTTCCCCCCCCCCCATTAGGTGTGCAGTACAGTCTCTTCCCCCCCCCCCCCCATTAGGTGTGCAGTACAGTCTCTTCCCCCCCCCCCATTAGGTGTGCAGTACAGTCTCTTCCCCCCCCCCCCATTAGGTGTGCAGTACACTCTCTTCCCCCCCCCCCATTAGGTGTGCAGTACAGTCTCTTCCCCCCCCCCCCATTAGGTGTGCAGTACAGTCTCTTCCCCCCCCCATTAGGTGTGCAGTACAGTCTCTCCCCCCCCCCCATTAGGTGCAGTACAGTTCCCCCCCCCCATTTGGTGCAGTACAGTCCCCCCCCCCCCATTTGGTGCAGTACAGTCCCCCCCCCCCCCATTTGGTGCAGTACAGTCCCCCCCCCATTAGGTGCAGTACAGTCCCCCCCCCCCATTAGGTGCAGTACAGTCCCCCCCCCCCATTAGGTGCAGTATAGTTCCCCCCCCCCCATTAGGTGCAGTATAGTTCCCCCCCCCCATTAGGTGCAGTATAGTCCCCCCCCCCCCCAATTAGGTGCAGTATAGTTCCCCCCCCCCCCCAATTAGGTGCAGTATAGTCCCCCCCCCCCAATTAGGTGCAGTATAGTTCCCCCCCCCCCCATTAGGTGCAGTATAGTTCCCCCCCCCCCCCATTAGGTGCAGTATAGTTCCCCCCCCCCCATTAGGTGCAGTATAGTTCCCCCCCCCCCCATTAGGTGCAGTATAGTTCCCCCCCCCCCCCATTAGGTGCAGTATAGTTCCCCCCCCCCCCCATTAGGTGCAGTATAGTTCCCCCCCCCCCATTAGGTGCAGTATAGTTCCCCCCCCCCATTAGGTGCAGTATAGTCGTCCCCCCCCATTAGGTGCAGTATAGTTCCCCCCCCCCCATTAGGTGCAGTATAGTTCCCCCCCCCCCCATTAGGTGCAGTATAGTTCCCCCCCCCCCCATTAGGTGCAGTATAGTTCCCCCCCCCCCCCCATTAGGTGCAGTATAGTTCCCCCCCCCCATTAGGTGCAGTATAGTTCCCCCCCCCCCCCATTAGGTGCAGTATAGTTCCCCCCCCCCATTAGGTGCAGTATAGTTCCCCCCCCCCCATTAGGTGCAGTATAGTTTCCCCCCCCCCCCCCCAATTAGGTGCAGTATAGTCTCCCCCCCCCATTAGGTGCAGTATAGTCTCCCCCCCATTAGGTGCAGTATAGTCTTCCCCCCCCCCCCCCATTAGGTGCAGTATAGTTCCCCTCCCCCCCCCCCCCCCCCATTAGGTGCAGTATAGTTCCCCCACAGACCGACAGCCTTCAGCCATATACAGTGTATGGCTGGAGGCTGTATGTCTGTTTACTGCTCCACTTCAGTGTTCCGACCACCACTCCTGGGTCCCGGGACCGGAGGAGAGGTGGAACACCGAAGATGACGTGCCGCTGGCGACTTACCATGCACGCGCATCCTCCTCACTGCTCCGCTCTGCTCTTCTATGGGCGCACGCAAGGGATGTCAGTGACATCCCTGCTTGTGCTACCTCCCGGCAGCCCCTGCATTTTTTAAGTTAACGAGGGGCTGCAGAGAGGTAACCGGGGCATCCTTGTGTCCTGAAAAGATTTTGCGGGACACATGGATGTCCCGAATGTGACGGGGCCCCCCTGCGGGCACAGGGCCCGGAGCAGGCGCTCGAAGAGCGCAAATGATGATCCAGCCCTGTGCATCATACCCAGTGGGTCCTGGATGCTATAAGCAACCAGGATGCACGGCTAATGCTGGACATCGCTGATTGGGCTGATGCATTAACTCTTTAGACGCGGCGATCAACTTGAAAGTGAAAGCTTCCCAGCATGATTTTTAAATGGTAAGGAGGAAAAACGAAAGTGCAAAAACGGGAAAAAACACTCGGTCCTTAAGGGGTTAACATTTTTGTAAAAGAGAGGAACAAACAAACCCTTAGTTGCTTTACCTTGCTTAACAAAAAAAAATAAAAAATTTATTTGGTGACTGCACATCTTTCCTGACAAATGATGGCAGCATTGGGCCACACAAACAATTCAGCCATGATTTGTCACAAAGGTTTCCCTTCATTAGCCACAAAGGTTTCCCTTTAAGACCTTTATCTTATGGCCAGAGAATATAATTGCTTGAGAATCTCTCTGATTGGAGAACCTGTCAAGTCTAATCTCTACATGGACTGCTTACTGATTTCAAAGGACATTTGGTTTTTGGTATCAGACATAGGCCCAGATTTACTTTGGACTTTCTAATGGATCGTTGACGAGGTTTTTGTCTATTCAGCCTTTGCATGCCATCCCCCTTGTATTTATCAAGAGTTCCCATCTGTTTTTTCACAGAATCATAAAAAAGAGACACAGAGATAGAGAAAGTATAAGAATGTATACAAAATTGTTAGATATTTGTTGGCAAAATTATCAGATTTTGTCTAACATGTATAAGAACAACAAGGGAGATCTATCAAAACCCATGTAGAGAAAGAGTGGTGCAGTTGTCCATAGCAGCCAATCAGCTTGCTTCTTTCATTTTTATAGAGGCCTGTGGAAAATGAAAGAAGCCATCTTGCTATGAGAAACTGCGCCACTCTTTACAGGTTGGGGGAGATTTATCAAAACCTGTGTAGAGGAAGAGTGGTGCAGTTGTCCATAGCAGCCAATCAGCTTGCTTCTTTCATTTTTATAGAGGCCTGTGGAAAATGAAAGAAGCCATCTTGCTATGAGAAACTGCGCCACTCTTTACAGGTTGGGGGAGATTTATCAAAACCTGTGTAGAGGAAGAGTGGTGCAGTTGCCAATAGCAACCAGATTGCTATGGGCAACGGGACCACTCTTCCTCTGCACAAGAGTGGTGCCTATAGACTGAGTGATAAAAATAATGGTCAAAAAAGTTGAATTTATAAGCCTTTGCTTTCTTCAAGAATAAGTGCCAGGTATATTTGGAAGCCAAATATCTCACTCCCAATAGTGAAATAACATGCATACTCTGTTAAGTGGGAGAGTCAAGAAAAATAGCTGTCGGTCTGTCAAATTAAGAAAATATTGACTGCTGAAGAAAAGATTTCCTTTTTTTTTGCAAGGGATTTGGAAAACAATATTTTATCTGCTTTATGTCACAGGATAAAAAAAATAAAAATAAAAACTAATAAAAGTAGGGGAAAAAATATTTAATTATAAGCTAAAAGGGATTTTACCATAAGAATAAATAGGACAAACATATTTGCAAGTTGTTATATGAAATCAATTGTTTTTTAAAGGCAGCTCTACCAATATAGGCCGGTTTCCCCTCTTGTTTTTGCTTGTTGCCATGTCCTGTAGGTTGTTTCTGGTCAGACATGTTCAGTCGCTCAGTTCTCCTCAAACACAATGAATATACAGCCAAATAGACTGCAGGATACACTGGCCTATCAGAAGCTTCTAGACGAATATCGTTCACTGTAATAAATATGTATGTGGGAGTCTGGCTGAATATTCACTGTCCAGGATGAGGTAAATATACCTCATAATAATATGTCCTGCTATAGCTTCTATATTACAGGCTGTAACACTAAATCGACTAGGCAGAGGAGGAGGAGGATTTTATTCACTATAACAACACTTTATGTTGTGGGATGAGAGAAGAGATAACTTTACCATTATAAGGATTGGTTTCTCTTCATGAATGACTCATTATGTAGCATAGGAATGAACATTTACACTAATGGCTGCTGGGAAATAAAGTTCAAAGCAAATCATGTGACAGTCAGAAGCGCCGCCCACCACACAAATTTTTTTCAAAAGGGGAGAGAATAAAAAGAAAGCAGGGACAAGGAAATAAAGTGACCTCTGTGTTATTTTTTTTTTTTAGAGACAGACATTTATTTTCATTTAACCTAACATTATATTACGTTTGATGTTAAAAGTGGATAATGGTAAAAAAAAAAAAAAACCTTTAAAGGGGTATTCCGCCCCTGGCATCTTATCCCCTCTGTGCGCAATGACGGGCGATACAGGGGCTGGAGCAGCGTGACGTCATGGCTCCGCCCCTCATGACATCACGGCCCATCCCCTTAATGCAAGTCTATGGCAGGGGGTGTGACGACCGCCACGCCCCCTTCCCATAGACTTGTATTGACGGGGGCGGGCAGTGATGTCACGAGGGGCAGAGCCGTGATGTAACTATCCTCCGGCCCCTGTATTGCCCGTCATTACGTGCAGAGCGATCACGCTCTGCGCAGTAATGATAGCGGAGTGCCGCAGCGGCGATCCCCGGGGTCCCCAGCAGCGGGACCCCGGCGATCTGACATCTTATCCCCTATAATTTGGATAGGGGATTAGATGTCTAGGGGCGGAATACCCCTTTAACTGTCCATCAGTATTGTAGTTTGCTATGTTCTTCTAACCAGTAAGAAAAAATTAGGTTTTGTTATTCTCATCATTGAAGCCATTAACATTGTAAGGGAAAGCATCATTTGGCTTTCATTAGAATCCATTATACCTCTTGTTCGATCCTTTTAAAACAGTAGAATGACACCACCATTTACAAGGGCTCTTGCTTGTAGCTACTCAGAATTAGAAATATAGGCTCTTTAATCGAAAAATATGGATTGAATTAGATTTAGTAGAAAAGAAGGATGGTAAGGTTGCTAGATAAGCCGGGTTGGACAGGTTTAGAGGTAGACGAGAAAAAACAACCAATGTGGGCACTTCCTTGTGTAGTAATTGAAATTATAGATTGCCCAACTACCTTACCACAGGTGTCTACTAAACTTGTAGGGTTGTGCTATAAATAGGCACAACTCTATCGAGGGTACAGCATCAATGTAACAGTATAAATCCATGTAGAGGTATGAAAAAACCCGCACTCACCCACTGAGATGTGTTGCAACCAAGAGGGATCTTTATTCAACCGGGTAGATGCATGTCCGGGACAGGAGGAGGACGTGGAGGAGCAAAAAAAGACTGCAACTAGTTTCGCTCCCTAGGGAGCGAAACTAGTTGCATTCTTTTTTTGCTCCTCCTTGTCCTCCTCCTGTACCGGACATGCATCTACCCGGTTGAATAAAGATCCCTCTTGGTTGCAGCACATCTCAGTGGATGAGTGCGGGTTTTTTCATACCTCTACATGGATTTAAATTGAACTTTTTTCATTACCTGCACCCTCCAATGTTTGCTTGCTTGCTTATCCGGTCTCCTCGTGGCAAACTGAACTGTATAGCCATTTTTTCCCCTCTGTTGAACCTGGACAGTGCCGCTCAACAACCTCACACTCCTCAATGTAACAGTATGCTGCACTAAGTTACCGATACAACAACATAGTGGTATTGGATAGTAAAGCGAGTGGAGCAATGAAAAGGGAAGGGCTTGTAGGCACTGCTGTATCAACATGTCGATATCTCCACCACAGTTGATGCACAAGACAGGTTGACTTTTATTAATGCAATAATAGGACAATGCATTTCGATGCTGTCTTCCTCAGGTCCACCATAAACCACCTACTGGGGTCCTGGCTCGTATCCACATTCATCTGTGAACAAAGATAAACCCCTGAGAACAAAAAGCATTGGGCAGTTGTAATACAAGATGCCTGACCCTTCACTCCCCATCGCCTTCAGGAGAGAATCAGGAGGCTGCCATACACATTAGATGGTCACCCAGTCCCAATGAAATAGGAAAATAGCAAAATAGGCAGGTTTGGCGACATTTATCTAATGTGTATTGATTGTTTGGCCTGCAAATGCAAGGATAACAACACAGACTATAATGCAATTACAAATGGATGTATACATAATGGCGAGTTCTTAGCATTATTTACTTTGGTGGGATCCTAGTACTATGCTTAAGATAATAGAGTTACAGTACCTGTATTAAGCATTTGCTGACATCACTTGCGCAGAGAGCTTTATTGCAGCACTGAGTGGGCATTATCCAAATATAACACAAAATAACGGCAATTGCTGGGATGGGAAAGGCCGATAGCTTCATTCTTTATAGATGAATGTTCCACAAAACACTGAAAATATACAGAAAAGATCAAAATGTACTGTTAGAAACACAGAAAGCAGCATGTTGCCTGGACAAGCCATTAACATTACATTTTTATATGATTATGTTCTCCTCATACAAAATGTAATATACAGCCATTAGACTATGTGCACACACAATTTAGCGCCTCATTTTAAACCTCGGAAAACAACATATTTTACAGATTTAATTTTAGGGGAGGGGCATTCGGAAATAGTTTTGAACCTTTTGTTTGCATTTGGACTGTGTCTTCAGCTGTTTTTTTTTTTTCTTTAAACTTGTATGCAACGAATATGCATTTGCAAACAGAACATTTATATGGGACAAAAATTGGGACAGAAAAAGTGCACAAAAAAATCTGACGGTTTTTGAACGCCCAAACGAAAGCCATTGGAGAAATCCATTGCAGTTAACTAAAAACTTCAGTTTTGGGATATACAAAAGGAAAAAGAAAACAAGTCCTGGATACACTTCCAGTACTCTATTAGGATATTCTTGGTTGTACGAGATACAGTAAGAGGGGTGGGAAGTCTCCACAATTAAAATTTTAAACCACAAGCATGCGACCTCTCATCTTGTAAATATTACAGACCTTTTATACTGAATTTCTTTCTCATGTGACCCGTAACGTACAAATAATCATCAAAGTGATCCATTTCAGATAGGCCATTGATAAGCATCCCTGTCATGTCTGCCTAACACTAGGAGAGCTGTTAGGCTGCAGTACAACAAGCAGAGTTATCTTTGATTTAAGCTTCATTATGGGATAATAAGATCAGATTCTGTTCCTGCTGTTGGTTGCAGATCTGGCACAAGGAGAATGTTAAATCTTTTCATTAGTATAGGTTTACCCCATACCAAGATAAGATCGCCAGAAAACATTCCATTCGCTGACTGATGGAAAACTAATTGTCTTCAGGAGTTCTGGCCTCTATTTTCAGGGAAGTATTCTCTTTCTTAAAGGGATCTATTTTTATCTGTCAAAAAAACCTTTTCTGTATGCATTATAAGCAATAGGTGATGATGGGTGGTTTAGTGTTATTATATAAATTTTAAGTCAGTACACGTCAATCTAGTCTTCCTCTCTATGGGCACTGATAGAGAGAGTATCACTTTAAGGTTTTTTTTTTCTTTACTCCAGCCTAGTGTACACAATGACAAGTGCCCATCTCGTTGATCAGCGCTCGTTTAATAAGCCTTCACACAGCTTTAATGGATTGCATGCTGGGCCATATGAACAGTTGATGGATGGATTATGGGGCCTATTTTTTTTGTCATTGTCTACTGCATGTCACAGGGTGATGGGGCTAATAATGATTTAAATGGGTGCACAATAGATCCAATAGGCCAACGAACAAGGATTTGCTCTTTGGTTGGATTGCTGCCCCTTTTACACAGGCCACTTATTGGGAACGAGATGTTCCTCTGAACACTCATTCAGCCAATACTCAGCTTGAAAAAGCAGTATATCAGGTGGATAGCCCACATATTCTTATTGCTAAGCAATTGTGCCTTTTGGTACCATCATTGTGGCACTTTCACTGGGCACCCTGGAGCAGTATGTTTCTTTTTTCTGCCTAGTAATTATTGAAAGTTGAAAAACCCTAAGAAGCCTCAACTTGTGCCGGTGTAATAAAGAAAACTGTGTCCCTGTAGCGGAATGTGACCCTCCACACAGGGACAGTCTTTTCTGCCTTACAACCAGCTCCCTCTCACTCCCTAACCCTAATCCTAACCCATACCTGTAATCATAATCCAGAAAAGAACAACTCAACTTCAGCAGCTCATAAGTACTGAAAGGATTAAGATTTTTTAATAGAAGTTATAGATCTATCTATATATCTCTCTCTCTCTCTCTCTCTCTATCTATTATATATAAAAAGTTTTTCCTGGATAACCCCTTTAACCCTAATCCTAACCCCTAACCCGTAACCCTAATACTACTAACCCTAACACCTAATCTTAACCCTTACCCCTAATCCTAACCCCTAACAGCCCTGAGAAGGGCTGAGAGAGCTGAGCTCAGGTCACATTCAGCTACAGTGTTTTTAACTTCACTAGTAGTGTTGAGCATGAAATTTTTATCGCGAATATCGGCACTTTGCAATTTCGAGAATATTTAGAATATAGTGCTATATATTCGTAATGACTAATATTCTTTTTTTTTCACGTGCAAATTTTTTATGCAAATTTTCCATGTGAATTTTTGCATGGAAAATAATTTGAACGAACATAGCGAATATTGTGAACATAGGGCAAATAATCGTCAATATATTCGCGAAATATCGCAAATTCCAATATGGCCCCTGCCGCTCATCACTATTCACTGGCTGCATGGTTAGCAGGCATAGGAGTCGCATATAATCATTACATACTACGACTATGCTTGTTCGTCTGCCATTTAGTGGCTACTGTCAGTGATCCTCCGCATAGGAGTGGGAGTTGTCAGCAGTAAATATATAATGTCTCTGGGGGTCTAAACATCTGTGGAGCCAGGGATGCCTTGCTGTCTGCTTCTTCTTCACTGCCCCAATATACAGACTTTAGGCAGAGCAGCTGCTCCAGGTACCAAGGTCTGCTTACTGCTTGTTAACACCTTCTTTTCCTCTGAAGTCTATAGTCTTAGTCTGCACTGGATGCGAAGAAAGCGGTGTCAGATTGTGACTTATTGAGCATGATTCACATGGGTCAGTAGATATGGGGAATATGTACTCTATTATCATCCGCTTGTGTAAGGCAGAAAAGTAAAATCCCTTCTCCTTAAAAAAAATAAAATAAAAAAATAAAAATAACGAAGGCACCATACTTTTATTTTCCTTATTCTTTAGGCCAGTGGTCTCCAAACTTTGGACTTCCAGATATTGCAAAACTACCACTCCCACCATGCCGGGACAGCCGTTGGCTGTCCCGGCGTGGTGGTTTTGCAATATCTGGAAGTCCACAGTTTGGAGACCACTGCTTTAGGCCAATACCTAAAAAGGTAAAGCAACAAGATACATTTCTTTAATTTTTGAAAAAAGGTTTCTGAAAAATGAAAAAAAGCTATCTGGTCGCTATGGGCAACTGCACAGGTTTTGATAAAATCTCCCCCAAAGTGTTCCTGTCATTTGAGAAAACATTTGACATGTCACAGAGACAAGTCAAAAGATTTTATGGGTCTGGGTTAGGGTATCCAGCCCCCCCACCAAATCGTTGGTTATAATCTCTGTCTCACTGCAGGAGATGGGTCCCATAGACTTTCTATAAAGCCTGTATCCTGCGGCAAGATGGAAATCATAGTAAGTCTCGGAGAGAAGCCGCATACTTTTACCGATTCTCTAACCAACCATTGATGGGGGTCTGAACAACAAGACTCCGACCCATTAAAACTTTTGACATGTCATAAGTTTTTTTTTTTACTAAATGACAGGAACACTTAAAAAAGGTAGCCATAAACCTCTAGTAGTTTGCTGGACAGCTGGTTTACTCTCTGCTCTCATGCATGCCTGCTTTAGCTGAGTGTGCATGTGTTTTACGTAGTAAGAGGAGAATAAGCTTTAGCAGACACCACTGGTGGCAGCTCGTCTCCCTTAAAGGAGTAGTCCAGTATTTAAAAAGGATAGGTCATAAGTTTCAGATGGCGGGGGACCCCCCCTGATCACCCGTACGAGGCCCCAGTAATCCGCGAGAAGGGGGCGGGTCGACCACCGCACGAAGTGGAGGCTGACACAATATCTGGCTCTGTCAAAGCGCTGTATTGAGGGGGCATGTCGGCCGTCGCTTTGGGAGGTGGTCGACACACGCTAGCTGGCCGGAGAGCTGGGGCCCCGTATGGGAGATCGTGTGTGTGGGGGGGGGGGGATCCCTTAGCATAGGGGATAAATTTTTCAATACTGGACTACTCCTTTAAGAACAAAAAGGATAGCTAGAGATTGAAATTCAACATGCAGAGTCTGTATTTTCCAGACATCATCTGTGGAACAGTAGGGACACCCCATTATATGCAAAATAGTTGGCTATTTCACGTATGATGATGTCCATCAGATACCCCTAAGGATTAACTGAAAAATTTATACTTGTCTATATAGCTATTGCCATGCAGTTGTATACAGTCTATTACCCCCTGTTGGCAGCCATGTGATTGGTTTTCAGTGTGGCAAAGAGCAAAAAAAAAAAAAACACATGCCTGACCCTTGTGATCACCCTTTTATTTTGCATCTCTCTAGTTATGAGATCCTCTTTAATATATATGTGTGATTAATATGAATAGCTGCTTTTATAAACTTTGCCTTTTTTGGTCTGAGGCCCTTTATATACAATGACCTTGTACTAATGCAGTGTGAAACATTTTGTTGTGAAGTCAATTATTTGCAATAAAGGATATTATTCAATATAAAAGTTATAGTAAGTATTCGCTGTAAAATACGTTCCTTATGTGAGAATGGCTTCTAGCTTTTGTCATTCATTGACTGACACTTCGTAAAAGTTTTTGTTGTCCATGTCAAAGCAACATATGTCTCCCATTTAGAGAGAGTTATGATGATCCTCTTCTCCAACACTTCTACATGAGACTCATCGCATAACAATTGATGAGAGACGATATGAGTTTCCCATCATACAGTTTACTTTATCAATCAATAATCTGGATTAGGCTCCATTATACTATTCATGCAGTATTTTATTCTGGAATGGATTGTTGTATTCTATCCTCTTTTTCCTACTCACCACTTGTCTACTTCTCCTCAGCAGGTTGCTATTTGTCATGGGCGGTCCTGATACATACACACACTGGGGGGAGATTTATCAAAACTTGTCCAGAGGAAAAGTTGCCCATAGCAACCAATCAGATTTCTTCTCTCATTTTTAACAAGGTCTCTGCAAAATGAAAGAAGCGATCTGATTGGTTGCACAGGTTTTGAGATATAGATATATATGAAAACACACACACACAGTGTATGTATTAGGACCGCCCAGGACAAATAGCAACCTGCTGTGGAGAAGTAGACAAGTGGTGAGTAGTGCTGCAATTTTCTTTGTTGAGATATCAATATATAGCACTACTCAGCCCATTCAGCATAGTCGGGTGCCAGCTCCAAACAACCTGATCAGGGTCCTCACAGCTATTTCTCCAAAAAAGGAAGGTGCAGCACTCCAACTAAATCCAAGGTGCAAGTTTATTCACTTCATACCAAGCAGCTGTTTGGTATGAAGTGAATAAACTTGCACCTTGGATTTATTTGGAGTGCTGCACCTTCCTTCTTTGGAGAGAGAGATTTTTTTTTTTTTTATGTATCTATTTGTCTTATTCATTTATTTATACACACACTCCCATTTTAATTAGCCTTGCAAAAACTATTCTATGCAGAAACCCACATGGCAGTATACCCCGTTTTAAGATGACCTATCCCGGTCATATTGCTTTAAAATGCACAGAAAAGTTTTAATCAAATTCCTAAAGTTAAGGGACATGAGTAAAATGTGCCAGTGTCCAGAAAGAAGAACATGTAAAAGGTCAGTAAATTGGGACCTGCCCTTCCTGATACTTATATCAGGCGTATAATACAACAAACTGCAAACCATTTAACCCTTTTCTCGCAATGCTTGTGGCCATCTAAGCATTTGGTTGCCTCATAGGGTTTGCAATCCAGAGTAACCCTATTCCAAAAGCGTTGCCTATTATTAAGGGATCCACTGAAAGGTTATGCAATCTGCCCTCACAATCTCAGTGAACTGTCATGTAAATGAACAGATGCATCCCAGAAGATTTTCTTGCATTCCTGATTTAATTGGTCTTACGAAAAGGAATTTCAACAGTTAGTAAAGCAGCGTGATAGAAAACAATTAAAAAAAAATATACATTATATATATGTGTGTGTGTGTGTTATATACAAAATTCTGTTAGTCCAATAAATAAGGTATTACAAGATACTGCAACATTTTTTGATTTCAGTCTGCATCATTGGACTAATACGGCTACTCAAATTTACTAATTAATATATATATATATATATATATATATAGTAAATTTGAGTAGCCATATTAGTCCAGTGATGCAGATGCAAATCTTAAACATTATATATATATATATATTATATATATATATATATATATATATATATATACACAAAATTCCAACATACACCCAAGTGCAACCCCATCCTGACTACTATTCTAGGAACATATTCTGTGAAAAAAGGAACGCATAGTCATAAGAATCTATAATACAGTCGTACAAATGTGATAAGAATGCAGAATTCAACCAGTCTTTCCCAACCAGTGTGCCTCCAGCTGTTGCATAACTACAACTCCCAGCATGCCCGGACAGCCTTCGGCTGTCCGGGCATGCTGGGAGTTGTAGTTTTGCAACAGCTGGAGGCACACTGGTTGGGAAAGACTGTCCTAATGCAATGAATAGAACAGGGGTTGAATGGGTTAAGCAGATCACAGCCCAGTTGAACTAATTGCACCATAACATTCTTTGTAGTCCTCTGCCATAGGTGAAGTTTCTTTATATCGGGCCTCCTCTACCTATAGGATTACTCTATAAAAATCCCACTCTTTATTCTTTCATGTGATGACACGGAAAAGCGAATAGGTATTAGCCATTAGACTAAACATTTGGTTTCCTTAAAAAAAAAAAAAAAAAAAAAAAAATGGGGGGGGGGGGGATCAGTTCCCAAGTCCCATGACAACCAAACCCCCCTCCTCCCAAGTCCTTACCAGTAAATTGTATGGGATGGGATTCCGTCTTCACCCTAGGGTTTGTCTCACTATACTTCTCCTTTCAACAAGGATCAAACTATCCAGCTCCCTGTAACCTCCTAGACTCTGATGGCGTGTGGAAGAGAAGGAGAAGGAGGAGCAGGGATATCCCAGCCCCCAATATGTTCACAAAAAAAAAGGTTGCAGTCAGTTTCCAGAGCACCTCCCTCCTATTTTCCATCCCCATAGACAAACGCTTGGTATTCTTCTGTTACCTCCAAGCAGAGAACCCAAAGAGCTGCTTTATACCTTGAATGCCCAGCGATAGAATAGGCTGCCAATCTTTTATGGGGCATCTTCTTTTGTGATTAAGGTTGAACCTGAAGCTAGGTTTAGGCTACGGAATTTTTGCCTGCAATTCCGCTTGCTAAAATGTATAGTGTAGTGAATGGTTTTCCGGTCACAAATTGACACTTCGGAATTTGTGAACGGAAAATCCGCTTGGAAATTTCCGCCTGAAGAATGGCGCGTTGCTCATTCTTCAGGCGGACAGGGCCGTTTGAAGGAATTTGGGGGCCCCAAGCAAAATTGACATGGAGGCCTCCTCCCCACCTTCCGAACGCAAAAAAGATTATATGCAGGACCATATAGAGATATATACCAGCTGTACACAGGATATATACCCCATATAAGTGATTACAGCTACATGAAGGAACTCACAGGTCACGTCTTTTTTGATCAGCGTCGTCCTCTTTCTTTTTCTTCCCCGTACGACTCAGACCGCCATGATGTCTTCTTCCAGCCAAAACTTCATCTCTCTTCATCTGCACAACAAACATCTTAGACTCTGCATGTTTCCAGTGCTCTCCTTAACACTACACAATCTCCTCATCTATAGGCCTGTAATAATGCCCCCCTTGGTATCCCACTCAGTAACAGAGCATGGTGCCCAACAGTCCCCAACCATGGTGCCTCCAGCTGTTGCAAAACTACAGCGCCCAGATGACCTCTGGCTTTCCGGGCATGCTGGGAGTCATAGTTTTGCACCCTGGTTGGGAAACACTGATGTAGGTAGTTAGGTAGCCAGGTACATAGCTAGTAGGGCTGCACGATATGGGGAAACTGTGCGAATGCGATTATTGACCTAAATATTGCAATTTCAATATTATAAACAAATAGTGAAATCCTCCCATTTCATGTTTAATCTCCCCCCATTTTACATCTATTCCCCCATTTTATATCCACCACCCATTTCACATCTTCCCTGCTTCATTACTATCCCCCCTAATCACATTCTCCCCATTTCATTTCTATCCCCCCATGTAGTACCCCCCAGTAGGCAGGTAGTACCCCCAGATTAACCCCCAGTAGGCAGGTGGTACCCCCAGATTACCCCCTCCCTCCCTCCCTCCCAGTAGACAGGTAGTAGCCCCATATTAGACCCCACCCCCATGGTAGGCAGGTAGTACCCCCAGATTAACCCCCTCCCCCAGTGGGCATGAAGCACCCCCAGATTAACCCCCTTCCCCCAGTAGGCAGGTAGTACCCCCAGTAGCCATGTATTAACCCCCTCCCCCCAGTAGGCATGTAGTACCCCCAATTAACCCCCTCCCCCAATATGCAGGTAGTACCCCCAGATTAACCCCCTCCTCCCCCAGTAGGCAGGTAGTATCCCCATATTAACCCCCTCCCCCAGTAGGCAGGTAGTAACCCCAGTACCCCAGGAGGGGGTTAGTCTGGGGGTACCATCTACCTACTGAGGGGGTTAATCTGGGGGTACCACCTTACTACTGGGGGGGGGGTAATCTGGGGGCCCCAGATTATCCCCCCCCCCCAGTTAGAAGGTAGTACCCCCAGATTAACCCCCTCAGGCAGTAGGCAGGTAGTAGTACCCCTAGGTTATCTTTAGACCCCCCGGGGGCCCCGGCTGGTACCTGCTCTGCTGCTGCAGTTGCCAGGAGGAATTAATTGGCTGAATCAGGGCAGAACCTTGCTTGCGCTGTTGCTACGCGCACGTCACGCTCTAGGGTCGGCGTCAGGACGTAGTAACACCGACCCTTGAATTCTGGGAGCGTGAGCATCACCGCGTAGCTGTACGGCACTGGGGGCGGGGACATCCTCCTGAGTACACTTCCCACCGGCAACTACAGGCTGTAATCTACAGGTGAGCCGGGGCGGGCACAAAAATACTAGCCGGAGGCCGAGCGGCTTTAGTCTCGGCCTCCCGCTCCAGGCTCTTGCACTGCTGGCCCGGCCGGCCGACAGGGCGAGCTGGCGAACCGGGACAGAGGCAGGAGCACCAGCTCTGCTCGAGGCCCCGGGCCAGCTTGGGACCCCAAGCAATTGCTTGGTTTGCCCGTCCTGCAGGCGGAAATACTTGCGGAACACATTGCAGTCTATTGGAGACTGCAGTGTCCGCACGGTCTTAGCGCCGACTGATTCAGCCGGCACTGGCCGCACTCGGAATCTCCAGGCGTCACCGCGTAGCTGTACGGCACTGGGGGCAGGGACATACTCCTGAGTACACTTCCCACCGGCAACTACAGGCTGTAATCTACAGGTGAGCCGGGGCGGGCACAAAAATACTAGCCGGAGGCCGAGCGGCTTTAGTCTCGGCCTCCCGCTCCAGGCTCTTGCACTGCTGGCCCGGCCGGCCGACAGGGCGAGCTGGCGAATCGGGACAGAGGCAGGAGCACCAGCTCTGCTCGAGGCCCTGGGCCAGCTCGGGACCCCAAGCAATTGCTTGGTTTTCCTGTCCTGTAGCCCGTCCTGCAGGCGGAAATACTTGCGGAACAGATTGTAGTCTATTGGAGACTGCAGTGTCCGCACGGTCTTAGCGCCGACTGATTCAGCCGGCACTGGCCGCACTCGGAATCTCCAGGCGTCACCGCGTAGCTGTACGGCACTGGGGGCAGGGACATACTCCTGAGTACACTTCCCACCGGCAACTACAGGCTGTAATCTACAGGTGAGCCGGGGCGGGCACAAAAATACTAGCCGGAGGCCGAGCGGCTTTAGTCTCGGCCTCCCGCTCCAGGCTCTTGCACTGCTGGCCCGGCCGGCCGACAGGGCGAGCTGGCGAATCGGGACAGAGGCAGGAGCACCAGCTCTGCTCGAGGCCCTGGGCCAGCTCGGGACCCCAAGCAATTGCTTGGTTTTCCTGTCCTGTAGCCCGTCCTGCAGGCGGAAATACTTGCGGAACAGATTGTAGTCTATTGGAGACTGCAGTGTCCGCACGGTCTTAGCGCCGACTGATTCAGCCGGCACTGGCCGCACTCGGAATCTCCAGGCAGAAATTTTCTGCCCGGAGATTCTGCAGTGTGAACCTAGCCTTAGGCTTCCTTCAGACATACTGGGGGAGATTTTTCAAAACCTGTCCAGAGGAAAAGTTGTCCATAGCAACCAATCAGCTCACGTCTTTCATTTTTAACAAAGCCTCTGCAAAATGAAAGAAGTGATCTGATTGGTTGCTATGGGCAACTTTTCCTTTGCACAGGTTTTGCTAAAACTCCCCTACTTTTGGAAGTGTTTTGGAAGTGATTTTTCCACCAAATTAGTGTATATTAGTATATGTATTTTTCAGGTTTTTTGAAGTTTTTATGGAAAGAAAAACCCTAATCTGAAATCACCCTGACACAAAGCATTTTGGGGGAGATTTATCAAAAACTATGCAGAGGAAGAGTTGTGCAGTTGCCCATGGCAACCAATCAGATCGCTTCTTTCATTTTAAAAGGACCTGTGAAAAATGAAAGAAGCAATCTGATTGGTTGCCATGGGCAACTGCACCACTCTTCCTCTGCAGTTTTTGATAAATCTCCCCCTTTGTGACAGTTTTCATTTGGTTTTTGAACGAAAGCCAGAATAGGAAAAAAACATGGGAAATATATAGGACTCATACTTTTCTTTCCTGCTGGGTTCACTTCTGTCTTTTTCTCAAAAAGTTAATGAAAACTGCCACAACAAAAACTGCATGTGAAAGACACCTTTAGGCTAGGTTTCCACTTGGTTTTTTTTCTGGCAGTTTTTGGAATACTACCACTGCAGTTTTTGAGCCAATGTCAGAAGTGGATCCATGAGGGAGGAGAAGTGTAAGTCCTTCCTTTATATGTCCTATTCCTTTTGAATACACTTCTGGCTTTGGCTCAAAAACTGCCGTGGCTGTATTCCAAAAACTGCCAGAAAAAAACCAAGTGGAAACCTAGCCTTAGGGTGCGCTCACAAGCTATTACTAGCAGCGAGTTGCCCGCTGCGGGAACCCTGCTGTGAGTTACGATACCATTGATTTAAATGGGTCCACAGACAGTCCGCAATAGTGTCAGATTTGCAAACTGTCCGCAGACCCATTCAAATGACACGGCTTTCCCTCCTGCAGCGGGAAACCCATGGCTAGTTACTAGCGGGCGTGTGAAAGGGGTACTCCTATGGGGGACAGTTATGGCATATCCACAGGATATATCATAAATGTCCTCTAGATGGTCCCACTTCTGGGACCTGCATTGTTGAGCTTGTATGCTCCCCAGCCCGCTCTGATCTGTTTTCAGCTGCCAGAGGTGGTCGAAGCCGAAAACAGCCAAAGTGTAGGAGTTACGCGGCTTACATACAAACTCCAGGAACTACATACACAGCGTAATTCACTGTGATACACCATGGCCGGCATTTATCATTGTGTTTACCCCTTTTTTTCTTCTTCTATATTTGGTGCTATTTTGGCGCAAGTGTCCTTATTTTGCAGCTTTTGGCTTACACATTTCTGCTGATTTTGAGTTGTAATCCACTGACTTTTTGCGAAAAGGCGTAAAACCACCGTAAAGTTTTAAAACTACACCAGCCCTTAGCTTAGCTTTTTGGTGTATGTAAAGAGTAAAGTTTCAGAAAATGTGTACCTGCACAAAATTTATCAAATGCCTGCGACCAGTTAATAAATTTGGCGCCCAACAGCACACACAAAAAAAAGAAGTGTAGAAAAATGCTTTACATCTCCAATGATGAATGCCCCCCCCCCCATGTGCACTGTTATATTTGCTGTGGATATGCCATAAATGTCCTAGGTTTTAAGTTTATCCCTTCATCGAAAAAAAAAAAGATACGCAATAAAATATTGGCATAAAATATTGGATACAAAAATTAAAGTTCTAGAAAAAGAATTGCTTGCTATAACATACTGTACTAGTCACCTGTAGTCTAAGGTATAATGTAGCAATTCAAAGGGGGTAAACATGCATATTTTGCTGAAGATTTTCAACAGCAGATTTTGCTACCAGTTGTAGTCAATGGGTGGCAAAATCAGCTGCTGAAAATCTGCAGAAAAATATGTACAGAATCTGCCTGTGAGTTTCTACTATGGAACTTCCATATCATGCACAGTGCAGCAGAGCAATTCCAAATGAAATTTCCATAGTGTGCATGGTCCCTTATGGAAATTCCCTAATGGATCCCTTAAGTGCATTATTCCCTAATGGAAATGTGAAAATGGAAAAACTGCCATAAAAACTGTAGTGTTTTACAAAAAGCTAATGGTGATACCCCCCCGCCCCCCACACCTTTTCATGAAAGCCGATTTCACAAGTACAGTAAAACCTCATTAAGACGACCATCCAGCATTGCACCAAACTGTGGTCTTATCAAAGAAAATTATGTCCATATATATAATATATGGTGGAACTGAAAATCTGGAACTGTAAATAAGTGGATGGGCTTCTTAAAGAGGCATCGCTGTATTTTCACTGCATCCATATTTCTGTACAGAGAGGCTAGGTTTCCACACAGGTTTTTTTTTGCAGAACTGCCATTGCATTTTTTTCCGCTAAAGCCATTCAATGGAAAATATAAAGAAAGGACTTATACTCATACCTACTGGATCCACTTCTGACTGCAGTGGCAGTATTCCAACAAAAAACCTTTATGGAAACCTAGGCTAACACTTATGGGCAGGAAATTGAATTAGGACCCTGTTGTATGGCCGAGGTGAGGTGTAAATGAATGCTGATCGTGTATTGTGTGGAAGGCTTGCGTGGCCCTTTGCTTCATTTGTCAGTCAAACATCCCCAGTTACAAAGGAGACCGGCTGATGGATAATTATTTATAAGCAGGGCAAAATGATATGATCAGCATTTGCTCTTTTGTTGGCTGCTCACTGGCCCTTTAACACTGGGCGATATTCAGATGAATAGAACTGATTGTCACAGAACCTCTTGCAACAAATCTACATGTGAATATACCCTAATAATACACCAGTAAGGTTGGGAATCAGCAGTATAGGCCTGAATGATCTGACTTCTGACGTATTATAACTGAGAAGAGTTAAATAAAATATTGGGGCTGTATTTACTATATTGAATTATCGTACGGACTAGAAAAAAAAATCCATAGCCTTCCATTTATCAACAGAATCCAAAAGACACATATTTAAAAAAATATTGGCTCAATAAATACTAGAGCCTGTCAAATGTTCTGATCATTAGGGTACGTTCACACGCGCTGATTTTTTTGCGGGTTTTCCGCTGCGTATTTGAAAGTGGGCCGGCTCCTCTCAGCTGTCTGCAACAGATTTTCCACGGCGGAATGTACACTGTGGAAAATCTGCCGCAAGCCCCGCTGCGGAAAATCTGCTGCAGACACCCGCTAAAAAATCAGCATGTGTGAACGTACCCTTACATGGGATGTCTGAGGCATGGAATTGGGTATATATCACATTGTATACATGTTTTTGGATACCAAATGTGGATTCTTTTCTACAGTGTTTTATGTGGAAAATGGAAAAAGTGGAGTTTTTTATTTCTTTTTTTCCCACACTTTTTTTTGCCAGCTCTCCCCATCCACAGAGTGGGCACCACTTAGTACACATGGCTGTATCCACCACCACACAAACCGGTGGCCGACATGCCCCTTCCATGCATCTCTATGGGACAGCTGAAGATACAGCTGGAGGGGTGCCAGATTCAAGAATGGGGAGAGGGCAGGGCAGGATCTTGCGGGGGTTCCAGTGGTCAGTATGCTGCCCACCAAACTCCAGCGCCTCCCACATGACGTACGTGTACATCATGGGTAGCGAAAAGGTTAAAGGGATTCTCCTGTATGCGAAAATATCACCCAAAAATATACAACTTACCAAATACAGTATCATCAGAAATTGTACTGGCTTTTGCATGTTTTTGCTTGAATTTTCCCTGACAGGAAGTTGTGTATTCCTGTCATGGACTATGCACTTTAAAGGGGTACTCTGGTGAAAACCTTTTTTGTTTTAAATCAACTGGTGGCATAAAGTTAAACATATTTGTAAATTACTTCTATTAAAAAATCTTAATTCTTCCAGTACTTATTAGCCGCTGAATGCTACAGAGGAAATTCCTTTTTTTTGGAACACTGATGACATCACGAGCACAGTGCTCTCTGCTGACATCTCTGTCCATTTTAGCAACCATGCATAGCAGATGCATGCTAAGGGCAGCATGGTGGCTCAGTGGTTAGCACTGCTGCCTTGCAGTGCTGCGGACTTGGGTTCAAATCCCACTAAGGACAACAATAAATAAAGCGTTATTATTATTATTATAATAACATCAGCAGAGAGAACTGTGTTCGTGATGTCATCAGAGAGCATTCCAAAAAGAAAATAATTTCCTCTGTAGTATTCAGCAGCTAATAAGTACAGGAAGGATTAAGATTTTTTAATAGAAATAATTTACAAATATGTTTAACTTTCTGCCACCAGTTGATTTAAAAGAAAAAAGGTTTTCACCGGAGTACCCCTTTAAGATAAGCAGCATTGACTGTTATAATGGAAGTAAAAAATCTGCCATGAATCCAGTGTTGCAGATTTTGCTACAGAAACAATGTGGGTCCACTGCAAAATCAGCAAGTGTGGATTAATAACCCATTAAAGGGGTACTCCGGTGGAAAAATAAAAATATAAATTAACTTGTGCCAGAAAGTTAAACAGATTTGTAAATTAATTATTTTAAAAGTGTTAATCCTTCCAGTACTTATCAGCTGCCTCATACTACAGAGGAAGTTCTTTTATTTTTGAATATTTTTTGTCTGACCACAGTGCTCTCTGCTGCCACCTCTGTCTGTGTCAGGAACTGTCCAGAAGAGAAAAGAGCAAAAGCGCTCCTTGTGGAGTAACGTAGGTGGTAATGGTAAGAAGATAGGGGAATTCAATACCGCTTACCAGATAGGGTTGTGTAGCAACATACACAACAATGGTACAGGTGCAATGGCTGCAGCCTTCCTGGATAAGAGTAGGGTAATATGATAAAAAGCTTTGTTTAAACCAGGATTTGTGGCGCTGAACAGGACACAGGACTCACAGGATCAGGATAACATCCAACAGACTTTAATACCAATAATGCAACGCGTTTCGCTGCGCATGCGCAGCGAAACGTGTTGCATTATTGGTATTAAAGTCTGTTGGATGTTATCCTGATCCTGTGAGTCCTGTGTCCTGATCAGCGCCAGGAACTGTCCAGAGCAGGACAAAATCCCCATAGCAAACCTATCCTGCTCTGGACAGTTCCTGACATGGACAGAGGTGTCAGCAGAGTGTGGTCCGACAGAAAAGAAATTCAAAAAGAAAAGAACTTCCTCTGTAGTATAGAGCAGCTACTGGAAGGATTGAGATTTTTTAAATAGAAGTAATTTACAAAATCTGTTTAACTTCCTGGCACCAATTGATTAAAAAAAAAAAATTCCACTGGAGTACCCCTTTAGGGTACGTTCACACGTGCGGATTTTCGCAGCATATTTAGCTGCGGATCTGCTGGTGAAGGCCCTGCTCTATGCTGGCAATACGCCTCTACCAGCAGACACACTGCAGCGATGTGCGCAGCGTACTCGCACATCGCGGCCGCTCTCCCTGCACTGAGCTAGACAGAGAGCTCCCGCGATGTGCGAGTATACTGTAACTCGCACATCCCAGTGTGTCTGCTGGTAGCAGCGTATTGCCACTACGAGCAGGCACATGTAAAGACAGCATAGAGCAGGGCTTTCACCAGCGGATCTGCAGTGTAAAATACGCTGAAAATCCGCGCGTGTGAACGTACCCTAAAGGAGGATTTACTAAGAGCAGCATTTAATACACCACTTCTCTGTAAAAGAGTGTGTTGGCTTTATTGAGAGGCGCTGCCCGTGCAGCAGCCTTAGTAATATACACCAGCTCTGAGCTGGTTTAGATTTCCTCCATCATTTATGCTCGTTATTAACCCCTTAAGGACTCAGCCTATTTTCACCTTAAGGACTCAGCGTTTTTCCGTTTTTGCATTTTAATTTTTTCCTCATCACCTTCTAAAAATCATAACGCTTTCAATTTTGAACATAAAATTCCATATGATGGCTTATTTTTTGCGCCACCAATTTTACTTTGCAGTGACATTAGTCATTTTACCCAAAAATCTACGGTGAAACGGAAAAAAAATTAATTGTGCGACAAAATTTAAGAAAAATTTTGTAACTTTTGGGGGCTTCCGTTTCTATGCAGTGCATTTTTCAGTAAAAATGACACCTTATCTTTATTCTGTAGGTCCATACGACTAAAATGATTCCCTACTTATATAGGTTGGATATTGTCGTACTTCTGAAAAAATCATAACTACATGCAGGAAAATTTCTATGTTAAAAATTCTCATCTTCTAACCCCTATAACTTTTTATTTTTCCGCATATGGGCCAGTATGAGGGCTCATTTTTTGCGCCGTGTTTTGAAGTTTTTAGCGGTGTCATTTTTGTATTGATCTGACTTTTTGATCGCTTTCTATTCATTTTTTTCATGATATAAAAAGTGACCAAAAATACGCTATTTTGGACTGAATTTTTTTGCGCGTCCGCGATTGATCGTGCGATTTAAT
Source organism: Hyla sarda (assembly GCF_029499605.1). Taxonomy (NCBI): domain Eukaryota; kingdom Metazoa; phylum Chordata; class Amphibia; order Anura; family Hylidae; genus Hyla; species Hyla sarda. The sequence goes on from NC_079193.1 coordinate 258,224,483, forward strand.
TAACGATATATTTTTATAGTTCGGACATTTCCGCACACGGCGATACCACATATGTTTATTTATTTATTTTTTATGGGAAAAGGGGGGTGATTCAAACTTGTATTAGGGAAGGGGTTAAATGACCTTTGTTAACTTTTTTTTTCCACTTTTTTTTTTTTTTTGCAGTGTTATAGCTCCCATAGGGACCTATAACACTGCACACACTGATCTCTTATGCTGATCCCTGAAAAGCCATAGCTTTGCACGGATCAGTGAGATAGGGGCTCGATTGCTCAAGCCTGTAGCTCAGGCTTGGAGCAATCAAACCCCGATCGGACGCCGCGGAGAGAGGTAAGGAGACCTCCGCCTGCGTCCCAGCTGATCGGAACATCGCGATTTTATCACGATGTCCCGATCAGCCCAACTGAGCTGCCGGGAACTGTTTACTTTCACTTTCAGACGCAAAACTACAACACCCAGCATGCCCGGACAGCCAACGGCTGTCCGGGTATCCTGGGAGTTGTAGTTTTGAAACATCTGGAGGTCCGCAGGTTGAAGACCACTAGTATTGGAGGTTATACTCACGTGTCCCCGCCGCTACGGACCGTCACCGATGCCCTGGATGTCGCCGTCCATCGCTGTCGCCGCGTCCCCGAGGTGTCCCCGACGCTCCGGCAAGGCCTCTGCTTCCCCGGCATTCTCGATCTCCGTCGCCGCCATCATGTCGCTATGCACACCGCTCCTATTGGATGACGGGACGATGTGCGCAGCGACGTGATGACGACGATTGAGAGCGCCGGCCATGCAGGGGATCCTGAAGAGGACGCTCCGGAGTCCCGAGGACAGGTAAGTGATCGTCAGCGGACCACACGGGGCACCGTAAACGGCTATCCAGTGGTCTGCGCTGCTGGATAGCAGTTTATGCGATGGCCCTGACATCCAAAAGCATCGTATGTTGAAATGATCGTATGTCGGGGCAATCGTAGGTCGGGGGGTCACTGTACTTACATTTACATCCTGTACATGAAGCAACAACAGGAGCTTCCATCGCTTCATGCACGCCAAGTCTAAGCCCCCCGCCAATAGCAGCTGGGGACCAGCTGGTAATGGTGGACATCAGCGTGATCGCAGATGCCCACCATTAACTCTTCTGATGCAGTGATCAATACTGATCACTCCATCTAAAGTATAATGGAGGCTTAGTCAGACTCATCGGACCAACCACAGCGTAATCGTGGGGGTCTGATGAGTCAAGATGGTAGGTAGGTCCACTCCTGCCACTCTGATTCAGTATTCTTCTCTGAGAAGTAGATCACAGATAGCACTGAACAGTTTTAGCAATCAAGTGTGTGCTATAAATAGTCACCTATGGGGACATAAAAATGTTAAGTTTTTAAACAAAAGTTTTTTTTAAATGTGCATAAGACTCTCCCCTAATAAAAATTTTTAATCCTCTTTTACAAAAAAGTTAATAAACATTGGTATTGTGGTGTGTGTAAATGCCCAAACTTTTAAAATATATTGTCTATGATCCCATACGGTGAATGGCGTAAACCAAAAAAAAAATCCAAATTGCTGCTTTTTGGTCACTGTATCCCAGATCAAAAAACAAAAAACAATAAAAAGTAATAAAAATTTCACATATAAGCAAAAGTGGCACCAATAAAACCTTAAAAAATATCAACCCTCATACAGCTCTTTATATGGAAAAAAAAATATGAGAAAGTTATAGGTGCCAAAATAGATCAATTTTAAACATACTACTACAACTTATTTTGTTAAAGTTTGAGTTTTTTTTGTTGCACTGTACATTTTATAGCAAAATGAAAGGTGTCATTACAAAGTACAATAGCTTTCCATCCATCATATGGGTCTAAGAATTGAAAAATAAAAGTTATGACTCCAGCTACTTGCTGTTAAAATTCTCAACTTTTATATGTTTTTAATGTGATTAAAAAAACGTCCACTGGGTGGCACTGTTCTGTTCCCTGCGCAAGTCAAACAGTTAGTTTGGTCTCCTATGGGGCCTAGCAGGAGACCAAACTCAGGAAGTGCATGCGGGGCATGGTGAGGCACAGCTCTCACAGGCTTAAGTGACATCGCACCTGCTGAGGAACACCCACTTTCTCCTGCCAGGAGCTCACACAATGTGAGCAAGGGGAAAGGTACGATATAGAACTTTTTAAAGCTCGGAATTTTTTTTAAGGGCAGGCAGGTTGTATTAGGAGTAGTTAGGGAATATAATCTGAGGTATTTTAGAAAATATGGTTTGATGACAGGTATTCTACGGATGCAGGGATTTTTTATTTTCGCACTTTTTTTTTTTTTTTCTCCTTGTCTTCTAATAATCAAATAATTTAATTTTCCACCTACAGACCCATATGAGGGCTTGTTATTTGCAACAATAAATGTACTTTGTAATAACATTAATTTTACCACCAAATCTAAGGTTAAAAAAAAAAAAAATAAAAAAAAATAAAAAATAAAAAATGGATTGTGGGGTAAAATTGGGAAGAAAAAAAGCACGCCATTTTGCAACTTTTGGGGGCTTCCATTTTTATGGAGCGCACTTTTTCAGTACAAACTACACTTTATTCTATAGGGGCATACAAACTTTTATAGGTTTAGTTTTATTTTACAATTTAAAAAAAATATATCCTATATATTAATTTACACACACACATATATATATATATACATATATACATTTTTTGTACGAATATTAGAATGCTTAAAATTGTCCTCTTCTGACTCCTATAACTTTTTATTTTTCGGTATAAGGGGCTGAATGAGGGCTCACTTTTTGTATCATAATCTGTATATTTTTATTGTTACTATTTTTTGATTGCTTTTTATAAAAATTTTATGGTATATGAAGTGACCAAAACAACTGCTATGGCTACCTGGAGCATTGGAGTGCCGATCAACAACAAGAAGAAGGGTAATAGACCGCCCGCCATTCACTCAGCTGATCAGCTCCACTTCGCTATCGCAGAGTTACCGTATTTATCGGCGTATAACACGCACTTTTTAGGCAAAAATGTTTAGCCTAAAGTCTATGTGCGTGTTATAAGCCGATAAGCCGCTGCAGTTCAATGATTTAAAGCGGGCGCTTTAAATCAATGAACTGCAGCGGCTTTGCAGGTGCAGAGACAGCCAGCGCTGCCGGCTTCTCTGCCCCTGCCTGTCCTGGGGTCTAGAGCCCTGCTGCCGGCCCTTCTCTCCCCCTGGCTATCGGTGCCGCTTCCCGTTCTCTCCCCTTGACTATCGGTGCCGGCGCCCCATTGCCGGCGCTGATAGCCAGGGGGATAGAAGCGGCGCCGGCAATGGGGCAGCGGCGCCGACAGCCAGGGGGAGAGAAGGGGCAGCGGCACCCATTGCCGGCGCCGCTGCCCCGTTGCCTCCCCCAATCCCTGGTTGCATAATTACCTGTTGCCGGGGTCGGGTCCGCGCTGCTTCAGGCCTCCGGTGTGCGTCCCCTGCGTCGTTGCTATGCGATGCACGGCGGACCCGACCCCGGCAACAGGTAATTATGCAACCGGGGATGGGGGAGGCAACGGGGCAGCGGCGACGTCAATGGGTGCAGCTGCCCCTTCTCTCCCCCTGGCTGTCAGCGCCGCTGCCCCATTGCCGGCGCCGCTTCTCTCCCCCTGGCTATCGGCGCCGGCAATGGGGCGTCGGCACCGATAGTCAGGGGGAAAGAACGGGCAGCGGCGCAGATAGCCAGCGGGAGAGAAGCGGCGGCAGCAGGGCTATAGACCCCAGGAAAGGCAGGGGGAGAGAAGCGGGCAGCGACGGCCTCTCTCCCCCTGCCTTTCCTGGGGGTGTATCAGGGTATACACGCGCGCACACACGCACCCTCATTTTACCATGGACATTTGGGTAAAAAACTTTTTTTTACCCAAATATCCTTGGTAAAATGAGGGTGCGTGTTATAGGCCGGTGTGTGGTATACCCCGATAAATACGGTATTTTTCCTGTTTTAGACACTCAACAAAAAACGTGGTCTCAAATGGCTGGAGGTGCTCAACCCCAAATGCGGTTGTGCATTTATACTGGGGGAGCAGATCCTGCCCTTGTAGTCCGTTGCTAGGGGCGATCCCAAGCATAAAAATGCATACAATGGAGGATGCCTGCAGCGGACTACAAGTGCCACAATAGAATCCTACACCAGATAGACGGTGTGGATGTGTAACAATTAGAATAATACAATACAGGAATTTAGGTGCACTACTGTGTTAGATGTATACAATGACATTGGCTATCCCTCACTGTGTTGGCTGATATAGGTGCATGGCCTCACAGGTGCTACACTAATGCTATTGTGGCAATTGTAGTCCACTGCAGGCATCCTCCATTGTATGCTCCATTTTTATGCTGGGGATCGCCCCTAGCAACGGACTACAAGGGCAGGATCTGCTCCCCCAGTATAAATGCACAACCGCATTTGGGGTTGAGCACCTCCAGCCATTTGAGACCGAGTTTTTTGTTGTTTATTTAAATTTTATACTTGGAGGTGTGTAAACTCCATAGTTAATGCACCTTGAATATCTTCCAGGCAGCATTAGGGTAGCACCTGTGAGGCCATGCACCTATATTAGCCAACTCAGGTGGGGGTTGGGGCTTGCAGTTTGCCTCCCCCCTCCCATTGTATGTGTGCTCAGTCACGCTGGAGGGTACCTGGGAGCAGGCTGTGAGTCGACCGAATGCTGCCGTAATTGCCCACTGGCCCGTTTTGCTTATCACGCACAGGTAGGATTAGCAAGTCCCGCGCCATTTTGAGAAACCTTGGCGTTGGTGTGCTGGCTCTGGTATGTCCTTCATATGAGGATACACTGGCGAATGTCTCAATTTTAACATCAGTGTTGAGGGTTAGCCAATGTCATTGTATACATCTACCACAGTAGTGCACCCATATTCCTGTACTGTTTTAGACACTGCAATCAACTTTGATCACAGAGTCTAAGGGGTTAATCGCAGATAGCAACTAGGACCCAACGGATATGAAGCGCGCTCAGCTCCCGAGTACATTTCCCATTGTGGGAGCGGACACAGGACATATCATATATGTTCGTGTTAAAACTGTCCATGATTCCTCTTTTGGATTCCTGTCTGGACTGTTGCTTGTCCAGATTAACACTTCAATGCCATGATCCTCAAGAATAAGTGTCATACAGCCCTTGTGACATGAAGATAACCAACACAAAGTGTTCTGAAATTAAAAACTTTGTAAAAAAATGTTGTTCATGGGTAAAAAATTGCTAATAAGGTTAGTGTTACTATGGCATGTCAGGTGATTTCAATCGTCCTGCAATCTCACAATGAAACCCCACAGTGCAATGGGGCGGAAGAAGCCTAGGAGCGAAAACGTTTGGGAGGCCTGTACGCTGCACTTGCTGTTACCTTTGGTAACCAGTGCACTATATAGGTTTACAGTTATGCTTTTTGCACCTTCAATATGTTTATGTATGAATTAGCTTGCTTATCTTGCATAATGCCCTTTACCTGTATTGTTGCTACACCAGTATAACTAACTAGGTTGGTGGATACACCCTGTTATGCACTTTACTCATGTTGCTGCTGTAATTCTCCTTCTAAAAGGAGTAGTGCACGGTATTTATGCTGCTAGTCATTAGTTGATTTATTGCATTCTGTGGTACTTTATATGGTATATACCCAGTATTCACATGCATAGGCCCCCTCTTTCTGTCAGTTTCCACCACAGCACCATTTTACTTGATTTTATTTTCGTCTTGTCTCTTTCATGCATTTATGTCAAGAAAATTAACCTTGCTACATTTATGATCTATGTTCGCAGTTTTCTTTGTGCTAATAATCTTTTATATTAAGTGGATAACCAAATAGATGAAAGTGCATTGCTTAAAGGGGTACTCCGGTGAAAACCTTTTTTCTTTTAAATCAACTGGTGCCAGAAAGTTACCGTATATACTCGAGTATAAGCCGACCCGAGTATAAGCCAAGGCCCCTAATTTCAACCCAAAATCCCAGGAAAAGTTATTGACTCGAGTATAAGCCTAGGGTGGGAAATACATCATCCGCCCCTGTCATCATCCAGACCCTCATCATCATCACCTGTCATCATCCCACACCCCCCCCTTCATCATCCCCTTGTCATCATCCCACACCCCCCCTTCATCATCCCCTCATCATCCCACACCCCCCCTTCATCATCCTCTTGTCATCATCCGCCCTCAGTGGTCTTCAACCTGCGGACCTCCAGAGGTTTCAAAACTACAACTCCCAGCAAGCCCGGGCAGCCATCGGCTGTCCGGGCTTGCTGGGAGTTGTAGTTTTGAAACCTCTGGAGGTCCGCAGGTTGAAGACCACTGCGGCCTTCAACATCATCCAGCCCCCTCTCACCCCCTTTAGTTCTGTACAGTACTCGCCTTCGCTCGGCGCTGGTCCGGTGCTGCAGGACTGTCCGGTGGGATAGTGGTTCCGGGCTGCTATCTTCACCGGGGGCGCCTCTTCTCCGCGCTTCGGGCCCAGAATAGAGGCGTTGCCTTGACGATGACGCAGAAGTACGTTGGTAATGAACGTACCTCTGCGTCGTCGTCAAGGCAACGTGACTATTCTGGGGCCGGGCCCGAAGCGCTTAGAAGAGGCCTCCCAGGTGAAGATAGCAGCCCGGAACCACTATCCCACCGGATGACCTCCTCACCGGACAGTCCTGCAGCACCGGACCAGCGCCGAGCGGAGGCGAGTACTGTACAGAACTAAAGGGGGTGAGAGGGGGCTGGATGATGTCTAAGGCCGCAGTGGTCTTCAACCTGCGGACCTCCAGAGGTTTCAAAACTACAACTCCCAGCAAGCCCGGACAGCCGATGGCTGCCCGGGCTTGCTGGGAGTTGTAGTTTTGAAACCTCTGGAGGTCCGCAGGTTGAAGACCACTGCGGGTGGGGAGTTCACTCGAGTATAAGCCGAGGGGGGTGTTTTCAGCACGAAAAATCGTGCTGAAAAACTCTGCTTATACTCGAGTATATACGGTAAACAGATTTGTAAATTACTTCTATTAAAAAATCTTAATCCTTCCTGTACTTATTAGCTGCTGAATACTACAGAGGAAATTCTTTTCTTTTTGGAATTCTCTCTGATGACATCACGAGCACAGTGCTCTTTGCTGACGTCATTATAATTATAATAATAATAACTCTTTATTTATTGTTGTCCTTAGTGGGATTTGAACCCAAGTCCCCAGCACTGCAAGGCAGCAGTGCTACCCACTGAGCCACCATGCTGCCCTTAGCATACATCTGCTATGCACGGTTGCTAAAATGGACAGAGATGTCAGCAGAGAGCACTGTGCTCGTGATGTCATCAGTGTTCCAAAAAGAAAGGAATTTCCTCTGTAGCATTCAACAGCTAAGTAGTACTGGAAGGATTAAGATTTTTTAATAGAAGTAATTTACAAATATGTTTAACTTTCTGGCACCAGTTGATTTAAAAAGAAAAAAGGTTTTCACCAGAGTACCCCTTTAATTGGGGAAAAGATGGCGGCAGGAATCAGTATGAGACAACAAGCTGACAAAGGCTTATGTGGGTGTTACTCTGACAGGTATCACTTTAACATTGTTGCAGATCAGGTACACCCCCCTCACGGTGATGGAAACTGAACGGAAAGGAGCCATTAACTACTGGAATAGCAACAGGAGAGGTTGTGTGCTTTTACTTTTCTTTACCTTTTTTATGTATTCCAGATTGGCTCCAAAATATCAAAAAACAAAAAAAAACAACACACAAGCAAATGCTGGAAGGATGCAGATACAACAGGACACCTTAAAGGGGTACTCCACCCCTAGACATCTTATCCCCTATCCAAAGGATAGGGGATAAGATGTCTGATCACGGGGGTCCCGCCGCTGGAGTCGTGATGTCACGGACTTCCGTTCCCGTGGTCGGGACCCAGACCCTCCAGCGCTTCCGGCGGAAACAGGTGGGTGCCGCATGCTATATTGCGGGGGTCCCCAGTGGCGGGACCCCCGCGATCAGACATCTTATCCCCTATCCTTTGGATAGGGGATAAGATGTCTAGGGGTGGAGTACCCCTTTAAGCATAAGGGGGACCTACAAAATATTAGTTTAAAAGCTCAGGTTGGTGCATATTTCAAACTTTGAAAATTTAGTGGATGAAATCTCCATGAACTCTGGAGAAGAGTGGTGAATAGTTAAAAGGGTATTTCAATCTGAAGTGATGGCATCAATAGGAATGATTAGAGCTGCGAGACTGTTACCCTGCGCTAACATAATACAATTAATGGCACATGGCTTCGGGCACCATTCAATGTGTAGTGTAGGGGGCAAAGTGCAGGCACCCCACCATATGGCATATCTTGTGGCTATAAAACTGGAAACCCCTTTAACACATTTGTCCTTGTAGACTTTTACTGTGAATGAGCTAACCCTATCAACAGGGCTATAAAGGTTCATGTCACTTTCGCTGAATCCCGATAAATGATTGTATAAATATTTTTTGTAAAATAAACATACATTGTTCATATGCTTTCTGAACAGGACCAATAAAATTTATTAAACAATATATTTACATAGATATTTACAAATGTAAATATTAAAATAGAACATTTACAATTTTAGTACTTTCATTCAAAGTTTTTTTTGTGTGTTTTTTTTCTTAAAAATAGGCTCGCTTGAGCCAAAGTTTAACAAGTATTTATTTTTGTGTTGGTTTTAAGATTTGAACAAAAAAATAATCTGCGTATGATAAAGGTTATCGGCAGGAGGCTAGTGTGAACGTTGTTTTCTGCTAATAAATGGTATTGGATTTGTTGTGGTACAAGTGTTGAGCTGAGTGGTGCATGCAATACCTTTTATCCATAAGCCTTAATAAGGCTATGAACATGCCTTACTGAAACACAACACATTACAAGTAAAAACAAAACCTAAAGACAACAACTTTGGTCCATTAAAACATAAGACATAGGTTTCCACATAAAATATCTATCTTTGTACAGCTTGGGATTATTAATTACAATACTATATACAAATGCACATAAATATATACACATATAAAATAAGTTATTAAAATAAGACAATATTACATTTGTTTGAATATCACACATTATCTTCCTAAGATGTGATCAATTCAGAGCTTTTCATTTGTTTCCGTTGCATTACACTTTATTGTATCCTGGATAGAAGATGAAACTTTAACCCTTGCTGTTCTTAGAAGGGCGTTTTGCTTCCTGCATTGCACGTTTAGTAAGATCCCTATGGCACGCATTGGAAAAGCTCTCCAGTGAACTGTAATGCATTGGTGTGCAAAAGGCAGGTACCAATAGTAGCTTACACCGACATGTGCAATCCTCCTAGTGACTGTCACCTCGAGCTCCACACTACTATCCTGAAGCAGCTTCCTGAGCTGCCAGCTATTTGCTTTGATTCTGCTGCAGAGAGGCAAATTACTGTGGTAAAATGCATTTTTTCTATGATTTAACAGATTTATATAAAATATTTATTTCTATATGCCCATCCTAATCCACATGTTCCTGAAAGCCCCAGAGGCTGTGTGCGCTTGTTTTTTTTCCTTGACATTCCCTCTTCAGAAACAGTGCAGGTATTCCTCACAGAGGCTGTGCTCTCCCATCCTTTTCAAAGCGACTGCAGCTAAACATACATAAGTGCAGTCTATGGAAGGAGCTGGAGATTATAACATCATATAGGAGTCAGTTCAAAGTCATCATTGACCTCCACAAGCGGAACGTAGAATTCCTGAATCTCGTAAATGCTGACAGATTTGTATGTTGCCGGATCCAGTTCTTGTAGTTTGAGCTGCCACTCTAACCTCTGAACTGCGTTGAGTGCTGCCGCTTCATGCTGCTGTCTCATGAGTAAACATGTCTATATAAAAAAAATAAAAAATAAAATATATATTATTAGATACATAATTCATACTGAATTACATCTAAGTAAAACAGAATCTACCAATGGCTTCTCTAACTCATTTCCCATCAGATCAAATTCTAGGCTGATGTCAATGAGGGTTTTCAGTTTTGTGCAACTTTTCAGAGATTCTTTTCTCCAGATTGGTTTTGCCCATAGCAACCAATCACACCACCACATTTATTTTACCAGAGCTAGTGAAGATATGAGCAGCGATTGGATTGGTTGCAACGAGAAAAACCAGACAGTTTTGGCTACAGACTGATTAGGTTTGAATCCCCTATTATCTTCAATATGTTCTGATTAGGTTTGAATCCCCTATTATCTTCAACATGTGTTTGAAATGAAAGCAATCATGATTATATCCAGAGGCTGAAATCCTAGAGACCTTGTTCTGCTCATAAGTGTAAGAGGGATACAACTATATCCAATCTAAGTAGCAGTCATTCACAATATGAAAGTCCTACACCAGACAAGTAGCGTAGAAGAGTCAGATTTTTGCACAAACTCTCTGTACACTAACCTGCAACTTTTTGTTTCTTTTTTTCATGACAGCTACAGCAGCTTTTGTTGGTAGGACTTAGTGTAAAAGGGGCACAGAAAATGTACTACAATATACACTAGAGAGCTAGCATATAAAGTCATGACCATAAATGTTGGCCCTGAAAGGTTTCAAGAAAATGAAGTATTTCTCACAGAAATGGATTGCAGTAACACATGTTTTGCTATACACATGTTTATTCCCTTTGTGTGTATTGGAACTAAACAAAAAAAAGGGAGGAAAAAAAAAGCAAATTGGACATAATGTCACACTAAACTCCAAAAATGGGCTGGACAAAATTATTGGCACCCTTTCAAAATTGTGGAAAAATAAGAGTTGCCAGCATGTGATGCTCCTTTAAACTCCCCTGGGGCAAGTAACAGGTGTGGGCAATATAAAAATCACACCTGAAAGCAGAGCGACGTTCACTTAGTCTTTGCATTGTGTGTCTGTGTGTGTCACACTAAGCATGGACAACAGAAAGGGGAGAAGAGAACTGTCTGAGGACTTGAGAACCAAAATTGTGAAAAAATATCAACAATCTCAAGGTTACAAGTCCATCTCCAGATATCTAGATTTGCCTTTGTCCACAGTGCGCAACATTATCAAGAAGTTTGCAACCCATGGCACTGTAGCTAATCTCCCTGGGCATGGACGAAAGAGTCAGCGCAAACTATCAGTCAACATTTAAATGAAATGAAACGCTATAGCAGGAGTGGGTCTCCTGCCATAGCGTTTCATTTCATTTAAATGTCGACTGATAGTTTGTGCCGATACTGATGCTCCCTGAGCCTGCAGGACAGCATGAATATCTTTGGAACTTGTTTGGGGCTGCTTATCCATCATCTGGACTATCCTTCGTTAACACCTTTTCATCAAATTTTGTCTTTCGTCCACACCCAGGGAGATGAGCTACAGTGCCACTGGTGACATAAAGAAAGACTACATTTTAACAAAATCAATTTGAGTAAGCCAAAATCCTTCTGGGAAAACATCTTGTGGACAGATGAGACCAAGATAGAGCTTTTTGGTAAAGCACATCATTCTATTGTTTACCGAAAACGGAATGAGGCCTACAAAGAAAAGAACACAGTACCTACAGTGAAATATGTTGGAGGTTCAATGATGTTTTGGGGTTGTTTTGCTGCCTCTGGCACTGGGTGCCTTGAATGTATACAAGGCATCATGAAATCTGAGGATTACCAACGGATTTGGGGTCGCACTGTACAGCCCAGTGTCAGAAAGCTGGGTTTGTGTCCAAGATCTTGGGGCTTTCAGCAGGAAAATGACCCCAAACATACATCAAAAAGCACCAGAAATGGATGGCAACAAAGCGCTGGAGAGTTCTGAAGTTGCCAGCAATGAATCCAGATCCAAATCCTATTGAACACCTGTGGAGAAATCTTAAAATTGGTTTGGGAAAAGGCGCCTTCCAATAAGAGAGACCTGGAGCAGTTTGCAAAGGAAGAGTGATCCAACATTCCGGCTGAGAGGTGTAAGAAGCTTATTGATGGTTATAGGAAGCGACTGGTTTCAGTTTTTTTCTCCAAAGGGTGTGCAACCAAATATTAATTTTGTCCAGCCCATTTTTGGAGTTTGGTGTGACATTATGTCATATTTGCTTTTTTTCCTCTTTTTTTTTTGTTTAGTTTCAATACACACAAAGGGAATACACTTGTGTATAGCAAAACATGTGTTACTGCAATCCTTTTATCTAACCCTCCCCCCATGTGTTGTGCTGTGTCCACTGTAGATATGTATTGAAAAATAGGATTTCCTAACAAATACAGAAACATACATGTCTCTTTCCTGAATGCATAACTTTTTGCCCAGATTTATCAATCTTCCTGAAATGATAAGTGTCTGGTTTTGCCCCATGACAACCAATCACAGCCAAGCTTTCATATCCTAACAAGCTCTGGTAAAATGAACTGTGTTTTGTTGCTTTAGGCAAAACTAGAGAGTTTCATTTTCAGGCAGATTGGTAAATCTGGACCAGTGTATCAGAAAACATGTAGGACAAATGTAGCAGCATTAGCTCATTTAGGATTGAAAAGACAGGATATAATTGCATCAACCTTTCAGCAGGAACAGATATAAAGATTTTAAGCTGCATAACTTTATTGATATATTAACTTGTCATAATCTATCAATCAAGTTATGCAGCCTAAAATCTTTACAGATCTGTTCCTGCTGAAAGGTTGATGCAATTGTATCCTGCCCTTTTAACCCCTTCAGGACCACAAGTTCTCATTTTTGCACTTTTGTTTTTTCCTCTAAAAATCCTATCACTTTCCACCTAAAGACCCATATGAGGGCTTGTTTTTTTGTGCCACCAATTTTAATTTGTAATACCATCAATCATTTCACCACACAATCTACGGAAAATCCAGAAAAAAACTGTACATTTTTGGGCTTCCGATTCTACACAGTGCACTTTTCTGTAAAATGACACCATATCTTTATTCTGTAGTTCCATACAGCCACAAGGATACCTAATTTATATAGGTTTCATTTTATTTTACTACTTTAAAATAATTTAACTACATGTACCAAAATTTGTCGTCATCTCATTTTTGTTTTAATGGGACTTTGTTTGCTTTTTATACATTTTTTTTTAGTGTATACAAAGTGACCAAAAATACACAATTTTGGACTTTGGATGTGCCGGTACCACATGTTTGTTTATTTTAGTTTACATATTTTATTATTATTTTTTTTAACCTCTTAAAGACCAAGGACGTACCGGTACGTCCTGAGTCCTTTCCCTTTCTATAACGCGGGGCCACGGCCGGGACCAGGGGCTAATAGCGCGCAGCACTGATTGCGGTGCTGTGCGCTATTAACCCTTTAGACAACTTTGAAAGCCGCATGTAAAGTGAAAGTAAATCACTGCCGGTTAGCTCAGGGGGCTGTTTGGGATCGCCGCGGCGAAACGGACAGCCCTGGGACACGAGGAGGGTCTCCTACCTTGCCTCCTGGTGTCCGATCGGCGAATGACTGCTCAGTGCCTGAGAGCCAGGCATGAGCAGTCAAGCGGCAGAATCATGATCAATGGTTTCCTATGAGAAACCATTGAACAAGGTAAGAGATCAGTGTGTGCAGTGTTATAGCTCCCTATGGGAGCTATAATACTGCAAAAAAAAGTGGAAAAAAGAAAGTGGAAAAAGTGAATAAAAGGTCATTTAACCCCTCCAAATAAAAGTTTGAATCACCCCCCTTTTCCCAATAAAAAAAAAAAAATTAAATAAAACCTATGTGGTATCGCCGCGTGCGGAAATATCCGAATTATAAAAATATATCATTAAACCGCACGGTCAATGGCGTATGCGCAAAAAAATTCCAAAGTTTAAAATAGTGTATTTTTGGTCACTTTTTATATCATGAAAAAATGAGTTAAAAGCGATCAATAAGTCCAATCAATACAAAAATGGTACCGCTAAAAACTTCAGATCAAGGCACAAAAAATTTGCCCTCATACTGCCCCATATGCAGAAAAATAAAAGTTATAGGGGTCAGAAGATGACAATTTTAAAACGTATACATTTTCCTGCATATAGTTATGATTTTTTTCAGAACTACGACAAAATCAAACCTATATAAGTAGGGTATCATTTTAATTGTATGGACCTATAGAATAAAGAAAAGGTGTCATTTTTACCGAAAAATTTACGGCTTAGAGACCGAAGCCCCCAAAAGTTACAAAATTGCATTTGTTTTTTCAATTTTGTCTCACAATGATTTTTTTTCCCTTTTCGCTGTAGATTTTTGGGTAAATGACTGATGTCATTACAAAGAAGAATTGGTGTTGCAAAAAATAAGCCATAATATGGATTTTTAGGTGCAAAATTGAAAGAGTTATGATTTTTTAAAGGTAGGGAGGAAAAAATGAAAGTGCAAAAACGGAAAAAACCCTGGTCCTTATGGGGTTAAATGGGAAGGGGGGGGGGGGGGGTGATTCAAACTTTTATTAGGGAAGGGGTTAATTCACATTTATTTACTTTTTTTTATTTTTTATTACACACACTGACTATTACATGCAATCTTCTGGTTGCATAGACTGTTCAATGCTATGCCATAGCATAGCATTGATCAGTGTTATCGGTGCTCGATCGCTCCAGCCTGCTGGAGCATCCTAGCAACGATTGGACGGCAAGGAGGCAGGTAAAGGCCCTCCCACTGTCCTCTAAGCTGATTGGGACATCGCGGTTTCACTGCGGTGGTCCCGATCGGCTCCGCAATCAACTTTGATCGTGGCGTCTAAGGGGTTAATGCAGGACATCACCTTGATCGGTTGCTGATAGCCCTCGGGACTACTTCGCTATGATGCGGGGTCAGCCCGTGACCCCGCGTCATAGAAGGGGAGCGGGACAAGGGCGTACAGGTACGCTCTTGGTTCCAGAGGGGTTAAGAATCATGTAAAATGCATTTGTTTACTACGGTATTTGTCACTAACAAAAAACCATATATTTTTATTATAGTATATTGAGATATATATTTATTTATATATATATATTTTTTTAGAATACTGCAAGGACATATCACTTTTTTATGCATATTTTAAATTACCTATAGCTTGTACAGAGGTTTGCAGTGGATTTCAATGCAGACTACACACACATTCCACACCAAAATATACATGGCTATGATTGGTTGTTATGAGCAAAATCTCTCCAGTTTCTCTCACACAATTTGATAACTTAGCCAGTGTGTGAACGTGGCCATAAAGTGAACGATCATTGTTTAAAGTATGCCATAGTTTAACCCCTTAAGGACTCAGGGTTTTTCAGTTTTTTGCACTTTTGTTTTTTCCTCCTTACCCTTTAAAAATCATAACCCTTTCAATTTTGCACCTAAAATTCCATATTATGGCTTGTTTTTTGTGCCACCAATTGTACTTGTGACATTAGCAATTTTACCCAAAAATCTCATTGTGCAACAAAATTGAAGAAAAATGCAATTTTGTAACTTTTGGGGGCTTCCGTTTCTGCGCAGTGCATTTTTTGGTAAAAAAAGGACACCTTTTCTTTATTCTGTAGGTCCATACGATTAAAATGATACCCTACTTATATAGATTTGATTTTGTATTACTTCTGGAAAAAATCATAACTACATGCACGTAAATGAATACGTTCAAAATTGTCATCTTTTGACCCCTATAACTTATTTTTCTGTGTACGGGGCGGTATCAGGGCTCATATTTTGTGCCGTGATCTGAAGTTTTTAGCGGTACCATTTTTGTATTGATCAGACTTTTTTGATTGCTTTTTATTCATTTTTTTCAGGATACAAATAGTGACCAAAAATAAGCTATTTTGGACTTTGGAATTTTTTTTCCACGTATGCCACTGACCGTGCGGTTTAATTAACGATATATTTATAGTTCGGACATTTCCACACACGGCAATACCACATGTTTATTTTTATTTACACAGGTTTTTGTTTTTTTTCTTAAATGGGAAAAGGGGGTGTGATTCTTACCTTTTATTAGGGAAGGGCGTTAAATGATCTTTATTAACTTATCACACTTTTTTTTGCAGTGTTAGGCTGGGTTCACGCCATGTTTTCAGCCATACGGGACCGCATACGGCTGGGGGGGGGGGGGGGCTAAAACCGGGCGACCTGTATCCCTGCCATATGCCACCCGTATGTAATTAATTTCAATGAGCCGACTGGAGCGAAAACCTGACTCCGGTTGGCTCACTTTTGCCCCGTATGCGGTTTTCCCACTGGACCTAAAAGCGTGGTGGACCACGGTTTTAGGTCCGGTGGAAAACAGCATACGGGGCAAAAATCCTGTTGCATCCTGATCTAGCTCTTACTAGAGACAGATTTTCTCAACACGCATTAAACACCAGATTGCAGAGAAGGGAGACACCCTGTGGCCAATAATGTTCAGATGTTTTTCTGAGGCAAAGCATCATTTTTGGAAAATGAAGTAATTCACAAATATGTTCTGAACCACACATACCTTAAATGGTCATCCCTCCATGTAATAGTCTATTTTAAAAGAACCTCTGCAATGTGAACCTTTGACAAGTTGCATATCACTGGCTATTCAATAGCAAGGACATATATGCTTATCTTATAATATTGTGTTTTTTTACACACAGATCTGTGTGAGTGTATGGTCTACTAATACAAACATTTCTGCATACAGTTGAGAATAGCATTTTTCTCAAAATAAACACACAACACAACTGTATGTGTTTAAAACATGGTTTGAAAGCAGCCAAATCCCAACAGCTTTGTACTTCAATATCACATAGTCACTTTAATTTCTAGGAATAAAAGGTTCATACTCCAGGGAATTTCATTTAGATTTTGAGGGGGTCTGTAGATAGCAGACAAGATAAACTGTGAATGGCACAGCTGGATAGCAGTAAGAAAACTGTAACGCACCTCTGATGCATACTTTGATCAGTTTTTGTTATCATATCTTCTACTTGTTTTATGTATCCCACAATTTGGGGTGGGTTTGCTATGTTGTTGCTGTATATCTCCAGCATCTCTCACCTAAATGTATGCACTACTATGTACCACATGTATCTTCACTGTTTTATAACCTATTATTGTTATTACTTCTCGAACAGGTGCTGACATTTCCTATTTTTTCTGATTTTGGGTCATGGCAGATATTCGAGTAATGTCCTGGAACATCAGGGGAGCCCGCACCCCACAGAAAATGGCTCTGATTTTTTTCCCCACATTAGGAGGTACCACCCAAATATCATTGCATTACAGGAAACACATCTCACTCCTGACAGAGCTAATCAGTTATCAAAGGCCTTGGGTTCAGTGGTCGCAGCACCCATATCACACGTCCTTTTCCAGGGGTGTGACTGTCCTGGATAGTCTTATGGTGAGGTGGGAGCAGTTTACTGTCTGCAAGGACGACCCTTCTGGTAGATACATATTTGTGCATTCATTTCTGAATAACGTTCAATTTGTGTTTTTATTCATCTATAACCCTCCCCCCCTTCTCTCTGGAGGTCTTGTACCTCACTGTTACAGTGGGGACCCCAGGTAAAAATTTTTATTAATGTGCATAAAGAAGCCAAGGAAAGATGGAAAAATCTCCAAAAGGCATCAAATTACAGATTAGACATTCTTTTCAAAATAACAGAAAACAAAAAAAAAAATGGCATCTGCAAAAGTTTGGGCACCCTGCAGAATTTATAGCATGCACTGCCCCCTTTGCAAAGCTGAGACCTGCCAGTGTCATGAATTGTTCTCAATCATCATCTGGGAAGACCAGGTGATGTCAATCTTAAAGGTTTTAAATGCCCAGACTCATCTGACCTTGCCCCAACAATCAGCACCATGGGTTCTACTAAGCAGTTGTCTAGAAATCTGAAACTAAAAATAGTTGACGCTCACAAAGCTGGAGAAGGCTATAAAGAAGATTGCGAAACATTTTCAGATGTCAATATCCTCTGTATGGAATGTAATTAAGAAATGGCAGTCATCAGGAACAGTGGAAGTTAAAGCAAGATCTGGAAGACCAAGAAAAATATCAGACAGAACAGCTCACAGGATTGTGAGAAAAACAATTCAAAACCCACGTTTGACTGCACAATTCCTCCAGAAAGATCTGGCAGACACTGGAGTTATGGTACACTATTCCACTATAAAGAGATACTTGTACAAATATGGTCTTCATGGAAGAGTCATCAGAAGAAAACATCTTCTACGTCCTCACCACAAAAATCAGCGTTTGAACTTTGCAAATGAACATATAGACAAGCCTGGTGCATTTTTGAAACAAGTTCTGTGGACTGATTAGGTTAAAATTGAACTTTTTGTCCGGAATGAGCAAAGGTACGTTTGGAGAAGAAGGAACAGAATTTAATGAAAAGAACCTCTGTCCAACTGTTCAGCATGGGGGTGGATCAATCATGCTTTGGGGTTGTATTGCAGCCAGTGGCACAGGGAACATTTCACAAGTAGAAGGAAAAATGGATTCAATAAAATTTCAGCAAATTTTGGATGCTAACTTGATGCCATCTGTGAAAAAGCTGAAGTTAAAGAGAGGATGGCTTCTACAAATGGATAATGATCCTAAACACACCTCGAAATCCATAGGAGATTACATCAAGAGGCGTAAACTGAAGGTTTTGCCATTGCCTTCACAATCTCCTGACCTCACCATAATTAAAAATATATGGATAGACCTTAAAAGAGCAGTGCGTGACAGACAGCCCAGAAATCTCAAAGAACTGGAAAACTTTTGTAAGGAAGAATGGGCAAAGATACCTCAAACAAGAATTGAAAGACTCTTGGCTGGCTACAAAAAGCATTACAAGCTGTGATACTTGCCAAAGGGGCAGTACAAGATATTAACTCTGCAGGGTGCCCAAACTTTTGTAGATGCCATTTTTTTAGTTTTCTGTTATTTTGAAAGTGTAAATGATGGAAATAAAATCTAACTTTTATTGACATATTATAAGAATGTCTAATCTGTAATTTGATGCCTTTTGGAGATTTTTCCATCTTTCTTTGGCTTCTTTATGTACATTAATACAATTTTTTACCTGGGATGCCCGAAGTTTTGATCCCTACTGTATGTTTGCCGCGGGATACCCGTCTGCGTGTGTTTTGTGCAGATGGTCCCACACCCGTTAATGGATAGACACAGCCCTAGGGTTGTCCCCCTGACCCAGTTCGCAAATGCTACCAGCACTCCACTCTCTCAATTCCTTACCGAGGTGGGATGGATTGATATTTTTTTTAGACTGAGGTTTCCGGTGTCTAAAAAATACTCCTGTCATACATAGGGTAGAAACGCACTGTCCACAGTTGACTCTGCTTGTGGTAACTCTGTTCTAAACTCTCAGGTCTCGGACGTCTCCTATGAGCCCCGAGCGATTTCAGATCATTCTCCCCTTTTGCTTGATATCTCTTTGGCCAATTCTGGAACACTGAGTCGCTAAAAGATCCATCCTTTTTGGTTGGATCTTATTGGTCCTAATGATCGAACCGCAGACTAGCTACAGGTTTTTCTTCAGGCTAACATACCCGGTAGTTCACCTATGCTGGTTTGGGAGATGTTGAAGGCCTACCTGAGGGCTGTTTAAGGTCGACTATTCCCTTCATCATAAGATCTACCTACAGGAGGGAGGAGGAATTAGAACAGAGTTGTTCGGCCCTTAAAGAGTGGTATGTTGCGGATCCATCTGAGGCCAACATGGCTGCCTTGGTTGTCTGAGGGTCGTCAATATATGCTGCATCTTCACGAAAAAGCAAACAGGAAATGATTCTTTACTAAACAGTTTTATTTTGAACACAAGAATCAATCCAGTAAACTGTTGGCCCATATAGTGCGCCAGAATTCGTTGACCTCACCAATCCTTAAGCTTAGGGCTCACATGGGTCCCTTCTCATAGGTAATGAAGATTTGGCTCTCCGTTTTTCCTCTTTATGCACATCTATATTCCTCCCAGGTTCGGTATGATAATCCTCAGCTGTAGTCCTACTTGGATGTAGTCTCCTTCCCCACTGTCAGTGGAGGACCGTGAATTTTTAGATGCCCCAATCACGCTATTGGAAATACAGGAGGATCTCTTTAATATGACTGAGGGTAAGTCTCCGGGCCCTGATGGCCTTCCGTTGGAGATTTACCTTAGGTATGCGGAGGTGCTCCTTCCTCCTCTTCTGCATATGTACCAAGACACGTTCGTGGAGGGTGTACTCCCCGAGTCACTCTATGATGTTACTATTGTATTATTGAAGCTGGACAAGGATCCACTGGAGTGCGGTTCTTATAGACCAATCTCCCTGCTAAATTTGGATTACAAAATTTAGACCAAAATTCTAGCCAACCGACTAAACCGTGTTATTCTTACTATCATCCACAGTGACCAGACATGCTTTATGCCAGGAAAGCCCACCTAGGATAATATACGCAGAGTTCAGACGGTGGTCCAGGTGGGAACAGCATTGGATTCTGTGGAATGGGGTTACCTTCTTGAAGTACTTTCTAGGTTTTGGTTTGGCCCCAACTTTAGGAAATGGGTCTCTATCCTGTATAGGCATCCTAGGGCTCAGGTGCTTGTGAACGGTATTCTGTTCTCTCCAGTTTGCCTTGGGCCGTGGCAGGGGTGCCTTCTGTCCCCGCTCCTGTTTGTGGTGGAGCTCCTTGCTTTGAGTGTCTGGCAGGATCCTGACTACCTTGGGATGCCTCTAGGAGGAAGGGAGGAGCGTATCGGGTTATATGCTGATGACATGGTTCTATTTCTCTCTAACCCAACCCAAAAACTACCTCATGTTATTGATTTAATGGACCGCTTCGGTTATTTCTCTGGTCTCTTCATCATTTGGACCAAATCAGCAATCATGCCGTTAATCGACAAGAGCTGGCGTACTATGATGTGTGGACTTCCGGTGGTGTAAGAGTTTAAATAGCATATAAATAGGAATTCATCCCTTGATCTGGCTACTAATATTCTTACCCTTTGACCGCATGTTCGGAATAAGTTCCGCATATGGGGGACAATGCCACTCGCGGTTTCTGGCCGCATTAATGTCATAAAACTAATATTGCCTAAGTGCCTTTAGCTTTAGAACATGCCTCAGTCCCAGTGCCCAAATCATTTTTTAATGCCTTGCACCCTCTTTTGTCTCTTTTTATCTGGGTACCTAATAGATCTAAAAATCGCCTTACTACCCTTCAACGTCCAAAGTCGGAGGCTGGTATGTCACTGCCGGACTACTACTTATGTTATCTGGCTTGTCAACTTAGATACATCAGACACTGGGTTCTGGATGACGCAATGCCGGACGCCGAACAGTCCCTATCTCGCTATGTCCCTATGGCTTGTCTTAGAAAGTCCAACTATGGGTGGCCAGATCTTCTTGCCCTTCATAAGCTGGCCATTCAAGTTTGGTGGGCTGCTAAGTTTGTACATCATTATTTAGATATACCCTCAGATACCCCGCTATGGCATAACCCCAGTTTCACACATCTGAACAACACTCTTGATCCTGTCTTCTGGCAAAATGCTGGAGTACTCACTCTACACCATCTATATGCTGATAACGTGCTGCGCTCCTTTGAGCAACTACAGGCTATACACAACATCACAAGACAGTGCTTCTTTAAGTATTTACAATTATGTCACGCTCTTAATATTCAGTTCCCGGTGGGTGCCTCTCTTCCATTTCTGAATTCCCACTGATTGGGGTCTTGAAGTCTCCGGATCCTCGCTGTCTTGTGTCCATCCTCTATACTCATCTTTAACATGCCAAGAACTCACAGGTGCAGTTGCCTGCAGTCGGGTATTGGCAGTCGTATATCCCTACTCTTACAGATGATGATTGGGAGGAGATTCTATCTTCTCATATGTTAGTGTCCCCGGCTGCCAACAATAAAGTAATTCAATTGAATATTATACATAATAGTTACATCACTCCCATAAGGTTGCACAGAATGGGTAGATCGGCTTCTGATGCCTGCCACCTTTGCAGTGGGGCTCGGGGCGATATTTGGCACCTCTGGTGGGCGTGCCCTTACATTGTTGATTTCTGAATGGCAGTCCTTTGACTTCTGGCAGCACTTGTGCAACCCCCTCCTCCGCTTGACCCTTTAGTCTGTATATTTGGTGTACTTAATGAGGAGGTGTGGACGCATCATACTAGAAGATTTTGGAGAGAATCCTTGTTCTTGGCTAGGAAGGTTGTAGCTCTCCGCTGGATGGATCTGAGACCCCCTACTATGACTCGGTGGAGTGCCCTGATTAATGCTATCATCCCATTCTCTCACTTGGTGAACAAGCCCAGGAAATGCCCTGCCAAATTTATTTAGGTGTGGGGTGCATGGTGCTCTTCTCCCCTGACTCGATGTTCCTATTTCATGACCAATTCTAGGAGCCCCTTAAGAGGCTGATACATTTTCCCAATTTTTTTTCCTTTATTTCCATTATATGATCTATACTCATGTCAGTGCCTGTCCGGTTCATATGTTATTTATATGTCCCTTGCTCTGTGGTGCAGTACGATGTTGGAGATGCTACAACTTCCGAGACTCTGCTAATGTCTGTTGTTCTATATGGCATACCTGCTTAAAAGTTTAACTGTTTAGGTAATTCTCTACCTTTTTTTTAATGTTGTTTCGATCGATGTAGTTCTATTTCCATGTAAGATTTCTGGTCTGCTTACAGTTGCTCCCTATTGTAACTCAAATGTGGTTGCACTATGATTTAGCTGGTATTTACTGATTATGTATGTAACTGCAAGGTTGATGGTTGTTACCTTTTCAATAAAACAAAAAAAATATAAAAAATACTGTAGCACACCTTTAACTTATCGAATTTATCATCGACATCATGAAGCCAAGACATAAACTGCCTGGCATTAAACCGGTCCCGTACAGATGCTTTTCCATCTTCTGTCTGCAAACAGAAAAGAATGATGTATGAATTAAATAATCGGAGTACAAAAGGGGAAAGTGTACATTCTCTTACAGATCACACAATTTCAGCTACAGTATAATACAGGATACCATTTTTCATTTACTTATTGATACAATTTTACATTAGTCTATTGCACTGAAATACAACACTGCTGCCTTCTGAACACTGAAGAAAATGAGGCAGAACTTGCATTGTTTGTTATATTTATCTATATATACATATATATTTTTTTTTATTACTTTTTATCTTATTTTCTCTCAGATTCAATGCTGTACACTGTGCGAAAATGTTTGAAAATTTGTGAATTTTGCACAGTCTAAGTTTTCATGTTAAACATTTACTAAGAATTGCTTATTTTATTACTATATTGCTATCTATATTTTAAGATAACCCTGAATTTTTCTGAAGACCAAGCCTTATATCAAGCTGAGACTTCTTGTTCTGTACAGATCACTCTCCAGCAGTGTCCTTACAGCAGTTACCATTACAGACAGTCTTCCCTTTCCTTGTGAAATGACCTGTGCAAAGATCACAGAATATGCCCAGAAACCTTTACCATTCATGTCAATAGGACAGCTCCTGTCTATGGTTTCCTAGCTCCACAGGGCTTGCTGTAAAGCATGTCTCTAAGTGCTGTTTAAAAACAGCTCAGGCGAGATGGCTGCTACCATAAATGATGTACAAAAAGGGTGAAAAAATACAATCCGAAAACTGAAACCGATCAGAGAAAAACCATGTTTGGGCATCTAATATTGCCTTTAAATATCTAAAACAAACTGCCTATATTATTAAGAGGTATTATTGCAGTCGAATGAAAAACACACTTTATTTGTGCCTTTCAGCCGGATTGACCTGTACATAAGACCTCGGAACTTACGATTAACAGGTCTGGAAAGTATTACTCATTTAATTACTTAAATGCTCTGCTCTACTCCTAAAAGGCATAAGTAAATGATGTTAGGTCTGTTGTGTAACGGACCATAATAAGGCTTAGTTCACACTGCATTTTTCTCTCCACTATTAATATGTACCAATAGGATTTACACAAGGTAGAGATTTGTTTTAAGGGGGGTTCCATATGCCAGTTTTAATCCAAACTTTATTGAAATAAAAGGCACTAATAAAAAAATAAAAAAAGTTGGCAAGAAAAGTGTAAAATCTTCGAATAAATGCAGAGACAGGTATAAGCATCAATGAATGTAATCCTATTCGATAGAGCACTTGTTTTATAGCTGTATATATTACCAAAAGTGTCCAGTGGGTGGCAGTGTTCCACTGGAATTCAACTGTTTAACAGCTTGTATTGCAAAGAGAATAAATGACAGAACACTTAAAATACAAACTGCGCAAATGTAAAAAAATAAAATTAAAGATAATATAATAAAGCTTGTAAGGTTGCTGGTTACAGTCTCCTTGTAATGCCGAACATTTTATCAATGTCATTTAAAAAAAACAAATAACACATCTTGGTAACTATCTGTCGTCTCTGTCATAATTCATACCCAGCTAGTGTAATTTCTGCCCAATCGCAAGCATTTATTTAAAGCACCAGTATGGCTTGTTTAGAATGGTGTTAATGAATTACCTTTACTTTTCTCTTTTCATCCACATCACGTACGCCACTGTAAAACTGTCCTGTGGTTATCTATTTTGGAGAAAGATTGATGGAAAGTAATTTTTGGCCCAGTTGAACACACTTTCTGACTTATTACAATCTCATTCTGCTTGTCACATTTAAAAATATTGTTGCCATCATTTAAATCCAACAAGAATTTCAGGATGAGTATTTTAGCATTTTAAGATTCTATGTGAAGATAATGCAAAACAAGCCGTATTTAATAATAAAAAAAAAAATAATCAATGTTTTTTTTAATCAAAAGTAAAATATGGAGAACCACAGAATCTCTGAAGCACTGCAATTCATTCTGACTGAAAAAAAAAAAAAATACATCTTTCATTTTACATGACACTTTTTGTTTGTTAAACAGTCTATTTTGAGACTATGTTGCCTATGAAACTGGTGCTTTAAATACTGCTGGCAAACTGTTGTAGTCATATGTTTAGATTCCTCTGAAGAGTTTGTCTCAACAACCCCTGCCCATATGTCCCAATAATGCACATGGACACCATAAAGGTTGATTCCTACTTGGGACCCAACCTTTATGAAATAGAGCAGACAGCCACTAACAAGTAGTAGCTCTTATTCACAGTCATTGGACTTGCCATATGACCTACTAAATAAGCAGTCTTGAGAGCCAGACCTGCAACATACATCAGACCTCTGCTGTGGTTTTATCTGTGGTGAGACAGTCACTCTAAACCAAAAGAGAAGAACCAATACACATGTGGAATTGAAGAAGAGACCTTAAAAAATGGAGGATGTGGCACAATTACCGCTGAGCAATTGACTATTAGGCACATAAATGGTTACAATGATTGCCATAATCCCTCTTCTGATCTATTTATATTTCCTGATCCACTTTGCTCAATACTGATTTTGTATATATATATCTCTTTATCTCTATCTATCTATATATATCACACTGTATACTAAACATTTCCTCTGCTAGATTTCCTTTAAGTTCAGTGTACTGGTGGGATAACTAGGTTCTACTATTAACATAACATATCAGTCGTACAACAACAAGCTGTCTGGATTTTAAATGCAGCTGAATAATTATTTGCTATTGGGTGCTGCCTATACGTAATATGAACCTGAACTGCACATAATCTGTCAGTAATGGAGGGAAGGGCAGTTTAAAATATTACCAAGTTAAGATAAATTAATTGTACAGTTTGTTTACCTGAGATTCCTGCGGGACATTATACACTTCGGCATCCAGTAATACAGTACAGGCACTGAAGGGCAGGGACTGGTTGGCCAATGTCCTTGCTGCTCGGAAGTGTACCCGCAGAACTTCTTGTTCATTGGAAACGATAAGTTTCTCCTACAGTAAAAAAGAAAAAGATTTATGTACATCTGTTAGCAGACTTTATCTGTAGCTTTAAAGAGGCAGAGTTAAAATTAGCCAGCGTTAAAGAGGTAGAGCTAGTTAAAGAGGTAGAGCTAGTTAAAGAGGTAGAGCTAGTTAAAGAGGTAGAGCTAGTTAAAGAGGTAGAGCTAGTTAAAGAGGTAGAGCTAGTTAAAGAGGTAGAGCTAGTTAAAGAGGTAGAGCTAGTTAAAGAGGTAGAGCTAGTTAAAGAGGTAGAGCTAGTTAAAGAGGTAGAGCTAGTTAAAGTGGTAGAGCTAGTTAAAGAGGTAGAGCTAGTTAAAGAGGTAGAGCTAAAATTATCCACATGATAGGGAGTGTTTGATTGTGGGGGGTCCACTGCGAAGTCCCCCATGATCTCCAGAATAGGGCCACAGGATTTTGTAACAAATGGAGCAACGTATCATTCATGTGCGCTGCTACTCCACGTATAGTCTATGGAGATACTGAAGATAGCCAAGTACAATGCTAAATTGCTTTCAGCAGCTCCCACAGAGAATGAATGACGCATGAAGGACTTGCCACTCAATTCATAATAAAAAAAAAAAAAAGGAGGACCCACTCTGGAGATTGTATGGGTAATAGTGGTGGGATTCTCTGTATTCTGACACTTATCCCCTATCTTAGGGATATGCAATGTTAACGTGAATAAAATTTAACCCCCTTTAGGACGAAGGGTGTACAGGTACGTCTTTGCGTCCTGGTACTTAAAAAGGAGTAGTCCAGTGGTGAAAAACGTATCCCCTATGCTAAGGATAGGGGATAAGTTTCAGATCGCGGGGGGGGGGGGGTGTCCGACCGCTGGGGCCCACCGCGATCTCCTGTACGGGGTCCCAGCAGCACACGGAAAGGTGTTGACCATCGCACGAAGCGGCAGATGACACGCCCCCCCAATACAACTCCATGGTGGAGCCGGAGCGCTGACTTCGGCAATCTCCGTCTCTGCCATAGCGATGTATTGAGGGGCATGTCAGCCGCCGCTTCGTGCGGTGGTCAACACGCACTGGCCAGCGAGCTGGGGCCCCGTACACAGAGGCTACCCCTTTAAGGACCGAGGGCGTACCTGTACGCACTGGTCCAGTAACCAGGGTTTGAAGAGTGCCCACGACATGCCCACTGCAAGGGTTAATGCCGGACATCAGTCCGATTGTCGATGTCCGCATTAGCCGTGGGTCCTGATTGCCTATAGTAACCGGGACCCACTGGGTATGATCCGCGCTCACCTGTTGATCACGCGTCATACCTCGGGAGCCGCAAATAGCCGTTAATGAACGTCCATTTGCGGCAAGGGGTTAAGCATACTAATTTTGGTGCATGTAGTTATATTTTTTTTTCAACATGGCAAAATAAAATAAAACCTAAATTGGGTATCCTTGTAACTGTATGGACCTACAGAATAAAAGATGTCCTTTTTACCGAAAAGTACACTGCATACAAATGGGAGCCTCCAAAAGTTACAAAATAGCTTTTATTTTTATTTTTTTTTTACCCCACATTTTTTTTGGTTTCACTGCAAATTATGTTATAAAATAAGTGATGTCATTGCAAAGTAAAATTGGCAACGCACAAAACTATCCCTCATATGGGTCTGTAGGTGCAAAATTGAAAGCGGTATGACTTTTAGAATGGGAGGAGGAAAAAAATGAAAGTCCAAAAAAAGAAAAAAAAAAATTGGCCTGGTCCTTAACCCTTTTCCCGACCCATTACATACATCTACGTCATGGGTCGGCTCCCATTCTATAATGCGGGCCCGGTACCTAGCAACGGCCGGGACCCGTGGCTAATAGCGAACGGCACTGATCGCTATTAACCCTTTAGACGCGGCATTCAAAGTTAAACGCTGCGTCTAAAGTGAAAGTAAGTGAAAATGTCGGTTAGCTCAGGAAGCTGTTCGGGATCACCCCGATTAAATTGCGGCATCCCGAACAGCTTACAGGACAGTCCCTACCTGCCTCCATGCTGTCCGATCGCCGAATGACTGCTCAGTGCTTGAGATCCAGTCATGAGCAGTCAAGCGGCAGAATCATTGATCAATGGCTTCCTATGAGAAACCATTGATCAATGTAAAAGATCAGTGTGTGCAGTGTTATAGGTCCCTATGGGAGCTATAACATTGCAAAAAAAATATAAAAAAAAGGGGAAAAAAAAGTGAATAAAGATCATTTAACCCCTTCCCTAATAAAAGTTTCAATCACCCCCCCCCCCCCCTTTTCCCATTAAAAAAAAAAACTATGTAAACAAAAATAAACATATGTGGTATTGCCGCATGCGGAAATGTCCGAATTATAAAAATATATCATTAATTAAACTGCATGATCAATGGCGAGCGCGCAAAAAAATTCCTAAATAGCGTATTGATGGTCACTTTTTATATCATGAAAAAATTTTATAAAAAGCAATCAAAAAGTCTGATCATTACAAAAATGGTACCAATAAAAACTTCAGATCACGGCGCAAAAAATGAGCCCTCATAACGTTCCATACGCAGAAAAATAAAAAAGTTATAGGGGTCAGAAGATGACAATTTTAAACGTATACATTTTCCTGCATGTAGTTATGATTTTTTCCAGAAGTACGACAAAATCAAACCTATATAAGTAGGGTATCATTTTAATCATTTGAACCTACAGAATAAAGATAAAGGTGTCATTTTTACTGAAGAATGTACTGCATAGAAACGGAAGCGCCCAAAAGTTCCAAAATTTTCCGTTTCCCTGTAGATTTTTGGGTAAAATGACTGATGTCATTACAAAGTAGAATTGAAGGCACAAAAAAATAAGCCATAATATGGATTTTTAGGTGCAAAATTGAAAGAGTTATGGTTTCTTAAAGGTAAGGAGGAAAAAACTAAAGTGCAAAAAACTGAAAAACCCCGGGTCATGAAGGAGTTAAGGCCAAAATGGGCTTGCTCCTTAAGAGGTTAAAGAGCACTTTGTTTGCTTGGTTTTTTTTAGCAGAGAATGCCCCTTACCCTTTCAATGCTGTGCTGTAGACGGAGCTTCATCCGTACAACCTCTTGCTGTCGAAAAAGCTCTTTCAGTGGTTCAGACAAGGATGGAGGGGGTGTAATCTGTAATAGAAAAAACTCCATTAATATAATCCACCTGTATAGTATGCAACTTGTGTTTGTGTCGCTAAGTAGACTCTTACATAAATTCTTATATTTAACACAAATCAAATAAGGAAATCAAATAAGGGAATAAAATAATGATCATTTTCTTCACAGTTACATGCTTTCTGTAAGACTCTAACCACAGTGTTAAAGCTTCAAAAAGGTTTATTTAACAACAGGTGAAAATTGCATAAACGTGTTATAGCTCACTGCAACCAGACATTTTCGGATTGAAGTCTCAATTCTAAAAGGAAGCAGCTTCGAGATATGACTCATACTCCAGCTTGAGAAGTACTGAGCTTACATAGACACATAATGTGTGCTTCTGTATTACCATCAACCATAGGAGGGTGCTGAAGGCCTCTGATAAGCAGAATACATTTACAACACATTTATACTATGTACAGTGGGTATAAGAAGTCTACACACACTTTAAATGCCAGGTTCTTGTGATGTTAAAGAATGAGAAAAAGATGAATCATTCCACTACTTTTTTTCTGTACCTTTAATGTGAACAATTGCAAAACAATTTGAAGGGGACACACACACACACACACACACACACTGGGTGTATAAAGGTGCACACCCTTATTTATTTATAACTTATGTTTTTTACAACACAATAGAGAAATAAAACATCATACAGCCGTAGATAGACACCCCCCCCCACAATCATCTGGGCTTTGGCTGGGCCATTGCTAAACATTAATCTTCAGGTGAATACCAGCTTGTGTGGATTTGTATCTGTGCTTTGGGTCATTGTTGGGCTGAAAGGTAAACTTCCTCTTTATTAT
Source organism: Hyla sarda (assembly GCF_029499605.1). Taxonomy (NCBI): domain Eukaryota; kingdom Metazoa; phylum Chordata; class Amphibia; order Anura; family Hylidae; genus Hyla; species Hyla sarda. The sequence continues at coordinate 258,254,227 of NC_079193.1, forward strand.
TCCAACGCCCGAAGGTTTTGTGCCAAAATTGCCTGGTATTTGGAACTGTTCAGAATTCCCTCCACCCTAATTAAGACCTCAGTTCCAGCTAAAGAATAACAGCCCCAAAGCATGATGCGGCCAACACCATGTTTAGGTGATGTGCAGTGTTGTGTCTGCACCTAACATACCTTGTGGAATTATGGCCCAAAAGTTCAACCGTGGTTGTATCAGATCATACACATTTCCTACATGTTTATGGGGGACTTTGTTTTTGTAAACTTCTGCTGGGCTTGGATGATTTTCTTTGTAAGAAAAGGCTTCCATGTTGATAACTTACCACATAGCCCATTCATATGAAGAATACAGTAGATTGTTGCAACATGTAGCACACAGCCAGTACTTGCCAGAAATTCCTTTAAGGGTATGTTTACACTGAGGAATTGGGGCGGAAATCAAGCAGAAATTTTCTGCCTCAAAATATTGTTACTTTTCCACAAGAACGCACAGAGATTTCACGTGGAATCAGCGCGGAAATGCAGGTTTCATGCGGAGGAGGAGTATCAAGTATTTCTATTCATAATTTTATTTTTTTTTCCCATGCGGAAATTCCGCACGAATTCTGCTGCTTCTGACTCAAAAAAAAAATTAAAAAAAACACAACATTGATCTCTATGGGAGAACAACGCTGATTCTGCCTGAAAGAAAGAACATGTTCTTTCTTCAAGCGGAACAGACTTCCTCGTCAGAATTCTGCTAGAGGAAATTCCTCAGTGTGAACTGAGGGGCAGAAATTCTGCACAGCTCTATGGGGTTTTCACTTCTGAACGATTTGGAGAGGAAAAAGCAAGCAGAATTACTCGTGGAAATTCCTCTCCAATTCCTCAGCGTGAACATACTCCAATACATCAGTAGGCCTCTTAGAAGCCTCCAGACCAGTTTTCTTCTCATGTTTTCATAAATTTTTGGAGGGACATCCAGTTCTTGGTAATGACTTATATTTAACATGAGTTTATATGTGATTGGATAATTCCGAACACAGCCTCATCCACAGATACAGTCATGGCCGTAAATGTTGGCACCCCTGAAATTTTTTCTAGAAAATGAAGTATTTCTCACAGAAAAGGATTGCAGTAACACATGTTTTGCTATACACATGTTTTTCCCCTTTGTGTGTATTGTAACTAAACCAAAAAAAGAGAGGAAAAAAGCAAATTGGACATAATGTCATACCAAACTCTAAAAATGGTCTGGACAAAATTATTGGCATCCTTAACTTAATATTTGGTTGCACACCCTTTGGAAAAAATAACTGAAATCATTCACTTCCTATACCCATCAATAAGCTTCTTACACCTCTCAGCCGGAATGTTGGACCAGTCTTCCTTTGCAAACTGCTCCAGGTCTCTCTTATTGGAAGGGCACCTTTTCCCAACAGCAATTTTAAGATCTCTCCACAGGTGTTCAATGGGATTTAGATCTGGACTCATTGCTGGCCACTTCAGAACTCTCCAGCGCCTTGTTGCCATCCATTTCTGGGTGCTTTTTGACATATGTTTGGGGTCATTGTCCTGCTGGAAGACCCAAGACCTCGGATGCACACCCAGCTTTCTGACACTGGGCTGTACAGTGCAACCCAAAATCCATTGGTAATCCTCAGATTTCATGATGCCTGGCACACATTTAAGGCACCCAGTGCCAGAGGCAGCAAAACAACCCCAAAACATCATTGAACCTCCACCATATTTCACTGTAGGTACTGTGTTCTTTTCTTTGTACGCCTCAATCCATTTCCGGTAAACAGTAGAATGATGTGCTTTACCAAAAAGCTCTATCTTGGTCTCATCTGTCCCCAAGACGTATCCCAGTTCCTCAGTTCATTTTGGCAAAATGTAGTCTTGTTTTTTTTATGACTGTGTCAGCAGTGGGGTCCCCTCCTGGGTCTCCTGCCATAGCGTTTCATTTAATTTAAATGTGGACTGATATTCAAGCTGTCCTGCAGGCTCTGGGAGCATCAGTGTAAGCGCGAACTATCTTTGGAGCTTGTTTGGGGCTGCTTATCCACCATCCAGACTATCCTGCGTTGACAACTTTCATCAATTTTTCTCTTCCATCCACGCCTTGGGAGATTAGCTACAGTGTCATGGGTTGCAAACTTCTTGATAATGTTGTGCACTGTGGACAAAGGCAAATCTAGATCTCTGGAGATGGACTTGAGAACCAAAATTGTGGAAAAATATCAACACAATCAAGGTTACAGTTCTCTTCTCTTTCTGTTGTCCATGCTTTGTGTGGTACACACAGACACACAATGCCAAGACTAAGTGAACTTCTCTCATTATTTGCTTTTATATTGCCCACACCTGTTACTTGCCCCAGGTGAGTTTAAAGGGGTACTCCGCCCCTGGCATCTTATCCCCTATCCAAAGGATAGGGGATAAGATGTTAAATCGCCGCGGTCCCGCTGCTGGGGACCCCGGGGATCGCCGCTGCGGCACCCCGCCATCATTACTGCACAGAGCGAGTTCGCTCTGTGCGTAATGACAGGCGATACAGGGGCCGGAGCAGAGTGGAGTCATGGCTCCGCCCCTCATGACATCACAGCACGTCCCTTTAATGCAAGTCTATGGCAGGGGGCGTGACGACCGCCACGCCCCCTCCCATAGACTTGTATTGACAGGGGCGGGCCGTGACATCACGAGGGGCGGAGCCGTGACGTAACGATGCTCCGACCCCGGTATTGCCCGTCATTACGTGCAGAGCGATCTAGCTCTGCGCAGTAATGATAGCGGGGTCCCCAGCAGCGGGACCCCGGCAATCTGACATCTTATCCCCTATCCTTTGGATAGGGGATAAGATGTCTAGGGGCGGAGTACCCCTTTAAAGGAGCATCACATGCTTGAAACAATCTTATTTTTCCACAATTTTGAAAGGGTGGCAATAATTTTGTCCAGACCATTTTTGGAGTATGGTGTGACATTATGTCCAATTTGCTTTTTTTGCCTCCCTATTTTGGTTTAGTTCCAATACACACAAATGTGTATAGCAAAACATGTGTTACTGCAATCCTTTTCTGTGAGAAATACTTCATTTTCTAGAAAAGTTTCAGGGGTGCCAACATTTACAGCCATGACTGTATAAGGGTGTGCACACGTATGCAACCAGGTTATAGTGTTAATTTTTTTCCTAAAGATTTCCGTTTGTTTTGCTATTGCATTGTTCATGTTATAGGGGCATATTAAAAGGTGAAATTTTTTTTTTTTTTTAAATCCACTGTATATGCTTGTATTTTTTGCAATAGAAGTAGGTCAAGTTCAATATAATAAAAATGGGGCATAAACCCCCAGAAAACGTCCATGAGGTTTATCGGTTCTGGGAACAATTTAATTTAGCTGTTATGTTCTTTTTAGGTGAGTATATGATTCTGTATATCAATTTTTTATATCACAGCATGCAAAATAGTGTACGGGAGAAATAATGTGATGATTTGACTGCAAGGGTTCCTCCATAACCATTGCCAATGGGTCAATATTTTAACTTTCTAAACTCCACTGTCATGATAAAATGTAGATGAATACAAGTTATTCTGCATGTGAAATTCTGTTAAAGGGTATTTATTTATTTATTTATATAAATAAATACCCTTTAACAGAAAAAGATGGTCGGATTGTTATCCAAGTCACATTACAGAAAAAACAATTCATCAAAACTGTCTATAACTCATCTTCTATTTCTTATCAGCACGGATTAAGAAATTAAAGCTGTGTTCTTACTAGTTGTTATGGGAAACAAAGATAGCATTTCTTTTGGACAGAAGTATCAAAACTAAATCACATTGACCAAGATGTATCAAAATGTGTGAGCAAACTATAGTGATTTTGCCAACAACAACAAGCTCAGAGTTTGTTAAAATATGAAAGCTGACCTGCGATTGGTTGCTGTGGGCAAAAAAAAAACTCTGCAGTTCTCTCACATTCTAATAATTTGAGCCATTATCTTTTTATTTTCCACATTTAGTAAACATTCACAGTGCAGGGAAAGAAAATTGAACCTATGAATTAAATAACATTAACCCCTTAATAACCAGCGCCGCATATATATGGCGCAGCCACACGGCAGGTCTATGAATCAAGCTCAAGAGCTGAGCAGGCTTCATATCCGGTCGGTCAAAATATCCGCCGCGTCTAAAATGCAGAAAATCTACGGCAGGTAGATCAGCGGCGCTTATCGGAACCATTGTGATTTCCTTATCAGCTGAGAGGACGTAGGGAGGGAGGGGGAGGGCCCTCCCCTGCCTCTTCGCCGTCCGATCAGTGCTCCTATAGTAAAATAAAGGGAGGAGTCGGAATCCCAAATCCGCAATTATATTATATTGCTGCACAAATTGAATATATGGTAAGTGAAGATGAAACACTAAAAGATTTCTTCACAAAACTGGGGAGCACAGGAGGCACTACATTAGAATTAATAGAAAGAGGTAGAATTATTCACGGGGGAGTCAAAAAGATCCCCGCGTGTAATATGCTAAATAGAGTATGGAGATGCACTAGACGGCTTTGGGTATAAAAAGGTAGTCTACACTGCACTCTGGTTTGCGATAATGGGTATTTAGCTCAATTTGTCAAATTGAGAGGGAATGTTAATTGGGGAAAAGGGTATCAAGGGAGTAAATAATTTAATAGTAGTTAAGAAATTAGAAGAGTGGAATGTTCTTACTAGGGAATATAGTCTTGATCAGAACAGTTTCTTTCTCTACAAGTGAGAAGTGCTTTTGAGAAGGATCCTAGTTGGGAAATTTGTAAACATGAGTTAATGGATTATATATTCAGCATACAGAGGTCATCAACAAAAGTGTTAGGTAAGGTATATATAAAGGGCTGATAAAAGCATCCCGGGATAAAATCGTTCCAAAAAGCAGACTAAAACGGGTACAGTGATATTTAAAAAAAAAAATAATTTGGTTGGATCTGACGGGTACGCTTTAAGAGGTTAAGCAGCCACCATCTCCATTAAATGTTCACTATTGCTTGCACATACAATTTGCACAACACGGAGGATGAATTTTAGACAAAATGTGTTTTAGGTCATCAAAATTTCTGATGCCTTGTATGCACAGTCTCAACAGGTCATTTTGTGAAAATGTGCAGCTACAGGAAACATTTGGTAGAAGTGATTGCAGCTAAAGGGATTATTCATGGTTTTATTCCCTGCACTGTGGATGTTTCCCCAATGTTTAGATTTATAAATCTGTCTGAGACAAAACAAGGTGTCCAATTTATGACCAAGGACAGATAGCAACCAGTTTATCTTTTGTTTCTTAAAATGAGATGTGATTGATTTCCATCTCTCAGTCAAAAATTAGACACATTTCTGTCCTTCAGATGGATAGATCTGGGCCAATGTGCTCAATAAAATACATAAACACCACAACTGTGCATTATTTGCTTAGTTTATCCATAACAAATGGTTTGTCCAAGAGACTTACCGTTGGTATGCACAGTTTGCTGAAAGGGTTTCCATCGAGAAGATATGAGCCATTAAAGGTCACATACTCATCATAGAACTGTGGTGCCTGGGGGATAACACTACACAACATCTTGCGCCTCTCTTCTACCTTCTTTCTTATATGGAGATACTCAAAATATGGATTTGCCCTCTCAGACTGATATGGTTGAATGTCATCGAGCTTTAGAGAATCTACAACTGCTGCTAGGGACTGCTGTGTCTTCTCTTTAGCTTGCTGAATTGAAGGATTCACCAGACCTGGCTGAGGCACCCGTGGCATCTTCCTTTTCCGTGGATGATGAACTTGGACATCATCATCTTCAGATAATCGAATCCTCCCTCTTGATATAGATGTTTCAACAGTATCCTTTTCTGAAGAGTGTGAATAGGACGTCTGCACCTGTTTATTTTGATTGGCTAACATATTTGCCCTGTTTCTTGTAATTCTCTGTGGAATCTCTTGTGGTTCTGCTTTCAGTTCAGTATTTTCTTCCACTTCCATTTTGATAGACTGACTAAATTTCTGCATCTCTTCTTGAACAGAGAGGGTATTATTTTCAGATGCACATTGTATTTGGTCAGGCTTTTGCAGTGCCGTCTCTTTTGAATGCACAGACCTGTTGACTGGAAAATTAGAATTGTCTTTAGGGGTTTCCACTGTTTGGAATGTTTTTTCCAAATCAAAATTACTTTTATTGGTAGCAACTTGAGGTGCCACAAGTTCTGGACTAGGTTTAATTTCTTTACTGGTACACTGTAAATCATCTGTTTTATCTGTCAAAATATTTTCTTTTGCCACAGTATTATTCTGAGAGTCTCCTGGTTCTTCAGCTATGTTTTGTGTTTTGTCAACAGTACAGTCTGAGAGCATGATTTTCATTTTTTCAACTGGATGCAAGTTTTCTAAAGAGGGATCTGGGGACAATGCTGTCTTCTCTGCTTGAGAAAGCTTTGTATCAGCCTCAAATATATCTTGTCCTTTTGTGTTGGCACATAAATTCTGCTCTTCCTTTATATTGTTCTGGATTTCTTTAAAATTGCTAGGTTGTGTAGATTTGGGGGAACTCTGCGTTTCAGAAGTTGAAGAATTTGTGACACTAGGGTATAATGTTGTAGAAGGCAAGATACAGACTTCATGTGTACCAATTTTTATGTTTTCTGCCCTAGAAGTGTGAGGATCTGGTGATAATTGTTTTTCAACCTCTGTAATAATGGGAGACTCTTGCTCTGAATAAGTCATTTTAGCCGATTCAGACTCTGGCAAATTTGAAGTCATTACTGTAAGACAGTTTGGTTTTTCTGCTGCAATATGAGCAGGGGTTCCTTCAGAACTTATTTGTGTGTCTGGCTTTAAAGCATTTGAGTCTACAGTATGCTTACTAAAAGGTAAAGATTTCCTACTGCTTTGATGGCAATTAGAAAAAGTATTGGGAAAATCTCTCTCTGTGGGAGACAGTATTTCTGGTCTAGGAGACATGCAGCTATTTGGCATTGATGGGGCTGCTGATGAAGTTTCTTGTAGGGTACTTTCCAATACTGCTGAAGGCGGCTTTATTTGTTCCACAAAAGTATAAGGCATGCTGCATCGCCTTACTTCTACAACTGGCCTGCATTCACCAATTACTAACTTACTATCTTCAACTGAGACTGACCTGAGATAATTCGGGAGTAGTCTATTCATCACAGCTGGTTTGACACGGTCAGGCAACTCAGAAAGGCTGTCTAATTCTCGGTCATGAACAGCCGGTGATTTTGCACTTGGCAGAAATGGTGACTGAGAGAAAGACATTTGAGAGTCTGAACCTTCAAGTGTAAAGTCTGAATCATATTCAATTGTAGGTCTTGGAGTAGTCACAGTGGCATGACAAGAGTCCTCCGAACTTGCAACTGAAATCATAGATATTGAACGCGAGCTCAGACCGGTTTTCTCACTTTCTGATCTAGGAGACCTAGTGAGGTGGTTGTTCTCCAAAATTAATAGAGTCTTCCCAGTATGCATCAGATTCTTACCATCAACAGACTGTGATCTGCAGCTTGTAGCATCCTTTAATAACTTCTCTTTTGTACAGACTTCAGACATCTCAGAGCTTTTGGATCTCATCAGCTCTTTGCTTTTAGAAGGTGTTTGCGCATGTCTCTGCTTATCTTTGTCCTTTACTTTACCAAGTTCCGTACTGTTCCGATGTCTAAGCCTCTCTTTTTCTTTTTGTTTTATTTTTTCTTTATGCTTTTTGTGCCACTGTTCAATTTCTAGATCTTTGAGGCTTAGCATTCGTTCAAAACTAGTTTGCATAAGGTCATCATTAACCAGACGTTTCTCTTTAGGCCGAGAATCTTTTAATACCTGTATTTTTGGTTTACATTTCTCAGACTCAGTCTCTTTTGGTTTGATTTTCAGAATATTAGTTTGTGTTTTGTCTTTATGTTTGTCTCGTTCTTTGTATCGATCAATGTCCTTTTCTTTATCTTTCCTGTCTCGTTCTTTGTAATCTGTAATTTTTTGCTGTTCATCTTTGTACTTTTCCTTTACTACTGACAGTCGTTCATGTAGAATTTTGGTGTTTTCATTGTTAATTTGCTTTCTATCCTCCTGACTGTACTTCCCACTAGTCCCAGCAGTATATTCTCCTTCCTTAGATTTTTCCTTCTTTTTGTATTCACGATCCCTACGTTTTCCTTTGTCCAACTTGCCTGTATCCAAATCTTTATCAGATGGCTTTAGCTTTTTATCTGAAAAAGCTTTCTGCTCACCAATATGCTTATCCTTTTCAATTCGCTCACCCTTTTTTTCAATTTTATCTTTAGACTTTTCTCTACTGGAAGATGAGTTTTTAATTTTATCATTTTCTTTTTGTAATGACTGTAAATGGATTTTGCATTTGTCAGAGCTTTCATGTACTTCAGTTTTCTCTCTATCAGATTTGTGATCTTGTTTTACTTTTTTCTCCTTTTCAGAACTTTTCTTATCCTGTTTATCGATTTCCTTTTCTTTTAATGCCAACCTTTTCTCAGTTTTTTCTTTGACCTTTTTTTCTGTATCTGCTTCTCTTTCCAAGTTAGAAGACTCATCCTTGTTAAGCACATTTGATGAAAAGAGTTCAGCTTCTTTCTCAGGGAAAAGATTACTATCTTTTTCTTTTTTTGGAGATTCTTCTGGATCATGCACATTTGGACTTTCTTTGCTGTCATTCTCTTGTGCTTTCTCATCCCTTACTGGATTTTTTTCCAGTTTGGCTTTTTTCTCCACTGATGTGCTTTTGGACTCCATGTTCAAAAAATCATCATAATTTTCATCACTTTTAAAAAAGTTCTCTTTCCAAAATTCTCTGTCAAACTCAATAGTTGACAACCTTTGTGTGTTTTTATTGTTATCTCTATGTTTGCTTTTCTCTTTCTCTGCATCTGGTTCCTTTTTAGTTTTGTCCTTTTCCCTTTCTTTGTGTTTTACTTTGTGCTTTTTTAGAACTTTTCCTTCTCTGTCTGCCTTTTTTGCAATACATTCTGGTGTCTCATATGAAGGGCTTTTGTCATCTTCTTTGCACTTCGTAACAGGCCATTCTCCGTACTCTGTAAAAAAGTCTTTTAGATGTTTACTTTTTTCCTTATACTTGCTAAATGTGGCACTTGAACTTTCCAGCGCATATTCTGAGTCGGGGCTCTGGTCATAACGGAATAACTCTGGTTGTAATGAGGATTCTGACATGCTGGGAGATGACACACACATTTTAGTGTTCTCTTGCTTCAGTGGTGTTGACTGCTTTTCAACAAATGAGTATGAATGTTTGGGGGATTTGCCAGGAGTGATCTGTAATAAATGTAACGACCCTTCATCCTTTGTACACAAAGACTTTCTATATACATCCTCATCTCTGGACTTGTCCAAAGAATCTAAGGTAGCGCTCATTACTAAATTTACTACTTTCACATTTTCCTTTTTATCCTTTTCCTGTTTTAATTCCTTGTTCTCTTTGTTTTTACTTTGATTTTTCAATTTCCGCTTAACTTTACCCTTCTCCTTCTGCTCCTGTAAAATGCTGAATTCTTTTTTTAGCCGGCCCTCAGAATTTAGGCTTTCAGATATCAGTCCTACTTTCTCAGGCAACAAATCATCATCTGAACTATCAGAGCTTGTAAACAAGAGCCGAGAGGATTTTGGTTTTCGATTTTTATACAGTTTTGGAAAATCAATCTTCTCTTTTTTGACATAAAAATTTTCACTTCCTTCATTGTTCTCCCTTTTCAGGTCAAGCTTGACCATTCGCTTGTCTTCCAACATTTTACTGATTTCTGTATCATCTTCATCATCGTCATCATCGTCATCGACATCATCTTCGTCATCATCATCATCGTCGTCGTCATCATCCTCCTCCTCATCTTTAAATTCATATTCATCAAGACCTGGGGTACAAGGGTTCCCTTTAACAGGGACATGTTTGGTTTCACTAACGAGAGACTCCTTGTCACCTTCTGAGTCCAAGTTTTCTTCCACACTGGATAAGTTGGTGAAGTGTGGCTCTTCAGAGTCTGAAAAAATACATAACAGATTTCAACAGAGAAGTCTTGATCAAAGCATATATGGAATACTAGTACAGTAAAATTCTAACAAACACACTTGCAGTAACTACACTTGCATCTGTCTTCTAGGCATAAAATAACATGAATTTTCATGAAATGATATCTACAACACATTCAGAAGTGGTTCTGACAGACATGAGATGCTTGCCGATAAAGTCCCTAGGTGATCATAGGTGATAATGCTGACTGCTGCAAAGTCTTTTCCAGCACCACTTTCAATTTCAAAAGTTAGCCACAAAATTTTTTTTTTCTCAAATAGCTTGTTTAGAATCATATTATTCTCTAAAGGTTGCAATTTGTATAGGCATATTTGGCTATAATATCAGAGCTTACAGTTTTGCTGAGGTAGTAGAGAAAGAAGAATATCACCCTTAGAACTAGAAACTTTCATGCCATACAGAGGCAAAGCCCAACACAGCTAGAGTAGTACAGCTTTGACTAACATATACATATTGGGGGAAATAGCAACCAATCAGATCACCTCTTTCATTTTTAACAAGGTCTATGCAAAATTAAATATGCAATCTGATTGGCTGCTATGGCAAACTGGGCAACTTTATGTCTACACAGGTTTTGATAAATCTCCCCCATAATTTAGTAAAAAAATATATATATTTAGAACATATCTTGTGCCAATCAAAGTGGACTTTTGCATTAAGGATGTCTCCACAAATGGCATTTTTATATTAAAATTCCTGTAAACTGTACTAAAGTGTACTTCGATAGTAGTATTCAGGGCTGTGGAGTCGGAGTCGAGGAGTCGGACAAAATTTTAGGTACCTGGGGTCGGAGTCGGCAAACAATGCACCGACTCCTACTAAATTTAGATTGGAATAAAACAAAAAAAAAAAAAAAAAAAGAAAGCATTGGAAAAACTGCTGCCATTCAGCTAAGGCTACAAAAACTTGTAAACTCGATTGTTAGCATAAAAGGGGTACTCTGCACCTAGACATCTTATCCCCTATCCAAAGGATAGGGGATAAGATGTCAGATCGCCAGGGTCCCGCTGCTGGAGACCCCCGGGATTGCCGCTGCGGCACCGCGCTATCATTACTGCACAGAGCGAGTTCGGAGCACCGTTACGTCATGGCTCTGCCCCTCGTGATGTCACGGCCAGCCCCCTCAATACAAGTCTATGGGAGGGGGCGTGACAGTCTTCACGCCCCCTGCCATAGACTTTCATTAAGGGGGTGGGCAGTGATGTCACGAGGGGCGGAGCTATGACATTACGCTGCTCCGTCCACTGTATCGCTCTGTATCCGTCCCCCGAACTCGCTCTGTGTAGTAATGAAAGCGCGGTGCCGCAGCGGCGATCCCTGGGGTCGCCAGCAGCGGGCCCCCGGGGATAAGATGTCTAGGGGAGGAGTACCCCTTTAAACTTTAAACATGACTATGGGATTCTACTAGGGAAATCATGTTTTATAATAAATGCCCCTTCCTTGATCCTCCCACTGCCCTATCTTCAGCAGCAGATCAGCACACAAACTGTTCAATACAGTAGACTGTTGGCTTCCCAGCCAGTAGTCCTGTGGTAATGACAGGTATGTTACCTTTCTTTCCTTCAAGGAATGTATAAAATACATTCGCATATTAATACAGAGGAGTCGGGGAGTCGGAGTTGGAAGTACAGAAAACTCCAGTCGGAGTTGGAACATTTATCTACCGACTCCACAGCCCTGGTAGTATTTACTACTTTGCAGCCTTTTGGCTAAGATAGAAGCGTTCCTGTGATTTGTATGATCTTTTAAAATGTTGTCCACAAGTTTCGATTTTATTGGGTCTCAGTCCAGAGACCTGTGTTGAACGTGAGTTACAGTTGGGTAAAGCACATGGTAAAAAGCTTCACTTCCCAGCTAGGAGCGCATTAGTCGGCTGAACAATATGTCAAAAGTGTATACAAATGACATCAACGTCTTAAGATCAAGTGTAGAGCAGTTGCATCTGGTAGTTCAGAGCAGACAATGGTGCAGACTTCTTTAGAAGTACATTAGTATGATACGCCTATTCTGCTGCACAAAATAAACATGAATATCGAAATAAACAAAAAGTATGCATACCCGTATAACTGTCATCATCATCAGAAAGGGGCACTTCTCGCTTTAATAACTGTTCAAGTTCTTCTGTCTCAGCCACATCAATTGGTCGGGCACCATGTTTGTTGGCTTGAAAAGCATTGCCACCATGACGAAGAAGTAGTTTTACAATCTTCATTATTCAGATGAAAAAATTAAAAATAAATTGTGAATATGTATAGTATGTATATTGAAGTGTAAAAAAATAAACAAATGTTGAATTCTTTAAAAATGTTCAACAAAGCATTCAGATTCCAATAAAAAAAAATAAAAATAAAATAAAATATATATAATAAATAAATATATATATATATATATATATATTTATTTATTATAATACAATATAATATATTTTCACCTAGAATACTTGGAAATAAGTGACAATGTGCAACTAGTGTGATTGGCATGAAAAATGATTTTATCTAACATTCATATCTAGAAAGATATGAGTTAGGCTGGGTTCACACTACGTTTTTGCCATACTGTTTTCAATCCGTTTTTCTAAAGAAAACCGTATGGCAAAAAAACGGATGGAACAGTATGGAAAAAAGTAAACCGTATGCGTTTTTAAACAGTATACTGTTTTTAAAAGTGCATACAGTACCGTCAGTTTTTATAGGAAAAAAAACCCATACGTTTTTGAAAATTTTGTCCATTTTTAATGGGAGGGGTCTTGGGTGGGGTTTTTCCCGTATGGAACCGTATACATGAGCGTTTCCCATTGACATCCATGTTAAAAAAAAAAAAAACGTATGCGGTTGCAGTACGGTTTTTAAACCGGAGACAAAATTGTGGTCAACCACTGTTTTGACTCTGGTTTAAAAACCGTACTGCAACCGCATACTTTTTTTTTTTTTTTAAACATGGACGTCAATGGGAAACGCACATGTATACGGTTCCATACGGAAAAAACGTTTTTACTTTGCACATGCGCATTTGAATCCTAAAGTCCCCACTCAAGACCCCTCCCATTAAAAATGGACAAAATTTTCAAAAACTTATGGGTTTTTTTTCCTATAAAAACTGACGGAACTGTATGCACTTTTAAAAATAGTATACTGTTTAAAAACGCATACGATTTTTTTTTTTTTCATACTGTTCCATCCGTTTTTTGCCATACGGTTTTCTTTAGAAAAACGGATTGAAAACCGTATGGCAAAAACGTAGTGTGAACCCAGCCTTATCTTTGTTGTGAATGATGAAGGATGGTAGTTTATGTAATCAAATGTAATAGTGGTTTGCCCCCTTACTATACGTGTCCTGCCAAGATAATCAAAAGGAGTCTGTCTCAAAAACGCTTCTCTTCTATGTTTTGGGAGTAATCATTAGGCTGGAATTCCATTTTTTGGGGTGCAAAATGGCAAGAAATACGCCAATTCTGCAGCATGGTGCTTTTTCGGCTAAAAAACGCTGCGGCCAGATGTTAGCTGTAAATCAACGAAAAAAAGGGAAAATTATTTTTCCACTTAGCGTTTTTCAGTTTGCCGTTTTTTTTTTTTTGTTTTTTTTTATCCTTTTGGCATTTTTTCACTCTTTTTCAGCTCCTTGGCGGTTTTGCAAAATTACAGCATGTTGAGCCCATGGCGTTTTTTCCCCCCGAAATCTTGGCATTTTTCTCCCATAGAGGCCAAGAAATACGCCATGTGGGTTTTAACTCTGGCGTTTTTGCATGCAATTTTAATTCTTTTTTGGACTTTAGGGATGGGGTAAGGGGGGATTTGGTTAGGGAGTGTGACGGTGGTGCTGGTTGGGAGATTGCATGGGATGGCTGGCTACTAACTTTCTTGCAGCAGGCAGAGCGGCGCCCCCATCAAGAGGACGCTCTAGGTGGCTGCCTATTTCGCCTATAGGCAGAACCAGCCCTGATTGGACAAAGAACAAAAAGAAGCTTGCGAAATAAAACATATGAGCGATGTCTGCTGAATTGTCCAACCTCATACAGTGTACCCATTGGCCCTTAGTGAAGTGGCACCCCCAAGGGCATAAAAGTGCATAAAAAGTGGCCTAACCGGTATTGTGGTATGGGAAAAATTCATATCGTGCAGGTAAAAAATTTCCGTATTCGGAAGGAACCGGTATACCGCCCAGCACTACTATCTACCTATAAATTCAAGTTAGTGCAGGTAACTCTGCTGTAAGATTGCCTTTAATAGTAGGTAGTATTCCCTTGTAGGTAGTATAGATAGTTACAGACATTAGCAGCAGCCCCCTGTAGACCGCAGCCCCCCCCCCTCCTTGTAGACAGCAAGCCAACCCCACCATCACACCCTTGGTAGTGCCCCTGGGAGTTGCTCACCTGTGGATGTCCTCTGTCGGGTGTCCCCGCATCAGGGCGTCTTATGGAGAAGCATGTGACATACACGTCACTCTGCTTCCTTCGTAGCGTTACACTGGGCGCAATGGAGAAGGTGGAGTTACGTGTGCATCACATACTCCCCCATGGGACACCATGATGGGAGAACGGAACATTTGACGGGCCACACTGCAGCAGGTATCTGACTTGGTATCGGGAATATTAAATGAGTCCCCGATACCATGCAAATGCCAGGTATCTGCCCCGATATAGATACTAGTATCAGTACATGCCCACTTTAGACTGATACTATGAAAAGTAAAAAAATAAAGCCACTAAGTCAGATATTTAACTGGCTGTACACAAGGTAATAGATCATAACTATAAGCAGTACTGATTACACACAGACAATTATGACAAAGGCACTTTAAGATACCATGGAATCATAATAAGGAGACTTTTTTCTTATGATCAACTTTTTGTAGCTTTTTCTAGAGTATATAACAAACAAACACTTACTGCAGTTTATTTTGCAAACAAACTCCACTATTAATCTATTAATTAAGGGTTAGTTTATATATTTTTCAAAGTGTTCGAATCAAACAGAAACCATGGTGCAGGGCCAGATCAGTTACCAACTCATGACAGGGTCTGATAGGTTTGGACTAGGCATTCTTCATTTGGACAGGAAAAATAGCACTGTATGCAGTTCACCCTTTCACCTTCAAATATAATGCAATTTTGCAACAAAAGGGTCCAAGCGAGGCCTGTGGTGCAGAGGTGAACAGAGACATAGTTCTATTACTACATCTAATGAAGAAGGAAAACTTTGAATAACTTACGTCTCTGTGCCCACTGCTTGCTGCATCATGTAGAGGTGTATCATCATCGAGCCCTTGGGTATTTACATCAGCTCCAGCAGCTATTAAAAGCTTTGCAACATCATAATACCCCATATTACAAGCTTCATGTAGTGGTGTCCAACCTGAAAAGAATAATTTTGTTATTTACTATGATTTACTGCTGTAAACAATATATTCCTCAATAATATACACGTTGATAAGACGCCTAATATGGAAGCAGAAAAACTACCTTCGTCTGAGATGTAAATATTATAGGTCTACTTTATGTGTTTAGGGCTTATGTACAACTGTTAAGAGTTAAATCATATCGTGACCTGATTTGTACTACCCTGCTATTTTCTCTGGTTCCTCACAAAACATAATGCATGTATTTATAACACTTGGCACATTTATTCTTGCTGCGTGTAGAAGAAAAAAAAAAAAAAAAAATCATGAAGTCTCTCTTGGCAGAGTGCCTTCAAATTTTGTGCAGAAAGAACTGCGGTGAGTAACTGCTTAGATTTAGCAAGTATGTGTGACACAGAGATGGCAATGATGACAAGCTGCAACATTTCCTATGCTAACTGATCGTCTACTTTATGTACATGCATTACACTCCTGGACAGATTTACTATTCCAAGTGCACCAGAATTCTGGGTCAATGGGGGAGATTTATCAAAACCTGTCCAGAGGAAAAGTTGCTGAGTTGCCCATAGCAACCAATCAGATCGCTTCTTTCATTTGTTAAAAGGCCTCTGAAAAATGAAAGAAGAAGTCTGATTGGTTGCTGTGGGCAACTGGGCAACTTTTCCTCTGCACAGGTTTTAATAAATCTCCCCCAATGTGCACAAACCCCCAACCCCCCACATAGTTAGAGGTAAATGCCTGAAAACATACAAACATGCAGAGAGACAGCACAGACCGCTTTGGAAGTAAGGGATCTCACCTCTTTATGCACAGTTTAGACTACTCATGCTGTGGCTGCTGATATGTAGGCTGTGCATAGAGAAATAGAAGTGTAGGATCTTCATTTGTATGTATGGGGCAGGTACTACAGACATTGGGCTGCACCCACCAGTTCTGGGAGAATTGCAAATTATTAGATGATTGCTGCAGAGCAGAAATCTACTAAAACTATTATGCCACATACACGTTATATAATGGCCAGAAATAGTGCCGCCTCATGTGCACATACAGGGGAGCTTATCCCGATAAGCCACGTGAAAGGACGAGAACGCTTTAATGCCTTAAATGTAAATATTTATAGTACTATTGCTCATGTGAGCGCAAGGCTACATTATTTTATTCCATTTTACACAGCACTATAACCCTGTGTATTGGGTTTAGCGTGGGTGAAACGTCTGTCAGTTTCCCTTTAAAGGGGGTATTCCAGGATTTTTTTTTTTTATTCGACTATACTACAGGGGCTGTGAAGTTAGTGTAGTTCATAACATAGTGTCTGTACCTGTGTGTGTGTGATGGTTTTCTCACAATTCTTATGTGATTTTCACCCCAATATTTATTTTTAAACAGCATATAAAAGGACTGTTGTCTCAGATTTTTCCCAGGTTGCAATGCGGCCAAGACCTGACTCACTAGTCAGCTGATGACAGGGAGCCTGTCTGCTTCAAGTGAGTGATCGCATGGTGGTAGAGAGATCAACTGCAACTAATGCAACAACTGTAGGCACCCTGATTGAAAACCACAGGTCTTTTAAATGGATGCAGCTCATTTATGTTTCAATGGGTGGGGTGGCTGATGTGTGGGAGGGAGGAAAATGGAATTATGGGATTTGTAGTAAAAAAAAAAAAATTATAAGTCAAACAGGAAATACAAGTTCACAAAAAGCTAGCCACAGTGTTATGGTAATCTCACAATATAGCCATTTAGCCCCAAGACAAGCGCAGATCCTTACTAAGCATGTACATTACTGCCTGCCAGGTACGTACTAAAATCACCTTATGGTGGATAACCCCTTTAAGGATCCATGAAGTGTATCCACATATGATGACAAACAATGCGGGCTCTTAATTTTAGCTGTTGTCTTGGCTTTCTGTGTTTTTTTGCACCTCCCTTTCTATATGTGTTTGACAGTTTTTCCCTGTGTCATTTTATATTATTAAACAAAACCTAATTTCTGAGCATATCTGTATGTATGGACAATTTTGATTGTTAGAAACATCTGGTGAAAAGTTATGGGGGTCAGAAAATGGCAATTTTAACTAATCTAAAAAGTTTGACATCTTTTTGTAAATCATACCGACCTGAAGAATTATGCAAGATTTGGCATGTTATCACAAAATACAACTGATCCTACAAAAAACATACCGTATATACTCGAGTATAAGCCGAGTTTTTCAGCACGATTTTTCGTGCTGAAAACACCCCCCTCGGCTTATACTCGAGTGAACTCCCCCACCCGCAGTGGTCTTCAACCTGCGGACCTCCAGAGGTTTCAAAACTACAACTCCCAGCAAGCCCGGGCAGCCATCGGCTGTCCGGGCTTGCTGGGAGTTGTAGTTTTGAAACCTCCGGAGGTCCGCAGGTTGAAGACCACTGCGGCCTTCGACATCATCCAGCCCCCTCTCACCCCCTTTAGTTCTGAGTACTCACCTCCGCTCGGCGCTGGTCCGGTCCTGCAGGGCTGTCCGGAGAGGAGGTGGTCCGGTGGGATAGTGGTTCCGGGCTGCTATCTTCACCGGGGAGGCCTCTTCTAAGCGCTTCGGGCCCGGCCTCAGAATAGTCACGTTGCCTTGACAACGACGCAGAGGTGCATTCATTGCCAACGTACTTCTGCGTCATTGTCAAGGCAACGCCTCTATTCCCGGCCGGAAGCGTGGAGAAGAGGCGCCCCCGGTGAAGATAGCAGCCCGGAACCACTATGCCACCGGACCACCTCCTCTCCGGACAGCCCTGCAGGACCGGACCAGCGTCGAGCGGAGGTGAGTACTCAGAACTAAGGGGGGTGAGAGGGGGCTGGATGATGTCGAAGGCCGCAGTGGTCTTCAACCTGCGGACCTCCGGAGGTTTCAAAACTACAACTCCCAGCAAGCCCGGACAGCCGATGGCTGCCCGGGCTTGCTGGGAGTTGTAGTTTTGAAACCTCTGGAGGTCCGCAGGTTGAAGACCACTGAGGGCGAATGATGAGAAGAGGATGATGAGGGGGGGGGGGGGGGTGGGTGGGATGATGACAAGAGGATGATGAAGGGGGGGTGGGATGATGAAGGGGGGATGTGTGGGATGATGACAAGGGGATGATGAAGGGGGGATGTGTGGGATGATAAGGGGATGATGAAGGGGGGATGTGTGGGATGATAAGGGGATGATGAAGGGGGGATGTGTGGGATGATGAAAAGGGGATGATGATGAGGATGTTAATGACGGGGGTCTGGATGATGACAGGGGGGGATGATGTATTTCCCACCCTAGGCTTATACTCGAGTCAATAACTTTTCCTGGGATTTTGGGTTGAAATTAGGGGTCTCGGCTTATACTCGGGTCGGCTTATACTCGAGTATATACGGTACCTTATTCATATGGGTCTGTAGATGGGAAAAATTAGATATGGCAAGTAGGAAAATAAAATGCAAAAATTTTAATTTCCAGGATTGTTAATAAGATAAAATCAAGGTATTTTTTTAGTGTTACCTGCAAAGTCTTTAACATTGACATTTGCGCCAAGACGAATAAGTTCCTTAACTTGACTTATGTCTCCACGTATAGCTGCCATGTGCAATGGAGTTTCTCCACGTTCATTTCTTTTATTTACTTTATCCTTTTGTCTTGTGGAGGATGTTGGTGTTTTTTTCTGAGTTGGTGTTGCTTGAGAAGGGTGATTTGGGGTAGAATCTGTGGACAAGTTTGCATAATAAAATGAGAGAAAAATAACTTATCAATTGTTTAGACAAAACACAAACATCTTCAGGATAGGTTTGGTGTGGCGCAGACACCTGCCCATCAGCCTATCCTGAGAACTGGCCATCATCAATAGATGTAATTGCCAATACCGATAATGTCAAAAATCGTGAATATCGGCCAAACCGATAATTGGTCAATCCCTACTTCATATCTAAAGCACTATGGAGATGTTAAACGTAAAAGGTGTCCATACACATGATAATAAAGAGACAAATTAAATAGAATATAGGTATAGCTATTGCATTGCTTACAAAAGAGTCAATATACATCCATTGTAGGTCAATCAATTATGTAGTGTAATACTAATAAGAGTTGTTACCTGGACTGTTGTCTCTGGCAGTCATCTGCATAAGGAGAGCCATCTGCTTACGCTCAGATAAGGGGTAACCAAAGAGGATATTGACAGGAGTAGATTTCTTATTTCCAGACTCTTTTTTCATCTTTTTCTTTTCTGGGCCTTCTTTCTCTGAAAAATATGCAGTAAAAGATTATTAACATCAACGCAAATCCTTATTTTTCAATTTTAAAACATACAGGGGGAGATGTATCAAAACCTGTCCAGAGAAAAAGACCAATCAGATCGCTTTCATTTTTCAAAATACCTCTGAAAATCAAAATAAGTGATCTGATCGGTTGCTATGGGCAACTCAGCAACTTTTCCTCTGGACAGGTTTTGATAAGTCACCCCCACAGAATCTCAATTTATAGGGGTTATCCAGGAATACAAAAAGAGAGCTAATTTCTTTCAAAAACAGCTTCTCATCTGTTTCCAGGATGGGTGTGGTTCTGCAACTCTGTTCCATTGAAGTGAATGGAGCCAAGTTTTAATACCACACCCAACTTGGGGACAGACGTGGAGTTGTTTGTGAAAGAAATTAGCTCTGTTTTCTATTCATGGGTAACCGCTTTAATGTCTCTTACACATTAACAGGTACCTATCGCTTAAAAAAAAAAAAAAAAAAAAAACTTCTGACGTCAATAGTTTTGGTCAGTGGGGGGTCTGGGTGCTGAGACCCCTCCGATCGCTAAAACGAACACGCAGCTGAGCACTGTGCCTGTTCAGAGAGCAGTGTGAGTGGTGTACAGATTCACAATAAAAGACCACAGAATGGGTGCTGTTGCGCAATTGTTTTAGGGGTCAGTGGAGGTCTCAGAACCTGGACCCCCAGCATGTTGCTATGACAGGTTAAGTGTTTTAGGGTATTTTTTAGCAATTCTATTTAAACACTAGCCAATGACAATGAAGTACATTGCAGACATTTCTTACTGATAAAAAAAACATGTTTAAAATAAGCTGTGTAGCTTAGGTTTAGTGCAATTGTGATACTATATTGCTCATGATGAATCTCATAGCTTGAAAAATGAAAAAATTTTGACTACCCTGACAAGAACCAAGGTTGGCTTAATGTCCTAAACTGATCTATATTGATCTTCTTTACAGAAATTTTTTTTTATTGCAAAAGATGGTTTAAAAATAAAAAAAAACGCATCTAATGTTGTGGAGTCTTACTACACTGCAAAATTAATTGGCTCACACTGCTAAAAATGAACCATGTAGCTTAAAGGAGTTGTCCAGTGGAATGTTTTAATTTTCTATTGTTATTTGTACCCAGCCTGCCTAAAAAATAAACACTAACACCTTTGTCTGCTCCCTCGTAGCTCCGGTATTTTGGAGCCCTTTCCACAGCCAGCGTCTCTGCTTTGCCCCATGCTGCAGAGTGCAGCGTCTAGAGCTGGGGGAACTGACAGTGCCGCTCGCTAATCCCTGGCCGAGGTGGGACACCCCTGTGGCCAGTGATTGGCAGGACAGCGTTGTTACATCAGGTCTACAACTTCAGCCCACTGCAGTGAAGCAGACTGTCGACGGAGACCGGCCTGGGATGGGGTGTCCTGATCCTGGAGCTTCAGCAAAGCAGAGAAAGGAGAGTTTAAAGGGGTATTCCAGGGGAATTTTTTTTTATATATCATCTGGCTCCAGAAAGTTAAACAGATTTGTAAATTACTTCTATTAAAAAATCTTAATCCTTTCAGTACTTATGAGCTTCAGAAGTTAAGGTCGTTCTTTTCTGTCTAAGTGCTCTCTGATGACACACGTGTCTCGGGAAATGACCAGTTTAGAAGATGTTTGCTATGGGGATTTGCTTCTAAAGCCCCCCAAAATTTGTAGGGAGTAGGGAAATACCTCATATGTGGATGTCAAGTGCTCCGTGGGTGCACTACAAGGCACAGAAGGGAAGGATCAACAATGGGATTTCGGAGAGAGTTTTTCTGAAATGGTTTTTGGGGGGCATGTCACATTAAGAAAGCCCCTATGGTGCCAGAAAAGAAAAAAAAAAAAAAAAAAAAAAAAAAAAAACACTACATGGCACAATATATTGGAAACGACACCCCTCAAGGAATATAACAAGGGGTCCAGTGAGCCTTAACACCCCACAGGTGTTTGACGACTTTTCGTTAAAGTCGGATGTGTAATTAAATTTTATTTTTTTTCCCACTAAAATGCTGGTTTCCCCCAAATTTTACAAGGGGTAATAGGAGAAAATGTCCCCCAAAATGTGTAACGCCATCTCTTCCGAGTATGGAAATACCCCATGTGTGGACGTCAAGTGCTCTGCTCGTGTACTACAATGCTCAGAAGAGAAGGAGTCACATTTGGCTTTTGGAAAGCAAATTTGGCTGAAGTGGTTTTTGGGGGGCATGTCACATTTAGGAAGCCCCTATGGTGCCAGAACAGCAAAAAAAAAAAAAAAAAACGCATGGCATACTATTTTGGAAACTACACCCCTCAAGGAACATAACAAGGTGTACAGTGAGCCATAACACCCCACAAGTGTTTGAGAAATTTCCGCTAAAGTTGGTCATGAAAATGACAAATTTGATTTTTTTTTCACTAAAATGCTGGCGTTACCCCAAATTTTTCATTTTCACAAGGGGTAATAGGAGAAAAAGCCTCCCAAAATTTGTAACCCCGGTTCTTCTAAGTATGGAAATACCCTATATGTGGATGTAAAGTGCTCTGCGGGCGAACTACAATGCTCAGAAGGGAAGGAGCACTATTGAGCTTTTGGAGAGAGAATTTGGTTGGAATAGAAGTTGGGGGCCATGTGCGTTTACAAAGCCCCCATGGTGCCAGAACAGTGGACCCCCACACTCACGTGACCCCATTTTGGAAACTACACCCCTCACAGAATTTAATAAGGGGTGCAATGAGCATTTACACTCCACTGGCATTTGACAGATCTTTGGAACAGTGGGCTGTGTAAATGAAAAATGAAATTTTTATCACATTACATGAGGGGTGTAGTTTCCAAAATAGGGTCGTGTGTGTGTGTGTGTGTGTGTGGGGGAGGGTCGGGGGGGGGGTCCACTGTTCTGGCACTATGGGGGCTTTGTAAACACACATGGCCTTCAATTTTTTTCCATTTTCACATCAAATTTTAACGAAAATTCGTCAAACTCCTGTGGGGTGTTAAGGCTCACTATACCCCTTGTTATGTTCTGTGAGGGGTGTAGTTTCCAATATGGGGTCACAAGTGGGTATTTATTGTTTTGCATTTATGTCCAACCGCTGTAAAATCAGCCACCCCTGTGCAAATCACCAATTTAGACCTCAAATGTACATAGCGCACTCACTCCTGAGCCTTGTTGTGCGCCCGCAGAGCACTTTACGCCTATATATGGGGAGTACGACTAAGGCTACGTACTGTTGCCGAAACGCGTCACCTGTTTTCCATGTTGGCTGATTGCTAAATAAAGTACCAAGTATTGCTTGACTTGCCACGCTGGACTTTCTCTTCATTTCTCCTGCAATTGCTGGACTGGGGTTCGGTCCTGTCCGTGCTGTGGCGAGGGCACCGGGGTGAGCTGTGTCTACTCTGCATTGCTGTATATATGGGGATAGTTCTGTACTCTGGGGAAATTACGTTAAATTTTTTTTTCTTTTTACTGCTTGTGAAAATTAAAAGTATGGGGCAACACCAGCATGTTAGTGTAAAAAATAAAAATAACATTTTTACACTAACATGCTGGTGTAGACCCCAACTTTACCTTTTCATAAGGGCTAAAAGGAGAAAAAAAACTAAAAAAAAAAAACTAATTTCTCCCAAGTACAGAATTACCTCATATGTGGCCCTAAACTGTTGCCTTGAAATATGACAGGGCTCCAAAGCGAGAGAGCGCCATGTGCATTTGAGGCCTAAATTGGGGATTTGCATCTGCCACAGAAGTACACCATGGCAAAGATTCCCAAACAGGGTGTCTCCAGCTGTTGCAAATTCCTAGCATGCCTTGACAGTCAGTAGCTGTCCGGCAATACTGAGAGTTGTTTTTCAAGAGCTGGAGGCTCTCTTTTGGAAACAGTGCCGTATGAGACGCTCTGTAAACTCGCTGTAAACCCCCGCCCGTGTGAATGTACCCTGTACATTCACATGGGGGTGGGCAAACCTCCAGCTGTTGAAAAACTACAACTCCAAGCATGCACTGACCGACCATACATGCTGGGAGTTGTAGTTATGCAACAGCTGGAGGCACATTGGTCACAAAACAGAGTTTGTTACTTACAAGTGTATAGAAAAAAAGCAAACCAGCACTGAATAGCTAAAGAGAATTAATGGATGCCAATGCCTTAAAAGTTATATGGTAATGAAACAATGTAGAACAATTGTTAGGAAAAAAAAAGGAAAGGAAAGTCTTTTCAACCGGTGGAACCAAGTTGCTGGAATACGCGGCGGTGCCCACGAAGGAAATGAGAGATATGTCCATGCAAAAATAAAGTAGAAAGAAATTGTTGCACTCACCACGTTTTAAGTATTCAAGTGAAGGGTTTCTTCAAGCGTGCTGTACATACAGGTAGTTGTTAATACTTAAAACGTGGTGAGTGCAACGATTTCTTTCTACTTTATTAGAGCTTGTTACTTTACTCAGTGTTTCGCAACCAGTGTGCCTTCAGCTGTTGCAGAACTAGAACTCCCAGCATGTACAGTCTCTCAGGGCATGCTGGGAGTTGTATTTTTGCAACAGCTGGAGGCACACTGGTTGCGAAACACAGTTAGGACACAAACTGCTTCACAACCAATGTGTCTCCAGCTGTTGCAAAACGGCAACAATCAGCATGCACAGCCAAAGGGCATGCTGGGAGTTGTAGTTTTGCAACAGCTGGAGTTCCAACTACATCTCCCAGCATGCCCTTTGGTAGTCTGTGCATGCTGGCAGTTGTAGTTATGCAACAGCTGGATGCACACTTTTTCATAGAAAAAATGTGCCTCCAGCTGTTGCATAACTACAACCCCCAGCATGCACAGACTACCAAAGGGCATGCTGGGAGATGTAGTTGGAACTCCAGCTGTTGCAAAACTACAACTCCCAGCATGCCCTTTGGCTGTGCATGCTGAGGTTTGTTGCTAAGCAACAGCAGGAGGTGAACAGGCCTCAACTCCTGCTGTATCCTGCCGCCGAGACCGACGCTGCTGCTGCCACCGATCCTGCTGCTCCTGTCGCCGCTGCTCCTGAAGGGACCCCTGCTGGACCAGGGAGACGCAAGAGACCCCCCGCCAGCCCCGATCACCACCCAGCAGGGTAGTGACTGGTCTGTCATTCCGACTGATCAATCACGTGATCGTGAGGTGGCACCAGTGCCACCTCACTCCTGCTGGGTAAGGGTTACCAGAGACCCGATTTCGCCGGTCTGAATTGATATTGGGGGGTCTGAGGACCTCCCAGGAGTTTGTACAGCCAGGGTGTCAGGGCATACCTGTACGCCCTATGGGGCGCCCTAAGGGGTTCAAAGAAAACTGTCACCAAGTTCATCCCCACTAAACCCAATACACTGGGTTATAGTGTGGGTGAACAGGAGTCCATACATGGGTCACTTTTTTGTTTTCTTGTCGCAGAGTTGTCGTCCGCTAAAGTTCCGCAGTTTGCCCTTCACTTGTGCTCTGAAGGCGGGTCCCCCACCCGCATCCTTTGTTTGGTTCCCGGCGGAAGTGGCCTTAGCCCGCCCCACTTGTTTGCATATTAATTTTCCCCCTAAGTGCAGCGTGTCGTTAGAGCGCTCTGTGCAGTATAACTGCACATTTGCCGGTCCCTCGCTACACCCTGCCTGAAGTACCTCTTTCTTAAGTCTCGCTACTCCCCTCCACTCAACTAAAAAAAGATTTCCCTGTACAATTGTGTGTATATATATTATATATATTCCTTTGATCCGGCACTCTGAACACTTACAATCAGATGTTATCATATCCCATGTATCTACATCACTGTACATATTGTACTGTTTACCTACAAGCATTTACAGATATTCTGCGTTATTCACTATTGTTAAGTTTCCATGACTACAAGCCACCGGTTACTCAGTACCGGAGTCTGATGTCATTACTTGGTGTCTTTTTATGTGGTGAATTAGCTCTGGCTTTCTTCTATGTAGTAGACAGATAGGAAGGCTCTGGCTGTCAAAACTTGTCCTGTATACCTTGACATCACCTGAAAAAACACCCTAAAAGATTACAAAGCAATTTGGTGGATGCTGAGATTTTGATATCACTATATGTTGGATTTGATGCCACCATAAGCATCACCAACAATGCAGTAGTGCAGACATTTATCTAATAAGCAACAGATTCTCTCTCACACACACACACACACGTCCAATCACAATCCACAATCTCAGCACCAGACCTGTGCATGGCAGCGGGAGATGGCTTTCACGTATTGCCAGACAGCCCTGCAAATGTCAGGGGCTGAGCTGAAAACATCATAGTTAATCCTTTCCATGCTGTGTTCAGTGTGACTGCAGCATCAAATCGGGGTAACAGTTCTTCATCGGGACCGTGCAATCACATTTCAGGGCCCTGATGGTAGCCATGGCAATCAGGGACCTCTGAACGGCCACTGCTGGCTCTGCCTGAAGAAGATTCTGATCTGCTATGTCAGTGTAACACTGACAGACATAATACATTGAAGTGCAGACCTGTACTGCTATGTATTACAGTGGTTGAAATAAGTACTGAACATTTAACGATTTGGTAACAACCCAAGTTATTCATACGTAAAAAGAAACCAAAACAAGCTCAGAAATTGAGTTGTGTGTGTGTAATAATTTGAAATGATACAGGGGAAAAAAGTATTAAACACATGAAGGGGCAAAAAAGGCATGGAAAGCAAAGACAACAGCTAAAATCATAATTAAAATGCATTTCAATCCCTTGTCAGTGCAAATTTATATCAGCTGGTTCAGTCATAACTGATGACCTACAAAAAGGTCTTATTGCCAAGGAAAGCAAAGAGTAGGCTCAAGGCAAACTAATTGGTTACAAGCACATTTCTAAGCTTCTGAGTGTTCCAGTGAGCACTGTAGAAGTCATAATAAGGAAGTGGAAAGAGAATAAATTTGCCTCTATTAGGAGCTCCTCACAAGATTTCTAACAGAGGAGTGAAAAGAATAATCAGAACAGTTGTCTAAGAGCCAAGGACCACTTGTGGAAAGTTTCAAAAAGAACTGGATTTGGTAGGTATAGTTGATTCAAAGAACAGTAAGTTACAGCTCTCAGAATATGGTGACACTAAAAACTTATTTTAAAACAATGTAATTTAAATGTGATAAACCAAAAAAGTATTTAAACTATGTATTGCCATAATCATATTAAACTGGAGGAGAATAACTATTTCTGCATGGAGAATGGCGGTAAAAAAAAAAGTAAAATAAAAAATGGCAGAACCGATTTTTTGTACCACCTTATTAAATATTTTATAAAAATTTAATTACATATACACCAATAGGGTATTAATGAAAATATCAATTTGTTTAGCAAAAATATTTTGGGACCCTAAGGCCTCTGTGTCTTGATATGATGCAGATTCAAAATCCACTAGCAGCTCTGTGAGGTCTGTGGCCTGTATGTGAGTCGTGTAGTGCTCTAGGGCCATATATGGCATTTCTACATATGACAGAATTTAGGGGATAAATATTAGGTTGCATTTCTCAGTACCTGCTATTTTAAAGAAAAAAAATGGAGCAAAATGGCAAAGCTGCAAGGAAAATTCAATTTCCACTTAGCTTTAAAGGGGATAAGATGTCAGATCACCGATCCCACTGCTGGGCAGTTATTAGCCAGCATTGCTAATATGTTAACCTCCAACTTTGCGCAATGTGGCTGGACCAGGCATGGATGCTGGGTATGCAGAGTCCTGCCTCCATTCCAAAAACCAGCAATTAACATTAGCAAAGTTGACTAATAACAGGTCCATGTGTGTAATACTTGGCTGAGGGGGCATCTTCTGTGTGTTGAGACTGACAAGGAAGCGCTGACACTGGATCCTTAAGGGTCTATTCATACGTACAGTGTTCTGTGCAGATTTGATGCGCAGGATTTCAAGTCACTCAGTTTACATTGAAATCTGCAGCAGAAAATCCTGTGCATCAAATCTGCGCAGAATACTGTACGTGTGAATAGACCCTAAAAGAGAAGTGGGAAGCTGAGAATGGCTTTAATGGTCCTCAACCCAGATATTCTTCCCAGAGCCAGACAGACTTTAGAAAGAGCATAAATTATCATTCCATGCAGCATTTTTGTTCTATATACTATAAGCAGAAGTACTGAAGCCATGAAGGTTATGCATTTGAAGAAACCGTTTCAGATCATGAAATGTCAGTTTCTGTCCCAACATGTTTTGCTCTGATGCAGAAAACACGGCAAGAGATGGTTGCACAATATCTGGCAAGTAAAAAGTCAGCTTTTGAAAGGAAGCATGGGTAATGTGAATTGTAGACACACAAATGTGGGAGGTCTGTAAAACAGTTTACTGACAAATCAAAATACTAGAAAGTGCCCATTTCAAGCAGACCACAGGGCTTGTCTGAAGTCTGTAGTTATGCTGACCTTGATCTGCATAGGAGCTGCATGTACAAAACTAGGAGAATTTTGAAGAAAAAACATATGCAACATTGTAAGACACAGGTCTCCATATACTCTGCATTGAATATATCTGAAATATAAAATGCTGACTATCTGCGACTAGATTAATCATACTCATAAGACTATATGCAGCAAGCTCCTATGCTCCCTCTAGTGGTAGATTCAGTGCTCTGTCAGATGAGGCATGTATGATTGACTGCTGCGTCAGTCAGACATCTACTCCACTTCTTTATGTGCGCAGCATGGTCACAGTTAGAGATGAGCGAACTTACAGTAAATTCGATTTGTCACAAACTTCTCGGCTCGGCAGTTGATGACTTATCCTGCATAAATTAGTTCAGCTTTCCGGTGCTCCGGTGGGCTGGAAAAGGTAGATACAGTCCTAGGAAAGAGTCTCCTAGGACTGTATACACCTTTTCCAGCCCACCGGAGCACCTGAAAGCTGAACTAATTTATGCAGGATAAGTCATCAACTGTAAGTTCGCTCATCTCTAGTCACAGTATAATGCACATTTTATATAGTATTTTGGCCCTCATTTTGGTCAGAATTTTATCCAAACCCAGGAGTGGAACTGACACAAACACATTCATTGATTTCCCCTTTCTTTGTGTTGTGTTTTAGTAGTAAAAATGTCACATTTGCTGCAACTGTACTGCACTGTGGATGGCCACTTTATTCCCCTACCATCTCCCTCTCCTCACTTCTTTTAGGTTGTAAACCCTTGTGGGCAGGTTCCAATACCCCCCCCCCCCCTTTATCCCCTTCCTGGTACCCAGGAATAAGGAGCAATATTCAATATCTTCCAGAAGTACAGCCCTCATTTTTGTAAATATTTTATGTGACAACACTGAAGAAATGACACTCTGCTACAATGTGAAGTAGTGAGTGCACGGTCTGTATAAGGCTATGTTCACACAGCAGAATTTTCATACAGAATCCGGAGAAAAAAAACTCAGCTCAGAAAATCTGCTTCATGGATTTAACATTGTGGTGAATAGAATTTCCGCTGTCCCATTTACACAGCAGATTTACCCTGCAGAAATTCTGCATTTCGGATTCAGCAAATAGACATTGAACCTGCCAACAGTTTCTGCAGAATTCCTCAGCAGAGTCCATTCAAGTCAATTGGACTCTGAAATCTGTCCGAAATCTGTTTATTGAGTGTAAGAAATTTTGCATAAATCTAGAACAGATTCTACATTCCGCACAGAATCTGCAAAACAGCAAAAACTCCAATGTCAGCTTGGCAGAAAGGAATCCGAGTGGAAGCATGAAAATTTTGCTGTGTGAACATAGCCTAACAGTGTTTAATGTTGTGTCCAAATTTAAGCTGAAACATCCAAATTTGGCCTAAAAGTGTCAACAATTTGTCTGACCACCATTATTTTCCAGCACTGAATTAAGCTTCTTGGGCATGGAGCTCACCAGAGCTTTACAAGTTGCCACTGGAATCCTTTTTGGATGTTAGAAACCATGGGATGCCCCACAGACGCTCAATAGGGTTTAGGTCTGGAGACATGCTTAGCCAGTCCATCACCTTCACCCTCAGCAAGACACACTTCTCTTTTTGACCTGGTTGCAGCTACACACACTTGACACCATCTGAACCAAATAAGTTTATCTTGGTCTCATCAGACCACAGGACATGGTTCCAGTAATCCACATTCTTAGTCTGCTTGTCTTCAGCAAACTGCTCTCAGGCTCTCTTATTCATTGTCTTTAGAAGAGGCTTCCTTCTGGGATGACAGCCATGCAGTGTGCAGCTAGTGATCCGAGCACTGACCGGCTGACCCCCTACAACCCCTTCATACTCTGCAACAATGCTGGCAGCATACAACCATTTTCCAAGGACAACCTCTGGATATGACGCCGAGTACATGCATTCAACTTCTTTGGTCGACTATGGCAAGGCCTGTTCTGAGTGGAACCTATCCGGGAAAACTGCTGTGTGGTCTCGAACATCAAGTTGCTGCTTAGTTTAAGGTCTTGGCAATCTTCTTACAGCCTAGGCCATCTTTGTGTAGAGCAAAAAACGGATGCAACCGGACATCATTTTTCAAACCGTATACTGATAAAAATTTGTACACATGTTTTGATACAGTTTGGTCAGGTTTTGAGGAATTTATTTATTTATTTTATCAAAAACCTGATACAGGAACTGTATAGCAAAAACGTGGTGTTGTCACATGAGATCAAATATACTAGTGAAAAAATGAGGGGTGTATTTACTTGAGAGATAATGTAAAAAGTTCAATATAAATATTACTAGCTTTACATCTGGCATGTGGAATCGGTTAAAGGCTTTAACAAGCTTTTTATGTTTAAGAGATTAACATTTGTAACGGTTTGTATTAACTAATTCCTGTGAAGCTGGACATAGCCAGAATGACGTAATATAGGTTATAGCTGCAATTATATGCAGTTTATGTAAGAGTAAGTTTATGGATACAAGACATGATCCCCTTTAGCAGTGATCTCTCTGTTCAGTAATTTGGTGCAGTTTCGGACATACTGATCAGACGTAACTGTGCTGTAAGAAGACGCCATAGCAACAGCTGAAGTAGGCAGAAGTCCACTTCTTTCTTCTAAAATTAGCTTCAGCCCAATATTTTATTGGTATTCCCATCTCATGATGTTATTCCTTATATACAGAATAGGGAGTACAAACACTATCAATCAGTATCGAAATCAGAGTAGGTAAGACCAATGGGACCACCACCAATTTTAAGAACAAGAACCTTTCTTCATACAAGGCAATGATGTTCCCATAGTTGAATATTGGTGTTGGTCCCAGCAGTTGAACCCCCACTGATCAACCTGTTATCACCTTTGTTGAGGAAACTGGATAGGTTATATATTTAGAAGAAAAAAAAGCCTTCAAAACAGCCTAAGTCACTGTTAGACTGCTTAATCTAAAGTTACACAAGAATTAGACAGTTTCAGTAAGTCTGGGCCACTGTGTTCCTTTAATGGAAACTAAATAACAAAATGGTCACAAATACATGTGCTTTATGTGGTTTGTAATGTAATCTCTTAAAGAGTACCTGTCATCAACTAAACTTTCCCTGATCCCCCTTCCCATCTGTCCCCTTCTCTAACTATGCCTATCCCTGTGTTTATTGAGGTTTAAAACGCTGTGGAAATACCTTTTTTTTTATCCCTCTTCCTTAGCTCAGGAGCACTGTCTTTCTGAGGGGTGGAAGGAGGCGGGTCCCGGCAGGCATGATGTCACATGAAGCTTGGCTGGGACTCTGCTTCTGCCAGTCTTCCTGTATGCTGCTCTCCCTCTGCAGCAGTGTTTCCCAACCAGGGCACCTCCAGCTGTTGCAAAACTACAACTCCCAGCATGCCCAGACAGCCAACAACTACAACTCCCAGCATGTCTGGACAGCTGTTGGCTGTCTGGGCATGCTGGGAGTTGTAGTGTTGCAACAGCTGGAGGTGCCCTGGTTGGGTGCCTGTCTCTCTCTCTCCTGTGTCTCTATGCACTAAAAAGTCAATGCTGAGAACCAGCGGCTGAGGGAGCAATTACAGAGGCAGTGATTAGGATGAATGTCGGGGGGGGGGGGGGGGGGGGGGGGGGGGCACAGAGCAGGGAGTGCAGGGAGATAATACAGTGTATAAGATAATGTGTGGTGAGGGGCAGGGAGAACACAGAGCAGGGGGGAGGGGGAGGTGACTGGCTGTTATATGAGAGGCATGTGCAGGCTTGTAGCTCACAGGCTGGGAGCGAGTCCTGAGCTGAGAGCATTGAACTTCTGGTGGAAGGACCAGAGCCCTTCAGCATTAGTCCTAAAAGCTGTACACTTACTATGAAAAGCATAGGATGCTGCTTGCAGACCAGGCATAGAAGAGTGACCCCTAGTGGCCAAAAGTATAAAATGAAAAAACTGGTATAAATATTAATATTTTTTAATGAAGATATATTACAATATCTCTTCATTAATGATTATGAACAACATATTAAAAGTTTTTGTTGATGACAGGTACTCTAATGCAAAAATAAAAAAGGTGCTTATCAATAAAGAAAAAAAAAATAACACACCTAGCCCAGCTAGTCAACAAAAAAACAAAAACAAAACAAAAAAAACAAAAAACAACAAAAACCTTATTTCTCCTAGATGAAAGTTTTATCCCAATCTAGATATTTGAAAAAGATTTTAGCATTAAAACCCTCCTACTTTTGCATACAACCATGATACTAGTAGGGAATGTGCTTCAAGTTAGAGAGTCCATAAAGAAACAAAACCTCAGGGTAAATCACTATATTTATAAGTACAGAGCCTCTCATACTGGGAGGCTACTTAGAGCGGCAAATACAATATAACTCTTCAAATACCACTTTGAGGAAACCATCCCCTTATGCAGACCAAATTTTGTGTGGATTTTTACTGCACCATACTTTATATATAGTGGCCATAGAATGAGAAGACCACCTAAAATTGCATTAAAATGTGGCACTGTTGGAAGAGAGGTTTTTACTGTATGCGGCACACCACATTACACCGTAAATATAGCTATATCCAGGAGAGCCAAGCTTATAAAAGGTAATCCATCAAGAAGTAACCAACTAATGTGAAAGGAACTGTGTAGATCCTCTTTTCTGAGAAGCAATTTTAAATAGTCACATAAGATAGTCTCAAACCTTGTCAAATGTCTCTTGCATATCTGAAAGAATACTGTCCTGTCACAGATCATAATCTAGGGAAATGTCAGTGCTGTGCTTTAGTCATTTCATTGAAGATGACTAACAAGATTACAATACAGGCTATTACTGATAGTTGTGACCACTAGATGGCACACTCAGCTGTGCAACTCTGCAGGACTACTGAGAGATCACTGAGATGCAGACAGACATGTGGAAGCAATGTTTACAGAGAGGGCCAAGGAACACTGAGAAAGCAGTTCATAATCTAGTAAATCTCACAGCATTCTCTTTACAGTGGCTGATAGTATTTTATCAGTCACAAGAGATATGATAGAAAATCCGAAGGTCAGAAGGAGTAACATGTTTTCATTTGCACTGTGCACACTATCTACAGAGACTGCCTAATGAGAATAGGCTCACACTACAAAGCCAACCAACAGGATAAGAGAGTGGACAAAGGATGTTTAACCCCTTAGTGACCAGTCTACTTTGAACCTCAACCACCAAGCAATATTTTTCTTTTTTGCATTCTAAGAGCCACAAATGTTTTATTTTTGTTATATAAAGGTCTTTATTTTTACATAATACATCAGTTTAGACCTATATATCTTCATGGTAAAGCCATTTTTATTCTTCAGATTGTAGTCATGTAGTCTTGTATGTAATGTACGCACAATAAAATATTTTCTACTAAATAAATCAATATAGTAACATGCAATAATCTTGATTTCTGAAGAGAAACACACTGCATAGAATACCAGAAAAATAAACAGTACGGTGTACAACGTAATAGTCTAATATAATAGCACATATTTTAAAGGGGTTATCCAGGAAAAAACATATATATATATATATATATATATATATATACACACACACATCTATATATCTATATATCTATATCTATATATCTATATATCTATATATCTATATATCTATATATCTATATATCTATATATCTATATATCTATCTATATATCTATCTATATATCTCTATCTATATATATCTATCTATCTATATATATCTATAGGTGGGCCAGCGACGTGTGCGAGTACTTGATGGACACTTCTGGCGTGGGCATCAAATAAAGGCCACCCTCAGTGACTAGGGTTTGGTGGGCAGGACTCCCCTATCTACATAGAGGTAGTCCCTTCCCTCCACCTGTATGTTGGGGATCCTTTCGGTAGGTCTCCCAACTCCCTAGAGAGGGTCCAGAGTGCAGTGTCCAGTATGCATGGTTCTGCTTGTGTGGCCCCGTTTATTTATTGCTGTCTGTGCTAGGCGAAATATATATAAGATTTTTCGCCCTTACACAGTACAACTATTTTTAGGTGCACCCCTATTCATACCCCTGCTGCTCCGCCACTTCTTTATTATTCCTATTATTTTCTTTTATTTTGCCCTTTTAGCTGCCCTCAACAATAATGGCCAGACATGCCTCCTCGCTCTTTGCCAGACAGCGAGTTCTCTGCGCATGCGCATGTGATACCCATTCACTGCGCGTGCGCGACATCTCCCCATGCCCGAACTGTTCTTTTTCATCCATGCAATTGGGTGCGATCGCACCATTTCCGGTTGCGTTCCAACCCCACCTTCCGGTTGCGGTCCAAGCATTCCTCTGCTACATTGAACATCGCGCGCCACTCCGCCACAGGACGGAGCGCCCGATGTTCTCCTGTTACATCACGCAGGACCCGCCCAGTGACCCCGTCTCTGTAGGTTCACTTTGTAAGTTTTTTTCACATTTTTTTACGTATATTACCACTGTACACTTAAATATGCACTTGTGGTTCACCACTGCCTGATATACAACGATTATGATGTAATATAATATATATTGATTGTTTGTTTTGATATGCTAATGATGTGATGTAATTGTGACGTCATGTCCTTCCACCATATATATACCGCACCATGTGCACTATGTAACTGCTTGACAAAGGCTGCCTGCGTGCAGCTGAAACGTTGCCTTGATGTTTGAATTGGAATAAAGCCACATTCACTTTTCATCTTATTGGAGTGCTACAGTCTTCTCCTTTCTATATATATCTATCTATATATATCTATATATATCTATATATATATATCTATATATATATATCTATATATATATATCTATATATATATATATATATCTATATCTATATCTATATCTATATATATATCTATATCTATATCTATATCTATATCTATATCTATATCTATATCTATATCTATATCTATATCTATATCTATCTATCTATCTCTATCTATCTATCTCTCTATCTATCTATCTATCTATCTATCTATCTATCTATCTATCTCTATCTATCTCTATCTATCTCTATCTATCTCTATCTATCTCTATCTATCTCTATCTATCTCTATCTATCTCTATCTATCTCTATCTATCTCTATCTATCTCTATCTATCTCTATCTATCTCTATCTATCTCTATCTATCTCTATATCTATATCTCTATATCTATATCTCTATATCTATATCTCTATATCTATATCTCTCTATATCTATATCTATATTATATCTATATCTATATATCTATATATCTATATATCTATATATCTATATATATCTCAACTGGCTCCATAAAGTTAAACAGATTTGTAAATTACTTCTATTAAAAAATCTTAATTCTTTCAGTACTTATGAGCTGCTGAAGTTGAGTTGTTCTTTTC
Organism: Hyla sarda; assembly: GCF_029499605.1. Classification (NCBI taxonomy): domain Eukaryota; kingdom Metazoa; phylum Chordata; class Amphibia; order Anura; family Hylidae; genus Hyla; species Hyla sarda. The sequence continues at coordinate 258,289,645 of NC_079193.1, forward strand.
TGTCTAAGTGCTCTCTGATGACACGTGTCTCGGGAAACGCCCAGTTTAGAAGCAAATCCTCATAGTAAACCTCTTCTAAACTGGGCGGTTCCCGAGATACGTGTCATCAGAGAGCACTTAGACAGAAAAGAACAACTCAACTTCAGAAGCTCATAAGTACTGAAAGGATTAAGATTTTTTTAATAGAAGTAATTTACAAATCTGCTTAACTTTCTGGAGCCAGTTGATCTATAAAAAAAAGTTTTTTCCTGGATAACCCCCTTTAAAGCTGAGCTGATTGATTGAAAGAGTTCTGTAGGAAAATCTCCAGGATAACATGCCATTTTTAAAGGGGTACTCCACTGGAAAACATTTTTTTTTAAATCAACTGGTGCCAGAAAGTTTAACAGATTTGTAAATGACTTCTTTTAAAAAATATTAATCCTATCAGTACTTATCAGCTGCTGTTATGATCCACAGGAAGTTTTTTTCTTTTTGAATTTCCTTTCTGTCTGACCACAGTGCTCTCTGCTGACACCTCTGTCCATTTTAGGAACTGTCCAGAGCAGGAAACTTATCCTGCTCTGGACAGTTCCTAAAATGGACAGAGGCGTCAGCAGAGAGCACTGTGGTCAGACAGAAAGGAAATTCAAAAAGAAAAGAACTTCCTGTGGATCATAACAGCAGCTGATAGGTAATGGAAGGATTAAGATGTTTTAATAGAAGTAAGTTACAAATCAGTTTTTCTGGCACCAGATGAATAAAAAAAAAAAATGTTTTCCAGTGGAGTACCCCTTTAAGTACATTTCCGCTCTTTCTGGCCTAAGCAGTGAGATAGGCAATACTTCTCAGTGACTGACAGCTATCTGTGTAGAAGTGTGCCTGTAGAATAAGTTGTCAATCACCGAGTAGGACCACCCACATGACTACTTAGCCCATAATGAGCAGAGGTTTACATGAATGTATTTATAAAATGTATTTAATTTCTTTCTATATAGAGGCTCAAGCTTAATTTGCATATACCAGTATAATCTAGGGCAGTGGTCTCCAAACTGCAGACCTCCAGATGTTGCAAAACTACAACTCCCAGCATGCCCGGACAGCCAACGGCAGTCCGGGCATGCTGGGAGTTGAAGTTTTGCAACATCTGGGTTGAAAAAAAACTTTAAAATTACTTTTTATTTAAAATTTGTTTTTTTGTAGGCAGAAAAGATAGAGGGGTAAATCATTTTTCTTCTTTATTTTGGGTAGTTATGGCAAAAAAAAATATGACGTGTGTTTTTTTTCCCTGAACTGTATATTTCCATAAAAATTAAAAATAAAACTTTGTAATTGGAAAACAGATTTTTCGTTTAGGTTTTTAATACTATTTATTAATCCCCACAGGAAATGAAATTGTGACTGTTCCATCACTTACATAATACACTGCATTCCTTACGTGGTGCTGTGAATTAGGCTGGGTTCACACTACGGTTGTAATTACGGTTCCCGTATACGGCTGGGAGGAGGGGTGGGCGGGGCTTAATCGCGGCGCCCGCACTCAGCCATATAGGGAATCGTAGTTAATGTATGTCTATGAGCCGTCCGGAGTCAACCGCAGCCTCCGGTCGGCTGCTTTTTCGGCCGTATGCGGTTTCCCGACCGCAGGCAAAATTGTGGTCGACCACGTTTTTGCCTGCGGTCGGGAAACCGCATACGGCCGAAAAAGCAGCCGACCGGAGGCTGCGGTTCACTCCGGTCGGCTCATAGACATACATTAACTACGGTTCCCTATACGGCTGAGTGCGGGTGCCGCAATTAAGCCCCGCTCACCCCTCCTCCCAGCTGTATACGGGAACCGTAATTACAAACCGTAGTGTGAATCCAGCCTTTTATCCGTCACTATAAAAACGGAAAGGCACCCCGAGAACCCATATGCACCCAGTGACAGTTTTGAGGTCCCAATGGGCTTAAAAAGAGGCTTCCCTATCCTAAAACTAAAGTTAAACATATCACGTTCACACGTACGCAGATTTGATGCGCAGGATTTTCTGCTGCTGATTTCAATGTAAACTAAATGACTGAGCACAACTTCTAATCTGCAGTTACAAATCCTGCGCATCAAATCTGCGCAGGATCCTATACATGTAAACGTACCTTTAAAGGGGTAACTCCTGAGATTAGCCTATACTCTTCCTGCTTGTATTGGGTAATCGCACATGTATGACTGTACACAAAAATACCTTTGCTATTATTATCCATAGTGCTGATTTTAATAAATCTTTGTTTTTATAGATATTCAAATGAACATCCTTGCTGTGTTAAAGGGTACCCCTCATGAAAAAAAACTTTTGATATATTATAGATTAATGTATGCAGAATAACTTCACAATTGCATGTTATTAAAAAAATATGCTTCTTTCTATTTAATTTTCCACTTTGAAGAAATGACCACTAGGGGTCTCCCTACCAGTCCTGGCAGCAAGCATTTCAGACTCATGCTGGAGTCCTAAACACTACGAGCTGCCAGTCTGCTTTGTTCACAAAGGAGAACACTCAGAGCTGCCAGCCTGCTTTGTTCACAGCCTGTTTGGCTGTGAACAAAGCAGGCTGGCAGCTCTGAGTGTTTAGGACTCCAGCATGAGTCAGAAATGCTTGCCGACAGGACTGATCGGGAAAAATACAATAGAAAGAAGCATATTTTTCATTAACATGCTATTGGAAAGTTATTCAACATTCATTCATCTAAAATATATCAAAAGTTTATTTGATGAGAGGTACCCTTTAACTAGGCCCCTGATGCATTACTATGTCCACCGGCCACCTTTCGTAACAATTTATTCTTTTTCCTGAAGTAATGTAGCAAAGCACGGAAATCTTACACATGCAGAGTCACAATCCAAGGCCGCTGTACTGAAAACGCTGTATAAGCGTAAGATTTCTGTGCCCGCTTTGGTTACATCATGGCAGGGAAGAACATGAACATTAATGAAGAGGCCGTGGTGGGCAGGAGTAGTGGTGCATTAGGGCCCTAAATGATGCACCCAAGATTCTCACTTACATCTAAAAATACATCTACAATAAAGATTTGAGGAAAAAAAATAAATAAATAAATAAAAAAGAAACGAACAACAAAAAGGTACTCAGCACCACAAATGCGATTACCAATACAAGCAGGTTAGCAAAGGCCAACCTGACAACAGTTTTCCTTTAAATTAGGGTCTTCTGCCACAGTGCTGTGTTTTAATTTGGCTCTATAGGTAGAGGAACCCTTTAACCCCTAACTGTAAATATGTCTTTTACAGAGGTTAAAGAAACAAATCTGAAAACCTGAGCTAAAAGCTATGAGAATCTTTTCATAAAGGGTTCTCACTTGGCTGTGTCCTATTGGGGGAATCCTCTGGGCTCAGATGGGTTCGGCAAAACCGGAAGTAGTCTCAAAATTTGGATATTTTCAGTCAGACAGTTTTGCTGAATTTAGCATATGAAGATGCATAAACAAAAAAAAAAACAAAAAAAAGTTTATGAATAAATCTAATGCAGTGGTCTTCAAACTGTGGCCCTCCAGATGTGGCAAAACTACAATTCCCAGCATGCCCGGACAGCCTTTGGCTGTCCGGGCATGCTAGGAGTTGTAGTTTTGCCACATCTGGAGGGCCACAGTTTGAAGACCGCTAATCTAATGTGACGTGAAAAGGTCAATGTTTTGTATAGCAAGCTCCCCACTTCCTCTCTCCAATTTCTGACTCACAGTTTGGGCAGGAGAACTCTTTGCATCACACAACTAAAATGTGACCATTATTAGGATGTTACACAGCGAATGCTTCCTGTTTACAAACACAGATGTGACAGAGTGATGGAATAGGTACCTAGATATGTTTTACCATATAAACATTGTCTTGTTAAAATATTAACATGCAATTACAAACTCCAACCTGTTGTCACTGCCCTTATTGAAGGGCAAGTCTGTGTATCAAAACTTGTAAAACTACAGCAATCCTTACAGGTAAAAAGGAAAGGATACTGATACTTGCAGGCAGGGAAACATGACGGCCTGGATTCAGAGCTCATAAACATACACAAGACCCATCTTAGAGGACTAGAACTCCAATGTCTAGGTGAGCAGAGAGATGGGCTTTTTTTTGTGAATGATATTTATCATTTATAAATGTGGGAAAACAGCAAAGTGCTGGAAGGCTTGAATTTAAACTAGACCATCTTATACAGTGCCCATAAATAGCTGTATAATGGGTTTTAAGAGCTTCAATTTTACAGCTATAAAGGACTAAAGTTTTATGGCTGTGAACTCTGCCTGGTATCTACCTGCAAAGTACAAGCAACCATGTTGCCCAAGAATGAATCTCACCATAACAATAATTATGTAAGTATCCCCTGCTGTTTATACAGAGAAATATTACTATACTATTTTGATTATTAAACCCATAAATGTAACACCCCCCCCCCCCCCTAACCACTTAGGGACCACGGGCGTACAGGTATGCCCTGACTTCCTGGTACTTAAGGAACAAGGGCGTACCAGCAGGACCGGACCTATCAGCAGGCATCACGTGCCAATGCGATTTGTGGCAATTCAGGGTGGTATGACCAAAAATATGCATCACTGTATTTTTGTAAATTAGGGTTGTTCCACATTATTTAACAGTATTTCCTCCCCCCACCCCAATCATGTGACCCGTGGGTGCTGCTTCTCTCCTCCTCCCCCCCCCCCCCCCCCTTTCAGTTCATGAGCCCAGCGCTGCGCTGTCCCCCACATCGGGGAACTAATATGTGACCTGCGAGCCGCTGTGCTGTTCTGTACTATCCTGAACCCGGGCTTCAAAAATAAACAAAATAAACTTTAACTCACCTTCCTATGTTCCCCCGTTGCTCGGGTACCGGCCTCACAGTCCAGCGATGCGAGCCTCCTGCTGCTTCCTGGGGATGGGAACGTCACAGCGCCGTCAGCCTATCACCGGCTGCAGCGATGTCCCGCCTCGGCCAGTGATAGGCTGAGCGCACTGTCATGTAAGAAGCCGGCCAGCTCCTTATATGACATCCTTACATGACATCGCTGTGGCCGGTGATAGGCTGACTGGCTCTGTGACGTTCCCATTACCAGGAAGCAGCAAGAGCAGCGAAGGGACAGTGAGGCCGGTACCGGAGCAACGGGGGAATGTAGGAAGGTGAGTTAAAGTTTATTTGGTTTATTTTTGAAGCCCGGGCTAAGGATAGTACAGTACAGCCCAGCGGCTGATAATTATTTGGGGGCAGGGGAGAGACCCAGCACTCGTGGGTCACATATGATTAGTTCCCCGATATGGGGGACAGCGCGCTGCGGCTCATAATTTATTCATTCGCAGATGTTAAAGTTCGGTTCCCCTGTTCTGCCCACCCACAGTAGTCCGGGCAGAACGGGGGAACAGACGCCGGAGGTCCACTTACCCCTCGGCGATCGGCAGCAGAGGAGGCCAATGCGGCTGTCTGGGCATGCTGGGAGTTGTAGTTTTACAACAGCTAGAGGACTACAGTTTGGAGATTACTGTGGCACTATGGGGGCTTTGTAAACACATATGGCCATCAATTCCGGAAAAATATTCTCCCGATGGCGCTCCCAAAATCCCAAAGGGGGAAGGGTCCACTGTTCTGGCACCATGGGGGCTTTGTAAATGCTCATGGCCCCTGACATCCATTCCAAACAAATTCTCTCTCCAAAAGCTCAATGGCGCTCCTCCTCTTCTGAACATTGTAGTTCGCCCGCAGAGCACTTTACATCCACATATGGGGCATTTCCATTCCATATGGGGTTACAAATTTTGGGGGGCATTTTCTCCTATTAACCTTTGAAAAAATGGTAAATTTAAGGGAAAAAACTGCACTTTAGTGAAATTTTTTTATTTTTTTTTTTTATTTACACATCCAACTTTAACAAAAAGTCATCAAACACCTGTGGGGTGTTAACGCTCACTGTACCCCTTGTTACGTGCCTTCAGGGGTGTAGTTTCCAAAATAGTATGCCATGTTTTTTTTTTGTTGCTGTTCTGGCACCATAGGGGCTTCCTAAATGTGACATGCCCCCCAAAAACCATTTCAGCAAAATTCACTCTCCAAAATCCCATTGTCGCTCCTTCCCTTCTGAGCCCTCTACTGCCCTCACCGAGAACTTCACATACACATAAGAGGTATTTCCTTACTCAAGAGAAATCCTGGTCCTTAAGGTGAAAATGGGCTTGGTCCTTAACGGGTTAAAGACTGCCCAACCCTTAAGAAGCCCCTGGATTCCTGTTCTCAATCAAGAATCGCTTCACAATGCTCCTGCCCACTGTCCTTTTCAGTGAGCTCTTAAGTTTAAAGGGGTATTCCAAATTTTTTGACTAGGCTACAGGGGCTGTAAAGTTAGTGTAGTTCATAATATAGTGTCTGTACCTGTGTGTGACGGTTTTCTCACAATTCTTCTGTGATTTTCACCCCAATATTTATTTTTACCAGCATACAAAATGACTGTGGTCTCCGATTTTTCCCATGATGACAGGGAGCCTGTCTGCTTCAATGGGTGGAGCGATCGCTTGGTGGGAGAGAGATCAACTAAAACTAATGCAACAGCTGTAGGCACCCTGATTTAAAACCACAGGTCTTTTGTTTCAATGGGTGGGGTGGCTGATGTGTGGGAGGGAGGGAAATGGAATTGTGGGATTTGTAGTAAAAAAAATACAAGTTCACAAAAAGCTAGCCACAGTTTTATGGTAATCTCAGGACACGGCCAATTAGCCCCAAACAAGCGCAGATCCTTCCTAAACATGTCCATTACTGCCTGCCAGGTACGTACTAAAATCACCTTATGGTGGATAAGCCCTTTAACCCCTTCCCGCAGAATGTCATATATAAACGCCGGGTTGTGCAGTGCGTTCGCGCATCCCAGCGTTTATAAATGACATTCAGTTAACCCGGCGATGCGCAGCATCGCACGGGTTAACTGGCAGAAGTCCCGCTGTTTCCAGCAGGGGACAACTTCTGCTTCACCCCCCCAGGACCATCCATTAATGGTCCTGGTCAGCGATCACTGTGATTGGTCCCTGTGGACCAATCACAGTGATCTGGGGTGAAAGTTCAGATCCCTCGCACTGCCCGCCCCTGGAAGTCGGGCAGAACAGGGGACGATGGCTGCAGGGGCTCGCAGGGACCTGCAGCATAGGGGGGGAACACCAGGGGACCGGCGGCCTTACCTGGCGGGACCGAGGAGCAGCGGCAGGACCGGCCACGTGGACGAGCAGTGACGGGACCGGCAGGTAAGTATGTAGTCCTCAGAAGCAGCAGTGAAGATCTTTACTGCTGCTTCTAGGAGTCTGAAAACTACAACTCCCAGCATGCCTAGACAGCCTTTGGCTGTCTGGGCATGCTGGGAGTTGTAGTTTTGCAACATCTGGAGGGCCCCAGTTTGGAGACCATTGTATAATGGTCTCCAATCTGTGCTCTTCCAGCTGTTGCAAAACTACAACTCCCAGTATGCACTGACTGTCCAGGCATGCTGGGAGTTTTAGTTCAGCAACATCTGGCCCTTCAGCTGTCTGGGCATGCTGGGAGTTGTAGTTTTGCAACAACTGGAGACACACTGGTTGGGAAACATTGTCTGTTTCTAACTCAGTGTTTCCTAACCTGTGTGCCTCCAGCTGTTGCAAAACTATAACTCCCAGCATGCACTAACAGACCATGCATGCTGGGAGTTGTGGTTTTGCACCAGCTGGTGCACCCCTGACTGTACCCTAAAAACACTACACTACCACAAAATAAAATAAAAAGTTAAAAACACTACATATACACATACCCCTACACAGCCCCCCTCCCCCAATAAGAACGTCCGGTACACCACTGTTTCCAAAGCAGAGCCTCCAGCTGTTGAAAAACAACAACTCCCAGTATTGCCGGACAGCCGTTGACTGTCCACGCATGCTGGGAGTTTTGCAACAGCTGGAGGCACCCTGTTTGGGAAACACTGGCATAGAATACCCCTATGTCCACCCCTATGCAAATCCCTAATTTAGGCCTCAAATGCACATGGTGCTCTCACTTTGGAGCCCTGTCGTATTCCAGGGCAACAGTTTAGGGCCACATATGGGGTATCACTGTACTCGGGAGAAATTGCTTTACAAGGTTTGGGGGGCTTTTTCTTCTTTAACCCTTCATGAAAAGGAAAAGTTGGGGTCTACACCAGAATGTTAGTGTAAAAAAAAATTTATTTTTTACACTAACATGCTGATGTTGCCCTATACTTTACATTTTCACAAGAGGTAAAAGGGAAAAAAGCCCCCCAAAATTTGTAACGCAATTTCTCCCGACTACAGAGATACCCCATATGTGAGCGCAAAGTGCTCTGGGGGCGCACAACAAGGCCCAGAAGGGAGAGCGCACCATGTACATTTGAGGTGATTTGCACAGTGGTGGCTGATTGTTACAGCGGTTTTGACAAACGCAAAAAAACCAAACAAAACACATGTGACCCCATTTCGGAAACGACACCCCTCACGGAATGTAATGAGGGGTGCAGTGAGAATTTACCCCCCACAGGTGTCTGACGGATCTTTGGAACAGTGGTCCGTGAAAATGAAAACTTGTACAGCCTACTGTTCCAAAGATCTGTCAGACACCAGTGGGGGGGCAAATGCTCACTGTACCCCTTGTTACGTTCCTCAAGGGATCTAGTTTCCAAAATGGTATGCCATGTGTTTTTTTTTTTTTGCTGTTCTGGAACCTTAGGGGCTTCCTAAACGCGACATGCTCCGCCAGCAAAATTTGCTCTCAAAAAGCCAAATATGATGACTCCTCTTCTGAGCATTGTAGTTCGCCCATAGTGCACTTCAGGTCAACTTATGGGGTACCTCCATACTCAGAAGAGATGGGGTTACAAATTTTGGGGGGTATTTTCTGCTATTAACCCTTGCAAAAATGTGAAATTTGGGGGGAAACAAACATTTTAGTGGAAAAATTTTTATTTTTTTTTTACATATGCAAAAGTCGTGAAACACCTGTGGGGTATTAAGGCTCACTTTATTCCTTGTTATGTTCCTCAAGGGGTCTAGTTTCCAAAATGGTATGCCATGTGAGGGTTTTTTGCTGTTCTGGCACCATAGAGGCTTCCTAAATGCAACATGCCCCCCAAAAACCATTTCAGAAAAACGTACTCTCCAAAAATCCCCTTATCGCTCTTTCCCTTCTGAGCCCTCTACTGCGCCCGCCGAACACTTTACATAGACATATGAGATATGTGCTTACTCGGGAGAAATTGGGCTACAAATATAAGTATACATTTTCTCCTTTTACCCCTTGTAAAAATTCAAAAATTGGGTCTACAAGAACATGAGAGTGTAAAAAATGAAGATTGTGAATTTTCTCCTTCACTTTGCTTCTATTCCTGTGAAACACCTAAAGGGTTAAAATGATGACTGAATGTCATTTTGAATACTTTGGGGGTGCAGTTTTTATAATGGGGTCTTTTGTGGGGTATTTCTAATATGAAGACCCTTCAAATCCACTTCAAACCTGAACTGGTCCCTGAAAAATAGTTAGTTTGAAAATTTTGTGAAAAATTGGAAAATTGCTGCTGAACTTTGAAGCCCTCTGGTGTCTTCCAAAAGTAAAAACACGTCAATTTTATGATGCAGACATAAAAGTAGACATATTGTATATGTGAATAAATTTTTTTATTATTTGTAATATACATTTTCCTTACAAGCAGAGAGCTTCAAAGTTAGAAAACTGCAAAATTTTCTAATTTTTCATCAAATTTTAGGATTTTTCACAAGGAAAGGATTCAAGTTACCACAAAAATTTACCACCATGTTAAAGTAGAATATGTCACGAAAAAACAATCTCGGAATCAGAATGATAACTAAAAGCATTCCAGAGTTATTAATGTTTAAATTGACAGTGGTCAGATGTGCAAAAAACGCTCTGGTCCTTAAGGCCAAAATGGGCTTGGTCCTGAAGGGGTTAAAGAAGGGCATGACAAAGCCTTTAAGATGCAATTAAGAGTAGGTGTCCTTACTAGGCCTATATATACCCAGGAGAGAATAGACATCCCTTTCCTCAGAACAAAGATGCTTGTTTTTAAGGCATTAAACATCTGTTAAGTTCCTTTATAGTGCTCTATTATGAAAGGTAAGTAATAAATGAGAACAAAGGAATGAATTTTTTTCTTCTGGTCAGTACTAGGGCCATAGCCATATACTAACATATACCCTAAAGAGAGGAGAACCCTTAAGTAGAAGCATTTTCCTAAACAGCTAAACTCCTGGGTCACAAACGAAAATAATAATAATAATGTAATGTGAGCATCAAAGATTTACCATAATATGCAAATTATCTGTAAATGCTTGAACACTTTTCTATGACACTGAAATAGTTTCTATTGTGATATTGGGCCTTCCTGAAGTTTTTATTTTCTATCTCCAAGAGAGAATGAGAAAAAAAAAAGGTTCTGAGATCATTTGCACAATTACCTGTATATGTGCTGTAAGGAGGAGTTAATCGCTGGCCCCCGTTTTCACTTGTGTGTCCTGCTTCAGAATCTACAGGGTTAAAAGGCACAGGAAAGAAGGGAAGAAGGAAACAAGTAAAGAGGAAAGCTTGATAGCACAAGTAGAAAAGAGCTGGGCACCTGCTGTTTAGCATCCATGTGAAGGAAGCTACAAAGTGAAATAGCATCCTCCATTCCATTACAGGGAAGAAAGGCAGATAAAATATTACAGTCACATAGGATCAACTTCACACCATTAATGAATGTACATGTTCATTCCAAGCATAGCCTTCAGTGTGCCGCCTAAGTCTAGCATGTGTTCCGCAAATAACGGTTGATACCATACTAACATGGACGCATTTTATTTAGTGTCTGTAGTTCAGTAAATGCAACAACATATAGTTAAACACAGCACAAGTGTAAGGATGCTACAATTAGAAAGATTCGTCAGATTCCTTACAAGCGCACGACAGTCATTTCACCCCCAGCAGCTGTGCAACCCCACAGGTTTCAGGAGGATGTGTAGTTCCTGTTCTCTCCCCACCTGCACATTACTAGACATAAGGCCCTCCCTTTGTTCAACGGACAAAAAAAAGCACAGATGCCACTAAAAACTACAACCTCATTTTACCAGACAATACCACAAATACAACAACAAAAATAAGATACTCTGCCAATGAACATGCCATAAGCTGACTTTGTACATCACTGTCTAGTATCTGGCATGTAGAGGTTCCACCCAAAACAAAATGGGTTAGCATTTATTTCTTTCACACAGATCATTGACAATAAAAATAGTGGGAATGAAAAGTAAGAGATGGAGAACATAAAATAAAATACATTGGCCAAAACTGTAACTGGGCCTGTAAGAATCAATCCATCGGGACCCCACAATCTCTCATGCAGCACCCCTTTGGATAGGGGATAAGATGTCTTAGGGTCGGAGTACCCCTTTAACGTCTACATTTTAAGTCTCATATATATTATATATACACACATATATACATACACACACACATTATATACACATATATATATATATATATATATATATATACATATACATACATACATACATACGCACACACCCCCCCCCCAACATTCTGCTCCGAATTAGGACTGTAATTTTTGCTTATATCCATACATGCTGACTTAAAAGCTATAAAATGCAATGCTAGTCTTGTTCAAATATTCTATTTATATATATATATATATATATATATATATATATATATATATATATATATAAACAGGAGAATTGTGTGAGTGTGTATATATATATATATATATTTTTTTTTTTATAAAAAAGGGGGTCTTAAATTTTTTCTTCTTTGTGCCTTTCAAATAGGCTGGACTGAGATTTTTTTTGCAAAATATGTGCCATAAGAAAGAAATGCCTGCACCATTATTTTTAATAGGAATATGTGCCAAAGTTGACACTCTGGCTTACAATTCAAATATGTTGGAAAAAGTGATATATCACATATTAAAGTGGTATTCCACCCGTAGACATCTTATCCCCTATCCAAAAGGATAGGGGATAAGATGTCTGATTGCGGGGACCCCGGGATCTCGGCTGCAGCACCCCACTGTCATTACGCACAGAACAAGTTTGCTCTGTGCAGTAATGACGGGCGATAGAGGCCAATGCATTGTGACGTCATTGTGACGGCGTGGCGGCCGTCACACCCCTCCCATAGACTTTCATTAAGGGGGCGGGTAGTGATGTCATAAGGGGGCGGAGCCGTGACGTCACAATGCTCTGGCCCCTGTATTGCCCGTCATTACGCACAGAACAAGTTTGCTCTGTGCAGTAATGGCAGTGGGGTGCTGCAGCCGAGATCCCCAGCAGTGGCACCCCCGCGATCAGACATCTTTTCACCTATCCTTTGGATAGGGGATAAGATGTCTAGGGGCGGAGTACCCCTTTAATTAAGTTAAGGCTAGATGCTGTGGTTTAGCTGAATGGTGTTTGTTTTTTTTTTTTTTCATTTGTCACATTATTTTTGAATTGATGATTTCCCTGGTAACTGGGACGGATACATTAGCTCCCCCAGCTGTCCATCCATCACAGATTGGAATAAGAATCATCACTGCTGCCTGCTCAACTGTACAAACTGCACTCACTGGGAAATGCAATAGCATTACATTGATCTATGTAAGCCATCGGCCAAGAAGTGGGTATAAAAAAATAAAAAAAAAAGACATTTTTTTTAAATATAAAAAAAATCCCTCCCCTATTAAAAAATTCTAAATGATCCCTTTTCACTTTTTCTTTAAATAAAACACTGTACAAACATAAAAAATACACATATTTGGTATCACCGCGTGCGCAATTGTCCTAACAATTAAACTATTATGTTTCTGATCCTGCATGGTGAAAAGCATAATCGCAAAAAAATTCCAAGCGCTAAAATTGCTGATTTTTGGTTACATTACATCCCAAATAAATCGTGATCAAAACTATACAAAAAAGTGATAGCGTTAAAAACTACAGCTCATGGCGGAAAAAATTTAACCCTAAACATAATCTGTAGGTGGAAAAATTAAAAAAGTTATAGGGGTGAGAACATAGTAATGAACAAAGTTTTTTTTTTTTTGTTTTTTTTCCTTCTTTCAAGTTTAAATTTTTTTTAACCATAAAACTAAACAAAAATTACTCAAATTTGGTATCATTGGAATCGTACTGACCCATAGAATAAACCAGGAATGTCAGATTTACCATATTTTAAACTCTGAAAAAAATATGGAATTGCCCACAATTTTGTAGGGCAATAATTTTTTCAATTTTGCTCTGTATACATATTTTTTTGCCTTTGTAATACACTGTGTGATAAAAAAAAGTGTATTAGTTGAAAGTCCAACTCGTCACGCAGAAAATAAGCCCAAATACAACTTAAGCCAATCGAAAAATTTAAAAAAGTTATGGGTCTTAGAGTGTAAAGAGGAAAAAACGTGAGCCAGAAATAAAAAATTGCCGTGTCATGAAGGGGTTAAGGTAGTTGAGTTGTCTAAACTTCTGTGCAGCTAAAGACTCTGCAGAATCCTCCCTGCAATTAAAGGGGTTCTCCGGTGCTTAGACATCTTATCCCCTATCCAAAGGATAGGGGATAAGATGCCTGGTCGCGGGAGTCCCGCCTCTGGGGACCCCCAGTGATCTTGCACGTGGCACCCCGTTTGTAATCAGTCCCCCTCCCGTAGGCTTGCATTGAGGGGCGGAGCGTGACGTCACACGGGGGCGGAGGCGCGATGTCACACTCTGCCGGCCCATGATCGACAGTAATCAGACCCGGAGCGAACACGCTCTGGGGACTGATTACAAACGGGGTGCCGCATGCAAGATCACGGGGGTCCCCAGCGGCGGGACTCCCGCGATCAGGGATAAGATGTCTAAGCACCGGAGAACCCCTTTAAATGTGGACTAGATAGATGTTTAACCCGTTAACGATGCACTTAACGCACAAGGATTTACATTTACGTCCTATGCATAATGGCGAGCATCAGAGCGATGCTCGGGTCATGCGCGGCAGGTCACGGCTGCTGATAGCAGCCAGTGACCAGCTGGTAATGGTGGACATCTGCGATCGTGCGGATGTCCGCCATTAAACCCTCACATGCAGTGATCAATACAAATTACGGCATCTGCAGCATCGCGGTCACTAAAATGGATGATCGGATCGCCCACAGCGTTGCCGCGGCGATCCGATCATTCAGAACGGCAGACGAAGGTCCCCTCACCGGCCTCCACTGCCTTCAACGGGTCTCCTGCTCTGGTCTGCTCGATCGCAGACCAGAGCAGAAAATGACTTATAGCACTGAACAGTATTAGCAATCAAATGATTGCTATAAATACGCCGATAAGCCGCTGAAGTTCAATGATTTAAAGCGGGCGCTTTAAATCAATGAACTGCAGCGGCTTTGCAGGTGCAGAGACCGCCAGCGCTGCCGGCTTCTCTGCCGGCCCTTCTCTCCCCCTGGCTATCGGCGCCACTGCCCGTTCTCTCCCCCTATCGGCACCGACAGCCAGGGAGAGAGAAGGGGCAGTGGCACCCATTGGCGGCGCCGCCGCTGCCCCACCCCCCCCCATCCCCGGTTGCATAATTACCAGTTGCCGGGGTCGGGTCCGCGCTGCTTCAGGCCTCCGGTGTGCGTCCCCTGCGTCGTTGCTATGCGCTGCAAGGCGCAAAGACGTCACTTGTCATTGCGCCGTGCAGAGCAACGACGCACACCGGAGGCCTGAAGCAGCGCGGACCTGACACGGGCAACAGATAATTATGCAACCGGGGATTGGGGGAGGCACCGTCGCCGGCAATGGGTGCCGCTGCCCCTTCTCTCCCCCTGGCTGTCGGCGCCGCTTCTCTCCCCCTGGCTATCGGCGCCGGCAATGGGGCGCCGGCACCGATAGTCAGGAGGAGAGAATGGGCAGCGGCGCCGACAGCCAGCGGGAGAGAAGCGGCGGCAGCAGGGCTCTAGACCCCAGGAAAGGCAGGGGCAGAGAAGCGGGCAGCGACGGCCTCTCTCCCGCTGCCTTTCCTGGGGGTGTATCGGGGTATACACGCGCATACTTGCACCCTCATTTTACCATGCATATTTGGGTAAAAAACTTTTTTTACCCAAATATCCTTGGTAAAATGAGGGTGCGTGGTATACCCCGATAAATACGATAGTCCCCTATGGGGACATAAAAAGTGTAAAAAAAATTTAAAAAAAGTAAAAAAAATTTGAAAAACCCCCTTCCCCAATAAAAACGTAAATTGCCCCATTTTCCCCATTTCACCCCCCAAAAATTTAAAAATAATATTTAAATTTTATATACATATTTAGTATCTCCACGTGCGTAAAAATACGAACTATTAAAATAAAATGTTAATGATACCGTACGGTGAACGGCGTAAACGTAACAAATTTTTTTTTAAAAGTCCAAAATAGCTGCTTTTTTATAACATTTTATTCCCAAAAATTTTTTTCAAAAAAAGTATTAAAAGTTTTATATAAGCAAATATGGTATCAATAAAAAGTACAGATCATGGCGCAAAAAATGCTCACTCAGACCGCCGCTTATACGGAAAAATTAAAAAGTTATAGGTCTTCAAAATAGGGGGATTTTAAACGTACTAATTTGGTTAAAAAGTTTTCGATTTTTCTTCAAGTGCAACAGTAATAGAAAAGTATGTTATCATGGGTATCATTTTAATCGTATTGACCTAAAGAATAAAGAACACATCATTTTTACCGTAAATTGTATGGCGTGAAAACGAAACCTTCCAAAATTAGCAAAATTGCGGTTTTCTTTTTAATTTCCCCACACAAATTTTATTTTGTTGCACCATACATTTTATGATAAAGTGAGTGATGGCAGTACAACGGACAACAGGTCACGCAAAAAACAAGCCCTAGTCTGTGGATGAAAATATAAAAGTTATGATTTTTTGAAGGTGAGGAGGAAAAAACGAAAAAGTAAAAATAAAATTGTCCTTA
This sequence comes from Hyla sarda, assembly GCF_029499605.1. NCBI lineage: Eukaryota > Metazoa > Chordata > Amphibia > Anura > Hylidae > Hyla > Hyla sarda. Next base: position 258,305,588 of record NC_079193.1, read on the forward strand.
AGGCCCAAATGAGCTGAGTCCTTAAGGGGTTAAAGGGGTACTCTGGCTCTAAGACATCTTATCCCCTCTCCAAAGGATAGGGGATAAGATGCCTGATCGCGGGAGTCACAACGCTGGGGACCCCTGTGATCTTGCATGCAGCACCATGTTACAATCAGTCCCCGGAGCATGTTCGCTCCGGGTCTGATAACTGGCGATCACGGGGCCGGAGCATTGTGACATCACAGCCCCGCCCCCCGTGTGACGTGTTCCGGGGACTGATTGTAAAGGGGTGCTGCGTGCAAGATCACGGAGGTCCCCAGCGGCAGAACCCCCGCGATCAGGCATCTTATCCCCTATCCAGAGCTGTTTTCCTGACCTAAGCTCCAAATACCCTGCAGACACATAGCTCCAAATCACATTATTTTGTTTGCCTGCAGCCACCACTGTGGGTGGGGGTTGGAACCTACCCCACTTTATTATAGCATTAGCTGAGAACTCTGCGTTGCCTGGTTTTTCCTTCCTAATCCTTGTTGAGGAGGAAAATCAACAAAGGAGGAAGCTTTTGACTTCATATCCCAACCCCATATCCTGTCCCCATAGCCAGTCCCCCTGTTCCATCCCCAGGTGGGACTGATTTGTGATGAAGATATTGTAAGCTGAAAATGGAAGGGGACCTGGCTTTGTGGGACTGGGCGTGATTTGCAAGCCAGACCGATGCACAAAAAAGGGTAGATAATAAAAGGGGTGGGGCTTAAACAGTGGGCGTGTCTTTGTGAGATGGGGTGTTGCTTGCAAGCCGGACTGACACATTCACCAGAAGATGCAGAGCAGAGCTTGTGGAGTAAGGTACTGGAAGTCCCATATACCAGCATGGGACTTGAAACAAAAACCCATCTTTTATATAAGGGTGTAGGTAAGGGTGAATTTAACTATCATATCTTTTAAATTTGACATATCAGTAATATGTGTACCAGGTATTATTGAAATATCTCCAGACATACAGAAGTTATGTGGGAACATACATTTCCCTCTGATTTGCATGGGACTTTAAACAAAAACCCCGACCCTCACAAATGGGGGTAGTTAAGGGTTAAATTATCCTATATTTTAAGTGGACATATAAAGTAACACGTGACCAAGTATTATCGAAATATCTAAAGACGTTTGGAAGTTATGCAGTAACATATTTCCCATAGACTTGTATGGGACTTTAAACAAAAACCCCGACCCTGGCAAATGGGGATGAGTAAGGGTTAAATCACCTATCCTATGTTTGTTGTTGACATGAAAGTAACATTTGTGCCAAGTTTCATGTTAATATCTTTAGCCGTTTGGACGTGATGCTGGAACATACACACACATTGAGTTTTATAATATATTTTATATATATATATATATATATATATATATATATATATATATATATATATATATATATAAATAAATAAATAAAGGATTGCAGCAGCACACATTGGTCCAAAAAATTGAGGCTCTTAGCGCACTTTTTGATCAAAACGTGTACCCCATCCACCACGGGGAGGTGGCCTCATTTAGGATGGGACCCTAGCACAAATTCTGAGCCTAACACTCAACTATCCACTCACCTCTGCTGGGCATATAGCCTCTGACTGGGTGACATGCTGGATCCATTTAAAACTCCAATATTATAATATATATATATATATATATATATATATATATATATATATATATATATATATATAGGCATCAATGTATACACAGTATGCTGTAAGATTTTTAGCTGTCCACAGTGGTGCCGAAATCATCTAGAGTTTTATTGCTTCTCTCTCTATATTTATAATAAATAATTAAAAAATAACCAGAACAGAATGTTTGATCTACATGGAGGAAGTCAGTAAACTCAAAAAGGTGGAAATTCAGCTTAAGTGGCCAACACAGAAGGGAACTGGACACCAGACTTATAGTTATGGTATTGAGAATACATAAAACAATAAATAGAGCTTACAGTGAGGTAAATCTCCCCCCCCCCCCCCCCCCCCCCCCATTATATTATGCAATATACAGTGTTGACACATGGTTAACCATTCTAATTTCTAGCCATCCACATTACCTGTGTCAGATTCTCGTTCTTCCTCTCTAGGTGGGCTTATAGTGAAGGGCAGTTTACGTTTCATAGACGACTTCTCTTTCATATCTTTCCCCCCTTCAGTCCTATCCAATTTTGGAGTTCGAGCATATGAAGCAATCTTTTCCTTATTCTAAGAAAGAAAAAAAGAAAAAGAAAAATATAGAACACAACATGTATACATATAAAAAAAATAACTTATCTAGCAAGACGAATAGGTGAAACATTTCTGAGCATATGGAATCACCATATTCTACTAGGTCCCTAAACTAAAGAAGGATTGGTCCTAACTTAGATACAAGATTTATTAACCTTAGACCTAATTTACACCACATTCTATGCACATACTGCCAACTTGTCAAAAAGGTGTGCCCCATGTATTTAAAACGCAACATGTTTCCACTGTCTTTAGTGAAGTAAATGTATTCCAATAGAGACTACCTTCGGTCCACCTGAACATTTTTCAGTGTCTGTGTGGGACTCAAAATCTCAGCAGACCACACATAACTGATGCATAAACGCATACATTAGGAAATGGACGGAACGTAGTCATTGGTTCAGTAAAGTCAGTGGGTCCCTTAGAAACACATAAACCGTGGAGCCCTTCTGCTCCACAGGAGGTTTCTGTCCTCCCTGAGCTCACCTTAGGACACCTGTATAACGGTTTGACACGTTTACCGCCCCAGTGTAAAACTAAGAATTGTCCATAACCACATGTAGAATTCTCTAAACATTTCCATACACTCAATGGCCACTTTATTAGTTACACCTTGCTTGTACTTTCGGACCCTCTTTTGCCTTCAGTACTGCCTTGATTCTTTGTGGCATACTTTCTACAATGTGTTGGTCCAAATGGACATAATGGCATCATGCAGTTACTGCAGATTTGTTGGTGGCACATTCATGATTTTAAATATTACGTTCCATCAAATCCCAAAAGTGCTCTATTGGATTGAGATTCTGATCACTGTGGATTGGAATCCTTTGAACTAGTTTCTTGAACTCATGTTCAAGAAACTAGTTTGGCATGATGTGAGCTTTTTGATATGGTGCATTATCCTGCTGGAAGTAGCCTTTAGGCTTTAAAAACTGGGTGCTGTGACACTAGTGTGTTGGCGGTCACACCCAGGTGTATTGCAGGACCGTCCAGTTCTGCATTAGCCGCTGTCAGACACTTTCCTAAAGTGGCCACGGCCAGAGCTGCTGATCTTGAACAGGCAGCCCGCGCTGCACCCACTTGATCAGTGAGCTCAGCTGCAGTGGCTGCTGGGACTGACGAGTGATGCCCCTGATGGTGCTCTGTGGAGCTGCGCAGGAGGATGTAACTTGTCAGTGCACTGCGTGCATGCCAGACACCTCTAACTGAAGCCTGCAGGAGCACAGGTCTGGAAAAAAAAAAAAAAAAAAAAAAGTGTCCCTAACATGGAAGGTGTGGAAAGCTCTGCTTTAGAAGATGGGTCCAATGTGTTTTTAGAGGGATGAACATGGTATGCAACAATAATCAGGTAGGCTGTCGTGTATAAACAATGCTCAATTGGTATTAAGGGACTTGAAGTGTGCCAAGAAGAAGTGCGTCAAGGTTTGACGTGTTGTGCATTCAGAGATGGCATTCTGCATACCTTGGTTGTAATAAGTGATTTTTTGAGTCAATGCTGACTTTCTGCAATCTCGAACCAACATGACTTTTCTCCTCTGACAAACAAGGCATTTCAGCCACACAACTGCCGTTCACTGGAAATTTTCTCTTTTTCGGACCACTATGTAAACTTCAACTCTTGGAATGGTTGTGTGTGAAAATCCAAGCAGATCAGCAGTTTCTGAAATACTTAGATCAGCCAATTCACAACAACCAAGCCACATTCAAAGTCACTTAAATCCCCTCAGTTTTCACTTCGGAAACTTGTCTTGACCAAGTCTACATGCCTAAATGCATTGAGTTGGTGCTATTTGTGTTAACAAGCAATTGAACAGGTGTACATAATAAAGTGCCCAGTGAGTGTATGTAAGCTGTCTGTCATCAACTCTTTCCTAGCCAAAAAGTGCCCCTGAATCTTCACATGCAGTAACTTACAGTGCATAGTGAAAGTATTCAGCCCCCTTGAACTTTGACCTTTTGCCACATTTCAGGCTTCAAACAAAGATAAAACTAATTTTTGTGAAGAATCAACAAGTGGGACACAATCATGAAGTGGAACAAAATTTATTGGATATTTCAAACTTTGTTAACAAATAAAAAACTGAAAAATTGGGTGTGCAAAATTAATCAGCCCCTTTACTTTCAGTGCAGCAAACTCTCTCCAGAAGTTCAGTGAGGATCTCTGAATGATCCAATCTTGACCTAAATGACTAATGATGATAAATAGAATCCACCTGTGTGTAATCAAGTCTCCGTATAAATGCACCTGCACTGTGATAGTCTAAGAGGTCCGTTTAAAGCGCAGAGAGAATAATGAAGAACAAGGAACACACCAGGCAGGTCCGAGATACTGTTGTGGAGAAGTTTAAAGCCGGATTTGAATACAAAAAGATTTCCCAAGCTTTAAACATCCCAAGGAGCACTGTGCAAGCGATAATATTGAAATGGAAGGAGTATCAGACCACTGCAAATCTACGAAGACCTGGCCGTCCCTCTAAACTTTCAGCTCATACAAGGAGAAGACTGATCAGAGATGCAGCCAAGAGGCCCATGATCACTCTGGATGAACTGCAGAGCTCTACAGCTGAGGTGGGAGACTCAACAATCAGTCTTATACTGCACAAATCTGGCCTTTATGGAAGTGGCAAGAAGAAAGCCATTTCTTAAAGATATCCATGAAAAGTGTTGTTTAAAGTTTGCCACAAGCCACCTGGGAGACACACCAAACATGTGGAAGTAGGTGCTCTGGTCAGATGAAACCAAAATCGAACTTTTTGGCAACAATGCAAAACGTTATTTTTGGCGTAAAAGCAACACAGCTCATCACCCTGAACACACCATCCTCACTGTCAAACATGGTGGTGGCAGCATCATGGTTTGGGCCTGCTTTTCTTCAGCAAGGACAGGGAAGATGGTTAAAATTGATGGGAAGATGGATGGAGCCAAATACAGGACCATTCTGGAAGAAAACCTGATGGAGTCTGCAAAAGACCTGAGACTGGGACAGAGATTTGTCTTCCAACAAGACAATGATCCAAAACATAAAGCAAAATCTACAATGGAATGGTTCACAAATAAACATATCCAGGTGTTAGAATGGCCAAATCAAAGTCCAGACCTGAATCCAATTGAGAATCTGTGGAAAAAACTGAAAACTGCTGTTCACAAACGCTCTCCATCCAACCTCACTGAGCTCCAGCTGTTTTGCAAGGAGGAATGGGCAAAAAATTCAGTCTCTCGATGGGCAAAACTGATAGAGAGACATACCCCAAGCGACTTACAGCTGTAATCGAAGCAAAAGGTGGCGCTACAAAAGGTATTAAATTAAGGGGGCTGAATAATTTTGCACACCCAATTTTTCAGTTTTTTTATTTATTAAAGTTTGAAATATCCAATAAATTTTGTTCCACTTCATGATTGTGTCCCACTTGTTGTAGATTCTTCACAAAAAATTACAGTTTTATATCTTTATGTTTGAAGCCTGAAATGTGACAAAAGGTCGAAAAGTTCAAGGAGGTCGAAAACTTTCACTATGCACTGTAATACAGTTTTGTTAGTTTCAGTTCCTGACACAAGCATTGGCTATTATCTGCTGGTAACTGTGGGCAGTCATTAAAGGGGTAGTCCAGTGGTGAAAAACTTATCCCCTATCCTAAGGATAAGGAATAAGTTTAAGATCGAGGGGGGTCCGACCGCTGGGGCCCCCTGCGATCTCTCTGTACGGGGGCCAGGCTCTCCGGCCAGATAGCGGGTGTCGACCCCCGCACAAAGCGGCGGCTGACACGCCCCCTCAATACATCTCAATGGCAGAGCCGGAGATTGCCGAAGGCAGCGCTTCGGCTCTGCCATAGAGTTGTATTGAAGGGGCGTGTCGGCCGCATGTTTCGTGCGGAGGTCAACATGCCCCCTTCCCGCGGGCTGTCGGGGCTCCGTACAGGAGATCGCAGGGGGCCCCAGCGGTCGGACCCCCGCGATCTGCAACTTATCCCCTATCCTTAGGATAGGGGATAAGTTGTTCACCACTGGGTCACCACTGGACTACTCCTTTAACCATATTACTTCATAGCTGACCATGCATATTTGACATGTGTTGGTTTAACTCTCCAATTTAGCCTGGAATAGGGCTGCACGATTTGGGGAAAATGTGCGATTGCGATTATGGGGGTAAATATTGTGATTTTGATATGCGATTGCGATATAATAAACAGATGGTGAAATCTCCCAATTTCATGTCCAATCGAATCCATTGTATGCCCTATCCCCCATTTTATATAGCCATTCACCTTATACTATGAGGGGAATGGCTATATGAAGTGGGAGTATTGGCTATAGAAAGGGAAATGGCTATATGAATTGGGAATGGGCTATAGAAGTGGAATAGGCTATAGGAGGGGAATGAGCTATATAACATGAGGGGAAAGACTATTTGAGTGGAATGGTTATGGGAGGGAAATAGCTAAATTACATGAGGAGAATGGCTAAAAGGAGGATAATGGGCTATAAAATGTGAAGGGAATGGGCTATATGAGGGAAAATGGCTATATTAAATGAGGGGAATAGATAGATAAAAGTCATATAGCCATTCTCATTTAATATATCCCATTCCCCTCCTATATCCATTCTCATTATTTCACATATCCCCTTCCCCTCCTATAGAACTTCTCCTGTAGCCATCCCCCTCCTGTTATATAGCCATCCCCTGCTATAGCCATCCCCTGCTATAGCCATTCTCCTCCTATAGCCATAAAATGGGGAATCATTTAAATCCTCCTCTATTTCATGTCATGGACCGTGACTGGCCTGTGCACCCACTGACCGGCAGCGTTCTGTTGCTCCTTCCCATGCGGATGCAATGACAACACCATAGAGTGCTGGGAGGAAGTAACTTTAAATCACTTCCTCCCAGTGCTAGGCACTGCTGGGAGGAGCAAAGTTCTGCACACGCCGGCAATCAGCTGATGCCGGAGCCGCAGTACATACAAAATCATCTGGGACACGTGAAGCCAGGGCAAGCTGCCACCGCTACCGTCACGAGAGCCATCGGACCCGCACCACCAGAGCCGGTGAACCCGTGGCTGCAGTAATAATCGCATAATTTTCCCAAGGCCAATATTGTCATATCGCAATCTGCAATTATCGCGATTCGATTGCAGTTGCCATATATTGTGCAGGCCTAGCCTGGAACATGTAAATAGGTTTATGGTGGCCTCCAGACTGAACATGTCAGAGTAGGGAAGGATTGCACCGGTTGGATTTCATGAGCTGAACATGTACGGTATAGAAGTGGGGGGGGGGGATTTAGAAGTCGTGATCAGTGATAAGTATATGTGCGTTTGGCTGACAGCTATGTATGTATGGCTTGCTTTAGTTTATGCACAGAATTTCAAACAAATTTAGGTAAAGAAAAATATAATGCTGTTTAACAACATACTATAAATTTAAGACAGGTGTGTGTGCACGAAGACCATATGCCGGCTGTGTACCAGAGTATGGTGCCTTCATTGTCACAGTTGTTCAGAGATATTGTCTCTGGAAGCAAAGCTTCTGGAGAAGAATACCTCTAATAAAGCATTCAATGGAGCATGTAAAGATCATATGACCCAGACAAAACACCTGCAGTAAATGTGAGGAACACAGAGATACATGAGTAGTCCACACATATGAACATATCAGCTGTTCTATTTTCATGTCTATTGTAAAGGGTTTTTCAGTTGAATTTTCCGTTGTGAAAAGTTATACAACCAATAGGATTTGTGCTAAAAACTTTGGCCTAGATTTATCAAACTGTGGAGAGAAAAAGTGGAGTGATTTTTCCACAGTAACCAACCACAGATTTATCACAACTTGTGCCAGAAAGGGGTTTAATTCATTTCACAAATCTATATCTGTTCATAACAACCAAAATTTTTAGAAATCTTAAAATATATTAAATTTGGCACATTTTACTCCAGTTTCCTTTGGATTAATACTTTCATATTAAATGTCGTTCTTCCTAAATTAACCTTTTTTGTGTTTCAACTTCCTTCTAGTGACCACTTGTCCCCAATCTCTGGAAAGAACTGAAAAAGGCTTCCACTCATGGTCTCCATTCAGCTTGGCTGAGCTTGAGAGGATCTGCAGAACACAATGGCAGAAAATCCCCAAATCCAGGTATGTAATCCTTATGGCATCATACCCAAGAAGACTGGGGGCTGTTTTTACTGCCAAATGCGCATGAACTAATTACTGAGTTAAGGATCTGAGTACTTTTGTCAATTCAATATCCTAGTCTTTTCTTTTCAGTAAAATAGCAAAGATTTGTAACAGTCTGTTTTTATTAAGGGGTATTGAGAATAAAACAATTGGGGGGGGAAAAAAAAAACATTTTTTTGTCTTATTTTAGTACAAGTCTGCCACATAACAAAATATGAAAAAGATAAAGGGTCTGAAGATTTTCCAAGTGAATAGTACAAGCTTTTATAAAGGCTAAGAGCTGCTCTCCACTGCGTCAAGGTAACCCTGACATAAAACATGTGAAGTGGCTCAGCTTGTGGATAATAAACATGTTCCTGTACAAGTGAAAACTACTGAAGGGCATTTAGTACACATGGGGAAAAAAACTTTTAATTGTCAAGTTTAACAACTCATCTCAAGACGCATTTTTATTTTCAGTATGAGCACAATATCCCAAATACACTGAATACCGCCAATAATTGAATATTCTGCATACATTCCTTTTCTTTTGCATTTGTCTCACTGGTTGTGAGAAGAGCTAAACACAGGGGTGGCTTTTATACTAAACTCATTGAATTTTACTAGTTAATCTTGACCTTTTACATTATGCATTTCACTGTAGTTTATACTCCATAAAGACATATATGTATGTTTAAAGGATCAGACGTACACAATTAAACAATGAAGGCTTAAAGTGCAGAATTACAGACAGAACTGCAAGAAATTCACCAGCTGTTTTCCGTGCATTCCAGCAAGCACAGAAAGACATCCGGAACATCCAGACCCAGCTGCTAGAGACATGGAAAAATAGGATATATTTCACAAAAACAACCTATTTAAGGGAAAAGCAAATGAAAACATCTGGTGCCTTTGCCACAGTTTGTCCAAGTCTTAATGAAGCTGCTTCTCTTACCTTTCGCCCTGATGGTTTCTCAACCATGATGTTGCAGTCACTGTCTGAATTCTCACTTGGATTCACTTTCGCAGACAATGTTTTGGGCATCTTATTACATAGTCCGTTTCAACACCAAATCGGGTGGATCATTATGTGCCTGGGGAGATAAAGAGAGGCATTTTATGTACCAGTAAAAATGAGAAAATAATCTCACAACTGAAGTGCTAGGATGTGAGAAATGGTCCTCTTTACCCTTCATAGTGCCCATCATTGTGACACGCTCATACAACTGCCTTTTTCCCACTGTATAAGCATTTGTCTCCTAAAAGAGTACCTGTCACCAAACTAAACTTTTAATATATTGTTCCTTATGTAATAAGACACTTTGCTGTTTACTTGCTGTAAAAATTCTTAACCTTTATAGGTTTTTAATGTGATCGAAAAAACAGCCACTAGGTGGCTCTGTTCTGTTTCCTGCGCAAGTCAAACAGTTTGGTCTCCTCCCAGCCTGGCAGCAGACCAAACTCAGGAAGTACATGCAGGGCATGGGGAGGCACAGCTCTCACAGGCTTAAGGCTGGGTTCACACCACGTTTTGTTAAATACGGCTCCCGTAGACGGTTGGGAGGAGGGGGCGGGGCTTAATCGCGGCACCCGCACTCAGCCGTATTCGGGAACCGTATTTAATGTATGTCTATGAGCCGACCGGAGTGAACCGCAGCCTCCGGTCGGCTTAGTTTTCGGCCGTATGCGGTTTCCCGACCGCAGGCAAAAATGTGGTCGACCACGTTTTTGCCTGCGGTTGGGAAACCGCATACGGCCGAAAACTAAGCCGACCGGAGGCTGCGGTTCACTCCGGTCGGCTCATAGACATACATTAAATACGGTTCCCGAATACGGCTGAGTGCGGGCGCCGCGATTAAGCCCCGCCCCCTCCTTCCAACCGTATACGGGAGCCGTATTTAACAAAACTTGGTGTGAACCCAGCCTTAGGGACGTTGTGCCTGCTGGGGAACCTTCACTTTCTCCTGCCGGGAGCTCACACAATGTAAACAAGGGGAAAGGTACAATACAGAGCTTTTTAAAGCTCAGTACTTAGTATTCGAGAATATATGAAACTTTGTAATAGAAATAATGCCTCCCCACTTACCAGACTCCTTTTCTCCTTATCCCCCTGTTCCTAAACTCACTGAAATCAGATGGATCAACTTACTGAAGTATCAAGTTACAGCTGCCCACACAGGTCTATGGGGGCCGGGGGGGGGGGTTGAGGAAAGCTGAAATAGCAGAGAAGACCAAGAAAATCTGAAAGTGTGTGCGACCGTGTACAATGTATAAGAGACATCATAGCAGATAGTCTTCTCACACTAGCTCAGAGACAACTGAATACTAGAGATAAAGCCTGCAGGAGAGGAAAACTGCCATATACTATACAATATATCTATCTATCTATCTATCTATCTATCTATCTATCTATCTATCTATCTATCTATCTATCTATCTATCTATCTATCTATCTATCTATCTATCTATCTATATAGCTATATAGCTATATAGCTATATATCTATATATCTATATATCTATATATCTATATATCTATATATCTATATATCTATATATCTATATATCTATATATCTATATCTCTCTCTCAACGCGCGCGCGTGTGTGTGTGTTCCACAAAAACCTTCAAACGGCTAAAGATATTAACATGAAACTTGGCACACATGTTACTTATATGTCAACAACAAACATAGGATAGGTAATTTAACCCTTATATATATATATGTTACTGCATAACGTCCAAACGGCTGGAGATATTTCGATAATACTTGGTCACATGTTACTTATATGTCCACTTAAAATATAGGATAGTTAATTTAACCCTTAACTACCCCCATTTGTGAGGGTCGGGGTTTCTTGTTTAAAGTCCCATGCAAATCAATGGGAAATGTATTTTCCCACATAACTTCCGTACGGCTGGAGATATTTCAATAACTGGTACACATATTATGGAGCGGGATAGGAGGAGCGGGATAGGAGGAGCGGGATAGGAGGAGCGGGATAGGAGGAGCGGGATAGGAGGAGCGGGATAGGAGGAGCGGGATATGAAGTCAAAAGCTTCCTCCTTTGTTTATTTTCCTCCCCAACAAGGATAAGGAAGGAAAAACCGGGCAACGCCGGGTACTCAGCTAGTGTGTGTGTGAATATATATATATATATATATATATATATATATATATTATTTAGCTAGTGTGCTACTCCCCAAGCATACACATACCACCTATTATAAAAATTTAGTGGAAACACTGGTTATCAGACATGAGCAGAACTAGAATACAAAATGCTGAAACCAAAATGAAAGCATTGGCTGGTGGGGGATTAATTAGGTCCTCGAAAAGCACTTAGAAAACAGAGCTTTTTCTAGACAGAACAAACCCACCGCCTGGGCTTTAGTTTTGGTTTCAGTGTAATTTTGCTCATATCTGTTAGTAACCAGTAATGCGGCTATGCCTAGCTATACAGATTTGGTTTAAAAATTGACAAGCATACATTCACCCACTGACCATTGTAAATAAAGTCTGATCAGACAGGATAGAAAATGATGGATACTATGAATATTGGTCTGCAAGTTTGCTCACTAGCAGGAGACAACAAGGGCCTATTGTGATCACCGCTTTCTTCCACCAAGTGAACTGTGTCTGCCTGACTAATGTGACACAGGCTCTTTCTATATTCACAGGAATTTACTGGGTGGAAAAAAATGGTCCCTGAAAAGCAGTTACTACACACAGAGAATGCAGATTTTGATCATTTTAAAGTTGGCACTGATCTGGATCTATGACTCCTACGGATATGAAAACTGATTCATAGCTCAAAACCAAAAATAAATAAATAAAAATCTAAGTAGGAACCTAAGATGCTTGGGCTCTCCTGAACAACATCCCATTAGCTACAGCACTACTCCTCAGATGTCACACACCAACAATTTCATGCCCCACCAGTGTTTCCTAACAAGTGTGCCTCCAGCTGCTGCAAAGCTACAACTCCCAGGATGTTCGGGCATGCTGGGAGTTGAAGTTTTGCAACAGCTTGAGGCACCCTGGCTGGAAAAATGATTTTTCTTATAAATAAAATACAGGGGGAAAAAAAATCCTATGAAGAGGAATAAATGCAAACAATACACATTACCCCTATGCACGGGGAAAACATATAAACAATAAAAAAATATCCCATCAAGAAAGATAAAGGAAAAAAGTGTGTTTTGGACTATGAGAGAGAGGGCCTAAGTAAAGGCCAGGGAGGATGGCCTGAAAAGAATAATAAAAAAAATAAAATAGTAAAAATAAAAAGTAAATAAAAGCATTGGGGGGGGGGGGGGGGGGGGTTGAGATCCTGAAATGTTGTCCAATAAAGCTATGTCTGTCAACTGGCTCCAGAAAGTTAAACAGATTTGTAAATTACTTCTATAAAAAAATCTTAATCCTTTCAGTACGTATGAGCTTCTGAAGTTAATGTTGTTTTTTTCTGTCTAAGTCCTCTCTGATGACACGTGTCTCGGGAAACGCCCAGTTTAGGAGCAAATCCCCATAGCAAACCTCTTCTAAACTGGGCGGTTCCCTAGACACGTGTCATCAGAGAGCACTAAGGCTATGTTCACACTACGGAATTCTCACGGAATTCCACGGTCTCCGCGAGACCCGTTCACACTGCGGAATTTCTGCGGCGGACAATTCCGCCGCTGAAATTGTTCCGCGCAAAGAAAGAACATGTTCAGCGAGTGGAGATTCCGTTGTGTGAATGGGGCCTTAGACAGAAAAGAACAACCGTAACTTCAGAAGCTCATAAGTACTGAAAGGATTAAGATTTTTTAATAGAAGTAATTTACAAATCTAACTTTCTGGAGTCAGTTGATATATAAAAAAAAAAACTTTTTTCCTGGATAACCCCTTTTAAGGGTGGAAATTTTTTTTTTTTTTTAATGAACTGATGCCAGAAAGTTAAACAGATTTGTAAATTACTTCTATTAAAAAATCTTTACCCTTCCAGTAATTTTTAGCAGCTGTATACTACAGAGGAAATTCTTTTCTTTTTGAATTTATTTTTTGTCTTGTCCACAGTGCTCTCTGCTGACACCTCTGTCCGTGTCAGGAACTGTCCAGAGCAGCATTGGTTTGCTATGAGGAATTTCTCCTGCTCTGGTCAGTTCCTGATACGGGCATCAGGTGTCAGCAGAGAGCACTGTGGACAAGACAAAAAAGAAATTCAAAAAGAAAAAGAATTTCCTCTGTAGCATACAGCTGCTAAAAAGTACCGGAAGGGTAAAGATTTTTTAATGAAAGTAATTTACAAACCTGTTTAACTTTCTTGCACCAGTTGATAAAAAATATGCAATAAAAATTATACCCATGATATCCTATTACTGTTGCGCTTAAAAATAAATAAAAAAAAATTATAATAAATTCGCAAACTTTTTTAACCAAATTAGAATTTAAAATTCCCCTATTTTGAAGACCTATAACTTTTTCATTTTTCCGTATAAGCCGCAGTATGAGGGCTCATTCTTTGTGCCATGATCTGTACTTTTTATTGATACCATATTCGCTTATATAAAACTTTTAATCCCTTTATAAACTTTTTTTTTTACGTTCACACCGTTCACCGTACGGTATCATTAACATTTTATTTTAATAGTTCAGATATGTACGCACGCAGCGATACCAAATATGTATATAAAATATTTTTTGAACACTTTTTGGGTGTTAAATAGGGACAATTTACGTTTTTATTGGGGGAGGTTTTTTCACATTTTTTTTACTTTATTTTTCTACTTTTATTTTTACACTTTAATAGTCCCCATAGGGGACTATTAAATCGTTTGATTGCTAATACTGTTCAGTGCTATGTATAGGACATAGCACTGGTCAGTGTTATCGGTCATCTGCTCTGGTCTGCAGCGCTGCGGGGGATCCGATCATCCATTTTAGTGACCGTTATGCTGCAGATGCCGTGATCTGTATTGATCACGGCATCTGAGGGGTTAATGGCGGACATCCGCGGGATCGCGGATGTCCACCATTACCGGCGGGTCCCTGGCTGCGATCAGCAGACAGGACCTGCCGCGCATGATCCGGGCATCACTCCGATGCTCGCGGTTATGCTTCGGACGTAAAAGTATGTCCTGGTGCGTTAAGTACCAGCTCACCAGGACATACATTTATGTCCTGCATCGTTAAGGGGTTGAGGAACCATTTACGAGGTATTTTGGCTGCATACTGTTTTTATTATTTCATTTTGTTTGGATGTGAACATTTTTATATATTTTTTTTGCACTGTACATTTGGCGGTGTGACTGTCTCCATTATGGGTGAGCCCTCTTTTCATCTGTCCAGGACTGATTTTGATAATAGCTGGATCCTCCTGGACAGTCTATTTGAGAATGTTGTTGTTTCCCTTTACTTAGGTTATGTTTACACAGGATGTTTGCTGGCCTGTCAGATGCATCATATCAGTGAATGGGAATTTACAACTAAACACAGTTACGTAATGTCTATTAACATCTCATAAGACATGTTTTTGTCTGAGAGAAACGTGTGATCCCAGCACCCGGCTATGTTCACACATAACTGCAGAGTTTAGTCAAAACCCTAATGTCAAGAATTTTACTGTACTGCACTACAGGTTTTCTGTGCAGCACACAAAGATAACCCGCTGTACAAACCATGCCCTTTGTTATTATTTATTATCAAACTATGACAACCACCCAAGAAAAGTAGCACTAATAATTTTTCCAGCATGGTAAAAGCAAAACTTGAGTTTTTATCCAATGAGGAGTATATCATTTGTGATACCTAAATTTAACAGTATATAGGACAAAAATTTATAAATGGGCATCTATATATTTACCAACCAAAACATTAAACCACCTGCCTGTAATGTAAACCCCCCACAAGAGCTCTGACCAGTCAAGGTATGGACTCCACAAGACCTCTGAAGGTGTCCTGTGGTATATGGAATTAGGCATTAGCAGCAGATCCCTAAAAAGGGGTTGTGCTGGGGCAAAATTAATTAACATGCTACACTCTCTTCTGTCCCCTGCAGCTGACACACAGACACTCCCAAGTCAATTGCTGTTTCCTGCTTCTACTGGGTTCTTGTGATGCCCCAAGTCCTCAGACAATGCGCTCTTGACTGACAGCAAGGAGCTGCCCTGTAGCCGATCGTTGCAATTTTAGTATTATCATCACATAGGATATTTGGAAAACCTCTTATGCATACTGAGCTGACAATGCAGCCTGCCCAAAGCCAATTCCGTCTCCTGTATAGAAATATGCCTAAGACTTCATTTTAAAGTGTGTGCAGCTGCCTTTACTGGTGTCAATACAGCGAATGATATCCTGCCAACCTGATGGACAGTATGTGGATACAAACATCTACGGAACAGAACCGCATCAGTGCTTTGTGATCAACACTACACGGTATCATCTTATATGTCCCAGGTGCTTTGGTCATCAAAGGACACCAAATGGATACAGAACAATCACACTGGAAATACATGACCAAAACTGTGTCACTGCCTTAAAAGAGACTATAAAAGAGACTATAAAAAGAACTATGGCAAAAATGTAACTTATCCCCTATGCACAGGATAGAGATTCCGACCGCTGTGGCCCCCCCATGATCTCCGGGATAGGACCCAGCGTTCAGTGAGGAGCACGTGTTACAGGTGGCATATGCTTCATTTATTTCTATGGGAGTGCCAAAAAGATCCGAGTACAGCACTCTGGCATCATCGGCGCTTCCATAGAAATGAATGGAGCGTGTGTCGTCTACTGGTTCTTCAATAAAGTCAATTGAAGCTTCAGGGCAGAAAGTGATCTGAAGTCTGAAACGGAAAACCCCTTAAAATGCAGCAGCACTATAGGAAGAAACTAGGATATAAACACTAAGGCTGGATTCACATCACGTTTTTGCCATACTGTTTTCAATCAGTTTTTTTCTAAAGAAAACTGTATGGCCAAAAAAAGGATGGAACAGTATGATGAAGAAGTAAACCGTATGCATTTTTAAACCGTATACTGTTTTTAAAAGTGCATACAGTCCTGTCCGTTTTGAATAAAAAAAACAAAAAAAAAAAACAACAAATGTTTTGGAAAATTTTGTCCATTTTTAATGGACAGGGTCTTGGTTGGGGACTTTAGGATGCAAATGCGCATGTGTAAAGTAAAAACCGTATACGCTTTCCTGTATGGAACCGTATACATGTGCGTTTCCCATTAACGTCCATGTAAAAAAAAAAAAACCGTATGCGGTTGCTGTACGTTATTTAAACCGGAGACAAAACCGTGGTCAACCACGGTTTTGAGTATGGGAGAAAACCATATTGCAAGCAAACCATACGCAAGCAGATGCATACGGTTTTCAATTATTTGTCTATGTATACGGTTTTCAATACAGTTCCATACGGTTTTCAATAATGAAAACGTATACGGGGAAATGTACTTGAAAAACGTGGTGTGAAGCCACCCCTAAGGCAAAAAGAACATGGACACTTGCCATTGGACACCATATTCAAAAACCATGGACATTTATGTGAAGGTAGACCAGTTTATCCCAGAGGTGATGAGGCTGATGTCAGGGCTCAGCAGGCCACTTGTTCCTTCACACCAAACTCTTATAGTCATGCCTTTCAGGACTCCACTTTATATAGAGTCATATTGTACCAAAAAATGTCCTTCCCTAAACTGTTGGTACAAAGTTATTACAATTTTCTAAAATATTGGTCTATGTTACAGCATTAACATTACCCCACATTAGAAATAAGAGAAGTGGTGAAACCCTGAAGAGCCCCCAATACTATTAGCCCTGTACTTATGTATTCTGATCGGATGCATTCTCCATGCAGCCATCACACCTAGATTTGTTTGACTTCCAGGTGTAAAATGTCATGAACTAATCCAGATTGTGCTGTAGTAAACAGACTTTACATCAGACACTTCTTGATATCATCATATGTGCTGCTGCTCACCTATACTACCATCATTGTTTATCTATAGAGACTGCATGGCTCTGTACTTGATTTTACGCAACTGTTTACAATGGGATGATGGGGAAATTCTTAATATCATATTATAAGGGATATCCACATATTTATACTAATGCGAGTGTATTTTACACTGCTCAAAAAACAGAGGGAACACTAAGATAACACATCCTAGATCTGAATGAACTAATCGTATTAAATACTTTTGTCTTTACATAGTTGAATGTGCTGACAACAAAATCACACAAAAATTATCAATGGAAATCAAATTTATCAACCCATGGAGGTCTGGATATGGAGTCACACTCAAAATCAAAGTGGAAAACCACACTACAGGCTGATCCAACTTTGATGTAATGTCCTTAAAACAAGTCATAATGAGGCTCAGTAGTGTGTGTGGCCTCCACAACCTCCCTACAACGCCTGGGCATGCTACTGATGAGGTGGCAGAGGAGCTCCTGGGGGATGTCCTCCCAGACCTGGACTAAAGCCTCCGCCAACTCCTGGACAGTCCGTTTGTGGATGGAGCGGGATATGATGTCCCAGATGTGCTCAATCGGATTCAGGTCTGGGGAACGGGCGGGCCAGTCCATAGCATCAATGACTCCCTCTTGCAGAAACTGCTGACACACTCCATCCCCATGAGGTCTAGCATTGTCTTGAACTAGGAGGAACACAGGGCCAACCGCACCAGCATATGGTCTCTCATGAGGATCTCATCTCTGTACCTAATGGCAGTCAGGCTACCTCTGGCAAGCACATGGAGGGCTTTGCGGCCCCCTAAAGCAGTGTTTCCCAACCAGGGTGCCTCTAGGTGTTGCAAAACTACAACTCCCTGCATGCCTGGACAGTCAAAAGCTGTCCAGGCATGCTGAGAATTGTAGTTTTGCAACATCTGGAGGCACCCTGGTTGGGAAACACTGCCCTAAAGAAATTCCACCCCACACCATTACTGACCCACCGCCAAACCGGTCATGCTGGAGGATGTTGCAGGCAGCAGAACATTCTCCGCGGTGTCCCCAGACTCTGTCACGTCTGTCACATGTGCTCAGTGGGAACCTGCTTTCATCTGTGAAGAGCACAGGGCACCAGTGGTGAATTTGCTAATCTTGGTGTTCTCTGGCAAATGCCAAACGTCCTGCACAGTGTTTGGCTGCAAGCACAACCCTCACCTGTGGATGTTGTGCCCTCATACCACCCTCATGGAGTCTGTTTCTGACTGTTTGAGTGGACACATGCACATTTGTGGCCTGCTGGAGGTCATTTTGCAGGGCTCTGGCAGTGCTCCTCCTTGCACAAAAGCGGAGGTAGTGGTCCTGCTGGGTTGTTGTCCAGCCTCCTCCCCGTCTCCTGATGTACTGGCCTGTCTCCTGGTAGCGCCTCCATGCTCTGGACACTACGCTGACAGACATAGCAAACCTTCTTGCCACAGCTCACATTGATGTGCCATCCTGGATGAGCTGCACTACCTGAGCCACTTGTGTGGGTTGTAGATTCTGTCTCATGCTACCACTAGAGTGAAAGCACTGCCAGCATTCAAAAGTGACCAAAACATCAGCCAGGAAGCAAAGTGGTCTGTAGTCACCACCTGAATAACCACTCCTTTATTGGGGGTGTCTTGCTAATTGCCTATAATTTCCACCTGTTGTCTGTTCCATTTGCACAACAGCATGTGAAATTGATTGTCAATCAGTGTTGCTTCCTGAGTGGACAGTGTGATTTCATGGAAGTGTGATTGACTTGAAGGTACATTGTGTTGTTTAAGTGTTCCCTTTATTTTTATGAGAAGTGTATATGCCCATGTAAATAGTTCCATGGGGGGGGGGGGGGGGGGGGGTCGAACACAACATGCATGCAAAATATGCTTGTCTAAAAACAGTCTATGCACATGACCCAGAAGGCTGCATATTATATACACAATGTCATTTTCAAGCACACAAACTGTGAGCCAATTCCAATGTAATTCTACAATATGCTGTAAATTTCACCTTTGCCAGGTTACAGCACAAACATATCCATATCATTATCTTCTGCTACACTGCATAGTGATCACTTAGGTTTTATTTCCCTGCTTGGTACATAATGTATTCCCCATTTCAGGCAGCAGCAGAGAGCACAGCTAGATCCCTCAATCAAAAAGCCTCAGCGCCATGTGAATGTGTTCCATCTCCGTGACCTGGGTGCTACTAGCAGATTAAAGTCTCAGAGACAGAACCATGAATGACTCATTCCTGGTTATGTGACAAACATTGATGACAGCAATCCATAAATGTTCTATGGCATGTGAGGCTTGTTGCAACAAGTGGAGAATAACCACATTAGGCCTTAAAGGGGTACTCCAGCCCTATGACATCTTATCCCCTACCCAAAGGATAAGGGTTAAGAAGCTTGATCGCGGGGGTCCTGCCGCTGGGGACCGCCGCAATCTTTCATGCAGGAACCCACTATCCTCAGCCTCACGAAGCGAACATCGCTCCGGGTCTGATGAATCACGATCATGGGGCCGGAGTATCAAGAAGTCACGGCTCCGCCCACATGTGATGTCACACTCTGCCCCATCAATACAAGCCTATGGGAGGGGGCATGGCAACTGTCACTGTGTTGTGCAATCCCTTCCCTCCACATTGTTAGCTCACTGTGTACACACTGGAAAGGAATCATTCTGACGCAGTGCAGTTGTCTGCCAATCTACAATCTACTCCCTGCAGACCAACCTTGGGCATCCTCCTTGAACATGAAACATGTCCTGAAGCAGAGTCAGAGCACATCTGGAATACAATGCATACTAGAAACTATTTTAGGCTCCCCACATGGTAGACTATGAGAGTCTTGGCTAATAAACCAGTTCTTCTACAACCTTTTGATTCAACATAAACATTGCTGATGTGTATTTTTATAACTGATACAATAATACCGTTTACCACCAACCACTGAAAACCATTGTGAAGCATGAACTGTAAAGGATTAAACATCAGGTTCTGCCACAGATGTTACCAGTGACCAGTCTGGTACCCTATAACACACTGCTGGTTCCCATGCAGGTCACAGTATGCCTGACAGTAAGCAGAAAGCTGCAGACATGTGGAGCACAGTCATCAGCAACTTGTTATCATATGTGAACAGAGCGCACAGAACAGGAGGGAACACTCCAGTAAGGGTGTGCGCTTGAAAAGTATCAGAATTGTACACGTTGCCCACTTTTGTTAGGATTTTGGTCTGACCATCACCATAGGATAATAATGAGGTCTGCACCATAGAAAATACCCATTATGTTTACTAGTTACATAGTAAGGAATGGAAGAGCAGCTTTTTGGCCATGGAATAAAGCATGTAATGATAAGCGTTTAGACATAGAAGCAGCAACTGAATCTGATGCAATCCAAGCCGTATCAGCTGCTGAAAAAGCCATGGGCTGTACTACTATGTTGTCTTGACACGGCACATCTTTGTTTCCATAGCAACAAAATCCAAATGATCTGCAAACCACTACAGGCTTGTCAGTCACAAAATAGCATTTGTACACACACAGCAGCGAATGCACTCAAGAATGAAATGCAGATTTTTCATAGCACAAATGGCTTTTAACTACAGTACATAATAGTCACTTGGGGAGTCATGAAAATGGTAAAAAAATAAAATAAAAATAATGAAAAAGTTGATAGCAACCAGTCACAGTAGTATTTATTTTTCAAGAGCACTAGAAGAAATAAGAGCCAAGCTGTGATTAATTGTTATGGGCAACAGACAATGTCATTAACTTCCTCCACTAGCACAGGAATTGTTACAGAAGATTTTACATAGTTACTAGCTGAGTACCCGGCGTTGTCCGGTTTTTCCTTCCTAATCCTTGTTGGGGATGAAAATAAACAAAGGAAGAAGCTTTTGACTTCATATCCCAACCCCATATCCCGTCCTCATACCCCGACCCGTAATATGTGTATCAGGTATTGAAATAGCTCCAGATGTACGGAAGTTATGTGGGAAAATACATTTCCCATTGATTTGCATGGGACTTTAAACAAAAACCCAGACCTTCACAAATGGGGGTAGTTAAGGGTTAAATTAACTATCCTATATTTTAATTGGACATATAAGTAACATGTGACCAAGAGTTATCGAAATTAGGGATCGACCGATATCGGTTTTTGAGGGCCGATACCGATAATTGGTGGAAGTTAGGGCCGAAAGCCGATAACTTATACCGGAATATCGCTATAAGTTATCGGCTATTTATCCCCCCTCGACACCGCTGCAGATCATTGATTTAAAGCGGGCGCTTTAAATCAATGCACTGCAGTGGCTTTTGCGGTGCCATAGGCCGCCGCCGCCGCCACCCGCTTCTCTCCCCCTACCCGTCAGGGTGGTCCGGGCCATCCATCCATCCTGTAGTGTCGGGGGCGTTCCGGGTGTACCGGTCCGGGCTGTCCTTCTACGGCGGTCATCTTCTCCACTCCGGGCAGGCTCCGGCCTAGTACGCTGCATAGACGCCGCTGCGCAGTGGCCACGGAGTAGCGGCGTCTATGCATCTACTTGGCCGGAGCCTGCCGGAGTCGAGAAGATGACCGCCGGAGAAGAAGAACAGGCCGGACCAGTTCACCCTTCACCCGGAACGCCCCCGGACACTACAGGAACGATGGATGGCCCGGACCACCCCCATTACTGGTAAGTTTAATTTTTTTTATTGACTCGGAGGGTGGGGGAGGGGCCCGACTGGTATAGCGGTATGGGCAAAAATCCATACCGGTATACCGCCCAGCACTACGGTGGGGGTGCGACGCGGTGCGGTGGGTCGGGGGGGGGGCAGTCGCTGTGCGGGGCATTATCGGCAAGGTAATTGCCGATACCGATAATGCCCAAAATCGTGATTATCGGCCATACCGATAATCGGTAGATCCCTAATCGAAATATCTCCAGCCGTTTGGAAGTTATGCAGTAACATATTTCCCATAGAGTTGTATGGGACTTTATCCCCTTAAGGACTCAGCCCATTTTGGCCTTAAGGACTCAGACAATTTTATTTTTACGTTTTTTCCTCCTCGCCTTCAAAAAATCATAAGTCTTATATTTTCATCCACAGACTAGTATGAGGGCTTGTTTTTTGCGCGACCAGTTGTCCGTTGTAATGCCACTCACTTTACCATAAAATGTATGGCGCAACTAAAATAAATACTACTTGTGTGGGGGAAATTAAAAAGAAAACCGCAATTTTGCTAGGTTTCGTTTTCACGCCATACAATTTATTGTAAAAATTCCGTGTTCTTTATTCTTTGGGTCAATACGATTAAAATGATACCCATGATAACATACTTTTCTATTACTGTTGTGCTTAAAAAAAAAAAAAAATCACAAACTTTTTAACCAAATTAGTACGTTTAAAATCCCCCAATTTTGAAGACCTATAACTTTTTAATTTTTCCGTATAAGCGGCGGTATGAGGGCTCATTTTTTGCGCCGTGATCTGTACTTTTTATTGATACCATATTTGCTTATATAAAACTTTTAATACTTATTTAATAAAATTTTTGGGGAATAAAATGTTATAAAAAAGCAGCTATTTTGCTGCTATATTTTTTAATGATCACACCGTTCACCGTACGGTATCATTAACATTTTATTTTAATAGTTCAGATATTTACGCACGCGGCGATACCAAATATGTATATAAAAAATGTTTTAACTCTTTTTGGGGGTGAAATAGGGAAAATGGGACAATTTACGTTTTTATTGGGGGAGGGGTTTTTTCAAATTTTTTTACTTTTATTTTTACACTTTAATAGTCCCCATAGGGGACTATTTATAGCAGTCATTCGATTGCTAACACTGTTCAGTGCTATGTATAGGACACAGCACTGATCAGCATTATCGGTCATCTTCTGCTCTGGTCTGCGGGAAGGCAGATCAGAGCAGAAGACTCCCGGAAGGCAGCGGAGGCAGGTGAGGGGACCTCCGTCTGCCACGCTGGATGATTGGATCATCCATTTAAGTGACCGCGATGCTGCAGATGCCGTGATCTGTATTGATCACGGCATCTGAGGGGTTAATGGCGGACATCCGCGGGATCGTGGATGTCCGCCATTACCGGCAGGTCCCTGGCTGCGATCAACAGCCGGGACCAGCCGCTCATGATCTGGGCATCGCTCCGATGCCCGCGGTTATGCTTAGGTACCACCTGGTGCGTTAAGTACCACCTCGCCAGGACGTACATTTACGTCCTTCGTCGTTAAGGGGTTAAACAAAAACCCCGACCCTAGCAAATGGGGGTGGGTAAGGGTTAAATCACCTATCTTATGTTTGTTGTTGACATAGAAGTAACACGTGTTCCAAGTTTCATGTTAATATCTTTAGCCGTTTGGACGTGATTGTGGAACATACACACATACACACATTGGGGGAGATTTATCAAAACCTGTGCAGCAGAAAATTTGCTGAGTTGCCCATAGCAACCAATCAGATCACTTATTTCATTTTGCAGAGGCCTTGTTAAAAATCAAAGAAGCGATCCGATTGGTTGCTATGGGCAACTTAGCAAATTTTCCTCTGGACAGGTTTTGATAAATCTCCCCAATTGAGTTTTATATACATACTAGATTATTATTTTTGCAACAACTGTATTTCTTTTCCAGCATAAGGGGATGTTCACATGTGCAGATTTTGCTGCAATCAATGGGTAGCAAAATCATCTGCAGAAAATCTACAGCAAAATGCACACGTTAATGTACCCTAAAAGGAGTAAAAGTCCTGAGAACCAAGTGCAAACCTCAATGTCCCAAAAGAAGGTTTGTCCACCCAACAGTCCTTCTGCAGAACTCTAGAAGAACTTGTCTCATAGTTCCTCATAGTCTGGAAATTGTGGCCTGACCGCCTTTCTGATGACCCCACCTGGCATCTGTCAGTTCGGCCCATTAGATGCCCCGCCATGGGAAAGTTGCCCCTACAACTCTCTGGAATTCTTGTGGTCACCAAGGGCCAGCTGGTACATGCTTCCTGTTCTCCGTGCCGCTATCTTTTATGATAGGATTCTCATGTTCTCTTCCTTTCTCTGCTTGTCCACTTTTTTTCCCCTCTTTTCTATTTGGCTGTACCATTCTGTTGTCTGGTTGGTCTTCCCCCAAAGTAGCCATTTCACTTTCCTTTATAGATCCCTTTAGCTATATCGTCTCATCTTGTTATTGAGCTGGCTTTCCTTCCTTCTCTGTTTTATTCCTCCTTTTGCCATTGTACTGCATTGTTCTTTCTTATCTGATCCAGTTATGTATGAGCAATTTCTTATGTTGTACCACTTGACTGTGATGCCCATCTGGGACCCACCAGGTCTTTGTGTGTCCTTATTTGCCATTCATTACTCGCCTTAGCATTGTTTACTGTTAATCATATAGGGTTATCAAATGTACAGTAATTAGTGCTGGGCGGTATACCGGTTCATACCGAATACCAACATTTTTTTGTCCTACACGATATGAATTTGAACCCATAACCCATACCGCAATACCGGTTTGGCCCCTCCCCCTCAGGAATAAATGAATTATCAACCCAGCGCTGCGCTGTCCCCATGGGGGAACTAATCATGTCATGTGACCCGCGAGCGCTGTTCTGCTCTCTTCCCCCCCCCACTTATCAGCCCAGTGATGCGCTGTCCCCTTCGGGGTAAATACTCACATATCACCCACAAGCACTACCCTCCTGGTACACTGTATCCCTATGCCCGGGGTGCAAAAAATAAATGAAATAAACTTTAACAGAGAGGGGGCGGAGACCTGCACAGTGAGGCCACGCCCCCTCCCTTTGAGAGGCATTCAGACTAGTGAGCTAAATTAAAAGTGTAAGAGAAAAATAAATAAAGGTGCTAGACATATAAAAATTTGATTTACATGGTCAGGATTAGAATTTTTTTTGTTGTTTGATCTGAAGGGTACGCTTTAACCACCTCCTTACCTTTAAAAAAAAAAAATCATAATAACCCTTTCAATTTTGCACCTAAAAATCCATACGATGGCTTATTTTTTGCGCCACCAATTCTACTTTGTAATGACATCAGTCATTTTACCCAAAAATCTACGGCGAAACAGAGAAAAAAATTATTGTGGGACAAAATTGAAGAAAAAATGCCATTTTGTAAATTTTGGGGGCTTCTGTTTCTACACTTTATCTTTATTCTCTAGGTCCATACGATTAAAATGATACTCTACTTATATAGTTATGATTTTGTCGCACTTGTGGAAAAAATCATAACTACATGCAGGAAAATGTATAGGTTTAAAATTGTCATTTCTGACCCCTATTACTTTTTTATTTTTCCCCGTACGGGGTGGTACGATGGCTCATTTTTTGCGCCGTGATCTGAAGTTTTTAGCGGTACCATTATTGTATTGATCGGACTTTTTGATCGCTTTTTATACATTTTTTTTCAGGATATAAAAAGTGACAAAAAAATAAGCTATTTTGGACTTTTGGCGCGCACACCATTGACTGTGCGGTTTCATTAACAATATATTTTTAGAATTCGGACATTTCCGCACACTGGGATACCACCTGTTTATTTACACTTTTTTTTTTTAAATGAGAAAAGGGGGGGGGGGGATTCAAACTTATTAGTTAAGGGGTTAAATGATCTTTTTCCCCTTTTTTTTGCAATGTTATAGCTTCCATAATGGTTGTGGACAGGTGTCTTTTATA
Organism: Hyla sarda; assembly: GCF_029499605.1. Classification (NCBI taxonomy): domain Eukaryota; kingdom Metazoa; phylum Chordata; class Amphibia; order Anura; family Hylidae; genus Hyla; species Hyla sarda. The sequence goes on from NC_079193.1 coordinate 258,331,636, forward strand.
CTGATAAGTTCAAACAGGAGCCATTAATACAGGTTACCAGTGGAGGACAGAGGAGACTCTTGAAGTTACAGGTCTGTGAGAGCCAGAAATCTTGCTTGTTTGTAGGTGACCAAATACTTATTTTCCACCATAATTTGCTAATAAATTTTTTACAAATCAGACGATGTGATTTTATGGATTTTTTTTCTCATTATGTCTCTCAGTTTAGGTATACCTATGAGGAATATTACAGGCCTCTCATCTTTTTAAGTGGGAGAACTTGCATAACTGGTGGCTGACTAAATACTTTCTGCCCCACTGTACGTACACAGAATTTTCCTACAGCACTTCCTCTAGAAGTGTTAGGCTGGGTTCAGCTAGGCTTAGCAGGCTCTATCAGGAGATGGGACCCATTAGGAGCAGATGAGAGGGACCTCTGGCAGGCAAACAATTGATCAGAGCCCTGCACACATGTTGCAGATGTGCCAATCGGTTTGGAGGACTGTAACTGTGGCACTTAAAGGGTTAAAGACCGAGAACAGGGAGGCATTATCGGCAAGGTAATTGCCAATACCGATAACGTCCAAAATCATGAAAATTGGCCAATAATATCGGCCAAACCGATAATCGGTCGATCCCTAGTATGTATCTATCTGCTGCTGTTCAAAACCATAAAAATAGTTCAAAGTTTATCTGATTTGATGTAAGAACACACATGCACAAGCAATATCTTTAAGGCTCAATTCACATATTGAAAACAAAAAAGGAAAAAGATAAAAGAGCAATACGCGCCCCTGGTGAAGTATGTTTGAGACAGTTGGCAAGAGGTAGGTGAAAACCCACTTACCAGAGGGTGTTGCGCTAAGAGCACAACACCTAAGAAGGCATCAATTTAGAGGTTTGTAGCCCGCAGGCTCAGCTCGTCCAGGTATAGCTTCGCACGTCCGGTAAAGGAACAATTCAAGTGTAAAAGTTGAGCTCTCCTGGGCGCTGGTCTCCGATAGAGCAGTAGGACATGTTTCCAGGTCCAAAATATATTTTATTGCACTAAAAACAACATGTTTCTGGTGCACCTTACCTGAGGAAGGGTCCATTTCGAACCAGAAACATGTTTTTAGTGCAATAAAATATATTTTGGACCTGGAAACATGTCCTACTGCTCTATCTGAGAGCAGCGCCCAGGAGAGCTCAACTTTTACACTTGAACAATTCACATATTGGGAAGAATTTATCAAGGGTGTTTTAGTTGGAAAAAAATTTCTACACTTTTAGTGTGGCGGTAATGTGTGCCTAATTTATTAAACTGTACCTCCAGTTTCTAAGCCAGGTCTGGGCCAAACACATTAAGATATTTCCGATAAATTGTGGGTCAATTCACACAGTATAACTTAAAGACCACTGCAAACATTTAAAAAGACTACGGAATAGCTGAACAATTTTAGAAAAACCACCAGCTGCGTTGCAATTAAAAAGAGCAACTGCAAAAAAAAATTAAAAAATCCCACCACAAAGCATACAGCATAGTTTACTTTTTCTAAGGGCTGTATTACACGGGCAGATCCACACAATTCGAGCATCAATTTAGGAGATTGGCACCCGTTTAGGGAGATCATGGCTCGACTATTGTGCAGGCAAGGCCATCCAAAAGATTGCTCGCTTGTTCGTTCAGGTCTTACCGCTATATTGTCAGCCACACATTCCCTATAACACATGGAGATAGGACTCAAACAATGGCTTTTTAAGCACCTCAAAAGATGCTATGAGAAGATGAAGAAGTGTTTGCTTCTATTACAAAGGGCAAATTGGTCTGTTCAGCTGATAACCTGTGTAATAGGGCCTCAAATTTATCTGTAAAGACAACACTATCCTATTGAGTATGCGTGTCTACCATCACACATACACAGGATCATATAGCTGATCCTATATTTCTACACCTAACTAATATTCCATCCATTCCACCTAATCTATAACTGGCGATCCATGAGGCTATGGACACACGTTGCATTTTCATCACAGTACACCTGCGGTTTTCCCATGTTTTCATGGCTTTACAGTAGTAAAATAACTCACCTGCAATATCTGAACACAGCCTAAACCTAATATATAACCACAAGTACTAAAAAAAAAAAGTGCATTATGGAGCAAACTAAAAACACGAAAAATGTCCATCCATCTTAGTAAAATAAATGCCCCCTGCCATCAAAAGGCAGCATCTGGTCTCCAAGAATATGGTCAGAGATAGTAAACAGCACAGCTGCCTGTTGAGTGATCGCAAGTACAAATTCATTCTGTCACTCACGCAGACCCCATGCTGCCCAATCTATTTCATTGACTATGACCGTGCAGACATGCAGGACTATAGCTCAATGCCTATAAGAAGTCAAGAGAAAAAACTGATTTCTGCTCTGGTTATTTTCTAATCCCATTTTTACAGGAGTGTATGGAGACATCGAAGGGACCTGTAAATGAATAGGCTAATACTGGGGCTAGGAGTTAAACTGAAGCTCCACAAAATTACACAGTGAATAGCAACAAATGAACTCCTTCCAGCAGGATACACAAGGAGAAATGTCTATACAGAATGTTATTAGAGAACACTGGTCAGCTCACTTCTTGTTCTGCACAGAAAAAATTCTAACTGGACTCAAAAGGAGAAAGTCCATTATATCTGTGCACATCAGAAGAAATGCAGCTAAATGTTAGCAATTCTATCCCAAATAAAGGATGAGATACACTTGGGATCAGGCTGCACGATATATCGCAAAAGTAATCAAATTGCGATTTTTGCGATATAGCGATACGGCCCCCAGGGAAAACTTGCGATTATCTGCTGGGGCCGGCTCACATGTGCTGCTGCGGGCGCGGGACGACCAGAGCAGGTAAAAACAAATACTAAAAGTCAGTGTATCCCAACCAGGGCGCCTCCAGTTGTTGCAAAACTACAGCTCCCAGCATGTCTGGGCCGGCAAAGGCTGCCCGGGCATGATGGTAGAAATAGTTTCACAACAGCTGGAGGCACCTGGTAGAAAAACACTGAGCTAAGTAAAAGGGCACAGGGAAAAAAAAAAAAAAACTTCTGTTCACCTACTCCTGGTCCCTGCAGATGCCATTCGTCTCCGTGCGGTCCGGTGTCTCCTCTAAACCATATAAGTAGTAGGACATTTCCCTTTTCAGCCAATCACTGGCCGCAGCGGTGTCACGTGTCAAGCCAGCGATTGGCTGATGGGGAAAGGTCTTTTTCGGCTGCAAACACACTGGCCCTTATTTAATAAGAGTGTTGTGTAGGTTTCTTTTCTGTTTTAATTTCCTACAATTTATTTTCCACGGTATTTACTAAGGTTTCCCTACATTTTCCACTTTCCCTACCCCTTTTTTTTTTATTATTTTTTTTTTTTTTACACATGCTCTGACCTGTAGGGTTTCCGTCAGCTCAAATCCACCACATTTTATGTGGAAACCTTAGTAAATATGTTGTTTTTTGTGTGAAAATGTCAGGAACACGCCCCTTTTGAGACCACGCCCCCTTTTCCTGGTGGCCACACCTCCTTTTCGGATTTTCTTAGCAAAATGGAAGAGTTAGTCGGGGGTTTTTTTTTCAATTCTGGTGCAAAATCTGGTGCAGACAGAATTTCTGAAGCAATGTAACAGAATCTGGAGCAATGCGACAGAATGTGGCACACAGCCCGACAAAACATGTCGGGTTTGTAATAGTAAATGTGGGCCACTGGGTTTCCCAGATCAGGTGTGAGATTTGAAAACTACAACTTCAAAAAGCTGCAGAAATAACTCAAAGACACTAAACAGTTGGTAAAGAAAATGGCGTTTAAAAAATAAATAAATAAATAAAAATTTATATATTATAAAAAATTATATATAATATACACACAGCAAATCCAACAAATCACCGCACAAGCAGGTCTTGGATCAGAAAGAGCTGGTGGTTTTTATTCCCAAGTAAAATGCAATGTTTCGGCAATAGCCTTTATCAAGCATCCTTGATGCTTGCTTGCATGCTTGATAAAGGCTATTGCCGAAACATTGCATTTTACTTGGGAATAAAAACCACCAGCTCTTTCTGATCCAAGACCTACTTGTGCGGTGATTTGTTGGATTTGCTGTTAATTTATCCTGGGCTGGAAGCCTGGGCAACCAGAGGCACATAGGTTGGCCCCCGATGCGGTCATACCATTCACATATTTATATACACACACTAATATTATATATATATATATATATATATATATATATATATATATATATATATATATATATATATATATATATATATATATATATATATATATACACATACATACATACATACACACACATACGCATATATACACTGCTCAAAAAATAAATAAAGGGAACACTTAAACAATATAATGTAACTCCAAGTCACACTTAATAGGATTAAGATTTTTTTAATAGAAGTAATTTACAAATCTGTTTAACTTTACGGAGCCAGTTGATATATAAAAAAAAAAAAATTCCTGGATAACCCCTTTAACAGTAAGGCTGCTTTGACACTATAAAGGTCTTCCATTTTAAAGAGCCGTTATAATGTTCCGTTATGAAAACCCTTAACCCCTTAAGGAAAAGGCCAATTTTATTTCTGCGTTTTTGTTTTTTCCTGCTCGCCTTCTAAAATCCATAACTCTTATATTTCCATCTACAGACCCATATAAGGGCTTGTTTTTTGCGTGACCAATTGTACTTTGTAATAAACCCTCTCTTTTTACCATAAAATTGTTGGCGAACCCCCCCCCCCCCCCCCCCCAAAAAAAATAAATGTAGCGAGGAAATTTAAATGAAAACCAACATTTTGCACATTTTGGAGGGTTTTTACACTATACACTTTACGGTAAAAATGACATGTGTTCTTTATTCTGTGGGTCAATACGATTAAAATGACACCCATGGCTAGATACTGTTATATTTTTGTACCGCTTAAAAAAAAAATCTAAAACTTTTTGTACAAAATTAGTAATCTAAAATCGCCCTATTTTGACCACCTATAATTTTTTCATTTTTCCATATATAGGGCGGTATGAGGGCTCATTTTTTGAGCCGCCATCTGTACTTTTTATCGATATCACAATTGCATATATAAAACTTTTTAGATAATTTTTATACATTTTTTTTAAATAAAATGTGACAAAAAAAAAAAACAGCATTTTTGGACTTTTTACGTTTACACCATTCACCGTACGGGATAATTAACATATTTTGATAGTACGGACATTTACGCACGCGGCAATACCAAATAGGTTTATAAAAAAAAAAAAAAATTTACGCTTTTGGGGGTAAAATGGGAAAAACTGACAATTTTCATTTTTATTGGGGAAGGGGATTTTTCCCTTTTTTTACTTTTTATTTTTACATTTTTCAACTTTTATTTTACACTTTTTATGTCCCCACAGGGTATTCATAGCAATCCTGTGATTGCTAATACTGTTCATTGCTATGTATAGGACACAGCACTGATCAGTATTATTGGTGATCTTCTGCTCGATCTCAGACCAGAGCAGAAGACCCTGGGAGACGGCCGGAGCAAGGTGAGTGGACCTCCGGCCGCCATGCTGGATGATCGGATCGCCGCGACAGCGCTGCGGGCGATCCGATCATCCAAAGTGCCGCATTGCCGCAGATACCGTGATCTGTATTGATCACGGCATCCGAGGGGTTAATGGAGGACTTCCGCGCGATCGCGGATGTCGGCCATTGCCAGCGGGTCCCCGGCTGCTACTCGCAGCAGGAACCTGCCGTGTATGACGCGAGCGCCGTTCCGATGATCGCGGTCTTACACAGGACGTAAATGTACGTCCTGGTGAGAGAAGTCCCGTCAAACCAGAACATACATTTACGTCCGTGGTCATTAACCCCTTAAGGACTCAGGGTTTTTCCGTTTTTGCACTTTCGTTTTTTCCTCCTTACCTTTTAAAAATCATAACCCTTTCAATTTTCCACCTAAAAATCCATATTATGGCTTATTTTTTGCGTCGCCAATTCTACTTTGCAGTGACAGTCATTTGACCCAAAAATGCACGGCGAAACGGAAAAAAAAATCATTGTGCGACAAAATCGAAAAAAAACGCCATTTTGTAAATTTTGGGGGCTTTCGTTTCTACGCAGTGCATATTTCGGTAAAAATTACACCTTATCATTATTCTGTAGGTCCATACGGTTAAAATGATACCCTACTTATATAGGTTTGATTTTGTCGCACTTCTGGAAAAAATCATAACTACATGCAGGAAAATGTATACGTTTAAAAATGTCATCTTCTGACCCCTATAACTTTTTTATTTTTCCACGTATGGGGTGGTATGAGGACTCATTTTTTGCGCCGTGATCTGAAGTTTTTATCGGTATGATTTTTGTTTTGATCGGACTTTTTGATCACTTTTTATTCATTTTTTAATGATATAAAAAGTGACCAAAATACGCTTTTTTGGACTTTGGAATTTTTTTGCGCGTACGCCATTGACCGTACGGCTTAATTAATGATATATTTTTATAGTTCGGACATTTACGCACGCGGCGATACCACATATGTTTATTTTTTATTTTTTTTACACTTTTATTTTTTTTATGGGAAAAGGGGGGTGATTCAAACTTTTATTAGGGAAGGGGTTAAATGACCTTTATTAACACTTTTTTTTTACATTTTTTTTGCAGTGTTATAGGTCCCATAGGGACCTATCACACTGCACACACTGATCTCTAATGCTGATCACTGGCGTGCATTAACACGCCTGTGATCAGCATTATCGGCGCTTGACTGCTCCTGCCTGGATCTCAGGCACGGAGCAGTCATTCGTCGATCGGACACCGAGGAGGCAGGTAAGAGCCCTCCCGGTGTCCGATCAGCTGTTGGGGACGCCGCGATTTCACCGCGGCGGTCCCGAACAGCCCGACTGAGCAGCCGGGTCACTTTCACTTTCACAGCGGCGGTCAGCTTTGACCGCCGCTTCTAAAGGGTTAATACCGCACATCGCCGCGATCGGCGATGTGTGGTATTAGCCGCGGGTCCCGGCCGTTGATTAGCGCCGGGACCGACGCGATATGATGCGGGATCGCGGCGCGATCCCGCTTCATATCGCGGGAGCCGGCGCAGGACGTAAATATACGTCCTCCGTCGTTAAGGGGTTAAGGGGTTAAAGGGGTTATCCAGGAAAACCTTTTTTTTTTATATCAACTGGCTCCAGAAAGTTTAACAGATTTGTAAATTACTTCCATTAAAAAATCTTAATCCTTTCAATAATCACCTGCTGAAGTTGAGTTGTTGTTTTCTGTCAGGCAACAGTGCTCTCTGCTGACATCTCTGCTTGTCTTGGGAACTGCACAGAGTAGAAGAGGTTTGCTATGGGGATTTGCTTCTAAACTGGGCCGGTTCCTGAGACAGGTGTCATCAGAGAGCACTTTGACAGAAAATAACAATTCAAGTTCAGCAGCCCATAAGTACTGAAAGGATTAAGATTTAATAGAAGTAATTTACAAATCTGATTAACTTTCTGAAGCCAGTTGTTATATAAAAAATAAAGTTTTTTGACTGGATAACCCCTTTAAAAACGGCCGATAAGCAGCCGTTACAAAATCCCATTAAAGTATATGGGATTTTTACATTATACATTTTAACCCATTATAGCCCGTTATTAATAACGGACATTATTTTGTGATGGGAGAAAAATAGTCCATGTACAATTTTTTTCTCCCGGAACATTATAACGGCTCTTTAAAACGGAAGAACTTTATAGTGTGAAAGCCGCCTAAGCAGAGCTGAGCTATTAAAACACAACAGATATGGGGAAAAACATGGTCTGCGCACTGCTGTAAATCCACATAACCCCTATGTGACACCTCATATACACCACATCAGAATCTACAATATATTTTTTTCTGCAGTAGATAAAAAAAAAATCCAAGCAGGATTCCTAATATCCAGCATTTGACAAAGGACAGCAGAGCACCGTGCAAGTACAATGAAAGCAGATGCACAGCAGCAAAAAATTCTAGGGACATTTCCACCTTGCAAAGAACAAAAGACTGCTTATGTATGCATATACATCCTTTATATGCAGCCATTTGGTTGACCGAGCAATTTCTCTCCTGTGCAGTTAGTATTTTCAACCAACGTTACTTCGTTATTGTTATATTTTTACCTAAAATGCTCTGGAAATATTTTTTACATTAAGAAAAATAAAAAAAATAAAAGTATTGCCCATTACTTTTATGCTGAATTGCATTTACAGAGCAATTTTATATCTCATTACGAGAAACCTGCAGACATGAATAGAGAAGCCAATCTAGTGCCAAGTCTCTTTATCCAGAATGAATTAACATGGTTAATGGAGCCAAAGCATTTTAAAATATCCATATGTAAATCACATTTCACCTCCTCTGATGGATCGCCGAGTTAGACAAAGGGTTCACCTTATTAGCATCAGCAGGTTTGTGACTGCCAGAGGGTCGCTGTTCCTATGAGTGTCTCCTTTGTCTCCTATGGTTATTTTCACAGTGTCTGACATAGGAGAACGTGAGAACGGGGGAGGTTGGAAGGTGAGAACTCCCTGACATATACCTCTAATGTATCTCTAGGACAGTCCTATATACCTTTTACACTGGATCCTGCTTTATGGTATAGCACTGAAGTCTGTGCTATTCTGCCCAGCAAATAAAATCCAATAAAGGCCACTATCCGTATTTGCCAGATCACTTGATGTACACAGCAAATGTACCACAAAATGTGGTAAGAAAAGAAATCTTATTTTATATCTTTGCTTTTGGGCCATGACTTTGGAATCCTGCAACCAGATTCCAGCCTTTTAAATCGAAATGGAGATTTTAGACTTGGGCATAATGCTTAGGTATGGAAATTCTGGATACTTATCTACACAACTATAACTGTTGTATTACACTAACTTGGATAAAAGTGTACTTTCCCTTTATGATGAACATACATAGGGAGAAGTCTTCTTCACACCTATAGACAGCAAAATATTTCCATGTTCTCATCTAACTTGGTAGCGCCAATGGGACAGGTTGACTAAAACTGGAAAGTGTAGGGTTTGGGTGCAATATTAACCAATACTGATCACAGCCCAAAGTTTTGTTGAGGGTCTATACATACAGTATCCTGTTAAAGGAGTACTCCGGTGCACACTTTTTTCCTTTTATCCCGTCCGGGCTGCAAAATAAAAGAAAACACACTTTCTCTTACCTGCCAACGAGGCCCCGGAGCTCCGGTACAGGTGTTCAGTCCCCGGGCTGTATTCTTCTTACTTCCTGTTAGCCCGGCACGTCACACGGAGCTTCAGCCTATCACCAGCCGAGGCAGGACATCGCTGCGGCCGATGATAGGCTGAAGCTCCGTGTGACGTGCCGGGCTAACAGGAAGTAAGAAGAATACAGCCCAGGGACCGAACACCTGTACCGGAGCTCCGGGGGCTCGTTGGCAGGTAAGAGAAAGTGTTTTCTTTTATTTTGCAGCCCGGACGGGATAAAAGGAAAAAAGTGCGCGTCGGAGTACTCTTTTAAACATTAAAGAAATGAGATTGGAGACACTTATACATTAAAATATATTATAAAAAGTATATATGTATATAGAGGGAAAACAAACACTTCCACTGGATGGAGATTGAATCGGCGTCACTCCAACACAGACCCACATAAGGTTATTATGAACAGATAAAGGTAAGTATCCATGCAAACATGCTCGGTATATAGTATGGACCATGGATCCTTCCCACCACTTAACTACAATAGAGCTGGTACCGGGATACATATACATACCAAGTATAAGACAATCAGTAAAATGAGGGTCTGCTGGAGCGAGGCCACCCTCTTTTTACTGATTGTCTTATACTTGGTATGTATATGTATTCCGATACCAGCTCTATTGTAGTTATGTGGTGGGAAGGATCCATGGTCCCTACTATATACCGAGCATGTTTGCATGGATACTTACCTTTATCTGTTCATAATAACCTTGACGCCGATTCACTCTCCATCCAGTGGAAGTGTTAGTTTTCCCTCTATATACTTTTTATAACATATATTTTAATGTATATCAACAAAATTATATATTTTATTCTTGTAATAAGAGTCTACTCATTTCTTTAATGTTTAATTTTGTGTAGGAGTACACATTAGGTCATTATGCCAGTATACACTTGGTAATATAGGCATTTATTATTGATACTGAGCTTTATATCTTTTTTGCTGTAGTAGTACAGTATCCTGTGCATATTCAATGAACAGGACTTGAAGCTGCAGATTTAAAGCTGTGATTATTTAGTTTACACTGAACTCTGCAGCATCACATCCTGCTCATCAAACATGCACAGGATACGGTCATTTTTTGCTGCAGATTTTGCTTCCCATTAAAGTCAATAAGCAGCAAAATCTGCCACAAATATATAGACGTGTGAACTGACCCGAAAGGGGTGATGGCACACATCAGAGCACACACTTTCCCACTATCCCCCATGCTTGCATGTACAGTACAGAACAATGAAGTGAGCTGAACCGAGCATGCCTGATCGTGGATGCTGTGGATGGTCCTAACCAGGGAAGACAGGCCAAAACAAAGAAGGCACATGGGGATAAGTGTGTGTATACGGTAATTAATAGACACACACTTTCAGTAATGCCTGTAAAAAAAATTGGTACATTTTACATAATGCATCAGGTCAGACCTATTTATCTTTATGGTAAAACAGCCCTACTCGATCGCTCATTAGTTCAGGTACTTAGTGCTGTAGCACAGTGCAGCACTGCCCGGGCTCCCCAAGCTATCACTCCCCGGATTAACCATTTCATGGGATTATTGAACTACGACAGGCTGTACTTTGTGTAATTGAGATCAATGGGAGGCTGCAGCAAGCAGAATCTGCACTGAATATCCTTGTGGAAATTCAGTAGTGTGAACATACCTTTCCTGTGCGTGTAATTGCTCCCCGAAGCTGATGCACTGTTCACACGGCAGAATTTTTGCGCCAGATGTTTCTGTGGATGCAGGAATTGGAATTTCCACAACAGAAAGTATAGACATGTCTATTCTTTCTGTGGATTAGGCAAGCAAATTCATTGCAGTCTATGAGACGGTGCATTTCTGATCGGTCCTAGCGCCTGCCGGATTAGTCAAACATATGGAATGTCCACATTTTTTTTTTTATGTGCGGACGTCCCGCACATTTTCCGCCATGTGAACCTGGATTTAAATCTTCCAGAATTTAGGCTGTGTGGACTTTGTTGTGCCTGCAGTAAGAATATCATACCACCTTCATAAATTGTTACTGGTGTACATGCAATCCTGAGAGTAATGGCAGGTCTAAAAGTGTGAGGGTGGGATGGGCGCTGTTGCTAAGCGGTCATCCTTTCCCTAGAGAAAATGTAGTTTGCAGGTCACAGATTCCTGCAAACGCTTTCTCTTCGGGAGACAGCCACCTAGCAACAGCTGTTAGGGTGCTTTCACACCATGTTTCCAGCCTATGGCTGCTGGATCCAGCTGGGGGAGGGGAAAACCATGCACTCCCGTACCCCAGCCGCACTGGCACTGAAATCCATTGACTTTAATGAGCCAACCGGAGTCACCGTTTGACTTCGGTTGGCTCATTTCTGCCCCGTATCCGGTTTTGTGACCAGACCTAAAAACTGTAGTATACTACGGTGTTAGGTCCGGTCAGAAAACAGGATACGGGTCAAAAATGAGCCGTGGATTTTATACTAGGAGAACAAGGTGTATTGGACAAAAACACACACATATATGTATATATATATATATATATATATATATATATATATACATACACACATACATACACACACACACACACACAGTGGTCCCTCAACATACGATGGTAATTCGTTCCAAACGACCCATCGTTTGTCGAATCCATCATATGTTGAGGGATCCGTGCAATGTAAAGTATAGGAAGTTATACTCATCTGTCCCCCGCCGCTCCGGACCAGGTCCTCACCACTCTCGATGCTGTCCCAGGGGCTCCCGATGCTGTCCCGCTGCTCCGGCGTCTTCTTCGGGATCCTCGGGCTTCTTCCGCATCTTCTCCGGTGTCTGGGCTGATGACGTTATTTCGCTGCTGCGCCGGCACGGCGTGCGTAGTGACGTAATAACGACGCCGGAAAGCGAGGCCCGGACCCTGGAGAAGATACAGAAGACGCCGGAGGATCGCAAAGTGGACCCGGAGCAGCGGGGATAGGCAAGTGAACCTGTCCGGGATGCTTAAACTGCTATCCGACAGCAGCTTAAAGCATTTTGCGCTGTCGGATAGCAGTTAATGCGATGGCCCCGACATATAAAAGCATCGTATGTCGATTTGATAATATGTCGGGGCCATCGCATGTTGGGAGGTTACTGTATATACATATATACACACACACTTAGGTGTTTAGATTTTATAGGTCCGACTACACTTGTTAAATATGGGTTTATTCGCACATTACATGTAAATTATTTATATGAAATGCGGGATGGGGTAGTACTGATTGTATATATTTGTCTAGTATATGCTACACTTATATTGATTTTATTGTATATATATAGTATAAGCTATATGAATTTATGAATCTATAATGCAATTTATAATATAATTACATACAGTTGGAATTACTGTATGACCTTATTACATATAGCTGGAATAAGAATGAGTGTAATAAATATATTCTATTATTTAGTATGATAAACAGTTCCCTGCCAATATATCTATTTATATCTATTAATGCATTGCTAATAAATATCACACTGCTGATCAATAACCACCAACTCATAATGCAGGTCAGTAAATGTATTCTCAGTTGCAGGAATAATTATAGACTGGAGGATATATTATGGTATGGCTATAAGACCTGTATTACCTGAGGTACTTAGCAGTTACTGTCACATACAGAGATTACGTTTCTTGCGCATATAGATGCGAATACCTGGTACTATCCGGAATTCAGTGCATGTGCAACATGTACAGCGGGTTTCTGATAGAATACAAGTCTCTGACAAGGTCTCTGCGCTGCCGTCAGAAGCGGTTATGGAGATGATGTCACCAGGTGATATAGGTCTTTTATAACAGATTGTTTCAGATAGGAGCTCTCTGTAAGTGACGTGGAGCATATGGCTCATTCAATTGGATACAATTTGACTGTCTGTGGTGATTGGTTTGTATTTGTGGACTCAGGTTGATGATGATGAGAGATGGTCTATAAATATTACTTGGGGCCATTTAGCAGGATGTTTGCCTCATGTTTCTCCTGAAGACAATGCTAATGCACTGAAACATGTAGGGGGGGGGGGGGGGGGGGGGCAAAATAAATTGGTTTTAAGACAACTTACTGTCCCCTATGAATGGAGACGCACTAGGGGTACTGCAAACGCCTGAGTGATCTACAATATACATCCAGAAAGATAAAATTGTATGGAAAGATAAAATTGTATTATACTATATACAGTTATATCTTTTAATTCACTTTATCACAATTTATATTTTATTTTATATTGAGAGAACAAAAGCTATATTTTAAAGGAAGGGATCAAAAGGGGATTTAGTGCCCCAGGCCTTTGTGTCCTGGGTTTTTGTGAATAATATTAATTGGAATCCTTTAACGTTGGGGCATTTTGTAGGGATCGACCGATTATCGGTTTGGCCGATATTATCGGCCGATAATCACGATTTTGGGCATTATCGGTATCGGCAATTACCTTGCCGATAATAAACTAATCCCCCCCCCCCCCCACCGCTGTCGGTGATAGGACTCAGGACCCCAGACAGAAAGGGGGAGAGAAGCGGGTGGCGGCGGCGGTATATGGCACCGCAAAAGCCACTGCAGTTCATTGATTTAAAGTGCCCGCTTAAAATCAATGATCTGCAGCGGTGTCACGGGGGGATAAATAGCTGATAACTTATACCGGAATATCGGTATAAGTTAAGTTATCAGCTATCGGCCCTAACCTCCACCGATTATCGGTATTGGCCCTAAAAACCAGATATCGGTCAATCCCTAGTATTTTGTGATAATTCATTTGAATGGGACAGTTCCCAATCATCTGGCATCTCAGTTTGTATGCCGGATGGTTGGACACGCCGGACGGTAACAGGCAGCAGACCACATCTTGCTGCGTTCCCCTGTTCGGCAATTACAAACAATGGACGCCGGATTCTTTACAACTGATGCACTTGTGGCATCAGAAGTATTTTTGCAGTGGGCATCAATTTATCATTTGCGACTTTTGTATCTGCTCTATGCATTGTATGATCAAACAAAAGAAGCCTTATAGCATCATCTTTACCACTTTCATAAAGTGTTTAAAACAATCCAGGAGACATAAATATAGGGGATTATTCCTTGGATGATACTTGCCTAATGTGAATCCAGTTAGGCTGTGGTTACACATTCAGGTTTATAATTGCAGTTACCAAATTTAAAGCCAGGAACGGTTCAGAAAACACCTTAGTCTCCCCCCCCTTTATACATGTCATCCAGTTATGATATATGCTGGGTTTTGTTTAAAATAATCACAATTAAAAACCTAAAGTGTGTACACAGCCTTAGTGAGTGAACAACTAGGGAGAAAATGATTGTTGATTGTGCAAGAAATTTTTTAATTAACATAGAATTATTACTTATTGCTGAACAATTAATGCAGGTAGAGATAAATCATATGTTACAGATAAGACTCATGAGGATAAAATGGCTGCTAGCCACGAAACTCTGTTTTAGGCTGAATGTTTTTTAGGGGGGGGGGGGAAAGCTACACGTTAAAATGATCTATTAGGTTGGATGAAGAATACAGCATTGAAATGAAAACTAAGCTTCAAACTTAATATAAAACTTAAAGGGGTACTCCAGTGGAAAACTATATTTTTGTAATGAACTGTAGCCAGAAAGTTATACAGATTTGTAAATTACTTCTATTTAAAAATCTTATCTTAATCCTTCCAGTACTACTTAGCTGTTGTATGCTCCACAGGAAGTTGTGTAGTTCTTCCAGTCTGATCACATGCTCTCTGCTGACACCTCTGTCCATGTCAGGAACTGTCCAGAGCTGAAGAGGTTTGCTATGGGGATTTATTCCTGCTCTGGACAGTTCCTGACATGGACAGAGGTGGGAGCAGAGAGCACTGTGGTCAGACAGGAAAGAACAATTCAACTTCCTGTGAAGCATACAGTATCTGACAAGTACTGGAAGTATTAGGATAATTAAATAGATTACACATCTGTTTCATTTATTGGCACCAGTTGATTTAAAAATAAATAAATTTGTTTTTCACCGGAGTACCCCTTTAATGGGGGATATTTATCAAAACCTGCGCAGAAGAGTGTTGCAGTTGATCATAGCAACCAACCAGATTGCTTCTTTTATGTTTCAGAGGCCTCTTAATGCCAGAAAAATTTTCAGTCTAATGTAATAGAAAAAATCTCAGCACTTGTAGGAATAATGCTTCTTCTGTATTTTATTATGAAATGCAATATTACAGCAAATGAAATGCAGCACACACTGCGGCTGGATAGCCTTACTGAACTGCACAATTATCTGCACATCAACATGTGTTTATATAGACATGAGAGGCACCTCATTAATACGTCATTAGTTACCATAGAAACCAAGTAAACAAAACATAAATATAAGAAACATAGATCCAAATACTTGACTGTATATTGAAAGTCGCCATTTCTATCTATTCAAGTGGGTCTCTAAACAAAAAATCATAAGCAATAGAGAATAAGACAACCATGCATATATATTATACTGGACAAAAAGAAAAATTATTAATAGAATCAGGAATACCTATAAATTACACTAAATGACTAATCTCGTAGTCCCTGCTAATTCCCCGTGGTTCCAGGGTATCCAGTTTATGGATCAAAAATGCCTCCTGTCTCAATAGGAGTTTTTTAATACTCCCTCCTCTGCATGGGGTAAAACCTCTTTGATAACATGAAACTACAATTGTACAATGTTGTGCCCCCTCTTTTTGAAATGTGCAGGTATCGGGGAATAGTAAATTACTACAATGGATTGTAGACGTGTCTATTTATGTGGTCTCCTACACACTGGGATGTCTCCCCAACATATAGGAGACCACATGGACACTTAAGTAGATAACTTTTATTTGATTTACACGTTAAAAAAAAATATATATATATAACTTGGGTGTTTGATACACACCGAAGGGGGTATTCTGAAACTCCTGTATTTCAGGGTATGCTTTACCTAAAATAGAACAATGTACACGTATAACCGCATCGATCTTACCCATCAAAGGGTGATACGTTCTGACAAATGGGATACGATTCTCCGTACATCTATTCTCCTGGGGTCTACCTGTGGAAATGGCATTTATCACCCTGTCGGGGTACCCTCTGACTCTAAATTTGTTGGATAGTTCCCCCAAGCGTATTTCTCTTTTATGGAAGGGTCCGTAACAATTTCTGAGAGAAAGGAATAGATGTTTTAATAGCTGGGGGATGAGCACTTCTATAGCATAACAAGCTATTCTTATCTGTTGGTTTCTGATAGAGGTCTGTATACAGACCACCCTTGCCATCTTTCAGTAGGAGGGTATCCAAAAATTTACCTGCACAGTATCCACTGACATTGTGAATTTTAATTCATCCCAGATGTCATTCAAATGATCAAAATAGATCCAGAGTCGATTTTTTTGCTCATGATTTTTTGTTTACAGAGACCTACTTGAATAGAAATGGCGTCTTTCTCAAGTATTTGGATCTAGGTTTCTTTGATTTATGTTTTTGTTTACTTGGTTTCTATGGTAACTAATGACGTATTAACGAGGTGCCTCTCAAGTCTATATAAACAGGGGTTGATGTGCAAATAATTGTGCAGTTGAGAAAGGCTATCCAGCCGCAACGCGTACTGCGTTTCATTAGCTGTAATATTGCATGCCATAATAAAATACAGAAGACGCATTATTCCTACGAGTGCCGGGATTCCTTCCATTACATTGTACTATTTATCCACGGGCACCGGACTTTGTAGTAGTGCCGACCAACTCCTATACAAGTTTTCAGTCTAGCACTTGGTAAATGCCCTTTAGTCAGTTCTCAACAGTCCCAAGTTGTATTGTAATGCTTTCTCCGGTACACAGGCCAGTTATGATCTTCTATACGAGAACCAGTTATATTTTTCAGAATATTATACATTGGTAAAATAAGGGAATGAGCACAAGGGTTATGATGTAAGACTGACAGCCTTCTGACATATCTTCTTGTGATCTCACAAGGACAAACCACGGATTCTAGGATCAGACTATTTGTGTCAGCTCAACACAATTATACAAAGCCATTTATTTTACTTTAAACCATGTAAGCTAAACATTAGAAATAGGGCTCCAATCTTGGACAGATGTAAAGCATGATTGACAGCCCCGGTCAATGCTCTGCTGCCTAAGCAGACAGTGCAGCGCGATGACGCGGGATGTCTATCATGCTGAGGAGGAGTGAACACAGGACAGCAGACGGGACTAGGCGAGTATAGCTCCCTGTCCAGGAAAGACTTTCTAACTTAATAGCCTCCCCATCCCTGGGACAAGAACATCTCCTGGGTATGGTGAGGAAGAGTTTGCCACACGTTATATACAGTAGAATCTCACGACAGGTTCCCTTTAAACTGTGAATGAATATGTGGACACAGGAATAGGCATTATGAAATGTCTAGTCTACAAAGAAAGTTGTAGAACAAATACAAAGGAAATTTGTGCAATGTTGTATATGGGAATTTCTGAAATTGATACATTTAAATAATACATTTTCCTAACCCACAGTACTGCTTAGGGCCTTATCGTAGATGTGTCATCCAGATCCTTTTTCAGCCATTATGCCCTGGCTGATATGATATAAAACAAACTGGACTTACCTACGTCACTCCTTTGGCGTCCCTGAGTCGCCATTCCAGTCCCCCACTGCTGTCTTCTTTCTGGTTGCCCATGATCAATGCATCAAACTGCAGCTCGGCTAATCGCCGACCTTGGCCAGCGATAGGCTAAGCGGCAGCGTAATGTATTGAGCCCTGGTCTTCATGCTGGTGCTGAGGCTCAATGCATCACACTGTCGCTCAATTTATCACCGGACAAGGAGGGGATATCGCTGCGGCCAGTGATTAGCTGCGACATGTTGACCAGGGGCAACCAGGAAGAAGACAATAGCAGAGGACTCAGGCGGTGATACCGGGGCCCCAAGGAAGCTGGTGAGTGCCATTTGTTGTTTTAGCTGCTGGCAGCTGGGGCATAATTGAAGAAAAGTTTTTTGCGCCACCAATTGTACTTTGTAATGAAATCACTCATTAAACCACAAAATCTACAGTGAAACAAAAGTAAAATTATAATTATTTTTTTTTCACACAAAAACGGTCTAAAGAAAATGATAAATGTCGGCCTATAACTTTTTGTATGAAGATTAGTATGCCTAAAATTGTCCTCTTCTGACCCCTAGAACTATTCTATTTTTCCATATACAGGGATGTATGAGGGCTCACCTCCAGCGCTCCCGTTGTGCACTTCTCCGGTCCCCGGGTGCAATCCTCTTCCTGAGCTGCAGTGTGACGCTTGGGCCCAGGTTCACATCGGGCCCCAGTGTGTCATGCTGCTGTTTAGCTGGCCGAGGCAGGACATCACTGAGTGGTTGGCTCAGCAGTAGTATGACACACTCTGCCAAGATGTCACTCCAGGCCAAAAACCATGCTGCAGCTCAGGAAGAGTATTGCACCCCTGGACCGGAACAGGGCACAGCGGGAGATCTGGAAGGGAGTAGAGTTTTTTTCTCTATAATATAGTAGGGCCATTCTTCTAATGCCTCCCTGTTACATCCTCATCTCGTATTATACCCCAGAGCTGTACCCACAATTCAGCTGGTGAGGTCACTGTGTACATACATTACATTACTTATCCTGTACTGATCCTGAGTTAGTTTTCATTCTGCAACGGATGTAAAAGAAACTGGGGAGCATCCCATTAGTCAACTCTGTTTCCTTAGAAGACTAGGTAAGTGACTTTCTGTTTCCATGGAAAGTAATGTAATGTGACCTTGCATTTACTGCAATGGATAGATTTTTCACAATGGGTGCCACCCATTGGACAAAATCTCACTATTTTAGTAAATGCAAGGTCACATTACATTACTTAGCCTGTACTGATCCTGAGTTATATTCTGTATTATACTCCAGAGCTGTACTCACTATTCTGCTGGTGGGGTCACTGTGTACATACATTACATATCCTGTACTGATCCGGAGTTATATCCTGTATTACACTCCAGATCTGTACTTACTATTCTGCTGGTGAGGTCACCTGTACTCATCCTGAGTTATATCCTGTATATATCCTGTATATATAAAATTGCAATGTGAACAAGGCATTATGTAATGCCACACTAGCAGCTAATATTTATACCAGTAGACATTTGCAAGTCCTACCCAAGAGATACCTCTGTTCATTGGGGAACATTTATCAAGTGACAATCATAGTGTATCTGTTGTTGATCTTATTGAATTCCTATACGTTGCATAACATAGGTCACACAATTTGCCCGGCCTTTTAAGTGAAATGCTTCTTCCTTAGACCACCACATGGCTGGTGTACGTGTATGCCAGTAATCTGCAGCAATAATGCACATATTTAGGTCACTTTATGTGCTGCATACTTCACTCCAGTTTGTGGTACAAATCTCCAACATTTTGCTTAGGACATATTCATATCACAATTGGTACCACTAAGGCACATATATACGTAAAAACCGGCTCAAATATCAGTTACTGACGTTTCCGTGCTCAGATTGGCACAGCAGTCATTCAAAGTGATGACCCCAATGTTCTGGTTATTTTCTCAGTTTTGGGTTAGACTGAAAAACATGGGGGGAGATTTATCATTGTTGTCTTTTAAAAGTGTGTTTTGAAGTCATTTATTTTTGCTTTGGTTTTGTTTACATGCAACATATTTATCATACTATATTGGGAGGGGTTGATAAATTTGGCGTATGTGAGCAAAAAACAATATATCACTTCAGAACACCATTTTGCATCATTCCCCCTCTCCTCATGACTTTTTGGCACCAAAATAAATAAAAAAAGACTGACTTTTTCAAAACTGCTTTCCAATGGCAATTTCATAAGTCATTTCTGGGCTGGTGTGGATTTGTGGGGTTTTGGAGGGGCTTTTTAATGTCCTGTTATATTTAGAGCTTGAGAGGGAGTTATAGATAACATGGCCCCTTCCATGCACTTTGCTTCCTTTCTTTCAATAATTTCTCTCTTTTCAGAAATAAAATGAAGAGGGTATATACCTCTTCCTACAGAAACCTGAAGGGATATCCTCACAATGCCTTTCTTTATGTTCTCATATCAACTGGCTCCAGAAAGTTAAACAGATTTGTAAATTACTTCTATTAAAAAAAAATCTTAAGCCTTCCAATAATTATCAGCTGCTGAAGTTGAGTTGTTATTTTCTGTTTGGCAACAGTGCTCTCTGCTGACATCTCTTCTTGTCTCAGGAACTGCACAGAGTAGAAGAGGTTTGCTATGGGGATTCTGCTTCTACTCTGGACAGTTCCCGAGACAGGTACCATCAGAGAGCATTTCAACAGAAAAGAACAACTCAACTTCAGCAGCTCACAAGTACTGAAAGGATTAAGATTTTTTTTAATAAAAGTAATTTAAAAATTAGGTTTAACTTTCTGGAGCCAATTTTTTTTTTTTTTTTTTTTAATTTATTAAGTTTTTTCCTGGATAACCCTTTTAAATAGATATACATCTAAATCCTGAGTGATGGACACCTATGCTGGTCATGATTTACTACAGAGCCTGGTCTTTATATTCATCTGAAGACTCCAGTGTGCAGCAGTAAAAGCTATTCAGTATAGACAGTATTTATCTCAGAACACAGATAAGGAGGAATAATGTCTGTATTATACAATATATTAGTCAGAAGATGTTTCTACCTCATGGTTACAACTGAAATCTTTCAGTAATTCTATGACGTATGTCTGGCTAGAATTACAGTTTTCTCAGGATGTTAGAAAAAAAAAAAAACTGACAAGAAATAAATTATATATATTCCCACTTACTAACAATTTATAGTAATTTGGGAATTCGTGGCAATTCTGTGGTAAAAATCCACAGAATTTGCTGCTGTACCTGGAAATATATATATATATATATATATATATATATATATATATATATATAAATGAAACTTCCTAAAAAAAATTACTGGGCAAAGTTTTAGCTGAGGGGAAGTCCCATCCCCAGTCAGGACCTCCCCTAAAGCAGCAGCGGCCACACTTATGTTTCCAAGTTCTTTTCTCTGGGCCTGCGCTTGTGACGGCGCCTTAGCTGGGCCACAAAGTGTTCTCGTTGGTAAAGCTATTAAGAGAGGCACCCACTGAGGGGGAGGAGGTCCTTGTTGGGATACACAAAGGAACATTCAAGAGCTAGGAGTATCCTTCATCTAGGTTAAGGCTACATTCACATCTCGTGTTTTTTACATACAGTTGGAGTATCAGTTTCTTGCTTCCCTAAACGCAAAACAAAAATCTGACAAAAAACTGACACAACTGTATGTATTTTGATGCTCAATGTGTTTTGCATTGAGTCTGTTATAAAAATCGCATACGTTTTTTATAACATGAAAGACCCCAAAACGGACCAACCCGTGCCCAAAACTGTAGTAGACCATGGTTTTACGCATGGAGAAAAAAAAACATAAGAAGAAAACCATACACAACCATGTACATCTTGTTGGGTACGGTTTTGAATGATGTCAATGAATATGTTTTTTCATACAGAGGCATACAAGTCTCACATTGAAAACCGTATACGGCAACAGTGTGTAAAAAAAGTGATGTGAATGCCCCCTTTTCTGTGCGATGGGCTCTACAGAATTCTGCATAAATTTATAGACAATACACTTCAACGAGATTCTGCTGTCCCATTCACACAGCAGAATTTCTGCAGCAGGAATTCCATTGAAGAGAAATGGCTATAAATTCTTGCAGAATGTTCATGCAGAATTCAGTGCAGAATTTAGTGCTGAAATTCTGCCCTGTGGACCCAGCTTAATGCAGTTTCGGGTAGATTCTGCAGAAAGAATGAACATGTTCATTCTTCGGTGGAACTCTGAACTGCAGTGGAAATTCTGCAGTGTGAACAATACAACAGAATCCCAGGGGTACTCAGATGAGATGTCTGATCATGGGGGGGGGGTCCAGCCGCTGGGACCCCGCTTGATCTCTGGCCAGGCACCCCAGCGTCCTTAACATTTATGTTTAGAATGCCGGCTTCGAGCGGCCGTGGTCGTGACATCACACCCCTGCCATTCATGTCAAGGAAGGGGGGGGGGCACCACAGCTATCACAACCCCCTCCATAGACTTTCAGAATGCCAGGGTAACGGGATCAGACATCTTATCCCCTAAAGTATAAGGGATAAGATATCTAGGAGGGGAGGTACCCCTTTAAGTAAAGGGGTGGCTGCTGCAAGTGGAATCCACACAGAATTTTGGGAGTGTGACTAAACCATTAGTGTTAGCTTTGTACTAGCAAAATATATCCAGAAAAATAGTGCAAAGTAACAAAACAAAAAAATTTAAAAAAAAAACATGTATATGTTATGCAATGCTTTTTTTTTTATTTATTTTTTTAATTATGTATTTTTTTTTAATGACGTAAGTTAATGTAAACTGATTGTGCAGTATGTCACACAGCCGGCAATGTGAACATAGCCTTACATATACTTTTCAAAAGTGTGTAATGTATACATTAAATGTAAACACAAACAGAATAAACCTTTCTGATTAAGGCTGCATTCATACCTCCTTTCCAGCCTATGGTTGCCGGATCCGGCTGGGGGAGGGGAAAACCGGGTGCTCCTGTACCCCAGCAGGACCGGCGCTGAAATCCATTTACTTTAATGAGCTGACCGGAGTCAAACTCCGGTCGGCTGTATTTTGACCCGTATGCGGTTTCCTGACCGGACCTAAAATCGTAGTATACAACGGTGTTAAATCCAGTCACAAAACCGGATACAGGTCAAAAATGAGCCGACCGGAGTTTGACTCCGGTTGGCTCATTAAAGTAAATAGATTTCAGCGCCGGTCCGGCTGGGGTACAGGAGCACCTGGTTTTCCCCTCCCCTAGCCGGATATGGCAACCGTAGGCTGAAAACGAGGTGTGAATGAAGCCGCTGCTATTTCTTTTAGGAGACTGTTGCAGATTGTGTAAAAAAATGCCACTATGACAGAAGACAGTGAATGGGCTCTGTTGGTGTCAGTTATGACAGATTGGCCACCATTTTCACTGCTCTGATCCTGTGATGAAGAAGAACAATGGAAAAAGCCCAAAATTGCTGTATAGCTGCAGTATTGTGTGTCTATTAAAGAGATTGTCTGAGAATAGTATTTTTCGTCTAGGATTACTGATATTTGCGTCCCTTACTGATATTCATGTCCCTTAAGAATCCCTTAGGATTACTGATATTCGCGTCCCTTAAGATTCCATTTAGACCAATACCAGTCCCCACACATTGCTTCTTCATTTCAGTGACAAGTCATCAGGACACCACTGTGGCCAGTGATTGGCTGTACTGGGGCAGTACTGCTGGAATGACTCGCCACTGAGATCAAAAGAAAGCAAGGATGGGGAGGACAGGCACCTGTCTGAACGAAAGCTGTGGAGAATTGGGGGAAAAGAGTGTCACTGTACATTTATAGCATGCCCATAGGTCTGGCCAAGCACATTTGAACACATACGTGGCAACAGATATTCCTCCAAACCAGGCCCCCATAACCCTCCACTGAGCATTTGTATCCAATAGGGAGAGGGGAATAAGTGGCTGTCAGACACTTCTAGAGGCAGGTTCTCCCCAGTGACAAAGGGTTGGGCATACAACAACATGAGCCATCAGTGTAGCATTGAGACACCCCATGCACATTAGATGGTTGGCTGGCTTGGATGGTAGACTTCTTAAAGTTGGTGTGTTATTGATTATTGTGCTTGCCATACACATTAGATGAATCTGGTTTTATTTGCAGTGAAATTGGAACCTGTGCAGACTTGCATGTTGACATGGTTTTGGCCACATTGCATGAACTCAGCCTAAGGGTGCACCAGAAAAGAAGGTGGAGAAGCTTACTCCCTGCCAGGTTATGTAGGGCACGAGTGCTGAAGAAAACATGAGGCAATGCCATGTCAACCTGCCTCCATCAAGCTTACTGCTAGGATGTGCCATGTCTTCTCTATGCGGCATTCATGCCTAGGTTGCATTGTCTCTGAACGCTCGCCTGTGGAGAAAGAAGGAACACACCCCCTTTCTTCATATCATAGCACTGAAAAATATGTGGAGGCACTGGTCAGGACACACAGGACACAACATACAGATAATCAATGAGACTCCGCCAGGTCTGGGCACGGCCAGTCTGAAGGCTGGAATAACAGCTTCATGCTCTTCTTATGTGCCCAGGTGAATTGGGGAGATGCTGGAGCTGTACAATGTGTAATGGATGGAATAAAAGGAAAGTAAAAGCAGTGAAGAGGGGAAGGCTGGGGAGCCATAGCAATGCAGGCAGATGGGCAGTGACACATACAGCAGCCATTCCTGCTGCTCCTCCAGGACCAATCCTCAGCAACACCAACAAATCACCAGCATACAAATACTACTTCACCGCAGAACAGCAGCACACACTATGGGAGGCAGCAGGGTGACAGCACCTAATGCCCCCCTATGACCTGAAGGGGTACAGACAAGAAGTGGACTGCCAACAGGGTCTGGGGGCAGTACTGGGGAACAAATGGTTAACAGCAAACCTGTCCTGGCACAACACAGGGTAGTAACACGTCATAATGCTGTATACATTGTGCCCCCTCACCCATGACAGCACCTGGCAGCTGACAAGAGAAGCACTGGGGGAGGGGGCACCACAATGCCCGGGCACACACACTGACAGGAGGGGGGTGTGGAAAGGACAGTCACTGCCAGGCCTGCCCGGGAGTACCAGGCCTCCACCCCCAGACAGCAGCCTCAGCCCGGCAGTCAGAACACAACAGTGAGCCCTCCTGACGACCCACCGCGCTACCCCGGCCTAGGCTTCCCCTCCTCCTCCCCCCCATGTGACCCGTCCACAGACACTTACCTGCCGCGACGCCTTCACTAGTCGGTCCCTGTGCTGGGCGTCGGTCACACGGTGAGGGGTATCGCGGTAAGCGGGCTTCGGGGCTCTGACTCCCCGGTGGTCTCCTCACAGCAGCGCTCACACCCCTCTTCTTGCCTCTCCGCCGCCCTCCCCCTCTCTACACGCTCCCCAGCGTACAGCCCTCAGCGACCCACAGCGGATTGGACGAGGCACTGCACACCACGTGACGCCAGGACGGCGGACCGCGATTGGACGAGCTGGGGGCGGGGCTACGGAGAGCTGTCACTCACACAAGCCTTAACATAGCCACAACGTCTGCTCCTATAGAACAATGGGGACGTGCGGCTGTAGCTGTATCAACCTCCTATACAGAGCACAACATACTAAACCTCGCAACACGTACACACATCAAGCGGTAACGCATCTCCACACATCTGTCCGCAGGCACCTCCCGCCACACGTCACGGAAAAGGCGGCACCAATCCTTACAAGCTGGCACTTGGAAACAGACCTGGCGCCTGTGATTGGTTACTAGGTGAGTGACGTCAGCCAGGCATAGCTGTGCCTCGAAGAAGGTTCTCGAAAGCGGAGGAGGGTGACGAGAGTTACGAGCTGTCGGCTCCTGGGAGCGGCTCCCCAATCTTCCTCTCCGGTTATGTTTCTCGTCTCCTGTGTGTAACGTGCGGGCCGCCATTGTTGCTTTCGCCTTCACTATTGTTGTGATGGCGCAGTGAGTATTGTCCTCTAGAGGCTTCGGGCGCATGCGCGAACTATTTGGACGGGTTGTGACGTCACTTGCGGCAGTGACGCAATTGTCTGTGTCAGCGGCCGTTGTTGGAATTTAATGGTGGTAACTGCAATGTGGGAAGGTGCCCTCTGTTTATAGCAAGTGCTGGTTAATACCTGCCTCATTGGAAACATGGCTTGTTACTATGGCAACTGACGGTTTAGTAGCTTAGAACAGTGTTTCCCAACCAGAGTGCCTCCAGCTGTTGCCAAACTACACCTGGACAGCCGAAGGCTGTCCAGGCATGCTGGGAGTTGTAGTTTGGCAACAGCTGGAGGCACCCTGGTTGGGAAACATTGGCTTAGAGTATACTGGATCAGTGGATGATGTGACACCTGCTGTTTGCTATCTATAGTCCTGATCTAATATTCCCTCATACAGTGTTCTGCAACTTGTGGCTCTTCAGTTATTTTAACCCCTTAAGGATGCAGGATTTTTCAGTTTTTGCACTTTTGTTTTTTCCTCCTTACCTTTTAAAAATCATAACCCTTTCAATTTTCCACCTAAAAATCCATATTATGGCTTATTTTTTTGCGTCACCAATTCTACTTTGTAATTACATCAGTCATTGTACCCAAAAATCTACAGCGAAACAGAAAAAATCATTGTGCGACAAAATCGAAGAAAAAACACAATTTTGTAACTTTTGGGGGCTTCCGTTTCTACGCAGTGCATATTTAGGTAAAAATGACACCTTATCATTATTCTGTAGGTCCATACGGTTGAAATGATTCCCTACTTATATAGGTTTGATATTGTCGCACTTCTGGAAAAAATCATAACTACATGCAGGAAAATATATACGTTTAAAAATGTCATTTTTTGACCCCTATAACTTTTTTATTTTTTCATGTATAGGGCGGTATGAGGACTCATTTTTTGCACCGTGATCTGAAGTTTTTTACCTGTACCATTTTTGTTTTGATCGGACTTTTTGATCACTTTTTATAAATTTTTTTAATGGTATAAAAAATGACCCAAAATTTGTACTTTGGAATTTTTTGGAGCGTACGCCATTGACCGTGCAGTTTAATTAACGATATATTTTTATATTTCGGACATTTACGCACACGGCAATACCACATATGTTTATTTTTTTTATGGGAAAACGGGAGTAATTCAAACTTTTATTAGGGAAGGGGTTAAATGACCTTTATTAACTTTTTTTTTTTTTTCTCGCAGTGTTATAGGTCCCATAGGGACCTATAACACTGCACACACTGATCTCCTATGCTGATCACAGGCATGTATTAACACGCCTGTTGATCAGTGTTATCAGCGCTCGACTGCTCCTGCCTGGATCTCAGGCACGGAGCAGTCATTCTTCGATTGGACACTGAGGAGGCAGGTAAGGGCCCTCCCGGTGTTCTGTAAGCTGTTCGGGACACCGATTTCCCCGCAGCGGTCCTGAGCAGCCGGGTTACTTTCACTTCAGACGCAGCGGTCAGCTGCGATCGGTGATGTCCTGTATTAGCCGCGGGTCCCGGCCGTTGATAGCCGCCGGGGACACCGCGGCATATCGTGGGAGCCGGCGGAGGACGTAAATATACGTCCTTCATCGTTAAGGACGCAGGGTCTTTCCGTTTTTTGCACTTTCGTTTTTTTCCTCCTTACCTTTTTAAAAATCATAACCCTTTAAATTTTGCACCTAAAATTCCATATTATGGCTTATTTTTTGTGCCACCAATTCTACTTTGCAGTGACATTAGTCATTTTACCCAAAAATCGACGGCAAAACCGAAAAAAATAATTGTGCAACAAAATTGAAGAAAAAAAACGCCATTTTATAACTGTTGGGGGCTTCCGTTTCTACACAGTACATTTTTCGGTAAAAATGACACCTTATCTTCTGTAGGTCCATATGATTAAAATGATATCCTACTTATATAGGTTTGATTTTGTCGTACTTAATCATAACTACATGCAGGAAAATGTATACGTTTAATATTGTCATATTCTGACCCCTATAACTTTTTTTTTCTGCATATGGGGCGGTATGAGGGCTCATTTTTTGTGCCGTGACCTTAAGTTTTTAGCGGTAACATTTTTGTATTGATCGGATGGTTTGATCGCTTTTTATTCATGATATAAAAAGTGACCAAAGAAACATTATTTTGGACTTTGGAATTTTTTTGCGCATACGCCATTGACCGTGCGGTTTAATCAATTATATATTTTTATAGTTTGGACATTTACGCACGTGGTGATACCACATATGTTTATATTTATTATCTACATGTTTTTTTATGGGAAAAGGGGGGTGATTTGGACTTTTATTAGGGAAAGGGTTAAATGACATTTATTACCTTTTTTATTTTATTAAAAATTTTTTTTTTTGCAGTGTTATAGCTCCCATAGGGACCTATAACACTGCACACACTGATCTTATATACTGTTCACTGCAAAGCCATAGCTTTG
Organism: Hyla sarda; assembly: GCF_029499605.1. NCBI lineage: Eukaryota > Metazoa > Chordata > Amphibia > Anura > Hylidae > Hyla > Hyla sarda. Next base: position 258,359,971 of record NC_079193.1, read on the forward strand.
CGTTGATCAGTGTTATCGGCGATCGATTGCTCAATCCTGCATCTCAGGCTTGGGGCAATCACTCACCGAAGGGACACGCCGGAGGAAGGTAAGGATCGCTGCCGCACGCTATTAGCCCCGGGTCTCGGCTTCAGTTACATGCCGGGACCGCTTTGACACGGGATCACGCGTTATATCACAGGAGCCGGCCAAGGATTTAAATATACGCCCTTGGTCGTTAAGAGGTTAAAAACTACAACTCCCATCGGGTGTTGGAGCACTCCCCTAGTGTATGCATAATTGTGATGCTATGTCCGTTATTATGAAATTATCAGGCGCTGAAAAGTTCTGACCCCCCCGTGATCTATAACTTATCCCCCCTATCCTTCAGATAGGGGATAAGTTATATTGCACTACAGATGTCCTGTCAGATCCAACAAAACTTTTTTTTTATGTTTATATATCACTCAGTACCTAATCCTGACCATGTACATCTAATTTGTGTCTAGCACCTTTTTATTATTTTTTTTAATACACTTTTAACCCCTTAAGGACCAAGGACATACTGGTACGTCCTTGGTCCTGCTCTCCTGATATAACGCGGGGTTACACGGTGACCCCGCATCATATCATATCATGGCGGGCCCGGCGTCATAGTGAAGCCGGGACCCGCCGCTAATAGCGCCGATCGCAGCGCCGCGCGCTATTGACCCTTTAGCCGCGCGCTCAGAGCTGAGCCACGCGGCTAAAACCGAAAGTGAAAGCTGCCGGTTAACTCAGTGGGCTGTTCGGGATAGCCGCGGCGAAATTGCGGCATCCCGAACAGCTGACAGGACAGCGGGAGGGCCCCCACCTGCCTCCTCGCTGTCCGATCGCCGAATGACTGCTCAGTGCCTGAGATCATGCGGCAGAATCATCGATCACAGGTTTCCTATGAGAAACCAGTGATCAATGATGATCAGTGTGTGCAGTGTTATAGGTCCCTATGGGACCTATAACACTGCAAAAAAAAGTGAATAACGATCATTTAACTCCTCCCCTATTAAAAGTTTGAATCACCCCCCTTTTCCCATAAAAAAAAAGTGTAAATAAAAATAAACATATATGGTATCACCGCGTGCGGAAATGTCCGAATTATAAAAATATATAATTAATTAAACCGCTCGGTCAATGGCGTGCGCACAATAAGTCCTATCAATGCAAAAATGGTACCGTTAAAAACTTCAGATCACGGTGCAAAAAATGAGCCCTCATACCGCCCCATACACGTAAAAATAAAAAAGTTATAGGGGTCAGAAAATGACAATTTTAAACGTATTAATTTTCCTGCATGTAGTTATGATTTTTTCCAGAAGTACGACAAAATCAAACCTATATAAGTAGGGTATCATTTTAATCGTATGGACCTACAGAATAAAGATAAGGTGTCATTTTTACCGAAAAATGTACTACGTAGAAACGGAAGCCCCCAAAAGTTACAAAACGGCGGGTTTTTTCAATTTTGTCGCACAACGATTTTTTTTTCCGTTTCACCGTAGATTTTTGGGCAAAATGACTGATATCATTACAAAGAAGAATTGGTGGCACAAAAAATAAGCCATCATATGTATTTTGTGGTGCAAAATTGAAAGCAAAAAACGAAAATGCAAAAACGGAAAAAACCCCGGTCCTTGAGGGGTTAATTTAGCTCAATAGTCTGAATTCCTCTTAAAGGGAGGGGGCGTGGCCTCACTCTGTAGGTCTCCACCCCCTCCCTCAGTATGCTGTCTGCTCACATCTCCCCTAGCATTAGCAAAACTACAACTCCCAGCTTGTCCTCACTGACAGTAGCGGGACACAAGCTGACAGTGGGAGGATTTTTCCTCCAGCTGTGAGCCCTGCGCTCACAGCTGTCAATCAAGGAAGTGTGTCCACGACATAGGTGATGATGCATGGACACAGCAGGACTAGTATGTGTCCAGACAGGGGGGGCAGTTGCTTGATTGGCTTTTTCAATAGGAAATACTGAAAATTTTCTAATGAAAGCAATTACAAAACCTATTCAAAAGTTTTTGTATCTGACAGTGCCCATTTAAGAAACAAAATAACGGAAAGAGAATTGGTTCCTGAGGGAAACGTATGAACGTCTCGTATGCGCTGCCTATTATACGTAAGGGCCCCAGGCTGTTGTCAGTTCTCACTAAGGCTGTGTTCACACAGGAGAATGTCCGCATGGAAAATCTCTGTGTGAACATTCCCTCGACAGCGGAGTGCTGGCAGAATATGCTGGCACTAGGACCGCTCGGAAATGCACAGTCTCATAGACTGCAATGCATTTCCGTGCAGAGTCTGCAGAAAGATTAGGCATGTCTGTTCTTTCTGGTGCAGCCTTAACCAATCATAGCTCATCTCACACTGAACTGCTCTGGGCTGTGTGTAGCAGAGTGAGGGAGGAAGTTCTCCCTGTATGGCTTCAGTTCAGGTGATGTCACGCCTACTGGGGAACGCCCCTTCCCAGTCTGTGAATCTGACTGAGCAGAAAATACAGAGCAATATCAAGGTAGAAAGCTAAAATATAATAAAAAATAAAGGCAGGGGTGGTTTATCATGATGGGGGCAGTGAGGATTATAAAACTTAACAAGATCATGACAGGTACTTTTTAAGGGTAGACTCAGACATGCCCTTTCCTAAGCAGTGGATGTCAGAATGAGTGAGCAACAGAACAGAAAATTTGTTAGCTAAACGCAGAAGCTACACATGAAACAGATATGTAAAGCAACTGCATAAACTAGTGGGTAATATTTGTAAGCATTATTATTTTTTCTGTGATACTGAATGAAGAACTGCTACAAAATGCTGTGTGTGTGAAATCACACTAAGGGTTTATTCACACAGCAGAATTCCCGCACATCCGCACCAATTCCACTTCCACATTCATTTTGGTGGTTTCTGACTTGTGCAGAGTTTCTGCGGAATCCGCATGCGGAAATTCAGAAGTGTGATTGGGAATGCGGAATCCCATAGAAGTCTATTGGGCTTTAATTTGAGGCGGAATTCACATACAGGAATTTGGCTGTTTGAGAAGACCCTAAGGCCCTATTCACACGGCAGAATTTCCTCAAGCGGAATTCCTCCTCAAATGAAAGCTTAAAGGGGTGTTCCGGCTTTAGACATTTTATCGCCCATCCTTATCTCCCTGCAGCACCCGCTTTATGTGCGGAGCTGCATCTACTGGAGATGTGATTTAATGTAACGCGACTCCCCCTCGTGATGTCACGCCCCCTACCTTCATGTCTATGGGAGGGGGCGTAACGGCCATTACGCCCTCTCCCATAGACCTGAATGGAGGGGGCGTGACATCACGAGGGGGGCGTGGCGTGGTGTTATGTCACATCTTCAGTAGACGCAGCTCCACTCCGATCAGACATCTTATCAGGGAGGGATAAAATGTCTAAAGCCGGAATGCCCCTTTAAAGGGGTACTCCGCACCCCTAGACATCTTATCCCCTATCCAAAGGATAGGTGATAAGATGTCAGATCGCCGGGGTCCCACTGCTGGGGACCCCCGGGATCTCTGCTGCAGCACCCACCTGTACGGCTTCCACCTCACACCGGCAACGCTGGAGGCTTCGGATTCCTACCACAATGGACGAGCGTGACGTCACGACTCCGCCCTGTGTGACGTTACACCCCGCCCCCTCAATGCAAGTCTATGGGAGGGGATGTGACGGACCTCCCATAGACTTGCTCTGAGGGGGCGGGGAGTGATGTCACACGGGGCGGAGTCGTGACATCACGCTCTTCCGCCATTGTGGTCGGGATCCGAAGCCTCCAGCGTTGCCGGTGTGAGGTGGAAGCCGTACAGGTGGGTGCTGCAGCCGAGATCCCGGGGGTCCCCAGCAGCGGGACCTTGGCGATCTGACATCTTATCCCCTATCCTTTGGGTAGGGGATAAGATGTCTAGGGGTGCGGAGTACCCCTTTAATACACTTCTATGGGAGTCCACACTCTCATTCACACTTTGGCAGAATTTCAGCTTGGATTCCGCACCAATTCAGCACCAAATCCTCAAAAGCGGAAGCGGAATTGGGGCGGATGAGCGTAAATTCTGCTGTGTAAATAGGGCCTATGTCAGACAAGAATATTGTTCCACAACTGTATCTAGTTTTAGCAGTTTCCGGTGAGCTAATTCAACAACAGTTCAAAGAAAGACGGAAAAAGTGGGGAGATTTATCAAAACTTGTGTACAGGAAGAGTGGTGCATTTACCATAGCAACCAGATTTTCTGTAATTTTTCAGAGGCCTTTATTGATAAAAAAAATATTGAGCAACTGCACTGCTCTTTCTTTACACAGGTTTTGATCCCTCTCTCCCCAAGGTCCCTACTCACTGACAACAAGATTCCTGCTTTCTGCCAGTGAATGGAAACAGGTTTGCTCATTCCAAACTCTCTCCTCTCCAGTCCATCCTTAATGCTGCAGCCAGACTCATCTTCCTCTCCAGCCGCTACACCGACGCCTCCTCCCTGTGCCAGTCACTACACTGGTTACCAATTCAGTCCAGAATACAGTACAAAATCCTCAGTCTCACACACAAAGCTCTCCACAAAGCTGCACCTCCCTACATCTCCTCTCTCCTCTCTGTCTACCATCCTACACGTTCTCTCTGATCTGCTAATGATCTCACCTCTTCTATAATCCGAACTTCTCACTCCCGTCTCCAAGACTTCACTCGTGCTGCACCGGTTCTCTGGAATGCTATCCCTCAGACTCGACAACAACATCCATAGTTTCAAGTGTGGCCTAAAAACACATCTCTTCAGACAGGCCTATAACATTCTTTAATTGGCCTCAATATCCTCAACATATCCCCACACCTCTTGTTTGAATAGTTATTGTGTAATATTATGTCCGATACTTTGTTTGTACCCCATAATTGTAAGCGCTGCGGAATCTGTAGGCGCTATATAAATAAAATTATTATTATAACCTCTTCATTCATCTGTCCCAATATTTTGCTTTTATATTAGCAGTACAACAGAATGAACAGGCTACTACGCCCCTCGCACAGTGGACACCATTGACATAATTTAAATGTTAGTAACAATTTAACTTTTGCCATGTTGCACAGACATGGCAAAAGTTGAGGGAATTTGGAGTTTCAGTGCTGAGACCCCCCTCTGATCATTAGTTATAGCTGGCTGACTCATGCGGCAGTGCACTTTACTCCCTGGCTATCTGCTCAATGCAGGACACAGGTTCCATAGACTATAATAGAGCCAACTTAAAGGAAAACTGTCAGATATTTTACCCGATCCACCCGGCCGTTCGCCCGCAATTGTAGTTTTATTCTATGTGTATATCTTGCTGTAACTGGCACGGGCGGGGCTTCTGTAGGTTAACTGGCACTGACATCAGCGCTGCTTATGAATATTCATCCCCCCCTCCCTCCAGTTAGGAGCGGCGAAGAGAGGGAGAACTGGAGGGAGGGGGGGGGGGGGGGGATGAATATTCATAAGCGGCGCTGATGTCAGTGCCAGTTAACCTACAGAAGTCCTGCCTGTGCCAGTTACAGCAAGATATACACATAGAATAAAACTACAATTGCGGACGAACGGCAGGTTTTAAACCGCGTCTCCCACCCTATCCACCAGTACTGTGGATAGTGCGGGAAAAAATGACAGTTTTAATTTAATGTAATCTGTTGGACTGTACGCCGAGTGCGCTTCACCTGGTTATTGCTAATAATTGGAGGGGGTCTCAGCCACGAGACCTCAACCAATTTTAACTTTTGATATGTCACACAAGGCTTTAAAGGCTACTGTCATTTAAAAAAAAATATTTAAGCACAGCATTGCTTTAAAAGTGTATTCCGGTGAAAAACATATATATATATATATATATATATATATATATATATATATATATAATATATTTTGTGGTTTTTTTCATATCAACTGGCTCCAGAAAGTTAAACAGATTTGTAAATTACTTCTATAAAAAAAAATCTTAGTCCTACCAGTACTTAGCTGCTGAAGTTGAGTTGTTCTTTTCTGTCTAACAAAAGTGCTCTCTGCTAACATCTCTGTCTGTCCAGAGAAGGAGCAAATCCCCATAGTACTGTGGTCAGACAGAAAAGAACATCTCAACTTCAGCAGCTAAGTACTGGTAGGATTAAGATTTTTTAATAGAAGTAATTTACTAATCTGTTTAACTTTCTGGAGTCAGTTAATATGTATACTGAGTGACTGAACACTATCCAAAGGATAGTGGATAAGATGCTCCGGGACTGATTACCGGCGACTACAGGGTGGGCGGCGTGTGATGTCACGCTCCGCACCGCAATGCAAGCCTACGGGAGGGGGCGTGATAGCTGTCACGCCCCCTCCCGTAGGCTCACATTGAGGGGGCGGGGCGTGACATCACACGCCGCCCACCCTGTAGTCGCCGGTAATCTGTCCCGGAGCGAACACGCTCCGGGGACTGATTACAAACGGGGTGCCTCGTGCAAGATCACGGGGGTCCCCAGCGACGGGACTCCCCTTTAAGGTGAACATATATATCTTCAACAACTGTTGCCTGAACGTTCATTTAACAGACTGCTATCTCTTCCAATCTCCCTATATAAAAAAAAATTGCCACTACTGAGTGTTCATGTATTCTTAATGGAGAGAGAAGGGGTAAGGCACTGCCGGACAGCTCTGGTGGCAGCTTATCTGTCTCATGACAAAAGGGTCAGGCAGTTGAAATCCTACAAGCCCAACCCTTCTATTCCCTGACATCAGCCAGAAGGGCCCTATACCCTCTATTCTCCCCACAGATGAACATATTGCATGTGTATTAATCTGTATTATAGACGTAAATCCCAGACAGCTGTCAGTCTGGGTCATCAGACCTGTGGTCAGCCAGTGACTTAAAAATAAGCATGTCATATACTTGTCTGTGGGAACCTTAGACAGTCAGCGACTCCTGCTGAAGTTGGGTGGGGGTTCAGCTAACTTTTGACTAAAGTCTAGGGGCACCTTCATAACATATTCTATTGTTTTACTGGGAAAAAAATACTGCATTGTCAAGTTAACGACGAACTCTCCAAACAGATCCTTAATGCAGATGTAAACCCAGCTGATGCCTTATTTCCAGTAAATACATTAATGACTAAATGAATTCCACAAAAATAACCAGTTTCTTTAATAGGAATGAAGGTTTGGGGTGCCCCCCATATGTGAATGTACAGGGCACATTCATACGGTTGAGTTTCCTTCTACAAGTTTGAGCTGCTGCAAATTTTCAGCTCAAACTCCCAGCGGAAAACTCACTGAACCCCCGCCCGTGTGAATGTACCCTAAAAATACTACACTAACACAAAATAAAAAGTAAAACACTACATACACACCCTTACACGTCCCTCCCCCCCCCCCCCCCCCAAATAAAAATGAAAGACATCTCATACGGCAATACAGCAGTGTTTCCTAAACAGAGTCTCCAACTCTCGTATTGTTGGACAGCCATTGACTGTCCAGGCATGCTGGGAGTTTTGCAACAGCTGGAGGCACCCTGTTTGGGAAACATTGCCGTAGGGTTTTGGTGGAGACAAGCGCCATCCTTGTATCTGGGTCCGCCCCCATTGCAAATTCCGAATTTAGGCCTCAAATGCGCATGGCACTCTCTCACTCCTGAGCCCTGTCGTATTTCAATGAAACAGTTTAGGGCCACATATGGGGTATTTCCGTACTCAGGAGAAATTGCTTTACAAATTTTGGGTGGCTTTTTCTCCTTTTACCCCTAATGAAGAGGAAAAGTTAGGGGTCTACACCAGCATGTTGGTATAAAAAAAAAATTTACACTAACATGCTGGTGTTGCCCCATACTTTTCATTTTCACAAGAAATAAAAGGAGAAAAAGACCCTCAAAATTTGTAACGCAATTTCTTCCGAGTACGGAAATACCCCATATGTGGACGTAAAATGCTTTACGGACGCACAACATGGCTCAGGAGTGAGAGCGCCATGTACATTTGAGGCCTAAATTGATGATTTGCACAGAGGTGGCTGATAGTTACAGCAGTTCTGACATGAATGCAAAAGAAAACAACCACATGTGACCCGATTTTGGAAACTACACCACTCAAGGAACGTAACAAGGGGTATAGTGAGCCTTAACACCCCACGGTCTTTGACAAATTTTCGTTAAAATTGGACTTGAAAATTTTAAATAGTTTTTGTTTTCCCCCGAAATGCTGGTGTTACCCCAAATTTTTCATTTTCACAAGGGGTAATAGGAAAAAAGCCCACCAAAATTTGTAGCCCCATATGTGGATGTAAAGTTCTCTGCTGGTAAACTACAATGCTCAGAAGAGAAGGAGCGACATTGGGCTCTTGGAGGGAGAATTAGGCTGGAATTAAAGGCCATATGCATTTACAAAGCCCCCAGGTTGCAAGAACAGTGGACCCCACATGTGACCTCATTTTGGAAACTACACCTCTCACGGAATGTAATAAGGGGTGTATTACACGTTCTGTACTCTTTACCTGTGCCAGGGTTACCTGCTCCTCTGGACATCAGGTGAGGGCGGCTCCATTTTACTTTTTTTTGGACATTGCGTGTTCTGTACAGGACCCTGAAGAAGCTTCTGTCCTCTACATAGACCAGTGTTTCCCAAAAAGGGTGCCTCCAGCTGTTGCAAAACTTCGGCTGTCTGGGCATGCTGGGAGTTGTAGTTTTGCAACAGCTGGAGGCATCCTCTTTGGGAAACACTGAAATAGACAGTGATTTACACCTCCAAGCAGATCTTTATTACTTTTTATATGTAAGGATTTGCTTTATCTATATTAGTTATCTACTTGTTTTTGTTTAATCCTCACTTTTTCCTATTTTTGGATGACATTTTGGTGGCTTCAGAACCAATTACCAGGTTTCCATAGAGTTCTGGTCTCAACATACAATGGTCATCCTGGAACCAATTAATATTGTAACTTGAGGGACCACTGTATTGTTTTTAGGGTACATTCACACGGGTGGGGGTTCACAGCGAGTTTCCCGCTGGGAATTTGAGCTGCAGCGAAAAATTTTCTGCATCTCAAACTTGCAGTGAGAAACTCGCTCTAAACCCTGCCCATGTGACTGTACCCTGTACAGTCACATGGGGAGGGGGGCAAAACTACAACTCTCAGCATGCAGTGACAGCAGAAAGGCATGCTGGGACTTGTAGTTATGCAACAGCTGGAGGCATACTACTACAACTTCCAGCATGCCCTTCGGCTCTGCGTGCATGCTGGGGGTTGTAGTTATGCAACAGCTGGAGGCACACTGGTTGCAAAGCACAGAGTTTGTTACTTAACTCAGTGTTTTCTAACTGGTGTGCCTCCAGCTGTTGCAAAACTACAACTCCAAGCATGCATGGTCTGTCAGTGCATGCTGGGAATTAGTTTTGCAACAGCTGGAGGCACACGGGTTGGGAAACACAGAGTTAGGAAACAGACAATATTTCTCAACCAGTGTGCCTCCAGTTGTTGCAAAACTACAACTCCCAGCATGCCCGGACAGCCAAAGGGCATGCTGAGAGTTGTAGTTTTTCAACAACTGGAGAACAGTTTAGAGACCACTGTGTAGGGATCTGAACTTTCACCCCCCTCCCCCAAGTCAGCTGAGACACTGTGATTGGTCCACAGGGACTAATGACAATGATCGCTGACCAGGACCATTCACAGATGGTCCTGGGGTGTGTTGCAGAACTTGTCTCCCGCCGCTTTAGCGGGACTTCTGCCTGTTAACCAGTGCGATGCCGTGCATCGCCGGGTTAACTGAATGACTTATATAAAACGTCAGGATGCGCGAACTAGCTACATAACCTGATGCTTAAAAGTAATTCTGTGGGAAGGGGTTAAGCGCCCACTTGGAAACCTATCTATATAGTTAATTGTAAGGCTGTATTCATGGTACCTTTTATTTCTGGCATGCTCTCCTGGGCAGTACCATCAGAGAGACTAGTGAAGGGTCACATCCAGCGTTCAGATCATATGACCGCCTCTGGTCATGATGCTATATTGAGCTTACAGGAAAGGCTTCCGAAGTAGTAGCCCGTGCCAATACTGCAGGTCTGTGTACAGCAAGGAAAGGGGATCACATCAATGATAATACTGTTTTTAGGTGACTCATGAGGAAATGGTGACTGCCATTAGTTTGGGTTTGTAATTAGGTATAGACACTTGTTTTTTTGTGTGATCTCCTTCATTCATGTCCCCCATATGTCTGCTCAAGACTCTTTGATTTAAAAAAGCCAAGCACTGTAATTAAATACTGTATAATAGATTATGAATGGAAAGACGGGGCTTGTGCTTGCCCATTGCTTCAAGCAAACCCAAACCAGACTCCCTCATTACAAACAGATATGTTCTGCTCTGAAATGCTGTGGGGGGAGAAAGAAAACATGGCTGGAACACAGGGTAAAGTGCCACACGGGGCGGTAAATGCTGCTTAGTTTCATTTACAAGTCTCTACTATGCACGAAAACACTGGGCCTCGATTATTAAACAAGGGCGTGGAGATAAAAAAAATATACTACTTGTCCAAGGAACTAAAGCGGGAGCACAATCTACTTATCCCGGGACAGTTTATTTTACTACTCCCTGCTGCGGCTGTAGCTCTAGTGTGTCCACTCGTGACTGCCAGTGGGAAATCCACCGGACACACAGAGCTACCCAGCCCTCTCACTTCAGCCGCAGCGTGAAATATAGTGTTATCATAAATTATACTGGCTTCAGCATATTTTTGCTTCAAATACTACAACACTTCCTGTCTGGGGTATTTTCATTTGTTAAATTGATTAGTAAAAACAGCATAATAATGAATAGAGATGACAGTAAGAGTACCTATAAATGCTACTACAGTGACCCTCGACCTACGATGGCCCTGACATACGATAATTTCAACATGCGATGGCCTCTCAGAGGCAGCATCAACATACGATGCTTTTATATGTCGGGGCCATTGCATAAACGGCTATCCGGCAGCGCAGACTGCTTCAGCTACCACTGGATAGCCGTTTACAGTGCCCCGTGTGGTCCACTGACGATCACTTACCTGTCCTCGGGGCTCCGGCGCGTCCTCTTCGGGATCTCCTGCATCGTCGGCGCTCTCCATCGTCATCATCACGTCGCTGCACACGCTGTCCCGTCATCCAATAGGAGCGGCGTGCATAGCGACGTGATGGCGGCGACGGAGAGCGAGGATGCCGGGGAAGTAGAGGCCTTGCCAGAGCATCGGGGACGCGGCGACAGCGATGGAAGGCGACATCCAGGGCAGCGGTGACAGTCCGGAGCGGCGGGGACAGGTGAGTACAACTTTAACAGTGGTCTACAACCTGCGGACCTCCAGGTGTTGCAAAACTACAACACCCAGCATGCCCGGACAGCCGTTGGAGGTCCGCAGGTTGTAGACCACTGTCCTATACTTTACATTGCATGGATCCCTCAACATGCGATGGTTTCAACAAACGATGGTCTGTTTGGAACGGATTACCATCGTATGTTGAGGGACCACTGTTTAGTGTGTATTGTTCAATCGCTGCATGTTTAAAGGGGTACTCCGGTGGAAAACACTTTTTCAGATCAACTGATTTCAGAAAATTAAACAGAATTGTAACTTAAGCCTATTAAAAAAATCTTCTAATACTTATAAGGCTGGGTTCACACCACGATTTTGCTCTAGTTTCCAAATACGGTTTAATGTACAAAACCAGATTACCCAAAGAACGGATCCAACCGTATAAAACCAGATGCTAAAAGTCAATAAAACTTAATCCGTTTTTTTCCCCCCAAATTTTAATAAAGTTCCAGTTCTGTTGAAATTAGGTCGGAGAGAGACAGGAGAGCAAGTGTTTTATTGTGCTAGATTTTTGTTGTGTATCTTGGATATTACCATGTTTGTTGTGCCCATTTTGCGCCTTCAGCTTTTATAGCTGCGGGAACGTGAGTGAGTATAAGTGGAAGCGAGTTTCACGTTGGTTTTGGGTGCACCCAGTTAACGCCATTCTGCCGCGGTTAGGTGCCTTTGACTCGCTGTACGTCCAATTACGGATGTACCCAGAGAAATTCCATAATTACCTGCGGATGGCCCCTTCCAGCTTTGACACTTTGGATCTGGGTTGGAGAGGACATTCCGCAGCAGGATAAACTATTTCGTATTGCTGTATCACCCGAACAGCATCTGTTGGTTACTCTCAGGTTTTTGTTTAAATATGTCATTAAATCCAGTTTAGAGAGTTCTATGTTAACAACTGTGGTTAGTTTCCGGATAGGGATGAACATAGTACAAATTTATCTTCATGTGTATGTGATTCCACCTGAAAATGCATACACCCCTAGCTGCATGTTTGTTTTTAGTAATCATTTTTTAAAGCTCTTTTAGTAGCTATTATGTAAGTATTCTTTTATAATATACTTATTTTTTGATAGGCCCTTAAATTTAGGCTGCTTAGGGGAGATTTGGCAAAATCTGTCCAGAAGAAAATGTGCAGTTGCCCTTAGCAAATTGTCGGAGTCCTTCTTTCAATTTCGAAAATCACTATAAAAAAAAATGGTTGCTATGGGCAACTCAGCAACTTTACCTCTGGCCAGGTTGTGATAAATCTCCACCTTTATTCCCCATTGTGAAAGTAGGGCATGTGCCCATACCAAACGAGCATAATTATTTTTTGATGTGCAAAGCAAGGTGTTTGGTTGCTATAGGCCACTGTTCCATAGCTTGAATGTGCACATATTGTAGGAGATGAATCCAAACCTATCCAGATGTGAAGTTGCCCATAGCAACCAATCAGTATGTATTTGTAATGACGAAATGCAATATACCAATTTATTGGTTGCTATGGGCAAATTAGCTACTTTACACTTGCAATGATATTGATATGAGACCCATTGTGCCAGGATAGTGTCAGATATTAATTTGGAAAGTTAATGTAGTCTCTGTGGTGCAATTGGGTAGCACGTTCGGTCTAAACAACTGAAAGGTTGGTGGTTCAACTCCACCCAGAGACCCAACTATCTCTTCCAATTTATATCTAGTGACGCTATCCTTACTACAAATGTTTGTGTTTAACCCCTTAACGACCCAGGACATACGTACCTGTCCTGAGTCTTCTCCCTTTCTATAACGTGGGGCCACGCCATACGTCATAGCAGGTCAGGCTAATAGCATGCGGCACTGATCGCGGTGCCGCACGCTACTAACACTTTAGAAACGGTGTTCAAAGTTGATTGCTGCGTCTAAAGTGAAAGTAAACTACTCCCGGCTAGCTCTGTGGGCTGATCGGGACTGTCGTGGCGAAATTGCGGTGTCCCGAACAGCTGGATGACACATGGAAGGTCCCCTACCTTCCTCCTGTGTGTCCGATCACCGAATGACTGCTCCATGCCTGAAATCCAGACATGAGCAGTCAAGCGGCAGAATCAGTGATCAATGTTATCCTATGGGATAACAATGATCAATGTAAAAGATCAGTGTGTGCAGTGTTATAGCCACCTATGGGAGCTAAAACATTGCAAGAAAAAAGTCAAAGATTATTTGACCCATTCCCTAATAAAAGAATCACCCCCCTTTTCTCATTTAAAAAAAACTGTAAATAAAAATAAACATGTGGAAATGTCCGAATTATAAAAATATTGTTAATTAAACCGCACGGTCAATGGCGTAAGCGCAACAAAAATTCCAAAGTCACTTTTTAGATCATGAAAATAGCAATCAAGTCTGATCAATACAAAAATGATACCCCTAAGACTTCAGATCATGGCGCAAAAAATGAGCCCTCATACCGCCCCATACTTGGAGAAATAAGTTATAGGGGTCAGAAGATGACAATTTTAAACGTATACATTTTCCTGCATGTAGTTATGATTTTTTTCCACAAGTGCGACAAAATCAAACCTATATAAGTAGGGTCTCACTTTAATTGTATGGACCTACAGAATAAAGATAAGATGTCATTTTTACCGAAAAATGTACTGCATAGAAACGGAGGCCCTGAAATTTAATAACAAAATAATTTTTTTGTTTACATATTTGATATTGCCACATGGCTAACTGTCTGAACTATTAAAATTAGTGAATTATTAACATTTTATTTTAATAGTTCAGACAGTTACCCATGTGGCAGTATCAAATTTATGCTGGTTTCTGTACAGGATCATTAATAAAGATCCTGTACATCAACCGGCGTAAACATAAAAAAAACAAATTGCTGCTGTTTGGTCACATCACATGCTAGAAACTTTTAATATGGCCAGTGTACATTTTTCAAATCAGCTGAATTTTTTATTTTTTTGGGAATTTCAGACTGATATAATAATCGATTAGTTGTCGATTATTTTAATAATTGTTAGCTGCAGCCCTAGTATTTAAGTACTAGTACTCTTCCTCTACACTGAAGTGTATTTTTAAAAATGTTTTGGGAACAGTATACATTTTTTGGGAAAATACTTATGTTTGTACCTTTTTTTTTTTTTTTTTTTGTAGCTTTGGAGGGTGCATCATCTTGACCTTTTTCCTAAAAATGAGAAGAATTGAAAAATCTATTTGAATAAAATGTTATTAAAAAAAGAAGTGGAACTGCAATGTTAAATGGGCACTCCGCTGCCCTGCCTTCCGGCGCTCCGCTTGCAGCACGAGGGGGCGGCCTCAAACATGGAAGCCCACACACAGCATTCGGAGTAATAAACTTCCAGACGATGCGAGCGGAGCTCCGGAAGGCAGGGCAGAGGAGTACCCCTTTAACCCCTTGGGGACGGAGCCCATTATGACCCTAAGGACGGGAGCATTTTTTGCAAATCTGACCACTGTCACTTTAAGCATTAATAACTCTGGAATGCTTTTACTTATAAATTTGATTCCGAGATAGTTTTTTCGTGACATATTCTACTTTGTTAGTGGTAAATTTTCGGCGATACTTGCATCCTTTCTTGGTGAAAAATTCAAAAATTTCATGAAAAATTTGAAAATTTTGCATTTTTCTAACTTTGAAGCTCTCTGCTTATAAGGAATATGGATATTCCAAATAAATTATATATTGATTCACATATACAATATATCTACTTTATGTTTGCATCATAAAATTGATGAGTTTTTACTTTTGGAAGACATCAGAGGGCTTCAAAGTTCAGCAACAATTTTCCAATTTTTTGCAAAATTTTCAAAATCAGAATTTTTCAGGGACCAGTTCAGGTTTGAAGTGGATTTGAAGGGTCTTCTGGTTAGAAATACCCCATAAATGACCCCATTATAAAAACTGCACCCCTCAAAGTATTCAAAATGACAGTCAGCGTTTTAACCCTTTAGGTGTTTCACAGGAATAGCAGCAAAGTGAAGGAGAAAATTCAAAATCTTAATTTTTTACACTGGCATGTTCTTGTAGACCCAGTTTTTGAATTTTTACAAGGGGTAAAAGGAAAAAAATCCTCTTAAAATTTGTAACCCAATTTCTCTCGAGTAAGAAAATACCTCATATGTGTATGTCAAGTGTTCGGCAGGTGCACTAGAGGGCTCAGAAGCGAAGGAGCAACAATGGGATTTGGGAGAGTGAGTTTTTCTGAAATGGTTTTTGGGGGGCATGTCCCATTTAGGAAGCCCCTATGGTGCCAGGACAGCAAAAAAAAAAAACACATTGCACACTATTATGGAAACAACACCCCTCAAGGAACGTAACAAGGGGTACGGTGAGCCTTAACACCCCACAGGTGTTTGACAACTTTTTGTTAAAGTCGGATGTGTAAATGAAAAAAAAAAATTTTTCCACTAAAATGCTGGTTTTTCCCCAAATTTTACTTTTTTACAAAGGGTAATAGGAGAAAATGCCCCCCAAAATTTGTAACCCCACTTCTTCTGAGTATGGAAATACCCCATGTTTGGACGTCAAGTGCACTGCGAGCGAACTACAATGCTCAGAAGAGAAGGAGCGCCATTGAGCTTTTAGAGAGATAATTTGTTTGGAATGGAAGTCTGGGGCCATGTGGATTTACAAAGCCCCCCGTGGTGCCAGAACAGTGAACCCCCCACATGTGACCCCATTTTGGAAACTACACCCCTCACGGAATGTAATAAGGGGTACAGTGAGCATTTACACCCCACTGGCGTTTGACAGATCTTTGGAACAGTGGGCTGTGCAAACAAAAAAATTAAATTTTTCATTTTCACGTACCACTGTTCCAAAAATCTGTCAGACCCCTGTGGGGCGTAAATGCTCACTGTACCCCTTATTACATTCCGTGAGGGGTGTAGTTTCCAAAATGGGGTCACATGTGGGTATTTATTTTTTTGCATTTATGTCAGAACCGCTGTAAAATCAGCCACCCCTGTGCAAATCACCAATTTAGGCCTCAAATGTACATGGTGCACTCTCACTCCTGAGCCTTGTTGTGTGCCCGCAGAGCATTTTACGCCCACATATGGGGTATTTCCGTACTCAGGAGAAATTGCGTTACAAATTTTGGGGGTCTTTTTTTCCCTTTTACCTCTTGTGAAAATAAAAAGTAAAGGGCAACAACACCAGCATGTTAGTGTAAAAAAATTTTTTTTTTTTACACTAACAGGCTGGTGTAGACCCCAACTTTTCCTTTTCATAAGGGGTAAAAGGAGAAAAAGCCCCCCAATATTTATAGTGCAATTTCTCCCGAGTACGGAAATACCCCATGTGTCCCTAAACTGTTTCCTTGAAATACGACAGGGCTCCAAAGTGAGAGAGCACCATAGGCATTTGAGGACTAAATTGGGGATTGCATAGGGGTGGACATAGGGGTATTCTACGCCAGTGATTCCCAAACAGGGTGCCTCCAGCTGTTGCTAAACTCCCAGCATGCCTGGACTGTCAGTGGCTGTCCGGAAATGCTGGGAGCTGTTTTGCAACAGCTGGAGGCTCCGTTTTGTTAACACTGCTGTACAATACGTTTTTCATTTTTATTGGGAGGGGACAGTGTAAGGGGGTGTATATGTAGTGTTTTACCCTTTATTATGTGGTAGTGTAGTGTTTTTAGGGTACATTCACACTGGCGGGTTACGGTGAGTTTCCCGCTAGGAATTTGCGCTGCGGCGAAAAATTGGGGCAAACCTCCAGCTGTTTCAAAACTACAACTCCCAGCATGCACGGTCTGTCAGTACATGCTGGGAGTTGTAGTTTTGAAACAGCTGGAGGCACACTGGTTGGAAAATACTGAGTTGGGTTCTGTTACCTAACTCAGTATTTTCCAACCAGTGTGCCTCCAGCTGTTGCAAAACTACAATTCCAAGCAAGTCTGATCACAGAGGGGAATGCTGGGAGATGTAGTTATGCAACAGCTGGAGGTACGCAACTACAACTCCCAGCATGCCGAGACAGCTGTTTTCTTTGTGGGCATGCTGGAATTTGTAGTTTTGCAACATCTGGAGTGCTACAATTTAGAGACCACTGAACAGTGATCTCCAAACTGGACCTCCAGATGTTGCAAAACTACAACTCCCAGCATGCCCAGACAGCAAACAGCCTGTGTGGGCATGCTAGGAGTTGTAGTTTTGCAAGATCTAGAGGGCAGTATAGAGATCACTGTGCAGTGGTCTCTAAACTGCAGACCTTCAGCTGTTGCAAAACTACAAATTCCAGCATGCCCACACAGCAAACAGCTGTCTAGGCATGCTGGGAGTTGTAGTTTTGCAACATCTGGAGGGCTACAGTCTAGAGACCACTATAGTGGTCTCAGACTGTAGCCCTCCAGATGTTGCTAGGCAACTACTCACCGCTTCCGTCGTATCCGGGAGCCGTCCTCTTCTGCCGCACGCCGCCGCAGATCTCCGTCGCTCCGCTGCCTCTGGAGGGGTAAGTGGACTCCGGCGCCGCTCCTCTTCGTTTTCCCCGTTCTGCCCCGCGTATTGTGGGAGGGCAGGACGGGGAAAACAAAAAGTAAACCACCAATTGCAGAGATAGGAGGGGTGGCAACTCTGCCACCTCACTCCTATCGCTTTAGGGGGATCGTGGGTGTCTTAGACACCCGCGATCCCCCTTCTATTTTGGGTCACCATAGACCCGTAATGACCCGGAATCGGCGCAAATCGCAAGTGTGAATTCACTTGCGATTTGCGCCGATCGCCGACATGGGGGGGTCTAATGACCCCCCTGGGCATTTGCACGGGGTGCCTGCTGATAGATATCAGCAGTCACCCCGGCCCGGTCCCCGCCCGGCGGGGGCCGAAATTCCCACGGGCGTATGGATACGCCCTTCGTCCCCAACAGGTTAAAAGGAAAAACTTAGATTGTGGTGGGCTATCCAGCACTTGTTCTGGGCTTGGTGTCTAAAGTGTTTTTTGGAAAAAATTGATTATAAATGGTAGGCCATCTTAAACATTCAACATTCATGGCAATACATACCCCAAAAAGACAGGCTGAAATAATGCTATGTGGAGACGACCTCTTTAGCAACCGATGTGGGGGGAAAAAAAATGAAGGAAAAAATATATCACAAATACAAATAACCAAAATACATTCAAAAGGATAACATCTAGGTTCAATACATATTTGGCTTGATTAGAGAAACAAAAAAAAACTGTATATACTGTTATGCAATGAACAAGTTCCAAAAAACATATGCACATAGATTTATGCAAACATGTCCAGCTTAAAAATTTGCACTGTTGCCCATAGCAACCTGTACACACTATAGAAAGGTTAAATTATGGCTATGCAATTCTGCAATAAAAAATACTCCAAAATTAATTTAATCAAGAAACAGGAAAAAGCAATAAACATATGCAAATATTGGTAGAAAATTGTATTCATTGCATGGCTGATTAATATTGTATTTTTTGACATATGTTTTAAAGAAATACATACTCTACCTACTATGGCCATGTGCAGTAAAAATATTTTGAAGCAAACTACAATCTGAAATTTTTACAAATATAACCATGAAAGGTTAAAAAAAGTAAAATACTAGAGAGAGAAGGAGTGATTGAGACCATATGCAACCTAATTACAGTGAATAAATCACATACCGCAGAAAATTATATAAATACATCAAACATATGCATTAAATGCTTTATAAAAAAAAATATATGGTGCAGTTATGCAAAAAAAAATTTACAAAATGCTAAAATTAATAAAGTCACTCAGAAGTAGAAACACATAGAAAGGGGTTAAATGTATGAACAACAAAGGGTTAAACACTACCAGGAAGAAAATGGTGCATATATACACTTACTTGCAGGCCCAAAATGTCAGATGGGGTGTAATGATGGTTTCACTTAATGGCTGCAGAAAAAGGAGCTCTCTGGGCTTGAGGAAGAAGGGAGGGCGTTTCCCAGCATGTTCCAGAAGGTAGGTGGGGCTTTTGGATCGCTATGCGCATGTGCAAAAATAGACACCGGATTCAGAAAACCGTACACATGTACAGTTCTCAGACTACATGTTAAAAATAAAAAAAACTATCCAGTTAGAATATGTTTTGGACCCGGACACGATCATAGTAGACCATGGTTATGAGTACGGGGGGGGAACACAAAAAAAGATGAATTACAAAACTGATATAACCATATACGGTACATAATGTGGTATACGGTTTTTAATGTTAGGTCAATGGACATGGTCTCGGGATGTTGCCCCATAGCCTCTCTATTTGTCTGTGACGGATACATTATGAGAGGCTATGGGGCAACATACATTCATTTAAGTGTGGTGATCGAAAGAAAAATTCCACTAACCAGGTTTTACCTTCAAGTTCATTCCACAGGTTCTTTCTGTCCCATTAATGAAGGACACATGTGCACCCACCATATATAGGATGCACATTCACTATTATCCACACTTTCCTACTGAGGAAGGGGTCGTTTTTAGCACCCTGAAACGTGTCTAGGCAATTACCTTGTCTGAACAGAGCGCCATTTATATGCACTACCTTGATTTAAGCCGGCACGGAAGAACGCAATACAAACCACCTGCTGCATTAACCAACAACTCTCTCTCACCAAGTGCACCGCAAGCCTGCTGCCTTTACCATCAGAACCAATCGAGAGTCAGATACCTGCACTGGTGTTTGCCAACACCACGGACCGCACACGAGGGAGCCCCTTGCTGGAGCCCTCCATCAGCCCGGGCATCCAAGCCGGAACCATCGCGGAGATCACATCGCTTGCATCCATCAGCCCGTTGCAGTGCGGGACCAGCAGCCACGGTGAGACAGAGCCATTTATTTGTCTAAAGACTGTGGGCAATACATCATAAGTTAACATAAAAGTGACTTTGCTATTTCCATCATTAGTACTGAATTACCAGACTAACGGTCCATTCCGGACCATTGACAATCAGGATCTGCAGATATTTTTTCAAATTAGGTAGTTGCTCTCCATATATCTTATTCATTCTGTCATTAGGGCCCAATGACAGTTTGATAATGATAATGCTCTGATAATTTTATCATCAAGTCTTTTACCTATGTAATGGTTGGCTTTGAAAAAATGCTAATTAATAAAAAAAAACTGTCTGCAAATATATTCATTGTGTACCCAGTAGGGTGATATTCTTGAGGTGTGGTCAATCTTTGTTTTTGATCTTTTTCCCATTGGATCGGTGGGGATCGATCTTCTAACCACATTAACCTCGAATACCTGGTTGTGAGCTGCACACACATTTTCTCTAATTTACAAATCTGTTCAACTTTTTTTTTTCAAATAAACTGGTTCCAATGTAAGGGCTCATGTACACGGGATGATACTGCACTGAATATATAATTGAGAGGTGCACAGAAGTGAACACACTTTTTCATGGGAGGAAGACCACAAGTAGCAACAGACCGCCCATCGCCCCCTGCCCCTGCCCCCCCCCCCCCCCCCCCCGTTTCCTTACCAGACACCTATTTTTCAAGCACAAGTTTCTTCTCAGTCTGGTATTTGAATAATTTTTTCATATTATATATACACACACACATACCGTATATCTTAAACAAAAAAATTGATATTGGGGAAAAATTTTAAAAAAAAGTGCTTTAAATGGGCACTGTCGGATCCAAAAACTTATGTTGTTACTGGTGAAAATTAAAGACCTTTAGTAATATACTTATTTAATGTAATATTTAATAAAGAAAACTGCTCCTGAAAATCCCATCACTAGGGGACACTAACCAGTCCTGCAGCAGCCTCAAGCTTGTCCATGAGTCATGGACAAGAAATGACTTACAAGGCTGCATGAGCAGACTCACCAATCACCTCCCACCACCAAAAGGGAGGGACACGCCCCCTTCCCCTGAGAGGATTTATAACATTGTAAGCGAATGAAAAGTGGGATTTTTATAATAAATATAGGTGTTAGATACATAAAATTAGATGTACATGGTCAGGGTTAGATACGGAATAACTTTTTGTGGGATCCAACTGGTACACTTTCATTTTATTTTATTAATAGCACAAAGTGCCACTGAAATACCATTTAAAATTGTGTCCCCCTTTCCTTTATGGTTGTTTCCATATAGGGAGAGCAGGGGCAGCAGTGAATGATTGAATTGTTTTATTGCATCAACCATAGACCTGTAAAAAGACCTTTCAGGGGCACTGTCACTTTTTCCCTTTGCTGATCTGTAGGTTCAGTTCTGAATATCAAAAATAAGGAGACTGCCATGGAAGAGAGGAGTGTTCGAAAAGATGCAGAGCAATTCACCCAGTAAATCAGAGGCAGAGGGCACGTCACGTCGCGGATGGAGCCGTAGGTGGAAAGGCGGAGAATCGGGCGTTGGGCCACAGCCCAAAACGCTCCTATTATGCTTTTAAAACTTCATTTACTGATCAGCAGCAAAAGAATATTAAAGTGATTACAGAAGAAAAACTTTAAATATAATAAATGATGTAGCCAAACATGCTGGCATCTAATATCAGCCAATCAGAATATAGTGCTGGATATAACATTGGCAGTTATCAGGAACACTTCCTTCTTCTTTTGCTGCTCAGCAGTACACACAGATGAGTAAAAAATTTTCTCCTTTAATATTATTATTTTACCCTTGTTTCAATTAATTCTGTATATTTATATATAGAATTGTATTACATTTATTTATCTTAATTGTATACTGTTTATTTCCTTTAATAAATTGTATTTCATTCATTTATTATTATTTTTCTTTCTCTTTTATTCCCTATATATCCCTTTTTAGGTATTTAGTTTTATCCATATATATTTTCTTTCAATATTGATAGTCTATTACTCCTTGCTTATCCGTGCCTCCGTTGTCCCTTACATCCTTTTTCCTTTAATTGCGCCTTTCGCCATTCCGTTCATCCTCCCAGGTTATTAACATACGTTTATGTTCATACCCTACTTATTTTGATTACCTTCCCTTCCGATCCACCTCCGATCCTCTCCCCACGGTCGGCTCCAGTCTCCTGCGCGCGGACGCCTTATTTCAACTGCGCCACAGCCGACATCTTGTCTCTTCCGGGATTTCGGCTACGAGTCTCGCGAGATCTGCAGCAGAGTGGTCCTCACCTGTTGCGTCTGGCGGGAATCCTGTCACTCGTTTGAGGCGACAGTCGGATTCCCGTCAGGCAATTGTACTCTCCGCATATCCCGGTCTTTTAATATATGAAAACATATATTTAGTTATTCTTTCACAACATATTTAATTACTATATCATCTACTGCCATTTTCTGGTCAGTTTATATATTTTACACATAATTTCACCTCAGTGTTTCCAATTCTAGTGGATATTGAGATATAACTATCTGTATATATGTATATATGTATATATGTATATATGTATATATGTATATATATATATATATATATATATATATATATATAGAGATATAGAGATATAGAGATATAGAGATATAGAGATATAGAGATATAGAGATATAGATATAGATATAGATATAGATATATATAATTTTCCACTACCTGTTTCCCTCAGGTTATATATATTTTAACCTCCTGTCTTAAAAACTTGCATTTTTACCACTATCATCTCATAATGGATGTTTCTGAAGGAAACACTGTTAGAGAAGTTCGCCCACCATCTGTACTCTCTGAAAATGTTAACCATGATATTTTTCAATCCATGGTGGATAATTCTGTATCCCGCTCGGTACAATCAGCGGTCCAATCTGCTGTTGCGGTCCTTCAGGATAGTTTTTCTAAATCACTAGCCATGGTCCTGTCTCAAGCCGGTCCTTCCACAAATCCGGGACCTACTACTCCGTCAGAGGTATATTGGTCCCCTGTCACCTCTGTTTCTAAATTGGCCAAAGGCTTTCAGGCACCAAAGAAAGCGATATCTAAACGCCATCATGTTTCAGACGGCAAAGCTCCTTATAAAAAATCGTCTAAAGGAGCCCGCCAAGACACTCACCAGACTAGACCTAAGAAAGGTCATCATGACAGTGTTCCTAGCAAACACAACATACCCTCTGCCCAAGAGGAAGTTTGTTATAAAAGGGCTAAAAAATCCGCTAAGCGGACAAAACCAGACTCTTTTGTCGAATCCCATTCAGATGACTCAGATGAGTCTCAAGAAGTTATTAATATTATTGAAGAATCAGATTCTTCCTCGGCAGAAAGTGGGGAAATTGCCGATGACCCTGATAATCAGGATGATTTTATTGCCATCGACTCAGACCCGACTTATTTTGACCCCTCTTTGATTCACCATCCAAGATCGGGAGAATGGCTTCCTTTACCTAAGGTAGCTAAATTTCTCTCGGGCAGGGTTAATAAAGGTCTGGACAAATCCACCAGAAATAAATTGAAATCAGAATGCCCAAGGCCAACTCTTCCCCATAATTCATCCCTCACTCCGGAACTTGACCCAATCCTAACAAAATTCCTGATGAAATCGGGAAAGAACCCCAAAAAGGGGGTAGACCGGAGTTTTCGTTCGTGCCAAGACAAACTTATGGACCTCCTTGGCCCTCTTACCAAAATATTGGACATGGCAGAAGAAGCCTCTGCTTCTAATATACCCGTTAATACGGAGGTGTTATTGGGATGGGCACAACGTGCCATTTGTTTCTTCGGAAACGCAAATTCTTCTTTAACCACGGAGCGAAAACGCTCAATTCTATTAAAAATCGACCCCCAACTTACAAATCTTGCCTCAAATGACCCTGAAAAGCCCACTGAAGGCATGCTATTTGGGGAAGATTTTATACACCACATGGGGAAATATGTGGGCCTTTTCTCCTCCATTACCAAGGCCCAAAGTTCTCTTAAAAAAGTTTTTTCCCAACGGGTTTTCAATAGGGCCGGGAAAGGAAGGAGCCGCTTCCCCGGCCGTTCTCACCCATCCAGGACTATGTCCAGAGGCTCCTATCAATTCAACCAATACAACCAACCGTATACAAACACACCATCCATCCCTACCCCCTTCTTCCCCTATCGTGCAAGACCATGGCGTGCTAGAGGACAGCGTGGAGTACCCCGTGCGAAGACATCTTCAGGTAAGCCGTCCTGTTTCTTTCCCAGACATTCCATTAGGCGGAAGAATCATCCATTTTTTAAAAAATTGGACTATGATTACTTCCGACTCATGGATCCTAAATACTGTCTCGGGTTTTCTAATAGAATTTGTGTATCCACCTGTACAAATTGCACTTCCACATCCCATCACGTTTTCAACCTCAGATCAAATTCTGATCGATTCAGAGGTAAAAGATCTTATTGTAAAAAAGGCTATCATGTCTGTTCCGGTACATGCCCCAGGTTTCCTCAGCAATTTATTTCTTGTAAAAAAGAAAGACGGAGGTCACAGACCTGTAATCAATCTGAGACTACTCAACAATTTTGTTGTGTACAGACATTTCAAAATGGAAGGCATTCATCTCTTAAGAGACATGCTGTTAAAAGACGATTGGTTAGTCAAGATAGACCTGAAAGACGCTTACTTAACAGTTCCAATTCACCCTTCCTCTCAAGTCTTTCTTCAATTTCTTTGGAACAATCAGAAGTGGCAATTCACTTGCCTTCCGTTCGGCCTATCCTCGGCCCCATGGTGTTTCACCAAACTTCTGAAACCTATTGTCGCTCTGCTCAGAAGTCGAGGTGTCCGTCTCATCATCTATCTAGACGACATTCTCCTCATGGCGCAATCCAAATCCCTTCTTCTTTCTCACAGGGATTGGACTCTGTCTCTCCTCACCAACCTGGGTTTTCTTATCAACCATACGAAATCCATTCTTCAACCTTCTCAAGAAATAGAATTCCTGGGATTTCTGGTCGACACTCAGTCAACCACGTTGAGTCTTCCTCCCAAGAGATTGAAGACTATAAGGAAAGAAATTCGTCAACTTCTTCAGAAGGACCTGATTTCTTTGAGAGCTATTGCTCGGATAGTAGGTCTTCTTTCAGCTTCAATTCAGGCGGTTTTTCCGGCTCCTCTACATTATCGAGCCCTTCAACGCCTAAAAATTCAGCACCTGAGAGAAGGCCTAGGATATTCAGACGAGATTCGTCTATCCCCGGATGCCAGAGAAGAACTCCTTTGGTGGCTCTCTCACATCCAGATATGGAATGGGAAAACAATATTCAACCCCAATCCAGACATCATTATAGAATCAGATGCGAGTCTGTCAGGATGGGGAGCTCGATGCGACTCCCTCTCTACTGGAGGGAAATGGTCTCCTTCCGAAGCCACTCTACACATCAACTGCTTAGAACTTTTAGCTGGGTCCTTCGCTCTAAAGAGCTTTGCGAAGAATTTATCTCATTGCTGTGTTTTACTTCGCATGGACAATATATCAGCGGTCCAATATATAAATCGGTTAGGTGGTACAACTTCCAAAGCCCTTGCCGACATTGCCAAAGATTTCTGGCATTTTTGTCTCGACAGACACATTACTTTGAAGGCGGAATACCTTCCGGGAATCTCCAATTCCATCGCAGACTGGAACTCCCGATACCTTACGGACTTCAGCGATTGGAAACTTCATCCAGAAGTTTTCAAACATGTCAACCTACTATGGGGCCCTCTCTTCCTCGACATGTTCGCTTCACGTCTGAATTACCAAATACCACAATATTTCAGTTGGAAACCAGATCCAGAGGCTCTGGGGGTAGATGCTTTCCTCCAATTTTGGCCTCCACAAATACTCTATGCCTTTCCTCCTTTCAATCTTATTCCTCGAGTTCTTCTTCAAACTTCGCTACGGAAGTCAACTATGGTCCTCATCACACCTTGGTGGCCCACTCAATCATGGTTCCCTCAACTTCTACGTCTCTTAATAGATTACCCCCGGATTCTTCCGTCCTTTCCAGATCTTCTTCAAGATCCTCTTGGCAATTCCCACCCTCTGATCTTGTCAGATCAACTCATCCTTATTGCTTGGCTAATATCGGGAATTCCGGAACGACCTCTTCATTTTCTTTCACAACTAGGGATCTCCTATCAGACGCTTGGGCTCCAGGTACCAGATCTGCTTACAGATCAGCCTGGAAAGTTTGGGTTCGTTGGTGCTCTCAACGGGATCTGGATCCCTTACAAGCATCTGTATCTGACATCTTAAATTTTCTTTCTGCTTCCTTTGATACGGGAAAGGCGTATAGAACGATTAATCTTTATCGTTCAGCTATTTCTGCCACACATCCTCTCATTGACTTCGTCCCAGCAGGTAAACATCCTCTTGTGTGTAGACTTTTGAAGGGCATACGTTTCCGTCGCCCTCCTTTACCCAAATACAATTCCACCTGGGATGTCAATCTCATACTTGATCTATTTTTATCCTGGGAAGATAATGATTCCCTATCCTTAAAATTTCTCTCCTTCAAACTCACTGTTCTTCTTTGTCTTATATCTATCAAACGCATTTCCGATGTTAGGGCTTTAGATATATCTAGGATGCAATATTCACCCGAAGGTGTAATATTCACTGTTTATCGTCGCACCAAGACTAATCTTCATTCGGTCTTCTATCCTGCATTTCCTCATCAACACAAACTCTGCGTGGTACGTTGTCTACGTTCTTATGAATTAAGGACTCAATCCTTAAGATCTTCTTCATCTTCTCAGCTTCTTATTTCCTTTTGCAGACCCCACAGAACTGTCTCCTCCACTACCTTAGCCCGCTGGGTTAAATTAACTATGGGAATGGCCGACATTGATATATCTACTTTTGGCGCTCATTCTACCAGAGGAGCCGTATCCACTAAGTTATTTCAATCGGGTGCTACTCTCTCGGATATTCTTAAAGCGGCTAATTGGTCGTCTGACTCTACGTTTAAAACTTTCTATTTTAAACCCCAATCTCATGTCTCTATGACGCTTCTGTAATGCATGTTTTATATCTCCATGGTAATGCATTTTGATGTTAACTTATACCATATGTTACGCTTAGCTTTAAACTAGCATAATAGGAGCGTTTTGTCTTTTTATAAAATTGGAGATTTTCCTATCCTTGGTGAAGGAAAATATAGATTTTATTAAAGACAAAACGCGAGTATTATCCCACCCTAAGATCCCATCCCTGTAATTATTATTTTTCTTGCTTATATTTTCAGCCTCCTGATAAAGTTTCACGCCTGGTGGTCTTTACGATGTTCCAGAAGATCTTCCTCTGTTAAGAAGTTAATCCTGAGTTTTCCGGTCTACTATTTCCTCAAGTTGTGAACTGTTTTACCTTCGCTGCAAAGAAGAAGGAAGTGTTCCTGATAACTGCCAATGTTATATCCAGCACTATATTCTGATTGGCTGATATTAGATGCCAGCATGTTTGGCTACATCATTTATTATATTTAAAGTTTTTCTTCTGTAATCACTTTAATATTCTTTTGCTGCTGATCAGTAAATGAAGTTTTAAAAGCATAATACTCGCGTTTTGTCTTTAATAAAATCTATATTTTCCTTCACCAAGGATAGGAAAATCTCCAATTTACTGGCGAGTTGCTCCGCACATTTTCATTGTGCATGTATCTTCTTCTGACGTGCAGCACCACCCACAGGAGTGTATAGATTGCAAGCACCAGCTATGTTTATTGGAGGAATAATATGAACAGGTCATACAGTGACAGTGCCAGACTCTTCTGTCGTTACATAATGTAGAGGTACTTGTGCTTACCTGTTTTAAGCTGATGTGACATGTTTTTCAGCCATATTAATTTGTATTTTCTCATGATTTTCTGACTACATTTCCCGTGAGGCCTCTGCTTTTGCAAAGAGTGGATGGAGTCTCATCACTGCAATTCATGTAATGAGATCTAATTACCTGGCTAGATGCCAACATCCTGAACTGCTGAGACTTATAAGTGGGTTGGGGTCAGTTCACATTATGTACAGTTTTGATGTGTTTCTTTTATTCAACGTATGGTTTTTACAGAAACCTTGCCATGATAAAGTGAGGGTTTTATTAAGATTTGAAGTCATTTGGCTATGTTCACACATTTAGTTTTCACTGTATCTAACGTTTAACTGTGTGTGTGTGATTTCTTTCCCAAAATTGCTGTAAATTACCATGATTTGAGCAACTACGGTAAAAAACCTTTTTGCCACAATTCTGGGAAAATCATGTCAAAACTGCAACATAGGGAGACTACCTTAGCGGAGGTATTTTAGCTACTATATATAAATCCTGATCCCATAGAGAAAGCAGCAGTATACAGAGAGCTGGAAGGGGTCGGGTAGGTGATGTTATCTGACCCAGGACAGACCACTTCTTGAGACAAAGCCATGTAATTTCCTGGTGGTTTGAATGCTGGTACCCAGTTACAGTAATGAAACACATGGTTGCAGTGTGCATGACATTGGATTGCTTTTGAAGATACATTACTATGTGATAAGAAATCCCTGCATGACTGGGTACTGATCACATACATCAACTTTCTTCCAGCCTGGAAGCAGGTGAGGAAGCTTTTGTGCTTTGGTCCATTTATTTATTATTTATTTTTTATAAACTTTATACTGGATTTGTCAGATCCCTTCACCTGGCAAATATTTCATTTCATCCTTCTAATCCAAAATACCTTCTATACGATCCCATCAAGCTGAATGACGTCTGCTTACCTCTTATCAAGTTTTAAATAAAGTTAAACATGTAATATAAAGAAACTGCAATTTACTCTGCAAAAGCTGTAATGGTTTACAATATAACTTTATTCATGTTTAAGGTTCATGTCATAGATATACATACTACTGTAAAAAGATTAGAGATCTGCCCTAACACCAACTCCAGGTCCTGGTGGGGGTGCTGTCAGAGAGGTTAGTCCCCCACTGGGCTCACATGAGAATCTGCCATTTCTGAAAAACAAAAAAAAGTTTTGTGGGGGTTTTCACATACATACGCCATGAAAAATGCCATCCAACATTTTGCAAAGTCAATATACAGGGGAAGAGATGACATTAAAAATGGTCTTACATTTCAGATAGCTCATTTCCCTGACAAGTGTCTCTCTGAATGCCCACATACCTATGCCACAATGTGCGGCTGTACTCTGGGATCTATGGGGGAGATTTATGAAAAAACTGTGCAGAGAAAAAAATTGCCCAGTTGCCCATTGGATCATATTTCAGAGGTCTCTTTAAAAATGAAAGAAGCGTTCTGATTGGTTGCTATGGGAAACCTTTCCTCTGGACAGGTTTTGATAAGTCTCCCTCTGTGGCTAGCGGTATTAAGCAATGTTCATAAGCCACACAAAGTCGTGCAATGGTCATTTAAAGAGTACCTGTAATCAAACCATATTTTCTTAACTACCTCACATTATATTCCCTAACTACTCCTAACACCCCTCCTGTGCTTAAAAAATGTTTCCGAGCATTAAAAAGCTCTGTATCATACCTTTCTCCTTGCTCATATTATGTGAGCTCCCGGCAGGAGAAAGTGGGCGTTCCCCAGCAGACATGACATCACTGAAGCCTTGAAGACTTGCAGCAGGGAACAAAACAGAGCCCTCTATTGATTTTCAATGACATTAAAACATAAAAGGTTGAGAATTTTTACAGCAGGTAAATAGCAAAGTGTCTCTAACCCCTTAACGACCACGGACATATATTTATGTCCGTGGCCGGCTCCCGCAATCTAACGCGCGGTGACTGCGCTTCACATCGGGTCGGTCCCGGCATGTAACTGAAGCTGGGACCCGGAGGTAATTGCGCGCGGTAGAGATTGCGGTGCCACGCGCTACTAACCCCTTTAGACGCGGCGTTCAAAGTTGAACGCTGCGTCTAAAATGAAAGTAAAACCTTCCCAGCTGCTCAGTGGGGCTGATTGGGACCAGCTAGGACACGAGCGGAGGGTCACTCACCTTCCTCCAGCGCTTCCCGCTACCCTATGGGGGGGGCTAACACATTGAAAAAAAAAAAAAAAGTATAAAAAATAAAAGGTGATTTAACTCTCTAATAAGTCCAAATCACCCCCCTTATCCCCATTTAAAAAAAATGTAAATAAAAATAAACATATGGTATCGCCGCGTGCGTAAATGTCCGAAATATAAAAAATAAAAATACCATTAAAACAAACCGCAGGGTCAATGGCGTACGCGCAACAAAATTCCAAAGTCCATAGTAGTGTATTTTGTCACTTTTTATATCATGGAAAAAAAATCGATCAAAGTAAAGTAACAATATAAGAATGCAAAGTAAGTATACAAGGTAAGTATAGATAGCAAGCCGCAGACAGAGGAGCAGCTGGGTATAGCAATGCAGGACAGGACCACCGCTGAGGAAGTGACCTTGGTGTGACGGAACGCGTGGGGTCCAGTGGTCCTGTCCTGCATTGCTATACCCAGCTGCTCCTCTGTCTGCGGTTTGCTATCTATACTTACCTTGTATACCTACCTTGCATTCTTATATTGTTATAGGCAATGTTACTTTTCTTTGGTTAAGTGTATTGCATGTTTTGCACCTTTTAGTAACAGCGTTGTTGTTATTCTTATTAATCACTGCAGGACAGGACTTGGGGTGAGGGGGTTCATGGCCCCTCCCCGTGTTGTGCTTTGTCACTCTGGGTCTTTTTAAATGCTTTGAAATGTCCTTGTTCTCATCATTTTGTACAATAAAGATAATTCATTATTAAATATTCTGGGTGTGCACTAGAATACAGTGATGCTTTTTCTTTGACATTAATATTTTTGGGTTGGCCACAGATCCTCTAAGCAGCAGTACCAGATATTGTTACTGGGGAGATCTGTACATACAATACTATGAGAGGTACACGGATCAGCAATATTTCTCCCCTGAATTTAAAACTCACGACTCTTCCTCAGGATCTGCACTAGTATAGCTCTCACAAACTCCTGATCAGATGTTTAAAGGAGCCCATGGCACTAATACTGGTACAATACATATTTTTCATAGCAGCTTTTCCTTAGCAAAAATACATAAAAAAAAAAAAGAAAACATGACCCCGGTTTTGTTTTACACTGTAAATGACATAATACATTGAAGAAAAAATGTTAAATAACTTAAAGTATTTGCTGATAATATGGGATGTGGGTTGGGTGCCTCTACACAATCTGACATTGTCCAATTAGGGTTAACCGAATAACAGAGCAACAACACAATGTAGAGTTCTAAGAAAAGGTTATATTATAAAAGAATACAAGTCCTCTAACATCTTATCAAAACTTGTGTAAAGGTAAACCAACCAGATCGCTTCTTTTATTTTTTTTAGAGGAATTTTAAAAAATAATATCTGATTGGTTGCTATAGACAAGGTCAACTTTTCGTTTGCACGGGTTTTGATAAATCTCCCCCATATGTGTACCTATCACTTAAAAATACACTTTTGACTTGTCCAGCTTTTAGTGCCAAGACCCCCACTGATCCGGAGATTATGCAACAATCCCTGCTCATTCTCCTTATTGATGGGCATCTCACCACTGACACCCTGACCAGTCAAAACATGTTTAAAGAGTTAGGTTTTGTTTTTTTTACACTTTACCTCAATTCTATAAGACAATACACTGTTACATGTACATATAAAATGCAAAAATATTCCTAACATATCCCTAATTTTTCCAGACAGCCAGAAGCTTTTCTTGGGTCCTGGGCTATACATATAAAATCATCACACCCAGCAACCCCAATGCTAGATCTACCAGGCAGGTGTCCCCTTCCATTTGTAAGTAATGTGGTCAAACAGAAGGGGTTAATTGCCGGGTCTTTCTACTTGGTTATTACTGGACAAGTGCCACAGCTAATGTTGGAGGCAAAAAGGCAGGAAGAGAAGCAAACACTGTATGAGGAGGAGGAAGGCGGTCATTGAAGTCTGTGTGGAAAGTGGCACAGTCTAGAAAACCATGAATAGTCAGTGCTGTGAGGGGAAAGTGGTTAAAGGGGTACTCCACTGGCCAGCATTCAGAACTAAATGTTCCAAACACTGGTTTCACGCTGTGGGGGTCAGCCACACCCCTCATGATGTAACGACCACGCTCCCTCAATGCAAGTCTATAGGAGGGGGCGTGACGTTCCCTCCCATAGACTTGCATTGAGGGGGCATGGCCATGACATCACGAAGGGTGTGGCCGACCCCCGCAGTGCGAAAACAGCGTTCGGAACATTTAGTTCCGAACGCTGGCCAGTGGAGTACCCCTTTAACGAACTAGGGCTGCAAGTCAGATTCTGACATAGGCACAACAGAAATGCAGTTTGGATCATGTTCAGTCTACCGTTTACAAAATGTAAAGGAAATAAGATAACTGGCTAAAATAGTGCAAATCCACTGGAACAGTTGACTGTGAAAATTAAGTCTCACACTATGGCCCTGATTTACTAAGAATGAAGTATATAGTTAATAGTTACACAGTATTTAGGTTTCCCTACATTTTGCACTTCTCCCTATGTTTTTTGTTTTTTTAACACACTCTTATCTGTCTGGTTTTCCTCAGCTCAAATCCACCACGTTTTCTGTGAAAACCTTAGCAAATATATTGGGTTTTTGTGAAACTGTCGGGGACACGCCCCCTTTTCAGTAACTACGCCATTTTTCGGATTTTCTCAGCAAAATGGAGAGTTGGTCAGGGTTTTTTTTTTTTTTTTTTTTATCCCTGCCCAGAGATACGCCTAGTGGAGTTTCCATCTGTAGCGTTGCTGTGTCCATAGACAGCAATGCGTTATATTTCTAACCCCTGGAGGTAATGTGACTAATGTAACGTAGCAGGATTCTGCGGTCACTGCGTCTCAGTGCTCAGGCAAGGCCAGCTGCTGCTATCAGTAGTGGGACCTCATGGTCCCCCAGGACTCTTCTATTCAAGCAAGCCTACGACCTTCACTAATCCTGCTGATGTAGGAATGGTTTTTACCACCTACTGTTTTCTTCCCCTCTCCTTATAGGTTGTAAGCTCTTGTGGGCAGGGCCCTCTCCCCCTCTGTGTCAGTCAGCAAGTTAATTTGTGTAATGCTCAATCTTCCCATGTTAGGGTTATGTATTGTTACCATTATCTTATGTAAAGTGCCCTGAAACCAAGGGCGCATATAATAAATAATGTTGGACATTAGCGATCATGCGGATGTCCATCATTAATCCTTCAGATGCCATGATTAATACTAGGGATCAACCGATAACTTATACCGATATTCCAGTATAAAGTTATTGGCTATTTACCCCCCGGCACCGCAGATCAATGATTTAAAGCGGGCGCTTCAAATCTATGAAGTGCAGCAGCTTTTGCGGGGCCAGAGACTGCCACCACCCGCTTCTCTCTGCCTGCCTGTCCTGGGGTCCTCCCTAGTCCAACCACCACCGCTGCCCCATTGCCTCCCCCATCCCCGGGTTCCGCGCTACTTCTGGCTCCGACAGCGTCCTTGGTTGTGACGTCGCGTTGAGAGAGTCACTCGTCATTGCGACGCGCGGGATGTCGCAGGAGCCAGAA
Source organism: Hyla sarda (assembly GCF_029499605.1). Classification (NCBI taxonomy): domain Eukaryota; kingdom Metazoa; phylum Chordata; class Amphibia; order Anura; family Hylidae; genus Hyla; species Hyla sarda. Next base: position 258,393,711 of record NC_079193.1, read on the forward strand.
GTAGCGTGGACCCCGAGCCCCGGGAACAGGTAATTATAAAACCAGGGATGGGGGAGGCAATGGCCCAGCGTCTCTGGGCGGTCATTATCAGCATGGTAATTGCCAATACCGATAATGTCCAAAATCGTGAATATCGGCCAAACCGATAATCTGACGATCCCTTAATTAATACTGATCATGACATCAAAAGTATCTGCGGGCCTTGGGGACAGCACAACCGCGGGTATCCAAAGAGTAAAGATGGCGGACGGATGTCTCCTTACCTCCTCCATACCGCTCTTGCAAGATCCTTTAGGACACTCTTCTCGGAAAACAGAGCGTGTCAAACTCTGCATGAAGTGGCGGCTGGCAAGCCCCCTCTGTATATCTCCATAGGAAAGCCAGTCATTGCCCCATAACCTCTGAGAACGTCACCCAGGTAACAAAATATGTAGGGGGGGGGGGGCGCACCATTAAAGTGTTTTTACTACAGCACAATACACTAAATATCCCATGACACACTGCAGGGGTACTGTAAATAAATTGTATGCTTGGATAGCGACAATGACCATATGAATGGACCTTAGTGTAGAAGTGCTGGGTTTTTAACTCTTTTTCTTAGCTCATATTATATCTATTGAATAAAAGTTGTGTTACAAGCTATAGTGGGGGAAAGAAGTGGATTTGTACACACTGTCTCCGACGGAGTTGGTTTAAACAATATAACGCGTTTTATATCCACCCCTCGTTTCAGTTTTTTTAAGGTACCACAGGAGGCAAGCAACCAACGGGGCTAAGCTACCTACATAAAGGGACCTACATACAGAGGATAAACTACCTACAGAAGGGTTTTACTTACAGGGGCAAGCTACATACAGGGGGGCACCAACCTAATGGGAAGAAAAAAAAACAAAACACCTACTGAAGCAACCTACCTACCCCTCACCACCAACCAGCTTACCTACCCACTTTACTGTACCTAAACAGCAAAAGTATTTCTGTTTGGGACCCTATTGGTGGGAAAAGGGAAGGAGGATTCTGAAAAAGTGCAGCACCTAATAGTCATGATGGCCCGGGCGACAGAAAAGAAAAGGGAAAGCATATAGCAGCACTTCATAGCCAACAGATATATAGGTCCAAGTTTCCCAACCAGGGTACCTCCAGCTGTTGCAAAACTACAACTCCCAGTATGCCCGGACAGCCAAAGGCTGTCCGGGCATACTGGGAGTTGTAGTTTTGCAACAGCTGGAAGCACCCTTGGACACATTGATATAGGTATTGTAAATTGGTAGGGGTGCCCAACAAATAATTTTTCCCCCCCCAAGGAGTGCGGCTGTAAATGTTTAGGAAAAACCGCTCTATATACACAGCCAACTTGCTTTTCCTACTGCCTGGGTGCACTATTGACTCATTATCACTCTCCTAAATCCTTCTCTTTTGACGTGTTCACCAACACAGAACTGCAGATACCATAAAGAGGGTATCCGCTCCCCAAGTGGATTCTTTTACATTTGGAAAAGTGAAGTGCAGTTTTCATTGTTTTGATCACTTTTCCATATTACAAACACTCCAGGATCATCTCTGGGGGGTTTGTAATATTGAACACTTGTGTCAGGGGCGAGCCTTACTTATACCTTCTATGTCACTTACAACCATATTAATCACTGTAAGGGTAGCTACAGCCAACAACATAGAAACATAGGGGGGAGATGTATTATCTTATAGACTGACCAACTGACAGTAGTAAGAAACATATGATCATGCTAAACTTTTGACTTTAAAAGCTACCTAAGCTACCTAACTCCAAGCTAAATCATTGTTAAGTCACCACGAACGGCCCCATACAAGTAAAAGTGTACATGTCTGTTACCTTGGTCCAGGATTAGGAACTTTTCCAGCCTTCAAGTCATCAATGATACTTTCGATATCCTTTGGCAACAGATCCTCCTGAAAGATTATTAGGTACTCGCATTAATATATTCCACAAACATGTCAACATTCAACTATATTGCACAGATCCTACAAGTTTAAGTACTCCGGTGGAAAACTTTTTTTAAATTTTTTTTTAAAATGAACTGGTACCAGAAAGTTAAACAGATTTGTAAATTACTTGTAACCCCTTAAGGACCGGGGGTTTTTCCGTTTTTGCATTTTCGTTTTTTCCTCCTTACCTTTAAAAAAATCATAACTCTTTCAATTCAATTTTGCACCTAGAAATCCATATGATGGCTTATTTTTTGCCCCACCAATTCTACTTTGTAATGACATCAGTCATTTTACCCAAAAATCTATGGCGAAACGGAAAAAAAATTCATTGTGAGACAAAGTTGAAAAAAAAAAAAAATTAAAAACGCCATTTTGTAAATTTTGGGGGCTTCCGTTTCTACACAGTACATTTTTCGGAAAAAATGACACCTTATCATTATTCTGTAGCTCCATATGATTAAAATGATACCTTACTTATATAGGTTGGATATTGTCATACTTCTGGAAAAAATCATAACTACATGCAGGAAAATTTGTACGTTTAAAATTGTCATCTGACCCCTATAAACTTTATTTTTCCGCGTATGGCGCGGTATGAGGGATCATTTTTTGCGCCATGATCTGAAGTTTATAGCGGTACCCTTTTTGCATTGATCGGACTTATTGATCGCTTTTTATTCATTTTTTCATTATATAAAATGTGACCAAAAAATGCACTATTTTGGACTTTGGAATTTTTTTAGCGCGTACGCCATTGACCGTGCGGTTTAATTAACAATATATTTTTATAATTCGGACATTTCCACACGCGGCGATACCACATGTTTATTTACACCGTTTTTTTTTGTTTTTTAAATGGGGGTGATTCAAACATTTATTAGGGAAGGGGTTAAATGATCTTTATTCACTTTTTTTTGCAGTGTTATAGGTCCCATAGGGACCTATAACACTGCACACACTGATCTATTACATTGATCACTGGTTTCTCATAAGAAACCAGTGATCGATGATTCTGCCGCTTGACTGCTCATGCCTGGATCTCAGGCACTGAGCAGTCATTCGGTGATCGGACAGCATGGAGGCAGGTAGGGGCCCTCCGGCTGTCTTGTAAGCTGTTCTGAACAGCTCCCTGAGCTAACCGGCATGGTTTCACTTTCACTTCAAAGTTGAACGTCACGTCTAAAGGGTTAATAGCGCACAGCGATCAATGTTGCGCGCTATTAGCCACGGGTCCTGGCCGTTGTTAGAGGCCGGGCACGACCCGCTGTGGCCCCGCATTATAGAACGGGAGCGGACTCAGGACATACAGATACGCCCTGGGTCCTTAACAGGTTTAAAGTATTAATCCTTCCAATACTTATTAGCAGCTGTATGCTACAGAGGAAATTATTTTCTTTTTGAATTTCTTTTTTGTCTTGTCCACAGAGCTCTCTGCTGACACCTCTGTCCGTGTCAGCAACTGTCCAGAGCAGCATAAGTTTTCTATGAGAATTTTCTCCTGCTCTGGACAGTTCCTGATATGGGCATCAGAGAGCAGTGTGGACAAGACAAAAAAAAAAAAATTCAAAAAAAAACATTTTCTCTATAGCATACAGCTGCTAATAAGTACTGGAAGGACAAAAGGACAAATATTTTTTAATAGAAGTAATTTACAAATCTGTAACTTTCTGGCACCAGTTGATTTAAAAAAGTTTAAATGTTTTCCACTGGAGTACCCCTTTCAAGCATGGTGCATCAAGGTTGTATATTATAAAATCAACCTATTATTCCAAACCTTTATAAAAGTTTATCCTAGAAGAGGTTCAGATCATGACATAAAGAAGTGGGTTGAGAATGAAGTGGTTTTTTTTTTTGTTTGTTTTCTAAATGTTACCATAAGGTCAACTACAGCCAACCTGACTCCATACTCAGAGGGCATTTGGAAATAAAAGCAGTGAGCCTATTGGTAGCTGTAGATAACCAGATGTCATGTTACCACCTAGTAGGGAAAGTCCACTTGCTATTGTAAAGGAGACCTAAGGGTGAAGACTTCACACTAAATCGGTCTATAGGCAGCTACTGCAGTGGTGACCTCTGTTGGCTAAAATGAAGTACTACACATCATTAAATGGGTAGTCCATAATTTTTTACTCTTCAGCCTTTCAGACCATGATGAAAAGTTATAATACAGTGTAGTTTCCTTCTATTACCTCTGTACACCTCTCACTTTTTCATACACTGAACCCACCCCCAATAGTGCAAGTCTTTTTATTTTACTGTTAGGGGGCGTTCACACGGCCATCTGTCCCCGTTTTTTTTTTTATCCCTGTTTCGGTTCCGTTCTTGCAGGCTGCAAACTGGGATATTTTTTTTTTACAAATCAGTTTAGATCTGTTTGTACCCATCTGCACTAATTTCAGTTTTTTTTGACGGCAGAAAATCAGCCCATATTTATCAATCTGCCCGAATCCCTAAATTGTCTGGGTTTTTTTTTTCCCCATAACAAACAATAAGAGCTCAACTTTCACTTTACAAGAGCTTGTTAAGATATGAAAGTTGAGCTGTGATTGGTTGTTATGGTGGAGAAAAAAACCTGTCAATTAGGGTTTCAGGCAGATTGATAAATCTCCATTGTCTCTAGTTGCATAAAATGCTGGGAAATGTCAGAGACAAGAGAAGAATAAAAGACTTCACTACAGCACTTCCGGGTGAGAGTTCCATGCATGAAAATGGGACAAAGCGAAGAACAGAACTAATAGAAGCATATTACACAGATATAATTTATCCTTATATTGCAAATTATGACAAAAAGTCCTACAATGGACGAAATTGACAAGAATAATTCTAGATGGTCCACTTTATCTTTTGCTATAGAATTTCCTCTATAATGTGAAGGCATTGGGATATGCTTGAAGCAGATCCTAACAGTGATATTGCTGTAGAAAAAAAATAAACTAAAAAACTCGTGACACGCCGCAGAAGTACTACCTTAGGGGACATCCACTCTTTTCCAAAATTAGATGATCCCAAAAGCACTTGGTTAGAGAGGAGCTTCCCGAAGCGTAGTTTTGCTCGTGGTCACTGGCATCTTTGCTCTCACAATTTAAAAAGCTGCACGGTTACACTAGGCAGCTATACTCACCTTGTCAATCATTTCATTACTTGGTATACACTCCGATATGCCCTTGTGGGTTCTTTTACGTGGGCAAGATGATCAGCAGCCTTTTCACTCGTGTTCGAGAACATTTTTATTCAGTCCGTACTGGACATTGAGCTGCTCGTCACATTCCCCATATCAGAGAACACCACAATGGAGACTGTAATGTTCTATTGTTAACCCGCCTCGTAATGGCAGAGATCAACATTCTAACCTTCTCCAATGTGAAGCACGCTGGATTATTAAATTAGAAGCCTTAGGACCTGTCTGTCTTAATGATAGTAATGATTAAAGTTCCTTTTTATAATTCTTTGCTACATGCAAATACAAAACAATCCAGAAAATCTAAAAACGGCAATCAATCAATCGCACCTGTGAGGACATTATAATTATTCTACCCTCCACGCTCGCTTGTTGAGTGTTGGCAGACGAAGTGTGCTTGATACATGAAACGGATACCGTCCCATGCAGGCGCCCCTGTTTACCTGACCTATGTACCTGCGGAGTTCACTTGAATAAAGAAGTCTGATCCCGAATGGTGAGTGCGGCACTTCATTTTTATAGTGATGAGCGGCAGGGGTCATAATCCAATTTGTGATATTTTGCGAATATATGGACGAATATTCGTCCTGTTTGTGCATTTTGCTTATTCGTTCACTTTTTTCCCCCCATGCAAAATTCGTAATATAGTTAGCTGAAAGATATAATTGTACATGCGCACTATACGAATTTTATGTGGGCAACTTTGCTATTGGTTGCTAGGGGTGTTGATAACCTCTGACAACTGTATATGCATCATTCTCATTGGTCCACAAGCTAAGAGAAAAGAGGGATCAGTGTCCTCTTGAAGAGCCGATATTTGCATATACCAAATATTCGCGCTCCACACCGACTCACACAGTAAATAATATTTACTTTTTTATTTATTTATTTATTTTTTACACAGTACACATCATTGTGATGTGTACAGAAAAAAACAAAAAATAAATATTCGTCATAACGAATATATAGCACTATATTCTAAATATTCGTGAAATTGCGCAGTGACGATATTCGCGATAAAAATTTGCAGTTCAAATATTCGCACTCAACACTATTCATTTTCTTACCTCTGAATTGTGACATATGTTCTAAAGAAGCACCAACATCTCATTTTGTGCTCCTTACTGGATTGTAATGCAAGACAAAAAAAGGTATTCATATCTAAGAAGGTTTGATTACACAAAATGCCACTAATATCTCCTCTCCTATTAATTGTCACAATGCCAACTCTCATCAGTCTACTGGAAACGCAACAGGGAAATGGAGCAGACATACCGCTTACTATTTCCCTATATACATCCTAATCCATTTTTTTCTCCCGAGATTTTGTGTAAAGCAAACGTACACCATTGAGCAAAGTTTCCTTTTTATGTTGTAAGCACCACACTTCAAGGACAAGGGACTGAAAGCAAAAAGTCCCTATATCCTAGAGCAGGGTTTCCCAACCAGGGTGCCCCCAGCTGTTGCAAAACTACAACTCCCAGCATGCCCGGACAGCCTTTGGCTGTCCGGGCATACTGGGAGTTGTAGTTTTGCAACAGCTGAAGGCACCCTGGTTGGGAAACACTGTCCTAGAGGATACTGTCAGTAAACATTATTGTACCTGCGGACATTGATAGCCATTTACAGCATATGGAATGCTAACAGGAGGGAAGGAGGCAAAGACACTAAGGGGGGAATTTATCATTGTAGGTGTAAGTGATTTTTTCTACACCTTTTTTTTTGGGTGCTGGTAATGGGTAGGAGCACCAAATTTATTAAATGGTCACAGAACAGTTGATACATTTTGTACAGTTAAACATTTTCTGAAATTTCTCTCTTCACATACACCAAAAAGCTAAGCTAAGTCTGGGCTGGTGTAGTTTTAGAGACTTTTCAGTGGCTTTGCGCCTTTTTTTTGCGCCTTTTCACAAAAAGGCGCAGTTGATAAAACCTTTCCATATCATGTGTATTGCCAAAATCAGTGGATTGCAACTCAAAATCAGCAGAAATGTGTAAAATAAAAAAAAAATAAAAAACCACCATGCTTGCGCCTTTTCTAGACACAAAAAACAGTCTAAAAGACAATGATAAAGGTCGGCCTAAATGCAGCAGTGTGTGGTTTCTGTCTATCACATGCAATTCATACCTTTGCTTAAATTCAGCATTCTCCCCCACACCGGATTTATGGTCGCTGTATTTACTTGCAGAATGGTTATGTAGAAGGAACAATCTTTTATCTGGTGTGTATGTGTAACCCCCCTCTGTGTAAACACCATCTGCACATCTAAAACCCTTAAAGTCTCACTGTATTGCAGCCAGATTAGCAGGTGGATTATCCAGCTAGCTACACGGCAACAATCTCAATATAGATATATGTTAAGCAAACATTTTTATAGATAAGACTGGACAGAATAATAGGAGAACATCATACAAAGGCTTGTATTATGAAAACCATGCTCTTCGAACGGGTAACATCTAGCCAGCATTTTTCAAGCTTTGTAGGTTCACACCACGTTTTTGCAATACAGTTCTGGTATCAGGTTTTTGACAAACGGATTCCGCAAAACTGGACTAAACTATTAAAACGTGTGTACAAATTTTAACCCGTATACAGTTTGAAAAACTATGTCTGGTTGCATCCGTTTAAGAAAAAAAAATAAATAAACATACGTTTTTAACTTTTCCCTCCATTATGAATAAAGTTTCACTTGTTTGATCGCTATAGATTTTTTAGGGCCGATACGATAACCTATTCCCTAATTTCCCATATATTAAAAGGATATAACTATTAATTCACACACTAGATTACAAAGTCACCCTGACTTTTTAATCTAGTGTGTGAATTAATAAAGTTATATCCTTTTAATATATGGGAAATTAGGGAATTAGTGGATCACTGCGGTGATCTTTTGGTGAATAATTGGATTAACCCTCCATATATTGGTCTGTTATGGATCGATACGATAACCTGTCACCTTTCAGGCCGATAGCCGATAACTTATACCGATATATGGGGGGGGGGGGGGGGGGGGGAGGCGATGGGGCAGCGGTATGTGGGCAGAGGATGGGGGGGGGAAGGCAATGGCGCTGCGGTCATAGTCTCTGGCCGGGGGGGGCGGGCATTATCGGCAAGTTAATTGCCGATACCGATAATGACCAAAATCGTGATTATCAGCCGTTAATATCGGCCAAACCGATAATCGGTCGATCCCTAGTGCAAACCGGATGGAACCATACGCATGTATGGTCCTCTATGGTTCCCATTGACTCCGGTGTTAAAAAATAAATAACTTACGGTTTCAATACAGTTTTGGGTACGGGGGAAAAAAAAACTGACAAAACGGTACAGGATGCAAAACGGACATAAGCTGATGCATCTTTTGGCATACGGTTTTCAATGGAGAGTCAATGCATACGATTTTCAATACGGTTCAGTACGGTTTTCAAATTGAAACGTATCCGGGAACTGTATTGCAAAAACGTGGTATGAACCCAGCCTAACAGTTTGTGTCTGAGGTCAAAGCTGCTCAGATCATTCATATACAGTTTTATTTCAGTTCATATTCGTGTGTGTATAGAATACAACACCCTAAATATTTAGTCATTTTCCATATTTTCCAAAACACATCTATTTACAATTGTAGTTACTTTGTTGATGTATTATGTTACTGATTATTTATAAACCTGATTCTTTTTATCTAGATCCTTTTTTTTTTTTTCATTCTCAACAACTCTGTTTATGACAAAGTAAAGAAAACTTCTCTCCCCATTTTTAGTAGCACAGATGTCGTGTCCTTCATACCAGTGTTATGAACAAACTGTTCTTGTGGCATTATTAGCCCAGAACTCCACATGGATTTGTTGGCCTTTACACAAAAAAACAATTCACCATTCTAAATATTATTACAATCAGTATATGGTTACATATAGAGTCTCTATTATTTACATGCCTAATATGTCCTCAATCTGTGGTATTATATGATGCTCAGAGTTTTTATCTTTTACAATTAGTGTTTTTACATTATGAGTATTGTATGTTTCTCTGCATAATTCTAATTAATCTTAATTGTTGCACATATAAACTTTGTATGCACCAGCACTTTTTATTGACATCTGTATTTATTTATGGTCCAGGTAGGACTTGGTCTATACATACTTTGTCTACTGGGACATATGTAATCATTTGCAAGCCTTATTTTATTATTAAGGTGATTACAAATCACTTGGTCCAGCTATGTACTTAGATACATTAGTTTATCTTATATCTGAGATCGTACACCTATTTTAGCACATGTACATGCTCCGGGGGTGACATTCGTATACATCGGTTCATACTATTTCCTTCAATTTGCACTCAGCACTTTATTTTACCGTATATACTCGAGTATAAGCCGAGTTTTTCAGCACGATTTTTCGTGCTGAAAACACCCCCCTCGGCTTATACTCGAGTGAACTCCCCCACCCGCAGTGGTCTTCAACATGCGGACCTCCAGAGGTTTCAAAACTACAACTCCCAGCAAGCCAGGGCAGCCATCGGCTGTCCGGGCTTGCTGGGAGTTGTAGTTTTGAAACCTCCGGAGGTCCGCAGGTTGAAGACCACTGCGGCCTTCAACATCATCCAGCCCCCTCTCACCCCCTTTAGTTCTGAGTACTCACCTCCGCTCGGCGCTGGTCCGGTCCTGCAGGGCTGTCCGGTAAGGAGGTGGTCCGGTGAGGAGGTGGTCCGGGCTGCTATCTTCACCGGGGAGGCCTCTTCTAAGCGCTTCGGGCCCGGCCTCAGAATAGTCACGTTGCCTTGACAACGACGCAGATGCGTCGTTGTCTAGGCAACGGCTCTATTCCGGGCCGGAAGCGCGGAGAAGAGGCGCCCCCGGTGAAGATAGCAGCCCGGACCACCTCCTCACCGGACCACCTCCTTACCGGACAGCCCTGCAGGACCGGACCAGCGCCGAGCGGAGGTGAGTACTCAGAACTAAAGGGGGTGAGAGGGGGCTGGATGATGTTGAAGGCCGCAGTGGTCTTCAACCTGCGGACCTTCGGAGGTTTCAAAACTACAACTCCCAGCAAGCCCGGACAGCCGATGGCTGCCCGGGCTTGCTGGGAGTTGTAGTTTTGAAACCTCTGGAGGTCCGCATGTTGAAGGCCGCAGTGGTCTTCAACCTGCGGACCTCCGGAGGTTTCAAAACTACAACTCCCAGCAAGCCCGGACAGCCGATGGCTGCCCGGGCTTGCTGGGAGTTGTAGTTTTGAAACCTCTGGAGGTCCGCAGGTTGAAGACCACTGAGGGCGAATGATGAGAAGAGGATGATGAAGGGGGGGGGGGGGTGTGGGGATGATGAAGGGGGGTGGGGATGATGAAGGGGGGGGGGGGGGTGTGGGATGATTACAAGGGGATGATGAAGGGGGGATGTGTGGGATGATAAGGGGATGTGTGGGATGATGACAAGGGGATGATGAAGGGGGGATGTGTGGGATGATAAGGGGATGTGTGGGATGATGACAAGGGGATGATGAAGGGGGGATGTGTGGGATGATGACAAGGGGATGTGTGGGATGATGACAAGGGGATGATGAAGGGGGGATGTGTGGGATAAGGGGATGTGTGGGATGATGACAAGGGGATGATGAAGGGGGGATGTGTGGGATAAGGGGATGTGTGGGATGATGACAAGGGGATGATGAAGGGGGGATGTGTGGGATGATGACAAGGGGATGATGAAGGGGGGATGTGTGGGATGATAAGGGGATGTGTGGGATGATGACAAGGGGATGATGAAGGGGGGATGTGTGGGATGATGACAAGGGGATGATGAGGATGTTAATGACGGGTCTGGATGATGACAGGGGGGGGATGAGGTATTTCCCACCCTAGGCTTATACTCGAGTCAATAACTTTTCCTGGGATTTTGGGTTGAAATTAGGGGTCTCGGCTTATACTCGGGTCGGCTTATACTCGAGTATATACGGTACATCATTCACTACGTTGTCACAATCCTAGTTCATTCACATGTGGGCGGTTGGTGCTCATTTTCCACAATCCAGCCTTACATATTTGTTTGCATTTGGTGCTTGTTTGTGTTTAGAGACAAAGTAGCACCAAAAATAAAGCAGTAGCTATTCTAGTGACTGGTGGGGTTTTCGGCATCAGTGAGGATGGAGTAATTCTTATACATCTCAAGGTAGAGTCTTGTATACGGGTGCATTTTAAAGAAATATACTCACATAATAATTGTCATTAATTTGCACCATTGGTGCATTTACACAGGCACCAAGACACTCAACTTCTGTCAGTGTGAACATCTTATCAGGTGTGGTCTCTCCAACATGTATTCCTAGGAACAGAAAGCTTGGTTAGCCTGTCTGACAGGAGCTGCAATTATAATGCAAAATAAATAAATAAAAATACTAAAAACAAAACAGCAGCTTAGAATGCGATTCTCATGTTTTCTCCTGATGAATGAGTCACAAAATATCTACAATTATTTTCCTTACTCATATGACAACCATGTTCCTCTGGCCACACAGGATTTTTTCCATCCCAGATATTTATGGAATATCAAAAGGATACACTATGAATGTCTGGTAGATGGGGATTCTTAGAGTCCTTCCTCTATTTCAAGAATAGGGTCCCCTGGCCCCATCAAGTCTTGTTAGGTAGCCCTTGCCACTGTTTCTGGGGAAGACTGAGCAGAGAGGTGGCTGGGATTACAGAAACCGAAGAGTTACCTGTGTTCCACTGTTTCTGTAACTACCTGGGAAATATGGAAACATAGTGGGACAGATTTATCAATCTGTCGGAAACAAAATCTAATTTGCCTATAGCAACCAATCGCAGCTTTTGTTTACAAGACCAATGTGAGATGTTGCTATTGAAAATATTAGACAGTTTTTGTCTCACACAGTAGACTGGGCCAGTAGGCCTGTCTGTTGTCATACAGTCATGGCCGCACCCCTGAAATTTTTCTACAAAATGAAGTATTTCTCACAGAAAAGGATTGCAGTAACACATGTTTATTCCCTCTGTGTGTATTGGAACTAAACCAAAAAAAATAAATAAAAAAAATAAAAAAAGGAAATTGGACAATGTCACACCAAACTCCAAAAATGGGCTGGCCAAAATTATTGACACCTTTAACTTAAAGGACATCTATAGTGCAAAATAACTTATCCCCTATCCGAAGGAGGTAGGGGGTCCGAGCGCTGGTGCCCCCCCCACGATCTTCGGTACGGGGCCGCGGCAATATACATGGAGGGGGAGTGTCTGCCGCGGCTTTTTGCTGGGGACGAACCCTCACTTCCGGCAGACTGCCTCGGCCCCGTCCAGGAGATCCCGGGGGGCCCCAGCGCTTGGAACCCCCCCCCCCCCTCCCCCCTGTGATCTATAACTTATCCCCTATCCTTTGGATGGGGATAAGTTATTCTGCGCTGGAGTACTCCTTTAATATTTGGTTGCACACCCTTTGGAAAAAATAACTGCAATCAGTCGCTTCCTATAACCATCAATAAGCTTCTTACACCTCTCAGCCAGAATGTTGGACCACTCTTCCTTTGCAAACTGCTCCAGGTCTCTCTTATTTGAAGGCGCCTTTTCCCAACAGCAATTTTAAGATCTCTCCACAGGTGTTCAATGGGATTTAGATCTAGACTCATTGCTGGTCACTTCAGAACTCTCCAGCGTTTTGTTGCCATCCATTTCTGGGTACTTTTTGACATATGTTTGGGGTCATTGCCCTGCTGGAAGACCCAAGATCTCGGATGCAAACCCAGCTTTCTGACACTGGGCTGTACAGAGAGACCAAAAATCCATTGGTAATCCTCAGACTTCATGATGCCTTGCACACATTCAAGGCACCCAGTGCCAGAGGCAGCAAAACAACCCCAAAACATAATTGAACCTCCACCATATTTCACTGTAGGTACTGTGTTCTTTTCTTTGTAGGCCTCATTCCATTTTTTGGAAAACAATAGAATGATGTGCTTTGGCAAAATGTAGTCTTGCTTTTTTATGTCTGTGTCAGCAGTGGGGTCCTCCTTGGTCTCCTGCCATATCGTTTCATTTCATTTAAATGTCGACTGATATTTCACGCTGACACTGATGCTCCCGGAGCCTGCAGGACAGTTTGAATATCTTTGGAACTTGTTTGGGGCTGCTTATCCACCATCCGGATTATCCTGCTTTGACACCTTTCATTAAGTTTTCTCTTCTGTCCACACACAGGGAGATTAGCTACAGTGCCATGGGTTGCAAACTTCTTGATAATGATGCGCTCTGTGGACAAAGGCAAATCTAGATCCCTGGAGATGGACTTGTAACCTTGAGATTGTAGATATTTTTCTAGAATTTTGGTTCTCAAGTCCTCAGACAGTTCACTTCTCTTTCTGTAGTCCATGCTTAGTGTGACACAGACAGACACACAATGCAAAGACTAAGTGAACTTCTCTCCTTTATATCTGCTGATGTGTGATTTTTTATATTGCCCACACCTGTTACTTGCCCCAGGTGAGTTAAAAGGAGCATCACATCCTTGATGTGAACAACCTTAACCTTGATCCTTGATGAAACAACCTTATTTATCCACAATTTTGAAAGGCTGTCAATAATTTTGTCCAGACCATTTTTTGGAGTTTGGTGTGACATTATGTCCAATTTGATTTTTCTCCTCCTTTTTCGGTTTAGTTCCAATACACATTAAGGGAATAAACATGTGTATAGCAAAACATGTGTTACTGCAATCCTTTTCTGTGAGAAATACTTCATTTTCTATAGAAAAATTTCAGGGGTGCCAACATTTATGGCCATGACTGTAATCCTTGCACCCTTTGTTCAGCGCACACCAGGTACAACGTACTGGAGGTAGTTGCACCTGTAGAAGACATTTGGATGGGAAAACCCCTCTAAAGATGTTAAACTAAGTTTCAACTGTATTAATAATTCTGTAATATTTGCATATTGAAATCAACTAGACTGGCCCATTTAGACTTTGAACTACTAGATATACAATGGCAAACTGTTTGTAAATGTATACGCTTTGGACCTACTAATGCTGATTAAAACAAAATAGAAGACTGAGCCTATTCAATTGTTAAAGAGAACAGATCATGTATTTAATTTTTTCTCAATTACCCATAAGGCGAAAACTGTCTGACTGCTGGAGCACCAGCATTGGGACTCCAATCACTAAAAGTCCTATTTCATTTGATCAAATGACCACAGTAGAGTTTAAATGAAGCAGCAGAAATATGTGCACCTTGCTTCTCCATTCAAGGTACAGAAAGAACAGAGTATAATTCCGGTAAGCAGCGCAGTGTAGACACATATGCCGCAGGTTTGTATAGTTATTAAATGCGGATCGCAACAGATCTCCAGAGAATGACAAGCAGCAAGCAAGCAGCAACAGCCTGACCTTACCAGGGTGAGCGGTGACCATTGTTACTGGCCCTCCCCAGCCTAAATAATGCCAGCCTGTTACCGAATAGGCCCAGGAGCACCATTTTTGATGCTTTGGGCCTGTTGGTACCGTCTCTTCCTGGAACCCCTGTGGCAGTGGGTAATAATTGGTGGTAGCCGATTTGGGGGCTAATGCTAAGCCCCGGCCTAGTAATAGATTCTGTCTACAAGACGCCTTCCACTACTAAGCCTGAAAATTCAATTATAAAAAAAACACAACACATTGAAAAAAATAAATAAAAAAACCTCCCCACAGCCCTCGTTAACGTTTTTGACATAAAAAAAAAAAAAAAAAAACGCTGTTTATCGTCGCAATCCACAAAATCTGACATAGTCCTCTGCATTCACGTATCTAAATTTCGAAGGAAAAAATAATAATTTTGGTACATTTTTTTTTTTTCCCACACACCAGCAAAAATGCAAGAAAAAAAAAAACTGGAAGAAAAACTGACAAAATGCAGGAAAAAGCTGGGACAGTTTTTCTGGCTTTTTTTTTTTTGATTGACAAAAAACCTCAAAGCAATAGAACAAAATCCCTGTGTCCACTTTTCCTGTGAGGTAGAGAAGGCGTGTACGGTAGAGCGAGGGGGGGGGGGGGCAGCGTTTCTATATTTGCACAAGATTTATCAAAGGAGTGCACAGCCTTAGTAAATTCTGAGCAAGAGTGTACAATAGACAAGAAGTGTAAAGGGGTAGAACTGTGTCTACAATAGACACATAATGATGACCCCCCCCCCCCCTAGTGTTTTTGGACACTTTAAATGATGAGAGGATTCTGCTGGTCCATTGACCCCTTCCCATTCTACAAAGTAAAGCTGACATGTGAGCTGGAAAACAATGTGTGAGCTTTATGTCCTCTACACTGGAGACAAGTGTAAAGACTGATATTTCTTCCAAATGTTTTCCAATACAAGTTGTAGTTTCTTCATGTGCCATTTAGTGGTATGTGTATATTTATAAATTGTAAGGTTTATAGGGGTTATGTTATAGTTGATCCATTCTGTTAAATCCCAGCATTTGCTGCACAGTCTAGTTGTGTATTGCAGAGATCCTCCTGCTGGTGATCACGTAGAGCTACCCGCACAGACATCTCGATATAAACATTTGAAAACACTTACAGTGAAGAGACTACTATGCTAGAGAAATGGAGGGGAAAAAAACGGACATACCAAGTTTCTTTTGGATAGCTTCCAGTATGGAATCAGAATCTCTAAGCATACAAGGTGTTGTAGTACAAATCTGGATGTGGTATTTCCCTACAGGTTTTCTGTTGTACATCGTATAGAAGGTTGCAACTTCATAGACTCTCATGGGAGGCATATCCAAGACTTCGGCTACCTGAAATGGAACATTTACTGTCAATACAAAACTTTTCATTGTTGCCATGACCGGGTTAAGCTATCTAGCCAAAGTAAGCAATTTTACCATTAAACAGCAGAAAATGTCATATCTTACACCAAGCGGGTATTATAAGCTTCTGGGGGAAAAAAAATCCATGTAGATTTGTTTAAATCTACATTTGGGGAAGAGGAGGGTTTCATACTATTGTATTACAAAGTGTCCACCATGCTTTTAAATACAGCTGAGAGACTATAGGTAAATACAACATACCGTATATACTCGAGTAGAAGCAGAGTTTTTCAGCACGATTTTTCTTGCTGTAAAACTCCCCCTTCGGCTTATACTCGAGTGAACTCTCCGCCTGTCAATCCCTTCTCAGTGGTCTTCAACCTGCAGATGTTGCAAAACTACAACTCCCAGCATGCCAGCGGCTGTCTGGGCATGCTGGGAGTTGCAGTTTTGAAACCTCTGGAGGGCCGAAGGTTGAAGACCACTG
Source organism: Hyla sarda (assembly GCF_029499605.1). Taxonomy (NCBI): domain Eukaryota; kingdom Metazoa; phylum Chordata; class Amphibia; order Anura; family Hylidae; genus Hyla; species Hyla sarda. The sequence goes on from NC_079193.1 coordinate 258,410,121, forward strand.
CGGCCTTCGTCATCATCCAGCCCCCCCCCCTTTTAGTTTTCTACTCACCTCCCCTCGGTGGGAAGGAAGGGTGAGCTGGTCCGGGCCATCTATGCTGCAAGGACCGTCCGGTGGAGAGGGTTAGTCGTTCCGGGCTGTTCATTTTCACCGGGCCGGCCCCGGACTAGTGACGTTGCCTTTACGACGATCAAGGCAAGGCGACGAACGTCCCTGTGCGATGTCATCAAGGCAACGTCACTAGTCCGGGGCAGGCCCCCCCAGTGAAAATGGACAGCCCGGAACGACTAACCCTCCCCACCGGATGGTCCCTGCAGCATAGATAGCCTGGACCATCTCACCCTTCCTTCCCACCGAGGGGAGTAGAAAACTAAAGGGGGGTCTGGATGATGACGAAGACCGCAGTGGTCTTCAACCTGCGGACCCCCAGAGGTTTCAAAACTACAACTCCCAGCATGCCCGGACAGCCGATGGCTGAAAGGATTGACAGGCGGTGATGATGAAGGGGGGAGGGGGATGATGAATTTCCAACCCTAGGCTTATAATCGAGTCAATAACTTTTCCTGGGTTTTTGGGGTGAATTTAGGGGCCTCGGCTTTATATTCGGGTCGACTTATACTCGAGTATATGGTATGTCAGTTGAATTTCTTGGTTCATATGCTAAAAATAGAGCCAAAGCGTTAGGTCAACCTTGATTGATTTTTAGGTTTTTTTCCCAGTATAAGGATAACATTTTTGGCATTATTTTTCGCCATTTTTTGTCCACAGTTTTTCAGCCTCTGTTTGTATTTGGGTCTATTTTTCAACTGTTTATGGCTCTAAATGAGGGTGATGTGTATGAGCTCATTTGGCTGTTCCACCATTTTTCAATTCTGTGAATGCAGCCAATAATGGAAGTGCGTGTTTTAGATTTGTACTATAATAAATTTGTGTAATCTAGTGTGTCTGTATATCCACAAAGATTAATGGTCTCATTACTTGTGAGGATTGTTGTCCAAACAGGTCAATACGGCCAATTTTAATAGGCCCACCATTCAGCTGAGGAACAAAGGAACGCTCGCTGATCAGATCGTTTAACCCCTTAAGGATCAGAGCGTTTTTTTTTTTGCACATCTGACCACTGTCATTTTAAGCATTAATAACTGGGATGCTTTTACTTTTCAGTCTGATTCAGAGACAGGTTTTTCGTGACATATTCTACTTTATGTTAGTGGTAAAATTTTGTCGATACTTGCATCATTTCTTGGTTAAAAATTCCAAAATTTTATGAAAAAATTAAAAATTTTGCATTTTTCTAACTTTGAAGCTTTCTGCTTATAAGGAAAATAGACATTCCAAACAAATTATATTTTGATTCACATATACAATAAGTCTACTTTATGTTTGCATCATAAAGTTGACATGTTTTTACTTTTGGAAGACATCAGAGGGCTTTAAAGTTCAGCAGCAATTTTCCAATTTTTCACAAAATTTTCAAAATCGGAATTATTCATGGACCAGTTCAGTTTTGAAGTGGATTTGAAGGGCCTTCATATTAGAAATACCCCATTATAAAAACTGCACCCCTCAAAGTATTCAAAATGACATTCAGTAAGTGTGTTAACCCTTTAGGTGTTTCACAGGAATCGCAGCAATGTGAAGGAGAAAATTCAAAATCTTCATTTTTTTTACACAAGGAGAAAAATCCTCAAAATTTGTAACCCCATTTCTCTCGAGTAAGGAAATACCTCATATGTGTATGTCAAGTGTTCGGCGAGCACAGTAGAGGGCTCAGAAGGGAAGTCTGACAATGGAATTTTGGAGAGCAAGTTTTTCTGAAATGGTTTTTGGGGGGCATGTCACATGTAGGAAGCCCCTATGGTTCCAGAACAGCAGAAAACCCGCACATGGCATACCATTTTGGAAACTACCCCCCTCAAGCCTTAACACCCCACAGGTGTTTGACAACTTTTCGTTAAAGTCGGATGTGTAAATGAAAAAAAAATAATAATAATTCTCACTAAAATGCTGTTTTTTCCCCAAATTTTACATTTTTACAAGGGGTAATAGGAGAAAATTACCTCCAAAAATTGTAACCCCATTTCTTCTGAGTATGGAAATACCCCATGTGTGGACGTCAAGTGCTCTGTTGGCGCACTACAATGCTCAGAAGAGGAGGAGCGCCATTGAGCTTTTGGAAATGGTCAGTCAGGGGAATGGAAGTCAGGGGCCATGTGCGTTTACAAAGCCCCCCGTGGTTCCAGCACAGTTGACCCCCCCACCCCCAACAACATTAAACCCCATTTTTGGAAACTACACCCCTCACAGAATTTAATAAGGGGTGCAGTGAGCATTTACACCCCACTGGTTTTTGACAGATCTTTGGAACAGTGGGCTGAGCAAATGAAAAATTTAATTTTTCATTTTCACGGACCACTGTTCCAGAAATCTGTCAGACACCTGTGGGGCGTAAATGCTCACTGTACCCCTTAGGGGTGTAGTTTCCAAAATGGGGTCACATGTGGGTGGTGGGGTGTCCATTGTTCTGGCACTATGGGGGCTTTGTAAACACACGTGGCCTTAAATTCTGGACATATTTTCTCTTCAAAAGCCCAATGGCACTCCTTCTCTTCTGAGCATTTGTAGTGCACCCGCAGAGCATTTTTACATCCACATATGGGGTATGCTCTTACTCAGAGGAAATTGGTTACAAATTTGAGGGGCTTTTTTTCCCTATTTTCCCACATGTGGGTATTTTTTTGCGTTTATGTCAGAACCGCTGTAAAATCAGCCACCCCTGTGCAAATCACCAATTTAGGGACTCAAATGTACATGTTGAGCGCTCTCACTCCTGAGCCTTATTGTGCGCCCGCAGAGCATTTTAAGCCCACATATGGGGTATTTCCGTACTCAGGAGAAATTGAGTTACAAATTTTGGGGGTCTTTCTTTCCTTTTACCGCTTGTGAAAATAAAAAGTATGGGGCAACACCAGTAGAGATGAGCGAACTTACAGTAATTTGATTCATCAAACTTATCGGCTTGGCGTTTGCGGGACTTTAACCTGCATAAATTAGTTCAGCTTTGCAGGTGCTCCGGTGGGCTGAAAAAGGTGGATACAGTCCTAGGAGAGAGTCTCCTAGGGACTGTATCCACCTTTTCCAGCCCACCGGGAGCACCTGAAAGCTGAACTAATTTATGCAGGCTATAAGTCAGCAACTGCCGGGCTGAGAAGTTCGTGACGAATCGAATTACTGGAAGTTCGCTCATCTCTAAACACCAGCATGTTTGTTTAACATTTTTTTTTACACTAACAGGCTGGTGTAGCCCCCAACTTTTCCTTTTAATAAGGGGTAAAAGGAAGAAAAAGCCGCTCAAAATTTGTAGTGCAATTGCTCCTGTGTACTCAAATACCCCATGTGTGGCCCAAAACTGTTTCCTTAAAATACGACAGGGCTCCGAAGTGAGAGAGCGCCATGCGCATTTGAGGACTAAATTAAGGATTGCATAGGGGTGGACATAGGGGGTATTCTACGTCAGTGATTCCAAACGTTGCCTCCATCTGTTGCTAAACTCCGAGCATGCCTGGACAGTCAGTTGGCTGTCCGAAATGCTGGGAGTTGTTGTTTTGTAACAGCTGGAGGCTCCGTTTTGGAAATCCTGCCGTACAATACGTTTTTCCTTTTTATTGGGGGGACAGTGTAAGGGGGGTGTATATAGTGTTTTTACCCTTTATTATGTGTTCGTGTAGTGTTTTTAGGGTACATTCGAACTGGCGGATGTTTACGGCGAGGTTCCCACTAGGGAGTTTGGCCGCAGCTCAAACTTGAAGCAGAAAACTCACTGTAAACTTGCCCATGTGAATGTACCCTCCAGCTGTTGCAAAACTACAACTCCCAGCATGTACTGTCAGACCGTGCATGCTGGGAGTTGTACTTTTGCAACAGCTGGAGGCACACTGGTTGGAAAACCTTCAGTTAGGCTCTGTTACCTAGCTGAAGGTTTTCCAACCAGTGTGCCTCCAGCTGTTGCAAAAGTACAACTCCCAGCATGGCCACTCATGGCCTTCAATTTGGGACACATTCTCTCTCTCCCAAAAAGCCCAATGGTGCTCCTTCTCTTCTGAGCATAGTAGTGCGCCGCAGAGCACTTTACATCCACATATGGGGTATGTTCTTACTCAGAAGAAATGGGGCTACATATTTTGGGGGGCTTTTTTTCCTATTTTCCCTTGTGAAAATTAGAAATGTAGGGTAACACATTTTAGTGAAAAAAAATTTCTCTTCATTTTCCCATCCAACTTTAACACAAATGTGTCAAACACCTGTGGGGTGTTAAGGTTCACTATACCCCTTGTTACATTCCGTGGGGGTGTAGTTTCCAAAATGGGGTCACATGTGGGTATTTATTGTTTTGCGTTTATATGTCAGAACCGCTGTAAAATCAGCCCCTCCCCCCCCCATGCAAATTAGACCTCAAAAAGGTACATAGTGTGCTCTGACTCCTGAGCCTTATTGTGCATCCGCAGAGCATTTTGCGTCCACATATGGGGTATTTCCGTACTCAGGAGAAATTGTGTTACAAATTTTGGGGGGCATTTTTTTTCCTTTTACTGCTTGTGAAAATTTTTAAAGTATGGGGCAACACCAGCATGTTAGTGTAAACATTTTTTATTGGTGTAGCCCCCAACTTTACCTTTTCATAAGGGGTAAAAGGAGAAAAAGCCCCCCAAAATTTCACACAATTTCTCCCGAGTACGGAAATACCCAATATGTGGCCCTAAACTGTTGCCTTAAACACGACAGGGTTCCAAAGCGAGAGAGCGCCATGCGCATTTTAGCACTAAATTGGGGATTTGCATCTGCCACCAAAATACCCTACAGCAGTGTTTCCCAAACAGGGTGTCTCCAGCTGTTGCAAAACTCCCAGCATGCCTTGACAGTCAGTGGCTGTCCGGCAATACTGGGAGTAGTTTTTTTTAACAGTGCCGTACAAGATGTTTTTTATTTTTATTGGGGAGTGTGGGGGGGTCGGAGGTAACTGTGTAAGGGTGTATATGTGGCGTTTTACTTTATATTTTGTGTAGTGTAGCGTTTTTAGGGTACATTCACATGGGCAGGGGTTTATAAGGAGCTTCCCGATGGGAGTTTGAGATCCTGCATCTCAAACTTGCCACAGAAAACTCGGTCAGCTGTTGCAAAACTACAACTCCCAGCATGCACTGACAGACCGTACATGCTGGGAGTTGTACTTTTGCAACAGCTGGAGGCACACTGGTTGCAAACACTGAGTTAGGACACAAACTGTTTCACAACCAGTGTGCCTTCAGCTGTTGCAAAACTGCAACTCTCAGCATGCATTGACAGCCTGGAGGCACACTGCTACAACTCCTAGAATGCCCTTCGGCTGTCCGTGCATGCTGGGAGTTGTAGTTATGCAACAGCTGGAGGCACGCTTTCCTAGAAAAAAATGTGCCTCCAGCTGTTGCATAACTACAACCCCCAGCATGCACAGACTTCCAAAGCTCATGCTGGGAGTTGTAGTTGTGGTTTGCACTGGGTGCCTGCTGAATGATTTTGGCAAGCGCCGGGGACTGGAATTCCCACAGGCATACAGGTACGCCCTTGGTCCTTAAGTACCAGGACGTTATGGTGTACCCCTACGCCTGTGGTCCTTAAGGTTAAAGAAAAGAAAAAAAATTTCAGCTGTAAAATATAGCTCAAGAAGGGTTGTGTGCACGTAGCCCTAATTTGGCAGTATCTCACATTTACACAAAATTCCTTGGTTGTCTACAATTTATTCACTAAGTACTAATCCTCTAAAAGACTGCATGTCCTCATGGGTTCATACTTTCGTACAAAAAATATAATTTCAACAATGACTGTAGTATAAAGAGCCATCAGTTATTTTTCAATACAGCTAATCGTACCTTGTTCATAGCAGAGATAGGCAACCATCCATGCTGTCTCTGTGCCAGATCAAGAACCGGGATTACAGCTGAAGCTTTGTGACCTTCTGGGTAGTTGCCAATAATAACCTCTATTCTCTGAAAGAGAAATAAATAATAAAATGGGAAATGTAAATCTCTCCAGTGTCAGAGGAGCCCAGAATGAAAAGCAAAGCAATTTAAATGCCGGCTCTGCAACTGCTAATGGGCTTATATAAAAGGCAATGGCTGAGTGCTCTAATGTTATATAACCCAAAGTGCACACTACGTACCTTGTAATTTTCTTCATTGAAGTCAAAGAAGGTATCTGGGTTGTTCTCAGGGGTATCTCTATGCTGAAATGAACAAATAGAAACAACATCTAAGCAGCAGAACAGAATTATGCAGATTTATGTCGACACATATGATAGACGCCTCACATAAATCTGGGCCAGTATCTTTACACAGACTTTGTCACCTGGACACAGCTTAGTCTGACCTAAAGGGAACCTGCCATCACTTTTCATGCTGCCTGAACCAGGAGTCATCAGGGAAATCCCCAGCAGGCTCTCCCTGCCCCCAAAAGCCTTGATCCTTCTCTGTTTGGATACCAAGACATAAATAAATCAAGGCTGCTAGAGCTAGGAAAAGCTGCTGGGGATTTCCCTGATGACTCCTGGTTCAGGCAGCATGAAAAGTGAGTGCAGGTTCCCTTTAGGTCAGACTAAGCTGTGTCCAGGTGACAAAGTCTGTGAAAAGATACTGGCCCAGATTTATGAACACTGTTCAGCTACACCGTGGAAACTAGACACTAAAGAGGCCAAGAATGTAGCCTTTTAAATCTGTGGTCGAGAAACGGAGGCACACCCTTGGACTTCTGGTAAGGATTTTAATGTTGCATGCCATTGATTTCAATGCGATTTTACATGTGGATATCTAAAGCTGGCATACACATCAGATAAAAGCAAATCCTGACAATTTTGTCAGAATTTTCCGCTAATCGAATGTGTATGAAGACCTCCTAACCCTACCCCCAAGGCAGATGTTCAAGTGATAGGGTGGTGTTTGGCAGCAGCTTATTCCTCTCTTTCCATAAAAATAATCATGTACACCTTGCCAGGTAGAGCGTGCACGTTTATGGTGGAATCAAAAGGAATATGATTATGTCAAAAGCCAACACTGAGCAACCTAGTAAGCCGCGTCCATCATGCCCAGCACAATGTCCCATAAACCCTAGTGCCATACAGATTAAAGCACTGAGTTCTTATTTGTTAAAGGTGTTACCCAGCATTAGAAAAACAGCACAGCAGGGGTGTGGAATTTTTTTTAACAAACTACTTGTCCAAGGGAACTAAAACGGAGCACAATCCACTTGTCCTGGTACACAAAATAATTTCAACCAAAATAGTATGTAAATAAGGTCTTTATTAATAGAAACTTAATAGGCAGACCAGTATGTCACCCAATTAGGTGGATAGGGCCCTTGATAAGTAAGTCTGCCCCATTAAGTAGGTAGTCCCCCTTTCAGGAAGGTATGTCACTTTATCAGGTAGGTACATCCCCTCCCCAGGTAGGTAGGGCTCCCCTAGTAAGTAAATAATGCCCCAGATATATATGTCCACCCCAGTTGGTAGGAAGGGTGGGATCCCCCAGTAGGCAGACAGAGCCCCAGAAAGATATGTCCCAAATTACCATATTTTTCGCCGTATAAGACGCACTTTTTCTTCCCGAAAACTGGGGGGGGGGGAAAAAGTTGGTGCATCTTATACGGCAAATACACACCTATCGCTGCGGTCCCTGCGGCCATCAACCGCGGCTAATACAGGACATCACCGATCACGGTGATGCCCTGTATTAACCCTTCAGACGTGGCAATCAAAGCTGACCGCCGCGTCTGAAGCGAAAGTGACACTAACCCGGCTGCACCAGGAGGGACCTTACCTGCCTCCTCGGTGTCTGCTCCGTGCCGGGATCCCCTGCATGGCCGACGCTCTCCTTCGTCGTCGTCGTCATGTCGTCACGCACGCCGCCCCATCATCCAATAGGAGCGGCGTGAGTAGCGATGGCGGCGACGGAGAGCGAGGATACCGGGCAGCAGAGACGTTCCGGAGTGACGGGGACACCCCAGGGATGCAGCGACAGCAATGGAGGGAGACATCCAGGGCAGCGGTGACAGGTCCGGAGCGGCGGGGACACGCGAGTATTGCCTACTATACCAGTGGTCTTCAACCTGCGGACCTCCAGATGTTGCAAAACTACAACTCCTAGCATGCCCCGACAGAGCATGCCCTTTAGATGCAGCATTCAAAGTTGATCACCGTGTCTAAAGTGAAAGTAAAATATTCCCAGCTAGCTCAGTGGAGAACACAAGGAGGGTGCCTACCTTCCTCCTGTGTGTCCGATCGCCGAATGACTACTCAGTGCCCGAGATCCAGGCATGAGCAGTCAAGCAGCAGAATCAATGTTATCCCATGGGATAACAATGATCAATGTAAAAGATCAGTGTGTGCAGTTTTATAGCCCCTTATAGTCCCTAATAAAAGTTTTAATCACCCCCTCCCCCCCCCCCCCCCATTTAAAAAAATAAAATAAAAAACTGTGTAAATAAAAACAAACACGTGTATCGCTGCATGCGGAAATGTCCGAATTATAAAAATCTCGTTAATTACACCGCACGATCAATGGCATACGTGCAAAAAAATTCCCCAAAGAAAGTCCAAAATAGCGTATTTTTGGTCACTTTTTATAGCATAAAAACATTTGTTTTCCACCGGAGCACCCCTTTAAGAGGTTAAAACCATCTAAAATAAAAACGCTTTGTTGTAACAAGCAACAAATCACAGCTTAGAATTCATTCTGCCAGAATGGTTTAAGAAATCTAAGCTCTGACTGGTTGTTAGGGGGTAACAAAGACAAATTTTGTTTTAAACACTTGATAAATTCCCCCAACTGAAATGCAAACTTCAAGCAGTATGCAAAGGGGGCCGTGGCATAATGGGAGCAACAATCTAAAAAATCTTTTTGCTTTTTTTGCCCTTATGCTACATTTTCATCTGCACGTTCCATTACCATATGGATCACCAGTCTGACCTACAGTATATCAGTGTTTAATGTGTCAGAGAAAGCAGTCTGTCCTAGGTCTCTAAAAAAAAGCGTTTTTTATATTATAATAGCAATGCCTATGTAAACATTAGATATCTATTTTTTGAGAAGGGTTATAATTTTAAAGATAAAAACTATATTCATCGCCCCATGATAAGTCCTCTTTAAGAAGAGGTTGATAACTTGCCCAGTTTGTGTCAAAAATCAAGTTTCTAAAATGAATTTAAAGTGAGGACCTTTTATTGAGGTCTCATCCCTATTGGCAAGATGCCTTCTTACCACATATGAGGCTCCTCCAGCTCCGCTGCATCTTGCCGTTTCATGTAAGTATCGTCGTACCTGCAAACACCATAAAACACAAAAAAAAGGGGTTAGGCTGCCACACAGGTAGAGGAAAGCAATGCTTTTGAATTCTTGAACAGTACTTTTTCTGCCACATGATAGTAGTCCAGCTGGTATGTTTTGTCCCAGGACATACTGTGCAGCTCTCAGATTTACAGTGGTGCCAATGACTACACAGCTTGATGGAGCAACAGCTATAGATCTGTAATATAGAGGTCACAGTATAACAGTAGAAGCCTAGGATCTGCATATTGTGTGCTGTAAGAAATTATATTTGGGGACAGCTTTCATACAGAATATATTCCAATGCTCCACTCAAATCAATATTTTTTTTAAATGAAGAAAATAAGCTAGCTTGAATTAAAGGGGTACTTCGGCTCTGAGACATCTTATCCCCTATCCAAAGGATAGGGGATAAGATGTCTCACCGCAGGGGTCCCGCCGCTGGGGACCCCGGCAATCTTTTATTCGCCACCCACCTGTTTGAGCTGCACACCGCGGTGCCAGCTCACAAACAGCCGGGTGGCGACCACGTGACGTCACAACTCCGCCCCCGTGTGATGTCATCCCCCGCTATGCAAGTCTATGGGAGGGGGCATGACGACCGTGATATGATGTCTCAGGGCCAGAGTACCCCTTGAAAGATTATCTGTCAGATCCCACAAAAAATATTTTACTCAGTACCTAATCCTAATCATGTACGTCTAATTTTTATGCCTCTATCACACAATATATATATATATATATATATATATATATATATATATATATATATATATATATATATATATATATATATATATATATATATATATATATATATATATATATATATATATATATACACACACATATATACATACACATATACACACACACACACTCAACTATGACTCATGGACAAGCCCAATGTTGCTGCAGGACTGGTTAGTGCCCCAGTATGTATGGGGACCCCTAGTGGTGGGATTTTCAGGCGCCATTTTCTTCATTAAATATTCAAAATTTTAAACAACCATATTACAAATGGACTTTAATTTTCATCAGCAACATCATATAAAAATGTTTTACTCTGACAGTGCCTATTTAAATATGAATTTACTATATTTAGGCAAGTTTTGTACTTTGTACATTTTTACAAATAAATTGAGCCTTGATGTTCAAATGTTTTCTCTCATCAAAGTATCAGTATCCATCTTCGGCAGAGATCACGGCACTGTAAGTACAGGACGTTCTCTATGTCAACTTGTCTGAAGTTTCAGTTCTGATAGTAGCAACTCTGAAAGGTGATTTTGTCTTGTGACTTCCACATCACAGACACATCTGGCCAGATGATCCTACAGAAGTGAAGGTGGATTGTAATCTGGACTCTGGGGTAACCCCGGAAGTGGCGCATGTGCCGTACAGTAACACAGCCACGCTAGCAGAGAGAGGGGAATTATGAATATGCATGAGCCGGGCAGAGCACCCACCCGGCGAAGATTACCTGGAGCTCGGGTCGTGGCTCCGTCCATGCCCCAAGGACCTAAGTTGAATGTACAAAAAAAAAAAAAAACAGGAATTACAGCGGAGCGGCCGGACGGTTCTGGACGCCGTAAGTCTAATTTTGATCAGTATCACCCGCACTACAAGCCTGTATGACAGGTTCCTTTAAAGAGTACCTGCCACCATGAAGAGGCTGTATATTATGTTGCTGGTGTGTTCCTCTCCATTCGGTATCCCCTTGTAAAGCTTGCTCACTGCTTGTGAGATTTTTCGGCTACAGGCATGACGTCTACTGAGTAAGACTTCCGCCCTTCCCTGTTAATGGGGGGGGCTGTTCCTGTCCCTTTACTGACCCTGACATTATGGGGGAGTTGTCCACAAGAAGTAGTGGTGGCTGTTCTCTCCCTCAGCTTCCTGACAGCTGTCCGACCCAGGGCAGGAGCTGTCAACGCTGATCAGGCTCCGGGGAGTGTTCGGGACGGAGGAGGGAGACGCTGCAGTTATAAGATATAACCCGGTCCCCGACTGAAGCTCTGGAAGTAGAAGTGGTGTTGTCGGTGGGTGATGTCCTGAGCTGCTCAGCAGTAAGAAAGAGGAGGGGAGCGGGAGAAAGAAGATAGGGTGGGGGTTGGTAGCGTGCACAGCGCTTGCTCCCGCCTGTCTGATGTACAGGCAGGGAGCTGCGCTGTGCTGTTCAGTGTAACAGCTGCACTGAGAGGCTGGCATGAGTCCAAACTATGAGCCAGGACATGTAGGGAGCCCCCTAGTGGTCAGTTTTTAAAAGTAAAAAAAAATAAAAAAATAAAGATAATATAAAATTATATATATATATATATATATATATATATATATATATATATATATATATAAAATTTATATTATCTTTATTTTTTTTATATATATATTACACATTTTTGTTAATCACATGTTATTAAAAAGTTGTTTCTAATACATAGATTAACAAAAAATATAAAAAAAAGTTTGTGGTGGCAGGTACTCTTTAATGATCTGTCTATTGAGATGCAATCCAATGCCAAATGTGGAGTTTTATACAATCCTGAGGACTGCAACTGTCATTCAATAGTTAAAAAGCCATCACTAAATCTACAAAAATAAAAAATAAATAAATCACATGTAATCCAGGACTATAGAGTGCCCTTCTGCAGAACAAAAACTGTGAAGGGGCCCAATGCTGCATTGTGAGAGCAGAACATGAAAACATCATCAAGAGTCAAAACATTGGAAACCTGGGTTAAAGGGGTACTCCGCCCCAGACATCTTATCCCCTATCCAAAAGGACAGAGGATAAGATGTCTAATCACTGGGGACCCCCATGATCTCTGAAGCGCCACCCCACCGTCATCACTACAGAGCAAACTGGCTTTGTGCCTGATGACGGGACAATGCAGGGGATGGAGCATTGTGATGTTACGGCTCCGCCCCATGATGTCGTGTCCCGCCCACTCAATACAAGTCTATGGGAGAGGGCCCTCCCATAGACTTGTATTAAGGGGGTGGGGTGGGACATCCCTTATATTTAAATGGCTGGTGTACGCACAGGATCCTCCATGTCGTCACTAGATACGGCGAGTGCATCCAATAATAAAACAAACTGGAAATTCACACTCAAACAGAGGGAGATACAGAATAGATGTGACTCCAACACACCAGTCAGCATTGTCACCCCACACACACCGGTCCGCGGCATCACTCCACACACACCGGTCAGGGTCATCACCCCACGCACACCGTGCAGTGGCGTCACCCCCCGGTCAGGGTCATCACCCCACACACACTAGTCAACAGAGTCCACACACACACACACACACAGGTCAGTGGCCTGGTGTGGGGGATCATTTTTTGCACCGTATTCTGAAGTTTGTATCGGTAGGATTTTTGTATTGATCGGACTTTTTTTTACTTTAAACTTTTCTGGATATGATGTTATAAAAAACAACAATTTTTTTTCCACGTTAATATGCAGTAAAAACAAACTTCTTTCCCTGTGCCCGGGCTGCAAAAAGGAAAAAAATAATAATTTAACTCCCCTACCTACGTTCCCCCGGTTGCAGAGATATCGGGTCCCGTTCTGCTCTGCCTGTGATAGGCTGAGAGCACTGTTATGTTACTTAAATAACAGTGCTCTCAGCCTAACAGTGCTCTCAGCCTATCACCGGCAGAGGTGGGACATCTCTGCGGCCGGTGATACGCTGACAGCTTTGTGACCTTCTGAGCCTGAAGAAGCCAGAAGACCTGCAGCACCGGAGGAACGGGACCTCTGCAACGGGGGCATGTAGGAGTTTTTTTTTTTTTTCCCCCGCCTATTGCCCATCTCTCCCTAACCCCCTCCCTGCCTTAATTTTCATTTTTTTTTTACTATTTTAGAAATGCCTTTTCGTCTGCCTGTAGTGTGCTCACTTACCAGGCAGACTTCCCCAGCAGGCGCAACGTCACTGATCCCAGCGGGGAGGGGGGGGGGGGGGGGGGGGGGGGGACTTCCTCCCTTAGTTCACCTATACAGGGTGCCTCCAGCTGTTTTACCACTACAACTCCAAGATTGCCCTGACATCTATTGGCTGTCAGGGCATGCTGGGAATTGTAGTGGTGAAACAACTGGAGGCACCCTGTGGTGACCCCCCCCCCCCCCCCCCCCAAATACATTTGTTATGGCATAGCGCTGTGGCGCTAACAGCAATACATTTGTTATGGCCGCGGCGCTATGCAAACCCCACCCCACCCCGGGCGCTAAAATCCCCCCATCCAAAGCAGAGTCCAGGGATGTGGAAATCCTATCACCCGACGCCCGGGACAAGTAGTTCTGGGTGCTGGGCAGGTGAATTTTTCATAGATTTAGCCCTGTATCGGGCAAGCAGTGACAGACAGACAGACTTCCCCCGTATTTTTCTTTAATGCCAGTGTGAGGCGCAGGAGCGGATGCAAGTCTGCACCTCACACTGGTGCTGAGGGTGTATGTAGGGGGCGGCGGCCCCCAGCTGACCGCAGAGTCCCCTTGTCTCCCCTCCCGGAGGATGGAGGACGCAGGGGGGAGAGCAAGGACGTACACAGCTCCCCCCCTCCCCTGCACACAGCTCCATCCCCCTCCCTCTGCTCTGTCTCCACAGGACCTAATCTACCACGAGGAGGTTAAAAGTTTGCACGGGAAAAACACAGCGGGTGAGGGGAGAGAGGACGTCCGGTGAGATTTTCAAACCCATGCATCCTCACACCGGCCGGCAGGTCTTTATTGTGCCGGGACTACAGCTCTGATGTCCACTCATGGCCGGCTCAGGTGAGGAGGCAGAGAATGCAGGCGGCGGCAGGAAGGGTGGTTGTATATGTATGGTGTCAGTATGATGTATATGTGTATGATGTATGTGTGATGTATGATGTGAGGGGGCAGCGGCGGGTGTATGTATGATGTGCGCATATGTATGGTGTGAGTGTATGTGTGTATGATGTATGATGTGAGGGGGCAGCGGCGGGTGTATGTATGATGTGCGCATATGTATGGTGTGAGTGTATGTGTGTATGATGTATGTGTGATGAGTATGTAATGTATGATGGGGCAGCTGCGGGTGTATGTATGGTGTGTGTATGATGTATGTGTGATGTGTGTATGTAATGTATGATGTGGGGGGGCAGTGGCGGGGGTGTGTGTGTGTGATATGGGGGCAGTGGCCAGTTTATGTATGATATGTGTATGCATGAATGTTTTGTACAGGGGAGGACTGACACGTCAGGCATTAGGGCAGTGCCCAAGGGCCCGTGTCTTTATTTTTAGTGGCTTCTGGCCACCCGCACTAAATTGCGCCCCAGGATCTCGCCCCCTTCATACTCGCCCGCCGACCAAGTGCCCCACGGATGCACGCAAACACGCCCGAACCAAAACTACAACTTCCAGCATGTTGCACCATAACCTAAACTGTAGAACTATAAAGTGTAACATGCTGGGAGTTGTAGTTTTGGTTCGGGTCAGCTGCAGAGCCATAGGCTGCATCAGGGCATGCTGGGTGTTATGGTTACTAACTGCAATTCCCAGTATTCCTTGACACAGCTCTGCAGCTGACACGGACCAAAACTACAACTCCCAGCATATTACACAATAACCTTAACTGTCCTACTATACAGTGCAACATGCTGCAACACCCACACAACCATAGGCTGTATCAGGGCATGCTGGGAGTTGTAGTTATCTAGTAACTAAATGCAACTTCCAGCATTTTCTGACACTGAAATTAGAGTAAATAAAATGCACCACATAAACTGGAGAAGCAGAACAACCCCCCCCCCCCCCCCCACAACACAGCGGCGTTCAGTGTTTTCCAACCAAAAGACTCCATATAGAAGTCCATATGAAGGCTGAAAAATAGTGATTAAAATATTTTAAACAGTGCGTATATATGTGAATAAGCCCCTTTCCTAATAAAAGTTTCCATTTTTCTTTAAATAAAAATAATGTACAAAAATAAACATAAGTGGTATCGCTGCATGTGGAAATGTCCAGACTATTAAAATATGTTAAACCGTACAGTGAACGGTGTAAATGTAAAAAAAATAGTCCAGAATTGCTCATTTTTGGTCACTTCATATGAGAAATTTTTTATAAGGTGATAAAAAAAGTTACATCTAGACTTTTCTGTGGTTGCCTCGGGCATAAAAGGAGCTACAGCTCCCCCGCCCTAATATCCCGGCATTCTGCGATCACCGTAGCCGCTATTAAACCATTAGTGTCTAAAGGGATCTTAACCAAGTGTCTAAAGGGATCTTATATCCATCCCTGGTGGTCTAGTGGGGGGGGGGGGGGGGGGGGGAGATCTTACCATTTTGGTTGAAATTATTTTATCTACCAGGACAAGTGGATTTTCTTGAGGGACATGTAGTTTGTGTTCCGCTTTAGTCCCTTGGACAAGTAGTTTTTTTTTTATTTTTTATTTCCACACCCAAGTGCTGTGCCAAGTCCTTCCTGAGGCAGCAGCAGCGGCGGCATATGCCAGGAGGCGGGTCCGGTGTGTGAGGCCAGGGAGCCAATGCGCTCTCAGCACTCGCTCCCTGCCTGTCTGATTGACAGACAGGGAGCAAGCCCAGCCTGAGTGAAAAAGGACTGATTGCCCGGCCGCATCAGTCCGAACTCAGCCGTGACGTCACATCAGGCTGCAGCCGGCCACTAAGAGGGAGACCCCTAGTGGCCGGTTCTCAAACTTAAATTACACCATATTAATAATAAAAAATAATAATGAAACTATATTAGAGATATGTTGTAGTACATAAGTACTACAACATATTAAAAAAAAAAGTTGGTGACAGTGCCCATTTAAAGGATTTTTATTTTTTTTAGCTCTTTTTTGCAGCCCAAGCACAGGGAAAGAAATTTGTTTTTGATGCATATCTCCTTCAACGTGCAAATACCAGATAGATTGATTTTTATTATTATGTTTACGTTTTTTGTATGGAAAAATGGGAAAAAAGGGGGGGGGGGGGGGGGGGGAGTGATGTGAACTTTTAATATGGAAGGGGTTTATGTGTGTGTTTTTTTGAACTTTTATTAAACTTTTTTTGTTAACCCTTTATTAGTCCCTTAGGGAACTTTTAGAAGGAATGATTAGATTCCTCATACAGATCAGTTCACCCCACTGGACCACCAGGGATGGTTAAAAGTTCCCTTTAGATGCCGCTGTCAACTTTGATATTGGCGACCTAAAGGGTTAATAGCCGCCCACGTTGATCGCCACATGCTGGGCTATTAGCGGTGGCCCCCAGCTACTGAAATCAGCTGTGTGCCACCGAGTATGGAGCGGGCAGGAGCCTGGAACTGCATGTCCTGGGCGGCGGGCGATAGGAATTCCACATCCCTGTAAACAGCCACTATATATATATATATATATATATATATATATATATATATATATATATACACACACACACACACACACACACACACAAATACAAATACACATATACATATACATACTACCCACATATACTACACACCCACATATACTGCACACATCAGTCAGCAGAGTCACCCAACACAAAACCGTTTTCCCCATCTCCATTCCTGCCAATGTAGTGATGACAGATACAGCCGGCCATACGGAGGAGAGCAGCCCCGGGGATCACCGCTGGAGGTGAGGGCCTGCTGTGCTGGGGGGACAGTGAAGGTCGTGCACACACCCGGTGCTCATATGACGGGCACACACTCCTCCTCTGCCGCCATTAGTCACCGTGTCCAGCGCACAATATACTCACCGAGCTGGTGACCCCGGCCCGGAGCCTGGAGCACAGGAACATAGCGGCTCAGGTCACAGCTACTCAGGGCCGCAAGAACACCGGAGACAGCCAGGCAGCACTAGCTGAGCGCCGATCTAAGGGGAAAGACTGACCGCCAATAAGAAGGGAGCTAGTTCAAGGGCGAACTAATCAAACGCTGAATAACCGAGTCACGTGACATCGCAGTGACGTCATCCTGTCAGTGAGTGAGCTGCAGCCTAGGTGTTTGGTTGCTTGTCTCAGATACTGCAGACCAGGTGCCTCCAGCTGTTGCAAAACTACAACTCCCAGGATGCTCAGACAGCCTTTCACTGTCCGGACATGCTGAGAATTGTAGTTTTGCAACAGCTGGAGGCACCCTGGTTGGAAAACATTGTAGCAGAAACACGTTTCATTTTGATCACTAAATTACCCAGTACATTTTTTATTATTATTTAACCCCTTAAGGACGCAGTCCTTTTTCACCTTAAGGACTGAGCCCTTTTTCGTAATTCTGACCACCGTCACTTTACAAATTAATAACGCGAAAAACTTTTACCGAATATTCTGATTCTGAGATTGTTTTTTCGTGACATATTCTACTTTATTTTGGTGGTAAATTTTCGGCGTTACTTGCATCCTTTTTTGGTGAAAAATCCCAAAATTTCATGAAAATTTTGAAAATGTTGCATTTTTCTATCTTTGAAGCTCTCTGCTTGTAAGGAAAATGGATATTCCAAATACATTTTATTTTTCTTCACAAACACAATATGTCCACTTTATGTTGGCATCATAAAATGAACATACTTTTGCTTTTTGAAAAAATTAGAGGGCTTCAAAGTAGAGCAGCAATTTTCAAAAATTTCATGAAAATTGCTAAATCTGAAGGGACAGATGTTACAGAACTACAACTCCCAGCATGCCTGGGCAGTCGTGGCATGCTGAGAGTTGTAGTTTGGCAACATCTGGAGGGCTACCGTTTGGGCACCACTGTAACAGTGGTCTCCAAACTGTGACCCTCCAGATGTTGCAAAACTACAACTCCCAGCATGCCCAGACAGCCTTTGGCTCTCTGGGCATGCTGGGAGTTGCAGTTTGGCCCCTATAGTGGTTGCCACAGTAAAGATTTACTTTCACTTTCAATTCACCAGAGACCCGATCAGCCCGGAATTGGAGAAAATCGCATGTCTGAATTGACATGTGATTTTCTCCGATCGCCGACATGGGGTGGTCTCTGGCCCCCCCCCTGGGCGATGTGCCAGGGTGCCTGCTGAATGATTTCAGCAGGCATCCGGCTCCGGTCCCCAACCGGCTAGCGGTGGGGACCGGATTTCCCACGGGCGTATGAATACGCCCTCGGTCCTTAAGGACTCGGAATGCAGGGCGTATCCATTATCCATACGCCCTGTGTCCTGAAGAGGTTAAGGACCGAGCGTTTTTCCGTTTTTGCACTTACTTTTTTTTCCTTCTTACCTTTTAAAAATCATAACCCTTTCAATTTTAAACCTAAAAATCCATATGATGGCTTATTTTTTGCACCATCAATTCTACTTTGTAGTGACATAAGTCATTTTACCCCAAAATCTACGGCGAAACCAAAAATAATCATTGTGTGACAAAATTGAACAAAAAAACACCATTTTGTAAATTTTGGGGGCTTCTATTTCTACACAGTCCATTTTCCGGTAAAAATGACACCTTATCTTTATTCTGTAGGTCCATATGATTAAAATGATTCCCTACATATATAGGTTTGATTTTGTTGTATTTCTGGAAAAAACCATAACTACATACAGGAAAATGTATATGTTTAAAATTGTCACCTTCTGACCCCTATAACTTTTTTATTTATGAGGGCTTATTTTTTGCACCGTAATCTGAAGTTTTTAGTAGTACCGTTTTTGTATTGATTGGACTTTTTGATCGCTTTTTATTCATTTTTTTCTTGATATAAAAAGTGACCAAAAATACACTATTTTTGACTGGACTGGACTGAATTTTTTTATATTTTTATATACATATTTTTATATGGAATTTGGGAAAGGGGGGGGGGTGATTTAAACTTTTAATAAGGAAGGGGTTAATGGGTGTTTTTTTAAACTTTTTATTCAACTTTTTTTTTACACTTTTAGGCACATCAATGCTAGCTGTGGCAAGAAGGTTTGCTGTGTCTGTCACCGTAGTGTCCAGACTAGGAAACAGGCCAGTACATCAGGAGACGTGGAGGAGGCCGTAGGAGGGCAACAACCCAGCAGCAGGACCGCTAACTCCGCCTTTGTGCAAGGAGGAGCACTGCCAGAGCCTTGCAAAATGACCTCCAGCAGGCCACAAATGTGCATGTGTCCACTCAAACAGTCAGAAACAGACTCCATGAGGGTGGTATGAGGGCCTGATGTCCACAGGTGGGGTTTGTGCTTACAGCCGAACACTGTGCATTTGCCAGAGTACACCAAGATTGGCAAATTTGCCACTGGGGCCCTGTGCTCTTCACAGATTAAAGCAGGTTCGCACTGAGCACATGTGAAAGACGTGACAGAGTCTGGAGACACCGTGGAGAACGTTCTGCCTGCAACATCCTCCAGCATGACCAGTTTGGCGGTGGGTCAGTAATGGTGTGGGGTGGCATTTCTTTGGGGGGCCACACAGCCCTCCATGTACTTGGTAGCCTGACCTTCAGACCCCTTGTGAGACCATATGCTGGTGCGATTGGCCCTGGATTCCTCCTAATGCAAGACAATGCTAGACCTCATGTGGCTGGAGTGTGTCAGCAGTTCCTGCAAGAGGAAGGCATTGATGCTATGGACTGGCCCGCCTGTTCCCCAGACCTGAATCCGATTGAGCACATCTGGGACATCATGTCTCGCTCCATCCACCAATGCCACGTTGCACCACAGACTGTCTAAGAGTTGGCGGATGCTTTAGTCCAGGTCTGGGAGGACATCCCTCAGGAGACCATCCGCCAACTCATCAGTGTTATGCTATGCGCTCCAGCCTCACACGCTGGCCATGAGTGCATGGTCCCCTTATCTTCTGCTGCCGACGGGGCTGGGACTCGCACTGCGGGACGCACCTGCATGCGAGCCCCAGTCCGTCACTCTCCGGGTGTTTCCCCTTCCCCTGCTTCCACCTCTCTGCTCCGGCGCATGTGTCCCCGTCCCTTAGGGTGTGCGCGTGCTGGAGCTTTAAGATTTAAAGGGCCAGTATGCTCATTAGTGTAACCACCTGTGTCTTGTTGATAAATTCCTCCACCCTCCTCAGTTCTCTGCCGGTTCTTTGTTGCCTTGTGCCCTAGATAAAGCGTTCCTTTGTATTGCCTTGCCGTGTACCAGATCTCCTGCTCTTGTGACCTTGACCTTGCTTCTCTGCTGCCTGCCTACTGAACTTCTGCTACGTCCCGACTACGCTACTGTGCTGCCTGCCCTGACCTACAGCTATCCTGACTATGAGTTGTCTCGTCCCTTCTGTGCTTCGCATCTCCTCAGCTGCCTGTGTGGTCGAGCCGTTGCCGGGGGTTACGACCTGGGTGTCGCCTGCAGCAGCAAGCCCATCCTGCTTTGCGGCTGGCTCTGGTGAAGACCAGCGGCACCTTAGACTCCGTTCCCTGGCACGGTCCGAGTCATCTGTCACACAGGTCCAGCGGATCCGCATACACTGGAGTTCCTGTCTTCAGAAACGTGAGTGTTACAATCAGGAGAGGCCACACACACTACTGAGCCTCATTTTGACTTGTTTTAAGGACATTACATAAAGTTGGATCAGCCTGTAGTGTGGTTTTCCACTTTGATTTTGAGTATGACTCCATATCCAGACCTCCATGGGTTGATAAATTTGATTTCCATTGATAATTTTTGTGATTTTGTTGTCAGCACATTCAGCTATGTAAAGATGAAAGTATTTCATACGATTAGTTCATTCATTCAGATCTAGGATGTGTTGTCTAAGGCTGGCTTCATACCACGATTTGACCTTCCGATGCACAGATACGATTTCGGAAGCTCAAACTGCCTGAAATCGTATCTGTGCACGGACAGGTACTGACAGATATGGAGCAGATAGTCTGCTAGTGACTACGATCTAGTCATTTTCTCAGCAAGTCAGATTTTTTACACTGAAAATCGTGGTCTGCCATGAGAAAATGACCAGATTGTAGTCACTAGCAGACTATCTGCTCCATATCTGTCAGTACCTGTCCGTGCACAGATACGATTTCAGGCAGTTTGAGCTTCCAAAATCGTATCTGTGCATCGGATAGTCAAATCGTGGTGTGAAGCCAGCCTTAGTGTTCCCTACACAGACAATTCAAAGCGTTGGCTATCGCATCAATCGCCACAAATCTTCCATCTGGTGCAAAAATATAGTTTTCCCAATTCCCTACAATTTCAAGAAATACGGTCACAAGATTTCACAACTAAAGTTTCAGGTCCTAGCAGAAGTTACATTACCCCGCAGGTGGGGGGGGGGGGTAGATGAAAAAAGGCTACTTAGACAGAGAGAAGCGTTTTGGATTCATAAATTGAATACCATTGAACCGAAAGGTTTTAATAGAGATTACAAATTGACAAGTTTCCTATTGTAACCAGATTAATTTAATGAAATCACTTCAACTGTTTTTCGAATGATTTTGATATCCTGTATATATCATCGAATTGCTTTTTTATTCTTCCTAGATAAATGTACGTGTCCCTGTTGGAAATTTAGCCTAATATGGGAGTCCATGGAATCTAGCTATCTCATAACATAGTTTATGTATCATGCTCTGCATTTTGTTTATTTTATTTCTTTTCCCTCTCTCACCCTTCCTTACCTTACGTTGCCCCACGTGTATGTTGTTTATGTTTTGGTTCATTTGTCTTCTCCACGTGCTGCGAATATGTGATGTTGACGTGCGGCGCTCTCATCCACATACTAATGACACACTCACCTGATGTCAGCAGGACCTGTCAATCATCAATCAAGCCAGCTGCAGCCTGCAATCGCCGGATATTACGTATAAAAGCACACAGTTTATGTCACGATGCCGGCTGGCAGGAGGTGGATCCTCTGTGCCAGAGAGGGATTGGCGTGGACCGTGCTAGTGGACCGGTTCTAAGTCACTACTGGTATTCACCAGAGCCCGCCGCAAAGCGGGATGGTCTTGCTGCGGCGGTAGTGACCAGGTCGTATCCACTAGCAACGGCTCAACCTCTCTGACTGCTGAAGATAGGCGGTACAAGGGAGTAGACAGAAGCAAGGTCGGACGTAGCAGAAGGTCGGGGCAGGCAGCAAGGATCGTAGTCAGGGGCAACGGCAGGAGGTCTGGAACACAGGCTAGGAACACACAAGAGAACGCTTTCACTGGCACAATGGCAACAAGATCCGGCGAGGGAGTGCAGGGGAAGTGAGGTATACATAGGGAGTGCACAGGTGAACACACTGATTAGAACCACTACGCCAATCAGCGGCGCAGTGGCCCTTTAAATCGCAGAGACCCGGCGCGCGCGCGCCCTAGGGAGCGGGGCCGCGCGCGCCGGGACAGGACCGACGGAGAGCGAGTCAGGTACGGGAGCCGGGGTGCGCATCGCGAGCGGGCGCCACCCGCATCGCGAATCGCATCCCGGCTGGAGGCGGTATCGCAGCGCACCCGGTCAGTGGATCTGACCGGGGCGCTGCGGGAGCGAGAGTGTAGCGAGCACTCCGGGGAGGAGCGGGAACCCGGAGCGCTCGGCGTAACAGTACCCCCCCCCTTGGGTCTCCCCCTCTTCTTGGAGCCTGAGAACCTGAGGACCAGATTTTTATCTAGGATATTGTCCTCAGGTTCCCAGGATCTCTCTTCAGGACCACAGCCCTCCCAGTCAACCAAAAAGAAGGTTTTTCCTCTGACCTTTTTGGAGGCCAGTATCTCCTTTACGGGAAAGATGTCTGAAGAACCGGAGACAGGAGTGGGAGAGATAAGTTTAGGAGAGAAACGGTTGATGATGAGTGGTTTAAGAAGAGAAACGTGAAAGGCATTAGGAATACGAAGAGAAGGAGGGAGAAGAAGTTTATAAGAGACAGGATTAATCTGGCACAAAATTTTGAAAGGACCAAGATAGCGTGGTCCCAATTTGTAGCTGGGAACACGGAAGCGGACATATTTAGCGGAGAGCCATACCTTGTCTCCGGGAGAAAAAATGGGGGGAGCTCTTCTTTTCTTATCAGCAAACTTCTTCATGCGTGATGAAGCCTGTAAGAGAGAATTTTGGGTCTCTTTCCATATGGTGGAAAGATCACGAGATATTTCATCCACAGCGGGTACACCAGAGGGCAAGGGAGTAGGGAGGGGGGGAAGAGGGTGACGGCCGTACACCACGAAAAATGGGGATTTGGAAGAAGATTCAGAAACTCTGAAGTTATATGAGAATTCGGCCCATGGTAGAAGATCTGCCCAGTCATCCTGGCGGGAGGAAACAAAATGCCGTAAATAATCACCCAGGACCTGGTTAATTCTTTCTACTTGCCCATTGGATTGAGGATGATAAGCAGAAGAAAAGTTTAATTTAATCTTGAGTTGTTTACAGAGAGCCCTCCAGAATTTAGACACGAATTGGACGCCTCTATCCGAGACGATCTGCGTGGGCAACCCGTGAAGACGAAAAATGTGTACAAAAAATTGTTTTGCCAACTGAGGCGCAGAAGGAAGACCAGGAAGAGGGATGAAATGTGCCATCTTGGAGAATCGATCAACGACCACCCAAACAACAGTGTTGCCACGGGATGAGGGTAAGTCTGTAATAAAGTCCATACCAATCAGAGACCAAGGCTGTTCGGGAACAGGCAGAGGATGAAGAAGACCAGCGGGCTTCTGGCGAGGAGTCTTATCCCGGGCACAGACAGTGCAGGCTCGCACAAAATCCACAACATCCGTCTCCAGAGTCGGCCACCAATAGAAACGAGAGATGAGTTGCACGGATTTCTTGATGCCCGCATGACCTGCGAGATGGGAGGAGTGACCCCATTTGAGGATTCCGAGGCGTTGGCGTGGAGAGACGAAGGTCTTCCCTGGAGGAGTTTGCCTGATGGAGGCTGGAGAAGTGGAGATCAGGCAGTCAGGAGGAATGATGTGTTGCGGAGAGAGCTCTACTTCCGAGGCATCCGAGGAACGAGAGAGAGCATCGGCCCTAATGTTCTTATCGGCAGGCCGAAAGTGAATTTCAAAATTAAATCGGGCAAAGAACAGAGACCACCTGGCCTGGCGAGGATTCAGCCGTTGGGCAGACTGGAGATAGGAGAGGTTCTTGTGATCGGTGTAAATAATAACTGGAAATCTTGATCCCTCCAGCAGATGCCTCCATTCCTCAAGTGCTAATTTAATGGCTAGTAGCTCTCGATCCCCGATGGAGTAGTTCCTCTCCGCCGGAGAGAAGGTCTTAGAAAAAAACCCACAAGTAACAGCATGCCCGGAAGAATTTTTTTGTAGAAGGACCGCTCCAGCTCCTACTGAGGAGGCATCAACCTCCAATAGGAAGGGTTTAGATGGGTCAGGTCTGGAGAGCACGGGAGCTGAAGAAAAGGCAGACTTGAGCTGTTTAAAGGCGTCTTCCGCTTGAGGAGGCCATGACTTAGGATTGGCATTCTTTTTGGTTAAAGCCACGATAGGAGCCACAATGGTGGAAAAATGTGGAATAAATTGTCTGTAATAATTGGCGAACCCCAAAAAACGTTGGATAGCACGGAGTCCGGAGGGGCGTGGCCAATCTAAGACGGCAGAGAGTTTGTCTGGATCCATTTGTAGTCCCTGGCCAGAGACCAAGTATCCTAGGAAAGGAAGAGATTGACATTCAAACAGACATTTCTCCATTTTGGCATAAAGTTGATTGTCACGAAGTCTCTGAAGAACCATGCGGACATGCTGGCGGTGTTCTTCTAGGTTGGCAGAAAAAATCAGGATATCGTCCAGATACATAACAACACAGGAATATAAGAGATCACGAAAAATTTCATTAACAAAGTCTTGGAAGACGGCAGGGGCGTTGCACAGGCCAAAGGGCATGACCAGATACTCAAAGTGTCCATCTCTAGTGTTAAATGCCGTTTTCCATTCATCCCCCTCTCTGATGCGGATGAGATTATAAGCACCTCTTAAGTCCAGTTTGGTAAAGATGTGGGCACCTTGGAGGCGATCAAAGAGTTCAGAGATGAGAGGTAGAGGGTAGCGGTTCTTTACCGTGATTTTATTAAGACCGCGGTAGTCAATGCAAGGACGTAGGGAGCCATCTTTTTTGGACACAAAGAAAAATCCGGCTCCGGCAGGAGAGGAGGATTTGCGGATAAAGCCCTTTTTTAAATTTTCCTGGATGAACTCAGACATAGCAAGAGTCTCTGGGGCAGAGAGAGGATAAATTCTGCCCCGGGGTGGAGTAGTGCCCGGGAGGAGGTCAATAGGACAGTCATAAGGCCTGTGAGGAGGTAGAGTCTCAGCTTGTTTTTTGCAAAAAACATCCGCAAAGTCCATATAGGCCTTAGGGAGACCGGTTACAGGGGGAACCACAGGGTCACGGCAAGGAGTACTGGTAACCGGTTTAAGGCAGTCCTTGAAACAAGAGGGACCCCAACTCTTGATCTCCCCTGTGGACCAATCCAGGGTTGGGGAATGGTGTTGAAGCCAGGGTAGTCCAAGGAGAATTTCGGAAGTGCAATTGGAGAGGACCAAAAACTCAATTTTTTCGTGGTGAGGTCCGATGCACATTAGGAGGGGTTCCGTGCGGTAACGCACGGCACAGTCCAATCTTTCATTGTTAACGCAATTGATGTAGAGAGGTCTGGCGAGACTGGTCACTGGGATGTTGAACCTGTTGATGAGAGAGGCCAAAATAAAGTTTCCTGCAGATCCGGAGTCCAAGAAGGCCTTAGTGGAGAAGGAGAAGGTAGAGGCAGATATCCGCACAGGCACAGTAAGACGTGGAGAAGCAGAGTTGACATCAAGGACTGTTTCACCTTTGTGCGGAGTCAGCGTACGTCTTTCCAGGCGGGGAGGACGGATAGGACAATCCTTCAGGAAGTGTTCGGTACCGGCACAGTACAGGCAGAGATTCTCCATGCGGCGTCGTGTCCTCTCTTGAGGTGTCAGGCGAGACCGGTCAACTTGCATAGCCTCCACGGCGGAAGGCACAGGAACGGATTGCAGAGGACCAGAGGAGAGAGGAGCCGGGGAGAAAAAACGCCTCGTGCGAACAAAGTCCATATCCTGGCGGAGCTCCTGACGCCTTTCGGAAAAACGCATGTCAATGCGAGTGGCTAGATGAATGAGTTCATGTAGGTTAGCAGGAATTTCTCGTGCGGCCAGAACATCTTTAATGTTGCTGGATAGGCCTTTTTTAAAGGTCGCGCAGAGGGCCTCATTATTCCAGGAAAGTTCTGAAGCAAGAGTACGGAATTGCACGGCGTACTCGCCAACGGAAGAATTACCCTGGACCAGGTTCAGCAGGGCAGTCTCAGCAGAAGAGGCTCGGGCAGGTTCCTCAAAGACACTTCGAATTTCCGAGAAGAAGGAGTGTACAGAGGCAGTGACGGGGTCATTGCGGTCCCAGAGCGGTGTGGCCCATGACAGAGCTTTTCCAGACAGAAGGCTGACTACGAAAGCCACCTTAGACCTTTCAGTAGGAAACTGGTCCGACATCATCTCCAAGTGCAGGGAACATTGTGAAAGAAAGCCACGGCAAAACTTAGAGTCCCCATCAAATTTATCCGGCAAGGATAGTCGTAGGCCTGAGGCGGCCACTCGCTGCGGAGGAGGTGCAGGAGCTGGCGGAGGAGATGATTGCTGAAGCTGTGGTAGTAGCTGCTGTAGCATCACGGTCAGTTGAGACAGCTGGTGGCCTTGTTGCGCTATCTGTTGTTACTGCTGGGCGACCACCGTGGTGAGGTCGGCGACAACTGGCAGAGGAACTTCAGCGGGATCCATGGCCGGATCTACTGTCACGATGCCGGCTGGCAGGAGGTGGATCCTATGTGCCAGAGAGGGATTGGCGTGGACCGTGCTAGTGGACCGGTTCTAAGTCACTACTGGTATTCACCAGAGCCCGCCGCAAAGCGGGATGGTCTTGCTGCGGCGGTAGTGACCAGGTCGTATCCACTAGCAACGGCTCAACCTCTCTGACTGCTGAAGATAGGCGCGGTACAAGGGAGTAGACAGAAGCAAGGTCGGACGTAGCAGAAGGTCGGGGCAGGCAGCAAGGATCGTAGTCAGGGGCAACGGCAGGAGGTCTGGAACACAGGCTAGGAACACACAAGAGAACGCTTTCACTGGCACAATGGCAACAAGATCCGGCGAGGGAGTGCAGGGGAAGTGAGGTATACATAGGGAGTGCACAGGTGAACACACTGATTAGAACCACTACGCCAATCAGCGGCGCAGTGGCCCTTTAAATCGCAGAGACCCGGCGCGCGCGCGCCCTAGGGAGCGGGGCCGCGCGCGCCGGGACAGGACCGACGGAGAGCGAGTCAGGTACGGGAGCCGGGTGCGCATCGCGAGCGGGCGCCACCCGCATCGCGAATCGCATCCCGGCTGGAGGCGGTATCGCAGCGCACCCGGTCAGTGGATCTGACCGGGGCGCTGCGGGAGCGAGAGTGTAGCGAGCGCTCCGGGGAGGAGCGGGAACCCGGAGCGCTCGGCGTAACAGTTTACTTTAGTTTGCATACGATTGAGAAAGGCTATCACTGCCGAAACGCGTCTTGAAACGTGTATGTATTATCAATAAATCCTTATCTGCATCTAAGTCGCTGGTGCCGGGATTCCTTCTTTCTACCATAGGTTTGTGGGATAACCTGCCATTTATTCCTGTAAATCTCTGCTCATTCTGTGCTAATAGTCATGTGGGTGGTCCTATTCAGTGATTGACAGATGTCTGTGTGTATAAGTGTGCATATAGAAAAGTAGGACCACCCACATGACTATTTAGCCCAGATTGAGCAGCTAGTGACTCCGGCTGGGTCATTTTTGGACCGTATCCGTTTTTGTTGCTGGACTGAAAATCGTGATCTGCTGCAGTTTCACTCCAGCAACCAAAATACATACGGTTCAAACATGACCCGACCGGAGTAACTTTCTTACTCAGGCACATTGAAATCAACAGGGTACAGCGGGGATACGGCAGTAGCCAGTTTTTAAATTCTACCTCCGGATCTGGCTGCTGCATGCCTCAATGGTTATGTGAATACAACCTAATTCTTAGACAGTGCACATTTAGACATAGTCTACAAATGCGCCAGGTTCACGCCCCTTTTGTTGACCCAGCTTAAAGTGTCTAAAACGCATAATAAATGTGGTACAAGTCGTGCAAGTCAGATTTTGGTACAAATTGCGCCAGTATTCTGCCACACTTGCAATAGTAAATCTGGGTAACTGTTGTCAGTTGTACACTTTGTGATCAAACTGCATGAATTGAGATGATTTCGCAAAGAAAAAAAAAACAGTGTCAAAATCCGTCTGACAAAAGGAAGCCATTCATTACTGTGATGACGACTGCAAAAGTTTAATGCACATACAACCCCCACTATTTGGCTTGTGTGATGAACCACAATGACCACAGATCACATGTGGTGATAGATGGAAGTAACTGGATGACATAAAAAATTTATAGAACAGCATCTCACTGCTTAGAAAGATGCCATGTTTATCGGCTAAACCTTCCGAAACAAAACATTTACCTAAACCACATCTGCTTTAACCTCTTCCCACCCACCTAACATACACTAAGGAGCTAATACATGGCCTTCACATCAAAATTGTCAAGTCTTTCAAAGATGGCTTATTCTTGTATTAAAGGGTATTCCCATCTCACAAAGTTATCCTCTACCCACAAGTTAAGGGATAATAAGCATAAGCTCATACAAAAAGCGCAAAAAATCTGTGTGGAAACTTAGCCTTCAAGTGATAAAATCTGCAACAGAAATTGACATACTATGGATGTTAAAATCTTCACCATATGTCATTTTCCACATGGAAAATGTTTGCAGCATGTTGCTGATATTTGTAAAACTTGCTCTTATTCATGAACTGTATTCTGCCAATTTTACCAGTGCAAATCCACAAGTAAAATCTGCAGCATGTCTGTCACCTGTAAATTTTGCCCCTAGGCTAGTTTTTTTTTTTGGTGTTCTTTAATTTTTATGGAAACACAATTTTTTTTTAATCCTGTGACATTCTTTTATTGCCTTCAGGGTACCACTGTGTGTTGGATGCAGATCAGTGGCCCACAGAATGTAAGGAGGTAAGTAGAGATGCATAGCATCCCTACTTACCTCCGCTGGCCATGCGGTATATTGAGGTGCATAGAGCACTACTGTATACAGTTCCAGAGTGCGGACTCCTGTTACTATAGCGGGACTGAGCTGTGCCAGCAGCTATACATCCCCGGGTACAGCTCAGGCTGGACTGGAGGTAAACATTGTATACCTACTGCCCAGCAAGAACATACAGTAAAGCAGTGATCTGTATAAATGGCTGGTTTAGAGTAACCCCTTGCTGGGCTGAACACTCTGTCGGCCCCGTAAGAAAATAGCTATATAGATGGCTGTATACTGTATACAATGATCAGACGTCCTCTTCCCCCCCCCCCCCCCCCCCTCTGTTCCTACTTCGGTCTCTTCCTGTGTAGCCCCTCCACTAGTGATGACTATTTTCTGAAGTTTTTCCTGGCGAATTTAGCATGGTTGAGTTTGGCTTTGTTCGGAAGGCTAATAGAGAAGGAATGGAGCGGTGGCTGCACATGCACAGTGCGCTCCATTCATTCAGAGCTACAATTTTAACCTGTTAACGAGCATGGACGTCTATACTCGTCCATGTGCCGTTAACAGGGTATGGCGCTCCCGACTCGAGCCAGCGTCATACTGGCTGGCTCCCAGCTGATTCCTGTAGCTGGGGGCCAGCGTTAATAGCCAACATGCGGCGATCGCCGTGGGTGGCTATTAACCCTTTAGATCGCCACTGTCAAAGCTGACAGTGGCGTCTAAAGGTGCCTGGCTGTCCAGTGGGGCGGATTGCTTCCCCCCCCGCGCAGCGTGATTGTTGGGGGGACGATCCACTGCTGAGGTAGCCTGAGGGCTTACCTTTCCTGTAGTGCTGGCTCCTGCTTGAGAATTATAATGCCTGGCAGAGCACACAGATCAATGTGGTTTTACGGAACCACAGTGATCTGTATGAGGAATCAAATTATTCCTCGTAAAAGTCCCCTAAGGGAACTAAAAGTGAAATAAAAAAGTTTTAAAACAAGTTTAAAAACACACACATTAACCCCTTCCTCATTAAAACTTTAAATCACCCCCCTTTTCCCAAATTCCAAATAAAAAATATATAAACATAATAAAAATAAATATATGTGGTATCGCAGCGTGTGTGAATGTCCGAACTATAAAAATATATAATTAATTAAACCGCATGGTCAATGGCATATGCGCCAAAAAAGTCCAAATTAGCGTATTTTTGGTCACTTTTTATACCATAAAAAATGAATAAAAAGCGATCAAAAACTCAGATCAAAACAAAAATGGTACCGGTAAAAACTTCAGATCACAACGCAAAATATGAGCCCTGATACAGCCACGTACGCGAAAAAATGTAAAACTAATTTCAGCAATAGAAAGGTATCCAACTGGCACTACTTGCAATAGCCGGGAATTTATATTAAATCCCTTGCTCAAAAGAACACAGCACAGTCACTCCATATAGCCTCTTTTTTGAGGTGGTGCTCAGCGGTGAAGATCACACATGCAAAATTATCCAACAAGAGGAATGAAAACTGCTGCAGCTCACCAGATAAATTTCAGGCTTTTATTCAAGGCGGGTGTACATACAGGTGCAAGTTCAAAAGAGCGATGTCTGTTTCACACTTTCAACGTGCTTCTTCTGGCTCGACTGACTTTTTCTGTACATCCCCAGGTTTTATACAGGTAAGCGCAGTGACATATGCCGGAGCAGAGGCGCTGAATTATGACGTCGTCATCCACCTGTGCTCTAAATGGCAGACTAACACTTGCAGGTCAGTGAGATAAAGTGAATCTCCCAGGCAACGGGAGGACGCTAGCGCTGGCGAAGTGGCAGGTCTACTTGCCCTGAGCCGGGACCGCCACCACCCCATTGCCGGGGAGAAACACCTGAGCTATCCAGGGTTCCCTGCCGCCAGCTGTGCATCTCCACGGGAGCAGGTGAACACCAGTCCGTGGACAACAAGTATCCGCGGACATGGAATAACTCCTTCCCACAGTGGGACTAACAACTACCGCCTTGGTTAATGGAAAATGCATCTAGGAAGCTACCACTCACTATAACTCTCTGAAACCTTCATTAGGGGAGTACAAGACATTACAAAAAACTAAAGGTGCAAATACAAGTGATACATTATTACATACAATATAAAAACAAATTTACAAAAAGACACTCAGATCCAGTTTGTCATGAAGGCCAAGTGGACCCATGGCATCCGTCTTAAGGATCCACTTCGCTTCTCGTTGAAGAAGTAACTTATCTCGATCCCCTCCATTTCTTGGAGTGTTAACTACTTTTAGACCAGAAAATCTTAAACTCCTCCATCTCCTCCATGCTCTTTTCTAATATGTTCAATTAGTCGCATACATCCTAATCTCGTGGTGACAGACTTAACATGTACTCTCACCCTGACATAAAGATTTCTGCCACACGGACATGTCAGGACATACATGACAAATTTTGTTTTACATGAAATGATGTGTCTAACCTCCCAATCTACTCTGCCAATCTTAAGAAACTTAGATTCTGAATTGTGATGGCAAAACGCACATTGCTAACATCTGAAGTTGCCCTGCACTCCAGTAGGAAGGAGAAGTATATGTCCTTCCTTCATATTTCCCATTCCTTTTGAACACACTTCTGGCTTTGGCTTTTAAACTGCAGTGGCAGTTTTCCAAAAAATAAAATATGGGTCTTAGAAAGTGAGGAAGAAAGAAAGGAAGAAACGTAAGCCACAAATCAAAATTCACCGAGTCATGAAGGGGTTAAAGGGGTATTCCAGGAAAAAACATATTTTTATATATCAACTGACTCCAACAGATACAAACCAAACAGATTTGTAAATTACTTCCATTAATAAATCTTAATCCTTCTAATAATTATCAGCTGCTGAAGTTGAGTTGTTCTTTTCTCTCTGACAACAGTGCTCTCTGCTGACATCTCTGCTTGTCTCGGGAACTGCACAGAGTAGCAGCTCATAAGTACTGAAAGGATTAAGATTTTTAATAGAAGTTATTTACAAAACTCAGTGTGAATTCAGGTAGAAAACAGACATGGCGCACATCTACAATTTGTTATTTACAAATCTGTTTAACTTTCTAGAGCCAGTTGATATATAATAAAAAGTTTTTTCCTGGATAACCCCTTTAACTCCAGGTCAATTTTCGTTTTTGCACTTTCATTTTTTCCTCCTCCCCTTTTAAAAATCATAACACTTTCAATTTTGCACCTACAGACCCATAGAGGGATTGTTTTTTGAGTCACCAATCGTACTTTGTAATTACATCAATCATTTCATAACAAAATCTTCCGCGAAACCAAAAAAATAAATATTTGTGGAATGAAAACAAACCAAAACATTTTGCAACTTCGGGGGGGGGGGGCTTCCATTTCTATGCAGTGCAATTTTAGGTAAAAATGACACCTTATCTTTAATCTGTAGGTCCATACGATTACAAAGATACCCAATTAATGTAGGTTTTATTTTACTAATTTGAAAAAAAATTATAACTACATGCAACAAAATTAGTATGCTTAAAAATTGTCATCTTCTGACAACTATAACTTTTTCCTTTTTCTGCATACAGGGCTGTAGGAGGGCTCATTTTTTGAAATGTGTTTTATAGTTTTTATCGGTATCATTTTTGTTTTGATGGGACTTTTTGATCACTTTTTTTAATACATTTTTTTACATGAAGTATATGAAGTGACAAAAAAGGCACAATTTTGGGCTTTAGTATTTTTTACGTGTACGCCATCGACCGGCAAATTTAATCAACATTATATTTTAATAGTAAGGACATTTACGCACCTGGTGATAACACAATTGTTTATGTTTATTTTTGTTTACAATATTTTATAAAAAAAAAAAAAAAGGGGAAATGGGGTGATTCTAACTTTTATTAGGGAGGGGCTTGTTCACATTTATTAACTCTACTTTTTTATTTATTTGCAATGACATACACTGTTCAATGCTGAGCTTTGGCTTGGCATTGATCAGTGATATCGGCACTCTGCTCCTTTAGCCTGCAGAGGCTGGCTGGAGCCTCAGAGCACCGATCGGACGTCGAGGAAGCAGGTTAGCTCCCGATGAGCTCCCTGAGTTAACCGGCAATGTTAAATTCTGCATTTAGACGCCGCAATCAACTTTTATTGTGTCTTCTAAAGGGTTAATGCCAGGCATCGGCAATGTACAGCATTAACTGTGGGTCATGGTTGCTGATAACAACCTGGGATTCACCGGGTATGAAACGTGCTCAGCTTGTGAGCGCGCTTCAAAATGCCAGAGCGGGACCAGGGCAGCCCTTGGTCCTTAAGTACCAGGATACGAGGGCATACCTGTACGCCCTTCGTCCATAAGGAGTTAAGCAAATGACCAGAATGCTTTTGAGCATTACACTCTAAAAAATACAGGGTAAGTGCTAAATTTATGCATTCAAAACTGTTTCAAATAGGAGGTGTGGCTTTAGATGCAAATATGTAAAAAAAAAATTCAAAGGTTCATATACAATTTTCATTTTCATCTTGATTATTTGTAACAATTCGCCATCTAGTGAAAATCTTGTGAACTACAGTCATCAGTCTGTTCCAAGTTTTCACATCATGGCCAAATTCACAGTATAGAATCCATGGCCGCAAAATCTCCAGCTGCAGATTCTAAATGTGGCCAGCGCCGACTGAATCAGTCATTGCTAGGATGGCACAGAAATTGTCACCCCGATAGTTGGCAATGTCTGTGACACAGATTCTGCCAGAACATTCGGCAGGTTCAATGTTCTGGTGGAATTATTTTGATTGGAATTTTCTGATGTAAAGTCTGCCCAGAAAATCTGCAGTGTGAAGGGGTTAACAGAAAACCCATTCACCTGCATGTTACCTCTACTGGGGTACTCCAGTGGAAAAGTATTATTATAATTTTTTGAATTAACTGGTGCCAGAAAGTTAAACAGATTTGTAGATTACTTTTTAAAAATCTTAATCCTTCCAGTACTTATCAGCTTCTGTATGTTCCAGTGGAAGTTCTTTTCTTTTTGAATTTATTTTCTGTCTGACCACAGTGCTCTCTGCTGACATCTCTTTTCACATCAGGAACTGTCCAGAGCAGGATAGATTTGCTATGGGGATTTGCTTGTACTCTGGACAGTTCCTGACATGAACAGAGGTGTCAGCAGAGAGCACTGTGGTCAGACAGAAAAGAAATTCAAAAAGAAAATAACTTCCTGTGGAGCATACAGCAGCTGATAAGTACTGAAAGGATTAAGATTTGTAATTGAAGTAATTTACAAATCTGCTTAACTTTCTGGCACCAGTTGACTTAAAAAACAAATTGTTTACGACTGGAGTACCCCTTAACGACACAGGACGTAAATGTACGTCCTGGTGCGGTGGTACTTAGCGCACCAGGACGTACATTTACATCCTATACATGACCGCGAGCATAGGATCGTTGCTCAGGTCATGCGCAGCAGGTCCCGGGTGCTGATAGCAGCCAGGGACCCACCGGTAATGGCCGACAACCGCGATTGCTCGGATTTCCGCCATTAACCTCTCAGATGCCGTGATCAATACAGTGCGGTCACTAAAATGGATGATCGGATCGCCTGCAGCACTGCCGCGGCAAACCGATCATCCAGAACGGCAGACGGAGGTCCCCTCACTTGCCTCCGCTGCCTTCCACAGGTCTTCTGCTCTGGTCAGAGATCGAGCAGACCAGAGCAGAAGATGACCGATAATACTGATCAGTGCTATGTCCTATGCATAGCACTGAACAGTATTAGCAACCGAATGATTACTATAAATAGTCCCCTGGGGGAACTAGTAAAGTGTAAAAATAAAAGTTAAAAATAAAAGTAAAAAAAATGTGATAAATCCCCTCCCCCAATAAAAATGGAAATTGTCCATTAAGTGTAAAAACATTTTTAATAAACATATTTGGTATCGCCGCGTGCTAAATATCCGAGATATTAAAATATAGTGTTAATTATCCCGTACGGTGAACGGCGTGAACATAAAAAAAAGAAAAAATGGTCAAAAATTGCTGCTTTTTTATAACATTTTATTCCAAATAAAATTGATAAAAATGTATTAAAAGTTTTATATATGCAAATGTGGTATCAAAAAAACTACAGATCACTTCGCAAAAAATTAGCCCTCACACCGCCGCTTATACGGAAAAATGAAAAAGTTAAAGGTCAGCAATTTTGAAATTTTTTTTAAGCCGTATAATAATAGTAAAGTATGTAATCATGGGTATCATTTTAATGGTATTGACCCACAGAATAAAGAAAACAGGTCTATTTTACCGTAAAGTGTACAGCATGAAACCTTCCAAAATTAGCAAAATTATGGTTTTCTTATCAATTTCCCCACACAAATAGTATTTTTTTTGGTTGCGCCATACATTTTATGGTAAAATGAGTGATGTAATTACAAAGGACAACTGGTCACGCAAAAAACAAGTCCTCATACTAGTCTGTGGATAAAAATATAAAAGAGTTATGATTTTTAGAAGGCAAGAAGGAAAAAACGTAAAAATAAAATTGTCTGAGTCCTTAAGGCCCAAATGGGCTAAGTCATCAGAACATTAATGGGTTACTGGTGTAAGATCTTTAAGCTTTATGTACCCTACTTTGTTGTTTCATATATATAGTGCATGCCAGGATGGTAAGGACACAGGCGGATTCAGCAACGCATTGAAAAGCAATGCATTGAAAAGTTGCTGAATGTATACAGTAGTTGTCTGGTGACTTGACTTTTCTGGTGACTTTTGCCTGCACTTACACATAGCCTGGACACATATTTAGAGTTGCAGTTCTGGAAAGATCAGAAAGGCAAAGGACAAGGTGAGTGAGCTGATAATTTATTAGGAAGGCCATGCAGTGACCATGTGAAGGGAATGGGGAAAAGGTTAGCAAAGCAAGAATTATATTCTGTATCCGTTAAATAAGAGAAACTTCCACTTTAGTAGTGATATTCAGTTATGCTTATGTAGAATACCTCTAGAGCAGTGTTTCCTAACGAGTGTGCCTCCAGCTGTTGCAAAACTACAAGTTAATAGAACCCTCTCCCACTGTTTACACATGTAATAAATAAAGATGATTCCCCATAAAAATAGTTTATTGGTATAAATATATAGGGTAGAGATACAAGAAAAAAAAATGGTGCGCACCTCGTGCAAATTACCCAAGTAGAAAATTGTAAGAGAAGAGCCGTATGGATGGCCCCTTACCTTTAAATGTTATGCTCAGAGCATAACATCTAATGAAGCATGTAGGTGAGAATGCAGCCTCTAAGTTCCTCCGGTGATCCGATGCAGGAGACCGTTGCAAGTAAGAGATCATGGTTGGAAAAACTTCCAAGAATAGGGGACATCAGATAGGGAGTCGTAATGTAGAATATATGGACAACATTTATTAGAAATAAGGTGCACCATATTTCTAATAAATTTTATCTATATATTCTACATTACGAGTCCTGCGCCCTATCTGATGTCCCCTTTTCCTGGAAGTTTTTCCAACCACAATCTCTTCATATATATATATATATATATATATATATATATATATACACACACACAGTGGGGCAAAAAAAGTATCTAGTCAGCCACCAATTGTGCAAGTTCTCCCACTTAAAAACTATGAGAGACATAATGAGAAAAAAATCCATAAAATCACATTGTCTGATTTTTAAAGCATTTATTTGCAAATTATGGTGGAAAATAAGTGTTTGGTCAATAACAAAAGTTCTCCGTAAAAAACGTTTTCCGTAAGTCTTCAGAAGGTTTTCACACACTGTTGCTGGTATTTTGGCCCATTCCTCCATGCAGATCTCCTCTAGAGCAGTTATGTTTTGGGGCTGTCACTGGGCAGCACAGACTTTCAACTTCCTCCAAAGGTTTTCTATGGGGTTGAGATCTGAAGACTGGCTAGGCCACTCCAGGACCTTGAAATGCTTCTTACGAAGCCACTCCTTTGTTGCCCGTGCAGTGTGTTTGGGATCATTGTCATGCTGAAAGACT
Organism: Hyla sarda; assembly: GCF_029499605.1. Lineage (NCBI taxonomy): Eukaryota > Metazoa > Chordata > Amphibia > Anura > Hylidae > Hyla > Hyla sarda. Next base: position 258,447,430 of record NC_079193.1, read on the forward strand.
CAGCCACGTTTCATCTTCAATGCCCTTGCTGATGGAAGGAGGTTTTCACTCAAAATCTCACGATACATGGCCCCATTCATTCTTTCCTTTACACGGATCAGTCGTCCTGGTCCCTTTGCTGAAAAACAGCCCCAAAGCATGATGTTTCCACCCCCATCCTTTACAATAGGTATGGTGTTCTTTGAATGAAACTCAGCATTCTTTCTCCTCCAAACACAAGTTGAGTTTTTACCAAAAAGTTCTACTTTGGTTTCATGTGACAATATGACATTCTCCCAATACTCTTTTGGATCATCCAAAGGCTTTCTAGCAAACTTCAGACGAGCCCGGAAACGTCTGGCACTGCATGATTTGAGTCCCTGGCAGTGTAGTGTGTTACTGATGATGACCTTTGTTACTTTGGTCCCAGGTTCCCCTGTGTGGTTCTGGGATTTTTGCTCACCGGTCTTGTGATCATTTTGACACCACGGGGTGAGATCTTGCGTGGAGCCCCAGATAAAGGGAGATTATCAGTGGTCTTGTGTATCTTCCATTTTCTAATAATTGCTCCAAGAGTTGATTTCTTCACACCAAGCTGCTTGCTTATTGCAGATTCAGTCTTTCCAGCCTGGTGCAGGTCTATAATTTTGTTTCTGGTGTCCTTCGACAGCTTTTTGGTCTTGGCCATAGTGGAGTTTGGAGTGTGACTAATTGAGGTTGTAAACAGGTGTCTTTTATACTGATAACAAGTTCAAAAGGGTGCCATTAATACAGGGGAGACTCTTAACCCCTTAAGGACTGAGGGGTTTTCTGTTTTTGCACTTTCGTTTTTTCCTCCTCACATTTTAAAAATCATAAGCCTTTAAATTTTGCACCTAAAAATCCATATGATGGCTTATTTTTTGCACCACCAATTCTACTTTGCAGTGACATCAGTCATTTTACCCCAAAATCTATAGCGAAACGGAAAAAAACATCATTGTGCGACAAAATTGAAGAAAAAACAATTTTGTTTTACTTTTGGGGGCTTCCGTTTCTATGCAGTACATTTTTTCAGTAAAAATGACACCATATCTTTATTCTGTAGGTCCATACGATTAAAATGATACCCTACTTATATAGGTTTGATTTTGTCGTACTTCTGGAAAAAATCATAACTACATGCACAGAAATTTATACGTTTAAAATTGTCATCTTCTGACCCCTATAACTTTTTAATTTTTCTGCGTATGCGGCGGTATGAGGGCTCATTTCTTGCGCCGTGATCTGATGTTTTTAGCGGTACAATTTTTGTATTGATCGGACTTTTTGATCACTTTTTATTCATTTTTTCATGATATAAAAAGCGACCAAAAATATGTTATTTTGGACCTTGAATTTTTTTGCGCGTACGCCATTGACCGTGCAGTTTAATTAATGATATATTTTTATAGTTCGGACATTTACGCACGCGGCGATACCACATATGTTTATATTTATTTTTATTTACATGGTGTTTTTTATGGGAAAAGGAGGATGATTTGAACTTTAATTAAGGAAAGGGTTAAATCACAAAGGGTTAAACTTTTTTTTTACACTTTTTTTTTGCAGTGTTATAGCTCCCATAGGGACCTATAACACTGCACACACTGATTGCCAGCACTGTTCACTGCAAAGCCATAGCTTTGGAGTGATCAGCATTATCGGCGGTCGATTGCTCAAGCCTGCATCTCAGGCTTGGAGCAATCGCCGAGGGGACGCGCCGGAGGAAGGTAAGAGGACCTTCGCTCGTGTCCCAGCTGATCGGGACACCGCATTTTCACTGCGGTGGTCCCGATCAGCCCCACTGTGCAGCCAGGCAGCTTTCACTTTCGTTTTAGACGCGGCGTTCAACTTTGAACGCCGCGTCTAAAGGGTTAATAGCGCTCTGCACTGCGTTCGCTGCCGCACGCTATTAGCCCTGGGTCCCGGCTTCAGATACATGCCGGGACCCCGCGTTATATCACGGGAGCCGGCCAAGGACGTAAATATAGGCCCTTGGCCGTTAAAGAAGTTACAGGTCTGTGGGAGCCAGAAATCTTGCTTGTTTGTAGGTGACCAAATACTTATTTTCCACCATAATTTGCAAATAAATTCTTTAAAAATAAGACAATGTGATTTTATGGATTTTTTTCTCATTATGTCTCTCATAGTTGAGGTATACCTATGATGTCTTTTTAAGTGGGATAACTTGCACAGTTGGTGGCTGTCTAAATACTTTTTTGCCCCACTGTAAAATGTATACATATATAAGGGTGATACAGTATCACTTATAATGAGGCCATACTAGTCACCACAGTAAAAATAAATTCATTATTGAACAATTCTCAGGACAAATGTGCTTGAAATTCTGATGTTTTGCAATGTGAACAGACTAAAGCTTCTTATCAGCCAGGTTGACTATTGTCGGGTTCATCTTCATATAAAGCAGTTATTCTGGCCGAAAATGTATAGTTTTGTGGGGAGGGTGTGATGAGGGCAGATGTTGTTACCCTAGGGGCAGGTGTCATTAACCCCTTGTGTTCGTGATGCCAGGGCGTGGTTTTACCTCTACACCACCCGAAGGTATACCGCTAGAACCTGGGCTAGGCGTGGGGGCAAATAATGACTCTGACGCCAAGTTACGGAACAATGGCAGCTTTACTGAGTCAGACAGGTGTAACAGTCTATACAGCTTGGCTAGGCCCAAGGAGGTGACCAGTGACTTAAGAGACCACAGGGCTTGCTTGGACTTATAGTGAACTTGGACAATTTGATGCAGGGCCACGCTGACTTGAGACAGACTTGACTTGGACTGAGACTGACTATGACAGACTTCCCCCCCCCCCCCCGTCCCCCGTTTGTAGCTTACCAGGTTTTGACTTTCACCTGTGGGGTAGTAGACTTGGCTGCATGGTAGACTTTGGGCCTTCCTAGGACACCAGACAATCTCTCTCACCTCTTGACCTCACTGTAGCTTAGCAAAGACTCAAAGAGAAAGAGGAAGCTCCACCCAGGGCTTATATGGGGGAGACTCTGGAGGGGTCTTATAGATCACCCTGTAGGTCACATGGTCACTGGTATCTTCCCCGGTTACAATCACATGACAATACTTAAAGACATACAATATATGTACATTTCACTAAATAACAAAGGCACTTAAGATGATACATAAGACACGAGTACACGGGGGCCCAGAAGTCACTGACATGGAGTCTGCCTGACAGGGCAGCAAGGGTACAGGGGTGCAACTCCTGTACTGGGCCACCACAGTTTCATCTGAACTTTAACTAAAATCATCTACCTGATGCAATATGTTAGGATTGCCATCAGGAGTTTTTACATAACTATGGGATGTAGAAATAAAACCTGTTACTATGTAACAAAAACTGGTCTGGAACCAAGGAAATGTGACAAGAGGAAGACTGATATGCAGGTTTCATTAGATACAATGCATTATAAGTTGTAGTTAAAAAGACCTCCTCTTTAGTTTCATGTTGCCATAGTCAATCTAAATCAGGGACAGACTCCCTCATAACAACTGTCTATAAATCGCTAGAAATCTATCCATCATACCTAATGGGGCAGGGAGAATCCATATAGCACCCTGTTCTGAATACGGGGCTGTATGAGGGCTTATTTTTTTGCGCCGTGATCTGTAGTTTTTATTGGTCGCGTGCTGCACATGAAGCGAGAGCAGCTTCTGTGCTCGGCTCGCTTCATGTATAGGACGTACATGATGTGTTTAGTACCAGCGCATCAGGACGTGCATTTACGTCTATTGTCCTTAAGGGGTTAAGGACAGTTCCTCTTGAAAGTTAAAGCGCAAAACTTAAATATTTATTTTTTATAATTGTTCCGCCCATAGTACAGTAATGTGTGTCAGTGTGTTTTGATTTTTGAATTCCTGTACAAAATACCTGTTCCGAGGGGCTGCTTCGCCTGATCCCGGTAAATGTTATAAGTGTGCTCTATGCTGGAGCCTCACGCTGGTCTCCCAGGTAACCATACCCAGCAAAAACCACGAGACCTGGTGTGATCACATGAATATGCCATGCATCCTGCCCATAATAGCACAATTTGGCTGCGGTATAGAAGGTAATGCAGGGTACGTTGACAGATATGAGGCTATGTTCACATGCTATGAATTTCTGCATGGAATTTATAGCCAGTACACTTCAATGGGATTCTGCTGTCTCATTCACACTGCAGAATTTCCGCTGCAGGAATTCTATTAAAGTGAATGGGCAATTAATTTCTGCAGAATTTACTGCAGAATTTACATGCAGAATTCTGTGCAGAAATTCTGCTTTGTAAACATAGCCTTATAATGTAAGAAGTGATAGGAGCAGTCATAGGGGCAAAAGGCTACAATATATTTCCATTTGTTCAACTGCCAGTAAATTAAACAATGTCTCACTGTCACAACAAGAGCACAAATGTGTTATGTCCTCTAAAGGAGGTCTTGTGTAAGAGTGTGCTTAGAAATTGAGGATCGAACTCAAGAATGAATTGTTGAATCAGAGTAAGTAAAAATATAGGGGGATCTTATCCGATCTTAGAGGCTATTATATCTTTGCTCAGTTGAACTGCGTTCCAAATCAACACTCAAGGGTGATACTTTGATATGAATAGAACAAGCAGCAACCGAGATCCCACTTCAATGCATTCCTTGGTGTTGTCCTGGAGATTTAGCAAGCTTAAAAAAACACCCAATTATAGGACCTATAATCAATGCATGTGCAGACCCGATTGTGCGTGAATCCATAACCCCATTAAACTCTCCATTGGCGCCAATATTGGGGAACCCAGTGTTTCCACCGGTGTGGAAGAACCGATGTTTCGTCAATGGATATGAGCAGACAAATTTACAGTAATGCATTTTAGAATGGACCAAACTTGGGCAATAATGCCAAATCTCCCGGAGATAAAGGAAGTAGTCTAATTAAGGTTCTGGACAATCTTACAATTCTGTAACTTTTTACATTCCATATCAACTCCCAGGGAGACCGCTAAATACTTTGAATTGCTAGACCCATAAAAGGGAAGTAACTAGATAAACCTCACAGTGACTGGGAGATTTGGATGGAGGGAAGAGAGAAGAGGAAAGAGGAGGAAAGAACAAGGGATATTAAAATAGGAGCAGATGGAAAGGAGGGTTAGATAAAGTGGCAGGAGTGGGGAGTAACCTCATATAACAATGATACGATTCTGAACGTTATTTAGGGAATAAGGGTGATATGCTATCTCAAGACTTGTATTTATGTAAGCCCTGGTTTTCCCCTTGTAACATGCTGGCCGTGAGCGATTTCCTCCCCAGCCGGCGGGGCCGGGATTTGCATCGAATCCCAGCCCGTCACTCACCTCTGCCCTATGCTGTCTCTCTGATTTAAAGGGCCAGTGCGCCCTTAATTAGTAACTTCCCCTGCACCTCAGTTATAAGTTTCTGCACCTCCCATCACTACTTGCCAGATCTTTGTTAGCTTTGTGCCATAGAGAAAACTTATTCTGTGTTTGTTCTGCCGTGTTCAAACCCTTACAGTAAGATCCGGCCATGGATCCCACTGAGGTACCTCTGCCAGAAGTTTTGGATCTTTCCTCCATCGTGGCTCAACTGTCACAGCAGTCAGCCCGTCAGGCGCAACAACTAAATCAATTGTCTGCCTTGATGCAACAGCTTCTTGCCGTACAGCAGCAACAACAGCAACTGCAACCTGCTCCTGTTTCTCCACCTGTTCCTGCAGTTCCTTCCGGATCCAAGCTTTGCTTATCCGTACCCACGAAGTATGAAGGTGATCCCAAGTTGCGTAGAGGCTTTGTGACACAGTGTTCTATGCATTTGGAGCTCATGGCGGATCAGTTAAAATGGTGTTTGTGATCAGTTTATTGTCCGGAAAAGACTTGGTCTGGGCTACTCCTCTCTGGGATCCTAATGATCCGCTCTCCTCTAATCTGCTGGCCTTCCTAGCAGAATTCCACAGTGCATTTGAAGATCCCACACGCGCTCACTCTGCCGAAACGGCTCTACTGAACCTCTGCCAAGGGAATTCCTCCATTGGCGACTACGCTGTTCAATTCTGCACTCTTGCCTCTGAACTGGCTTGGAATGACGAGGCCTTGTGTGCTGTCCAGTAGAGTCAAGGATGCTCTCGCTGCATGAGATCCTCCGTCTACCCTGAGTGAACTAATTAATTTAGCCACTCGAATTGATGTGCCTTTTGCCAAGAGGCAGGAAGAATTTCGTTTGGAGGGAAAACCTGCCCAAACGCGGCAACTTCCTGCTCAGGCACCCGTGTTCCAACGTCGACTTCTTCTGTCTTATTTGCCTCCTGCCGAAGAGGCTATGGAGGTGGATCACTCTTGCCAAACGCAACAGGAAATATCCCGTCGATGCATTATGAAATTCTGCTTATATTGTGCCAGTCCAGAGCACTTTCTCAAAGACTGTCCAATACCCCCTCAGCGTCCGGGAGAACGTTTGCATCTAGGACAAGTAGGTGAGACGACCCTAGGTGTGAATTCTACTTCTCCTCGTTTGGCCACTCCGGTCCAAGTTTTCACTTCTGCCAAGACTTCATTCTTAGCTTCTGCCTTTTTGGACTCAAGTTCCGCTGGTGAATTCATTGATGCCTCCTTGGTCCATAAGCATCGGCTTCCAGTGACTCGCCTTTCTAAGCCCTTGTATATTACTTGTTAATGGACAAAATCTGAACTCTACAGTGCTATTCCACATAGAACCTCTCGTCATGCACGTGGGATCCTTGCATAAGGAAAAAAATTGAGTTCTTTGTACTTCCTCATTGTACTTCGGAGCTTCTTCTTGGTCTTCCTTGGCTTCAACGTCATTCTCTGCAACTTGACTGGAAAGCTGGTGAAATCACACGCTGGGGACAGTTTTGCCAAAATCACAGTTTTCTGCCTATCCAGCCTAAAGCTGTCTGGTCTGCCTCTTCCATATCAAGACTATTCAGACATGTTCTGCAAAATGCAGGCCCTTCCACTGCATCATCCCTACGACTACCCCATTGACTTACAGCCTGGAACCACGCCTTCTCGAGGAAGTATCAATCCATTATTTGTTCCAGAGACTCAAGCCATGGCAAAATTTATTCAAGAGAACCTATACATGGATCCTGACAAGCTGACTACGGAATTGGTTTGGGCTTGTCCTACTCGTCTACAAGCTATTCAACGCTTTTTGGGATTTGCCAATTATCGTCAGTTCATTCTTCCTTGGTTGCTCCGATTGTGGCTCTCACTAAAAAGAACTCTAGCCTCAAGAATTGGCCTCCTGAGGCCAAAGAGGCCTTCATCGCTTAAAGTCAGCATTTGTCTCTGCTCCCGTGCTTCATCCGTAGGAGCCGGTGCCGTACTTACCCAGAAAACCTCCAAGGGGAAGATTATAACCTGTCGTTTCTTTTCTAAGACTTTCTCACCTGCAGAGAGAAACTACTCAAATGGAGATCGAGAACTCATAACTATTAAGCTTGCCTTGGAAGATTGGCAAGATTTATTAGAATCATCCGGTCTGTATTTATTCTGACCATAAGAATCTCCTATATCTCAAGTCTGCTCAGAGATTGAACCCTTGCCAGTCTAGATGGTCTTTTTTCTTTTCCATAATTAATTTCTTCATTCATTTCCACCCTGCTAACAAAAACGTCAGAGCCGATGCTCTTTCCAGGTCTTCCGATGTCGTAGGATTGGACTCCATGCTAAGGCATATTATTCCTCCTGAGCGATTGATCTCTGCAGCTCCTGCCATTCTTCAGCAAGTTCCCCCTGGGAAGTCCTTTGTGCCTATTTAACTGAGATGTAAAGTCTTGAATAGGGGACATTCTTCTTTGCTGGCTTGTCACCCCGATTTTGTCCATTCCTGTCTTACCTGTGCCCGTGACAAAACTCCTCGGCAGAAACCTGCAGGATTCTTACAGCCTTTGCCCATTCCGGAAACTCCCTGGTCTCACATAGCTAAAAACTTTTCGAACCTCAAAAAGAGGGGGAGAACTAAGGGGGGTACTGTAAAGTCCAAAGCTCCCGCCGTGAGCTCTTTCCTTCCCAGCCGGCGGGGCCGGGATTTGCATCGCGTGATGTGTTCGCATGCAAATCCCAGTCCGTCATTCACCTCTGCCCTCTGTTCTCCCTCAGTGCTGGAGCGCGTGCCCCCCTGCGTCCTGGAGCTCTCTGATTTAAATGGCCAGTGCGTCCTTAAGTAGTAATTACGCCTGCACCTCAGTTATAAGTTTCTGCACCTCCCATCACTCCTTGCCAGATCTTTGTTAGCCTTGTGCCATAGAGAAAGCTTATTCTGTTTGCTCTGCCATGTTCAGACCCTCTGCTCCATGTCCTGACCCTGCTCCAGTGCCACCTGCCAATTGACCTCCTGCTATGTCTTCTGACCACGCACCTCTGCCGCCAGCCCTGACCTCCTGCTATCCAGACGTTGTTATGATATTGATGATTATCCATGTTGTGTTAACTATGCAATGTATGACTGTTGCCACAGTGGCTATCTCTTTTCTTTTCAGTTTTTGCATTTTTTTTGTTTGTTTTTGGTTCTGCTTCATAATAAAAGATATAGAATTTACAAAAAAGAAATTCCCCCCCAAAACCTGGGAGATATTTGGACCCCGTAGTATGCCACTATATGTCATGTAAACAAATAGAGACTAGTAACAGAAAATACTGCTCGTGTAAAAGACTCATTTACCCCTTCCACACTATATAGCTGCATCAAGTAAATGCCAATGTTGGAAATGCACACTCAACGCAGACTCGGCGCATGGACCCGTGCCATATTCCCCACTTTCAACCCATGAAGTAACGGTACATCATGGGTCAGGAAGGGGTTAAAGTGTCCCTGTCATTTAGAAAAACTTTTGACATGTCAGACAGACATGTGAAAAGCTTAGATCACTTAAGGGTTTAAGTGTCCAAGCTCTGACTGATCGCCGGGAAAAGTGTCTTGTAGCGTGTTTCCTATAGACTTAAAAAGGAGTCTGTCTTGTGCAGTGAGATGGAGATCATGGCCACCTGGAAGAAGAACGCTATTGGTGATATCTAAAGATTGGTTGGGGGTCTGAATGCTCAGTCCAAAATTTTTGACATGTCTATTGACATTTCAATTTTTTTTATATGACAGGGAAAATTTAACAAGTGAGAAATGGGGTAGTTGTCTAATTTGCATTTCCGACATCTTTTGTTTTCTGGATGTCACTATATAGGGTAGATAGAGATGAAAGAGTCTTTTGTTCCAGTGGTATTTTTTACTGCCATGCGAGTTTCTGTTTGCATGAAGTATTTGTGCATACTAGTTGTCCTAAAAGTGTGGTGATCCTGTTGTTTTTAAGAGCACAAATGTGTCCAGCAGCCCCACTACTATGTTCATGAACAGAAATTTCCAATTGTTGTCCTCCCAATCTGCTGTAAACACTGTGATGCTGACCAGTGCACCTTTCATGAGCTTGTTATTCAGCCAGAATTCATAATCCTAAATGACCAAATGTCTGGATGCACTAAGGCTCCAGAAATCCTATTGTGCATTTTCAACTGACTACTCACTTTATTGGAATGTTCTGACAGTAATTTTTCTGTTTGTTTTTTACTAGGGGCATTCCTACTGATGTTTTAGGGTAATACGTTTGCTACAATGTACCCTACTTTACTCAGAGAGCCACATTAAACAATTATATTCACTTCTTAGCTAAGAGCAGAACTAGCTGGCCAAGATTTACAATAGCAAATCTACTAGAATTTTGGTGCAGTCTTAGCAAAACGTACGCCAAAAATTTGAGGTTGTCTTTGTAAAAGGGTGTGCAGCTCCACAAAAAATAGGCATGGCCTGAGAAATGCCCAAAATTTTACCAAATTCTAGTTTCCACTCTGGTGCATGTTTAAGCAAAAAAAAAAAAAAATAAATAAATTTGGTTTATTTAAACTTACACTTTACGGTCTTCAGATTCACCAGATTCATCCATCAGTCAGACACCTTGGCGGATTTAAAGGAGTAGTCCAGTGCTGAAAAATGTATCCCCTATCCTAAGGATTGGGGATAAGCTTCTGATCGCGGGGGGTCCGACAACTGGAGCCCCCCGCGATCTCCTGTACCGTGGGAAGGGGGCGTGTTGACCACCCCATGAAGCGGCGGCTATTATGCCGCCTCAATACAACTCTATGGCAGAGCCAAAGCGCTGCCTTCGGCAATCTCTGGCTTTGCCATAGAGTTGTATTGAGGGGGCGTGTCGACCGCCGCTTCGTGCGGTGGTCAACACGTGCTATCTGGCCAGCGAGCTGGGGCCCCGTACAGGAGATCGCGGGGTCGGTCCCCCCGCGATCTGAAACTTATCCCCTAGGATAGGGGATATGTTTTTCAGCACTGGACTACTCCTTTAAAGTCTATCTAAGTTATTGCAGACACATTGGTAAATCTGTACAGATTTGCTGACTCTTTGCTGAAAATTTACAATATTCTTTCATCCACAGTGCCATATGACAGCTTGTTTTTTTTGTTTGACCAGTGTAACTTTGTAATGACACCTTTGAATTTACCATACATGCAATTGTACCACCACAGTCGCTATTCAAGGAAATACATTGTAATGACATTAGTTCTTCAGAATCTTTGGCATAGAGTGAGTCATAGCCGGTCCCCACAAAGGTTGCGTACACAGAAAGTTATTGGAATCTGAGGCGTTTTGGTAGTTCACGCTTGGCACCAAGAGCTCCCTTTCCATTATTAATCATTAATCTTTCACGCTGCGCAACCTTTTTGCAGTATGTTTACTTTTTACTAGGCTTATTTTCATGTCTATTTGTTTATCACTACATTAGGCATCTGTTTTGGTGTATTAATGTACCTAGTTTCTTAGGGAATTTCACTTGATTTTAGCATGTATGTTATACTTACACTTTTATCATATAGTATTTCGTTCCACCATTCTCAATGCCATTAGTTTGTAACCTGGTACGTGGATGGGCGGACATCACTGACAAAGGGTGCACATGCACCAGAAACGTGTTTGAACGGTGTGCTGTACATGTTTTATGCTGCATGTTCAATAAAGCTGGAATCCTTCTGTCTAACTGCTGGATCATCTGTTCCAACGTGAACTTATAGTATGAAAATGTCAAATGGATAATTCAGTAAATCACTGCCCTATGTTAGCAATATGTTGTTGCATATATGCATTTAATTTCATTCAACACTACACACAACCTGAGGTCAGGGCACCAGGACATACATTTAAGTTCAATATCCTTAATGGGTTAAAGGTATTGTTTACATGGTCCCTGCATTCTTGTATGCAGAGCCGCCTCCAGGGGGGTACAGCCAGTTTCCCAGTGAGGGACCTAGACCTCGAGGAAGCTTTGGCCCCGATACACCCCCTGCAGAAGCCTCAGCACAGAAGCAGAAAACTGCGGTTTGAACTGTTGTTTCCTGCTTTTGTACGTACAGTGGGCCAATTGCGTATGTAATGTCCGTACAGGCTACAGCAGTCTCCTGTACCTTCTGGGGGCATTACTAACAACCTATCTGGGGGCATTACATACTACCTACTGGGGACAGTACTTACTACATACCTACTGGGGCATTACCTACTACCTACTTGGGGGCATTACATACTTCCTACCCACTGGGGGATTTACCGACCTACTGGGGGACATCTACATTATAGGTGGATTCCCTACCTACCTACTGTGGGCATAACCTAATAGGGGAGGGGAAATTATCTACCCACCATCACCCAATCCCCTTGATTTTAAAGGCTTCAACCTTCTTGAGAAAGAAGGTGGAAGTCTTTGAAATGTTTCTGCTGGTGCCCGCAGGAGTATGAAGCCATAATGCTCAGCCCGTGGTGAACGCTGAGGAAATGGCTGGGAACTGAAAGACTCTTTGCAGAGTGAAGGAATCCTGTGTTTGCCTAATGTCCTGCTGACCCCACCTGGGTGAATATTTTTGATATATGCATGTACTGTTGAAGATTTCTGGATAAAGAGAAGTGTTGATGCATACATGTGTGAATGATTGGCATTACCTACTTGGGGGCATTACATACTTCCTACCCACTGGGGGGGGGGGGGGCTTTACCAACCTACTGGGGGCATCTACATTATAGGTGGATTCTCTACCTAACTACTGGGGGCATTACCTAATAGGGGAGGGGAAATTATCTACCCACCACCACCCAATCCTCCTACCCTTTTCCATCAACACAGTTACCTTCTCCCTCATACTATGCAGGGCACAAAGTGAGGCATTATTTGGGGCACTGAGTGTAGGGAACAGGTGGGGGATGTTCTGTAAAAAGTGTGAAGCCTTATATGTTTCTTGTCTGGCAGATTCTGTGGAGACAAGCCATGGTTGGAAGAAAACTTCATGATGGTCTTAGCAAGACAAAGAAGAAAAAGAAAGAGAACGACTCCAAGAAGACACCTGTGAGTCAATAGATGTAACTGCACTATAATCACTTATACGGTTTGTAGAGCCTGTGTAGAATTTTCCACTATATGGGCTTTGCATGGGGGATATTGGTCTAGGCTGACTGTTTTTTATACAGTCACTGTGTGGTGGTAATGGTAGTGGTCATGGTGTGGCGGTATTAGGCTTTGAGCTGTGTAGGGGGCCCTAAAATTTCTGATGGCAGCTCTGCTTGTATGCATCCATTATTATATTACACAGTACTTTTGAGGGCACAAATATCGAACATTACAATATTACAACTAATTATTGTGGGTCCTGCTCCCAAGAGCTAACAGTCTATGAGGAATGGAGCTGAGACAAAAGGCTCTGTCTATGTCAGATTGCAGATGTAATTTACAAATCTGTTTAACTTTCTGGCACCAGTTGATACCCCTTTAACATCAGTGTTCTTTACTAATACCTCATTGACTATAAAGACTAGGTGAGACTATTCTTTAGGGATTATTCATTGATTTTAAAATAAGATAAACATAAGGGCAGACTAGGAAATCATATCAGAGCAGACTAAATGGATCACTTGGTCCTTTCTTGCTGATAATGTTATTATTCATTTAATCTATCAGACATGCTGGTCAGACATGTTTAGCTCATTGGTCTCTAATGCATATGCAAGTAAAAGGGATTGTGGGGAGTTTGTGCTTTGTTGCATGGCACCAGCAGGGTCAAAGTCCAGAGAGGAAACAAGGAAGTGATCAGATCCAGGGGGAGAAGAACACTACAATATATAGGGTATTTTACCTACAAAACAGCACATTTGTCCTCCTTTGCATATGTATGTGGTAAACATCTGATTTTATCAACTTTGTTGTAAGGGAAAACCCATTTAACACACCGGAATATGCCTAAGTGTTTTACAGGCAAAACAAAATGTGAGTGTACAGAGTACAGAGATTTCTTTTAGAATGGACAGGATAAGAGACATTTTTTAGGAATTCCCCCACTGTGTGGCCTCTTGGTCAGGAGTCCTCCTGTGCAGGTAGGGTTGCCACCTTTCTTTCAAATAAATAAATAAATACAGCCCATGCTAATTTGCATAATGAATTATATATGCGTGACATCACAGGATACACATATATGGGGGAAATTTGTCCTATTCTGACCCCTATAGCTTTTTTATTTTTCCTTATACAGGCCTGTATGAGGGTTCATTTTTTGTGCCCCGATCTGCAGTTTTTAACAGTACCATTTTTGTTTTGATGTGACCTTTTCATCGCTTTTTTTAATTAAATTTGGGAGTTGCAGTTAGTTACTAACTACAACTCCCAGCATGCGCTGATACAGCCTGTGGCTCATCAGCTGCCCCAAACGAAAACTACAATTCCCAGCATGTTAGACTATATAATACTGGGTGGGCCATTTATATGGATACACCTTAATAAAATGGGAATGGTTGGTGATATTAACTTCCTGTTTGTGGCACATTAGTATATGTGAGGGGGGAAACTTTTCAAGATGGGTGGTGACCATGGCGGCCATTTTGAATCCAACTTTAGTTTTTCCAAGAGGAAGAGGGTCATGTGACACATCAATTGTCAATGCAACCCTCTTCTCTCACTCTTCACACACTGATAGCAACACCGCAGGAGAAATGCTAGCACAGGCTTCCAGTATCCGTAGTTTCAGGTGCTGCAGAATGGGCAAAACAAAAATTGGAACAGGACCCTCAGTTTACGCAGAAGATTTTGTTCAGTGATGAGGCAAACTTTTATGTGAATGGTGAAGTTAACAAACAAAACCACCACTATTGGTCTGACACTAACCCACATTGGATAGATCCCTCCAAGACTGTTGGAACACAAAAATTGATGGTATGGTGTGGTATATGGGGTACAAAGATAGTGGGGCCATTCTTCATCAATGGAAATCTCAAGGCCACTGGATATGCGAAATTGCTACATGATGATGTGTTTCCCTCTTTATGCACCACCAGCAAGATGGTGAACCACCACATTATGGGTGTCAGGTCTGAGCATTCCTAGATGAACAGTTTCCTGGAAAGTGGATTGGTCATCGTGGACCAGTTGAATGGCCCCAAGGTCTCCCGATCTGACCCCCTTAGACTTATCTTTGGGGTCATCTGAAGGCAATTGTCTATGCTGTGAAGATACGAGATGTGCAGCACCTGAAACTATGGATACTGGAAGCCTGTGCTAGCATTTCTCCTGCGGTGTTGCTATCAGAGTGTGAAGAGTGGGAGAAGAGGGTTGCATTGACAATCCAACACAATGGGCAGCACATTGAACACATTTTATAAGTGGTCAGAAACTTGTAAATAACTCATGAAAGAATAAAGTTACGTTAAAACCAAGCACATCATTGTTTTTCTTGTGAAATTCCCAATAAGTTTGATGTGTCACATGACCCTCTTCCTATTGAAAAAACAAAAGTTGGATTCAAAATGTCCGACTTCAAAATGGCCGCCATGGTCACTACCCATCTTGAAAAGTCCCCCCCCTCCTCACATATACTAATGTGCCACAAACAAGAAGTTAATATCACCAACCATTCCCATTTTATTAAGGTGTATCCATATAAATGGCCCAGCCTGTAGTGTATAGTATAGGTCAGAGTTTTCTAACCAGGGGTGCCTCCAGCTGTTGCAAAACTACAACTCCCAGCATGTTGAACTATATAGTAGTATATAGTATAGGTCAGAGTTTTCCAACCAGGGGTGCCTCCAGCTGTTGCAAAACTAAAACTCCCAGCATGTTGGGCTATATAGTAGTATATAGTATAGGTCAGTGTTTCCCAACCAGGGGTGCCTCCAGCTGTTGCAAAACTACAACTCCCAGCATATTGAACTATATAGTAGTATATAGTATAGGTCAGTGTTTCCCAACCAGGGGTGCCTCCAGCTGTTGCAAAACTACAACTCCCAGCATGTTGGGCTATATAGTAGTATATAGTATGTCAGTGTTTCCCAACCAGGGGGGCCTCCAGCTGCTGCAAAACTACAACTCCCAGCATGTTGGGCTATATAGTAGTATACAGTGGTCCCTCAACATACGATGGTAATTCGTTCCAAACGACCCATCGTTTGTCGAATCCATCGTATGTTGAGGGATCCGTGCAATGTAAAGTATAGTAAGTTATACTCACCTGTCCCCGCCGCTCTGGACCACGTCCCCACCGCTCCCGATGCTGTGCCAGGGGCTCCCGATGCTGTCCCGATGCTCCGGCGTCTTCTTCGGGATCCTCCGGCTTCTTCCGCATCTTCTGCAGGGTCCGGGCCTCACTTTCTGATGACGTTATTACGCTGCTGCGCCGAGACAGCGTGCGTAGTGGCGTAATAACGATGCCGGAAAGCGAGGCCCGGACCCCGGAGAAGATGCAGAAGACGCCGGAGGATCGCGAAGTGGACCCGGAGCAGCGGGAATAGGTAAGTGAACCTGTCCGGGATGCTTAACCCCTTAACGACGCAGGACGTATATTTACGTCCTGCGCCGGCTCCCGCGATATGAAGCGGGATCGCGCCGCGATCCCGCATCATATCGCGTCGGTCCCGGCGCTAATCAACGGCCGGGACCCGCGGCTAATACCACACATCGCCGATCGCGGCGATGTGCGGTATTAACCCTTTAGAAGCGGCGGTCAAAGCTGACCGCCGCTTCTAAAGTGAAAGTGACCCGGCTGCTCAGTCGGGCTGTTCGGGACCGCCGCGGTGAAATCGCGGCGTCCCGAACAGCTGACCGGACACCGGGAGGGCTCTTACCTGCCTCCCCGGTGTCCGATCGACGAATGACTGCTCCGTGCCTGAGATCCAGGCAGGAGCAGTCAAGCGCCGATAATGCTGATCACAGGCGTGTTAATGCATGCCTGTGATCAGGATGAGAGATCAGTGTGTGCAGTGTTATAGGTCCCTATGGGACCTATAACACTGCAAAAAAAATGTTAAAAAAAAGTGTTAATAAAGGTCATTTAACCCCTTCCCTAATAAAAGTTTGAATCACCCCCCTTTTCCCAAAAAAAAAATAAAACATTGTAAAAAAAATAAAAAATAAACATATGTGGTATCGCCGCGTGCGTAAATGTCCGAAATATAAAAATATATCATTAATTAAGCCGTACGGTCAATGGCGTACGCGCAAAAAAATTCCAAAGTCCAAAAAAGCGTATTTTGGTCACTTTTTATATCATTAAAAAATGAATAAAAAGTGATCAAAAAGTCCGATCAAAACAAAAATCATACCGATAAAAACTTCAGATCACGGCGCAAAAAATGAGTCCTCATACCACCCCATACGTGGAAAAATAAAAAAGTTATAGGGGTCAGAAGATGACAATTTTAAACGTATAAATTTTCCTGCATGTAGTTATGATTTTTTCCAGAAGTGCGACAAAATCAAACCTATATAAGTAGGGTATCATTTTAACCGTATGGACCTACAGAATAATGATAAGGCGTAATTTTTACCGAAATATGCACTGCGTAGAAACGAAAGCCCCCAAAAGTTACAAAATGGCGTTTTTTTTTCGATTTTGTCGCACAATGATTTTTTTTTCCGTTTCGCCGTGCATTTTTGGGTAAAATGACTAATGTCACTGCAAGAATTGGCGACGCAAAAAATAAGCCATAATATGGATTTTTAGGTGGAAAATTGAAAGGGTTATGATTTTTAAAAGGAGGAAAAAACAAAGGTGCAAAAACGGAAAAACCCTGAGTCCTTAAGGGGTTAAACTGCTATCCGACATCAACTTAAGCATTTTGCGCTGTCGGATAGCAGTTAATGCGATGGCCCCGACATATAAAAGCATCGTATGTCGATTTTATCATATGTCGGGGCCATCGCATGTACTGTATAGTGTAGGTCAATGTTTCCCAACCAGGGGTGCCTCCAGCTGCTGCAAAACTACAACTCCCAGCATGTTGGGCTATATAGTAGTATATAGTATAGGTCAGTGTTTCCCAACCAGGGGGGCCTCCAGCTGCTGCAAAACTACACCTCCCAGCATGCCCGGACAGCCAATGGCTGTCCAGGCCTGCTGGGAGGTGTAGTTTTGCAACAGCTGGAGGCGCTCTGATTGGGAAACACTGATATAGTATAACATTCTGGGCGTTGGAGGATTGGTTGGATAAATACCAACCACTGCATTGCCAGTATTTCTAATATAAAAACTACCGGCAGGGTGGCCAAAATACCGGCTGTGTAAAAGTGCAGGATGTATGATGCCTGCTGCTGTACATCAGTGAATGGCTCTTTCACACCTCAGTGTCATGTAACCCTGTCCTCTCCACTGCACAGCCTCAGCAGTCCTAGCACACCCGGTACAGGCTGTGAGGCTCAGAATCCCACGTAGTGCCCAGGTCCTGGTCCAAGCTGTAGAGCCCCCTCCTTCCTTATAGCGCCCCTCTCCTTCCTTATAGCGCCCCCTCCTTCCTTATAGCGCCCCCTCCTTCCTTATAGCGCCCCTCTCCTTCCTTATAGCGCCCCCTCCTTCCTTATAGCGCCCCCTCCTTCCTTATAGCGCCCCCTCCTTCCTTATAGCGCCCCCTCCTTCCTTATAGCACCCCCTCCTTCCTTATAGCGCCCCCTCCCTCCTTATAGCGCCCCCCTCCTTCCTTATAGCGCCCCCTCCCTCCTTATAGCGCCCCCCTCCTTCCTTATAGCGCCCCCCTCCTTCCTTATAGCGCCCCCTCCTTCCTTATAGCGCCCCCTCCTTCCTTATAGCGCCCCCCTCCTTCTTTATAGCGCCCCCTCCTCCCTATAGCGCCCCCCTCCTTCCTTATAGCGCCCCCCTCCTCCCTTATAGCGCCCCCCTCCTTCCTTATAGCGCCCCCCTCCTCCCTTATAGCGCCCCCCTCCTTCCTTATAGCGCCCCCCTCCTTCCTTATAGCACCCCCCTCCTTCCTTATAGCGCCCCCCTCCTTCCTTATAGCGCCCCCCTCCTCCCTTATAGCGCCCCCCTCCTCCCTTATAGCGCCCCCTTCCTTCCTTATAGTGCCCCCTCCTCCCTTATAGCGCCCCCCTCCTTCCTTATAGCGCCCCCCTCCTTCCTTATAGCGCCCCCTCCTTCCTTATAGTGCCCCCCTCCTTCCTTATAGCGCCCCCCTCCTTCCTTATAGCGCCCCCCTCCTCCCTTATAGCGCCCCCTCCTTCCTTATAGCGCCCCCCTCCTCCCTTATAGCGCCCCCTCCTCCCTTATAGCGCCCCCCTCCTTCCTTATAGCGCCCCCTCCTTCCCTATAGCGCCCCCCTCCTTCCTTATAGCGCCCCCTCCCTCCTTATAGCGCCCCCCTCCTTCCTTATAGCGCCCCCTCCCTCCTTATAGCGCCCCCCTCCTTCCTTATAGCGCCCCCTCCTTCCTTATAGCGCCCCCTCCTTCCTTATAGTGCCCCCTTCCTTCCTTATAGCGCCCCCTCCTTCCTTATAGCGCCCCCTTCCTTCCTTATAGCGCCCTCTCCTTCCTTATAGCGCCCCCTTCCTTCCTTATAGCGCCCCCTTCCTTCCTTATAGCGCCCCCTCCTTCCTTATAGCGCCCCCTTCCTTCCTTATAGCGTGCTCTCCTTCCTTATAGCGCCCCCTTCCTTCCTTATAGCGCCCCCTTCCTTCCTTATAGTGCCCCCTCCTCCCTTATAGCGCCCCCCTCCTTCCTTATAGCGCCCCCCTCCTTCCTTATAGCGCCCCCTCCTTCCTTATAGCGCCCCCCTCCTTCCTTATAGCGCCCCCCTCCTCCCTTATAGCGCCCCCTCCTTCCTTATAGCGCCCCCCTCCTCCCTTATAGCGCCCCCTCCTCCCTTATAGCGCCCCCCTCCTTCCTTATAGCGCCCCCTCCTTCCCTATAGCGCCCCCTTCCTTCCTTATAGCGCCCCCTTCCTTCCTTATAGCGCCCCCTCCTTCCTTATAGCGCCCCCTTCCTTCCTTATAGCGCCCCCTCCTTCCTTATAGCGCCCCCTCCTTCCTTATAGCGCCCCCTTCCTTCCTTATAGCGCCCCCTTCCTTCCTTATAGCGCCCCCTCCCTTCCTTATAGCGCCCCCTCCTTCCTTATAGCGCCCCCTCCTTCCTTATAGCGCCCCCTTCCTTCCTTATAGCGCCCCCTTCCTTCCTTATAGCGCCCCCTCCTTCCTTATAGCGCCCCCTCCTTCCTTATAGCGCCCCCCTCCTCCCTTATAGCGCCCCCCTCCTTCCTTATAGCGCCCCCCTCCTTCCTTATAGCGCCCCCCTCCTCCCTTATAGCGCCCCTTCCCTCCTTATAGTGCCCCCCTCCTCCCTTATAGCGCCCCCCTCCCTCCTTATAGCGCCCCCCTCCTCCCTTATAGCGCCCCCCTCCTCCCTTATAGCGCCCCCCTCCTTCCTTATAGCGCCCCCTCCTCCCTTATAGCGCCCCCCTCCTTCCTTATAGCGCCCCCCTCCTTCCTTATAGCGCCCCCCTCCTTCCTTATAGCGCCCCCCTCCTCCCTTATAGCGCCCCCCTCCTCCCTTATAGCGCCCCCTTCCTTCCTTATAGTGCCCCCTCCTCCCTTATAGCGCCCCCCTCCTTCCTTATAGCGCCCCCTCCTCCCTTATAGCGCCCCCTCCTCCCTTATAGCGCCCCCCTCCTTCCTTATAGCGCCCCCCTCCTTCCTTATAGCGCCCCCCTCCTTCCTTATAGCGCCCCCCTCCTCCCTTATAGCGCCCCCCTCCTCCCTTATAGCGCCCCCTTCCTTCCTTATAGTGCCCCCTCCTCCCTTATAGCGCCCCCTCCTTCCCTATAGCGCCCCCTTCCTTCCTTATAGCGCCCCCTTCCTTCCTTATAGCGCCCCCTCCTTCCTTATAGCGCCCCCTTCCTTCCTTATAGCGCCCCCTCCTTCCTTATAGCGCCCCCTCCTTCCTTATAGCGCCCCCTTCCTTCCTTATAGCGCCCCCTTCCTTCCTTATAGCGCCCCCTCCCTTCCTTATAGCGCCCCCTCCTTCCTTATAGCGCCCCCTCCTTCCTTATAGCGCCCCCTTCCTTCCTTATAGCGCCCCCTTCCTTCCTTATAGCGCCCCCTCCTTCCTTATAGCGCCCCCTCCTTCCTTATAGCGCCCCCCTCCTCCCTTATAGCGCCCCCCTCCTTCCTTATAGCGCCCCCCTCCTTCCTTATAGCGCCCCCCTCCTCCCTTATAGCGCCCCTTCCCTCCTTATAGTGCCCCCCTCCTCCCTTATAGCGCCCCCCTCCCTCCTTATAGCGCCCCCCTCCTCCCTTATAGCGCCCCCCTCCTCCCTTATAGCGCCCCCCTCCTTCCTTATAGCGCCCCCTCCTCCCTTATAGCGCCCCCCTCCTTCCTTATAGCGCCCCCCTCCTTCCTTATAGCGCCCCCCTCCTTCCTTATAGCGCCCCCCTCCTCCCTTATAGCGCCCCCCTCCTCCCTTATAGCGCCCCCTTCCTTCCTTATAGTGCCCCCTCCTCCCTTATAGCGCCCCCCTCCTTCCTTATAGCGCCCCCCTCCTTCCTTATAGCGCCCCCTCCTTCCTTATAGTGCCCCCCTCCTTCCTTATAGCGCCCCCCTCCTTCCTTATAGCGCCCCCCTCCTCCCTTATAGCGCCCCCTCCTTCCTTATAGCGCCCCCCTCCTCCCTTATAGCGCCCCCTCCTCCCTTATAGCGCCCCCCTCCTTCCTTATAGCGCCCCCTCCTTCCCTATAGCGCCCCCCTCCTTCCTTATAGCGCCCCCTCCCTCCTTATAGCGCCCCCCTCCTTCCTTATAGCGCCCCCTCCCTCCTTATAGCGCCCCCCTCCTTCCTTATAGCGCCCCCTCCTTCCTTATAGCGCCCCCTCCTTCCTTATAGCGCCCCCTTCCTTCCTTATAGCGCCCCCTCCTTCCTTATAGCGCCCCCTTCCTTCCTTATAGCGCCCTCTCCTTCCTTATAGCGCCCCCTTCCTTCCTTATAGCGCCCCCTTCCTTCCTTATAGCGCCCCCTCCTTCCTTATAGCGCCCCCTTCCTTCCTTATAGCGTGCTCTCCTTCCTTATAGCGCCCCCTTCCTTCCTTATAGCGCCCCCTTCCTTCCTTATAGTGCCCCCTCCTCCCTTATAGCGCCCCCCTCCTTCCTTATAGCGCCCCCCTCCTTCCTTATAGCGCCCCCTCCTTCCTTATAGCGCCCCCCTCCTTCCTTATAGCGCCCCCCTCCTCCCTTATAGCGCCCCCTCCTTCCTTATAGCGCCCCCCTCCTCCCTTATAGCGCCCCCTCCTCCCTTATAGCGCCCCCCTCCTTCCTTATAGCGCCCCCTCCTTCCCTATAGCGCCCCCTTCCTTCCTTATAGCGCCCCCTTCCTTCCTTATAGCGCCCCCTCCTTCCTTATAGCGCCCCCTTCCTTCCTTATAGCGCCCCCTCCTTCCTTATAGCGCCCCCTCCTTCCTTATAGCGCCCCCTTCCTTCCTTATAGCGCCCCCTTCCTTCCTTATAGCGCCCCCTCCCTTCCTTATAGCGCCCCCTCCTTCCTTATAGCGCCCCCTCCTTCCTTATAGCGCCCCCTTCCTTCCTTATAGCGCCCCCTTCCTTCCTTATAGCGCCCCCTCCTTCCTTATAGCGCCCCCTCCTTCCTTATAGCGCCCCCCTCCTCCCTTATAGCGCCCCCCTCCTTCCTTATAGCGCCCCCCTCCTTCCTTATAGCGCCCCCCTCCTCCCTTATAGCGCCCCTTCCCTCCTTATAGTGCCCCCCTCCTCCCTTATAGCGCCCCCCTCCCTCCTTATAGCGCCCCCCTCCTCCCTTATAGCGCCCCCCTCCTCCCTTATAGCGCCCCCCTCCTTCCTTATAGCGCCCCCTCCTCCCTTATAGCGCCCCCCTCCTTCCTTATAGCGCCCCCCTCCCTCCTTATAGCGCCCCCCTCCTTCCTTATAGCGCCCCCTCCTTCCTTATAGCGCCCCCCTCCTTCCTTATAGCGCCCCCCTCCCTCCTTATAGCGCCCCCCTCCTTCCTTATAGCGCCCCCTCCTTCCTTATAGCGCCCCCCTCCTCCCTTATAGCGCCCTCATCCTCCGCCCGCTGACTCCACCGTCTTTGTGCGCGCACCATCTCCTCAGAGTCCAATGGGAAGAGATGAGCCGAGCGCGTCGCAGCCAATCAGGAGGAGGGTGTGAGAGTAGGGCGTGCACTGATTGGCTGGCGACATATGAGAATACAGGCCCGGGCGAGATTCGCAAATCGGGTCCTTCAGCAGGATAGAGAGATCTCCGGGAGAGGAGGACCCGCTGAGTCCCTTGTACCCGCTGTCACCTCTCTCTACATCCAGGGGGCGCGTCCACTCACTCGGCAACCACATCAGTCAGTCCTAAAGCTCGGGACTAGGTGCTTGCGGTTTAAGCAGCAGCCATGCCAAGCCAGGTGAAGGCAGCGGGGCAAGGAGGTGCAGAAGACCTGGAAGACATGATCTACCAACCTGCAGAACCCCTGCAAGACCAGGCACATGTGCCAGACCTAAGAACATACAAAGATCTGTATGAGAAGTCCATCCACAGTCCACAAGGTATTCCTGCATACAGTACATATAGTTACAGGTATAGCAGAGCCGAGATTGTGAGCCCAGTGCAGATTCAAAAACAGAAAGAAACCTGGATTTTCATTTGCACCACTCATTGGGATATCAGGGTACATTGTCTGTAGTTTTACATAGGACTGCAATAAAATGCCCAGAGCATGAGCTGAGACCACGCTGTATAATACTGAGATCAGAATGTGTCCTCATGTGTCTTCCTTCTTCTCAGAGTTCTGGATGGAGGTCGCCTCAGAGTTTTATTGGAAGTCGCCCCCCACCGGGAAGGTGCTGGATTATAACTTTGATCTCACCAAAGGCAAAATATTTGTGGAGTTCATGAAAGGGGCCAAGACCAACGTCTGCTACAATGTCGTGGACAGAAACGTCTTGGAGAAGAACCTTGGGGATAAGATCGCATATTTCTGGTAATATAGATAGTACATACTGTTAAAACATGGAGTTCACTACAAATAACAATGGATTAGGGCTGGGCGGTATGGCCAAATATGTGTATTGCGGTATTTTTGTAATTTATGGCGGTTCCACTGTATATAACAGTATTCCCCCCCCAATTAATTATTAGCCCAGCGCTGCACTGTCCCCATCGGGGTACTACTCACGTTACCCGCAAGCGCTGCTCTCCTGGTCCTCCTGTTTGTTGCGGCCGCCGGCGCTGACACTCTCTATACTGTGCGGTATTCCTACGCTGTATCCCTATGTCCGGGCTGCAAAGCGTAAACAAAATAAACTAACGCATGTTCCGATGTCGGCCTTACGCTGGGGACGTGAATGTCGTCAGCCGGCTTCTTACATGACAGTGGGCTCAACCTATCACCGGCCGAGGCGGAACATCGCTGCGGCCGGTGATAGGCTGACGGCTTTCCGACGTTCCATTCCCTGGGAAGCAAGTCCGGACCGACGGGGAAGGTGAGTTTAAGTTTATTTTGTTTACCTTTTGCAGCCCGGGCATAGGGATACAGTATAGAGCAGTGGTTGTCAATCTGCGGACCTCCAGATGTCGCAAAACTACAACTCCCAGCATGCCCGGACAGCCAACGGCTGTCCGGGCATGCTGGGAGTTGTAGTTTTGCAACATCTGGAGGTTGAAGACCACTGGTATAGAGTGTCAGCGCTGGCGGCCGCAACAAACAGTAGGACCAGGAGGGCAGCCCTTGCAGGTGACATATGTGAGTAGTAGCGCTGGGCTGATAATTAATTGGGGGGGGCAGAACAGCGCTCGCGGGTCACATATGATTAGTTCCCCGATGGGGACAGCGCAGAGCTGGGCTGATAATTCATTCATTCCCGAGGGGGAGGGGCCAAACCGGTATTGCGGTATGGGTTAAAATTCATATCGTGCAGCACAAAAATTTCGGTATTCGGTATGAACCGGTATACCGCCCAGCCCTACAATGGATGTGGTGGCTGGTTTAGGTTGGGTACACAGAGTGACTGAACATCGCCCAGCGCCGATGTTTCCATAGTAAGCGTACACTCATATCCTCTGCTGCAGAATTGCAGGGTTCTTCCCATATCCCTAAGATGACCTTTCCATAACTCTCATAGAATGGAATAGAGGGAGCTGCACAATTGTATACATTCAGTCTCAGCCTATATACTGTGGCCAGCAGCCTCTTTAGTTAGTGGACAGGGTCAACCATTCACCTGTCTTAAAAGTGATATTATACAGTGCTACAGCTCCTTCAAAGGTATTTCCGCTAAACCAGTACGGTGGCCCCTCGACACTCAGGTTTGGCCAGTTCGGTTCATATGTAGATACTTAATAGGGGACCCATTATGTATGGAAACATGTAAAGGTCACAGTTAGAGATGAGCGAACTTACAGTAAATTCGATTCGTCACGAACTTCTCGGCTCGGCAGTTGATGACTTATCCTGCATAAATTGATTCAGCTTTCAGGTGCTCCGGTGGGCTGGAAAAGGTGGATACAGTCCTAGGAAAGAGTCTCCTAGTACTGTATCCACCTTTTCCAGCCCACGGGAGCACCTAAAAGCTGAATCAATTTATGCAGGATAAGTCATCAACTGCCGAGCCGAGAAGTTTGTGACGAATCGAATTTACTGTAAGTTCACTCATCTCTAGTCACAGTACTAAACCAGTATGGTGGCCCCTCGACACTCAGGTTAGCTAGTTAGGTTCAGATGTAGATACTTCAAATTTTTCTGCAGGACTTAATCCTTTCTGATATCATTAGGGGTCTTTTTGATAGATCCCTATCTCAAACCCAGGTTCCTGTGATCTTTCCTACCTGAATAACCCAGTATAATCTTTACACTATGTGTAGCAGATGATAACCAGAAACGCTGGCAGGTAAACAGGGTAACTGGCTGTTCAAGTGTAACCACTTTACTGTTCCAGGCATTGTCAGCTGAGGGTACGAAGCTAAAAGCCTACATTGTTAGAACATACTTGTACCTAGTTTTTAGCTTTCGCTTGGGCATTTTAAGACTTTGTTGTTTGTTAGGTATCCTTATTAATTTGTTTTGACAACTACCACTGTGATTGAAAAAGTCACGATAAATAGGTTAGGGCACATCCTAAACCAAATGTCCTTAAAGGAAAACTGTCACATATTTTCTCCCGCACTATCCACAGTACTGGTGGATAGTGCGGGAGACGCTGTTTAAAACGAGCCCTAATTTGGTCTGATCCGCGGTGCCGTTCGCCCGCAATTGTAGTTTTAATATCTGTGTATATCCTGCTGTAACTGGCACGGGCGGGGCTTTTGCGGGCTAACTGGCACTGACATCAGCGCCGCTCTGGTTAGGAGCGGCGAAGAGAGGGAGAACAGGAGGGAGGGGAGATGTAGGGATGTAAGAAAAAATCGATTCTCGCGATAATCGCGATTTTTCATTTGCCGATACAGAATCGATTCAAAATATTTTTGAATCGATTCTTTTAGGGATGTGGAATTTTTAATAAAACGCACTTTTCTTACCTGCCAACGAGCCCGCGGAGCTCCGGTACAGGTGTTCGGTCCCCGGGCTGTATTCTTCTTACTTCCTGTTAGTCCGGCACGTCACATGGAGCTTCAGCCTATCACCAGCCGCAGCGATGTCCCGCCTCCGCTGGTGATAGGCTGAAGCTCCATGTGACGTGCCGGACTAACAGGAAGTAAGAAGAATACAGCCCGGGGACCGAACACCTGTACCGGACTGTACCGGAGCTCCGCGGGCTCGTTGGCAGGTAAGATAAAGTGCGTTTTATTTTATTTTGCAGCCCGCACGGGATAACATGAGAAAAGTGAGCACCGGAGTACTAGATCGCCGCTGTCAAAGCTGACAGCGGCGTCTATTGGGATCTATGAATGCTCCCAGGTGGGCGATATATCGCGATGTATCGTCACCTAGACGGTATCGCGATATATCGCGATATATCGAATCGCCACACTGGTATCGCGATTCGAATCGAATCGCCAAATTCTTGGCGATTCACACCCCTAGGGAGATGAATATTCATGAGCGTCGCTGACATCAGTGCAAGTTAGCCTGCAGAAGCCCTGCCCGTGCCAGTTACAGCAGGATATACACAGAGATTAAAACTACAATTGCGGACGAACGGCGGCGCGGATCAGACCAAGGTAGGGCTCGTTTTAATCAGTGTCTCCCGCACTATCCACCAGTACTGTGGATAGTGCGGGAGAAAATATCTGACAGTTTTCCTTTAATCTATATTGACCACTTACTTAGCCAAAAATTTACACTTACCAAAAATTTACCATGAATAGAAAATCTCCATTCAGAAAAAAAATATTTAGTATATCATGACTAATCCAATGATACAATAACAGTATCAGTATCAATATTACTAACAACTTGTCTTTCACCAAACAATCCCAAAGTAGCATTTAAAGAGGTACTCCCGTGGAAAACTTTTTATTTTTATTTTAAATCAACTGGTGCCAGAAAGTTAAACAGATTTGTAAATTACTTCTATTAAAAAAAATCTTAATCCTTCCAGTACTTATTAGCTGCTGAATACTACAGAGGAAATGGTTTACTTGTTGGAACACAGAGCTCTCTGCTGACATCACAAGCACAGTGCTCTCTGCTGACATCTCTGTCCATTTTAAGAACTGTCCAGAGTAGGAGAAAATCCCCATAGCAAACATATGCTGCTCTGGACAGTTCCTAAAATGGACAGAGATGTCAGCAGAGAGCACTGTGGTCAAGATGTCAGCGGAGAGCTCTGTGTTCCAAATAGAAAACCATTTCCTCTGTAGTATACAGACCCTAAAAAGTACTGGAAAGATTAAGATTTTTTAATAGAAGTAATTTACAAATCTGTTTAACTTCATGGCACCAGCTGATTTAAAAAAAAAAAAGTTTCCCACGGGAGTACCCCTTTAACCTGGCCAATAAGAGCAATGATCTACTTGAATGATCATAATGATAACTGTACTGATTTTTCTGTATAAACACGCTTTACAGAAGTTATCCAGCCTTCCAAAATTGATGGTCTATCTATCATACTAATAGGCGGCGTGTGCAGAACCTTCACATGGTCTCTCCAAACAGCTGATCCACAGGGGAGATTTAGCTATTTAACCTGATGAACATAGAATCACCCACCATCATTTGCTTCTGTTCAAAATATAAAGCAATGAAGGTAGTAGCAATTATTACCTGTTAACTCTTTGAATGCCTTTATCATTTTATTTCAGGATCACATGTTAGGCTGTGTTGACATCTTCAGAAGAGTCTCTATTAGGATCCACTGTCACAGATTCTGTGAAGCATTCTGTGGTAATTTGATCTGTAACGTAGGGTCCATCAGTTACTATTCGTGTCCATCATGTGACTCATCTGGCAGTGCCATTAATATTATGGCGGACATTGTGGGTATTGATGAGTTATATCTGATGATAATCCATATCCCCTGCATGTGAGTCTGTTTTCTGACACCCTGTTTACATACAACAAAAAATCTTGGCAGAAAAAATTGCAGGTAGTAAGAAAACACGTCATTCATGTATCTCTTCCAAAGCGTGCTGTTTTTATGCCATATGCAGAAGCCTGCGGCCGATCACAGTGTAGGAGCCGAGCAAAAATAGACCAGCATGCTTTGGAAGAGATATGTGAGTGACATTGTTTATGGAAAGGCTTTGTTCTGCACTGAGCACCACAATTGGCTCTTGAGCTGAAAGTTGTGAGAACGTGATCCTTTAACTTTGCCGGGGTGTGCTGGGACTAGTAGTGCCGACCCACCAATCCTATATTACAAAATCTTAGCAGAACCTTAGATAAAAATCCACCTGGGGTATCGCACGGATAATGCATCGAAAAGGCTAAAGAGGATAAGCCAATTCAGTGACACGAGGGCTAATTATGTGGCACTGCTAGCTTTAGATTTCTCCTGGCAGATACTTATGCAAATATGTATCAGGTTGCATCTGACACATGTGAACGTTCCCTAAGAATTATATGTTTATTTTTTTGCAGTAAGAATATACTTGTCATAGCTGAGGCTTAAATAACAAAGCACTAGACTTTGTAAAGCCCATCCTTCTAAATACTTCCGGCCTTGACTATGTGCTCATAGATCTTCCTCCTATGCATGTAATTTGCATTATCATTTGAAGATGTATGCCATGGCTTTTGCGTTATGGTATAGATCACACAGGGTTTTACCAAGATAAAAAGGTTATCCCCTGTCCTCAGGATTGTGGATAACTAGCTGATTCGTGAAGGTCCAACTCTTGGGAACCCACCAATCATAAGGACGGCGGTCCCTTGTCCACTAAGTGAAGAGAGCACCAGCATGCGTGCTCAGCTTCCATCCATTAGCTCTCTCTGTGACTTCTTGTGATGCCCAAATAGCCTAGCGCTGTAAAATTTAAAAGTCCCATAGAGAGTGAATGGCCCTGTGGCTAAGCTTGTCTGGAAATGTTCTATTCACCCAGAGGACAAGGAACCTTTGTTCTTGTGATTGGTGGAGGTCCCAGTGGTCAGGCCCTTACAAATCAGCTAGGTATACCCTATAGTGTTGATAGAAGGGAACTTTTAATCTCAGGAAAACCCCTCTAATACTTTTAAAACACTTAATTTAGGGAACCTGTCACACTGATATTGCAGTCCAATCTGCAAGAAGCCACAAAGCAATAAGCAGGCTCAGCCCAATAGCAAACATCAGGGTGCTGCCAAGTGTATTCTAATACACAGGTAACAACAAGAAAAGATAAATACACCAAAAAAAGCACACACCAGTAAGGGCTGAAAAATATATAACAATTTGAGATTTTCCTAGTTTCAGTGATGGAAAAATGGATTTTATTAAAGACAAGAGACTCCTATTATAGTGCAAATCTTTCTTTACTGGCTCAAACTATCAGCAAAGAGTTAACATAAATCAGCATAAAAAAATTTCAGGTAGCAACAGGTACATCATTAGTCACTGTATCCACCAATCAGCATGCAGCCCAGGTAATATAAGGAGTGGATGTCCCCACATAGTCCTTTTTCTTTGATGCACGAAGACCAAATAGAGAAAAAACTGAACATTGAAGAAACTTGACTAGATGAAACAGGAACTTCGTCTCACAGGTAAACCATCAACTTGAATACTTGAAAGGAGTGAAGAATCAGGATAATCTGAAGAAAAGGATCCCTCGAAGAAGAAGACTCAAACTAATTTAGAGAGTAAGTATATGTAAGCATAGGGAGGGCATATAGGTAGGGATAATACTCGCTTCTTGTCTTTAATAAAATCCATATTTTCTGTCATTGAAACTAGGAAAAGCTCATATGTTATTGCAGACAAGAGGCTCCTATTATAGTGCAAGTTTAAAGCTAATACAAAAAAATGATATAATATGCAGAATAAGATTATGACAATAAACAGTCATATAACAACTCTAGAGACATGACTATCAGGTCTAAAATAGAAGGTCTTAAAGGTGGATTCTGAAGACCAATCTGCTGCTTTGAGGATGTCAGATAAGGACACACCCTCCTGGAAAATTTGGTGGACATAGCCCCACGAGTAGAATGGGCACCACATTGAGAAATGTCAATCCCTGCAAGTTGCATTGTATTTTTAACCCATCTAGCCAGGGTAGGAGAAGAAACAGGAAGATGAGGTTTATAGTATGAGATCAAGAGTTGAGAAGATTTTTGAGGTCTAAGATTAGCAGTCTTTAATTCATAAGCCTTACCACGCATAATTTAATTCATAAGCAGACCAAGCATACATAGAAAACGAAGTGAAGGTTAGTTTTTGGACATCTACCTATAGTGAAATGAACATCTTGTGGAGAAAAATGTCTATGAGAAATATCTAGGGCTTGAACATCGGAAACTCGTTTAAGAGAAATAAGACAGAGAAGGACAGTGAGTTTGAAAGAAAACTGTTTTAAAGGGAGGTGATCATTATTCTCCCAAGAGACAAAAAGGTTAAATACAAGAGTAACATCCCAAGTAGAATGGTGTTTTGGGCCAGGTGGTCTCTTAAACTTGATGCCCTTGAGCAATTTACACACCAAGGGGTGTTTTCGAATAGGAATAGAATCGATAGGAGAATGATAGAAAGAAATAGCTGAACGATAGACGTTAATAGTTCAATATGCTTTTCCTTGATCGAAAGAAGAAGAAAACAAATGTAATATGTGGATGATTGATGCATGTACGGGATCCAGATCCTGTTGCATGCACCAATGAACCCAAAGCTTCCAGGCTCATCTGTAAGCAGATCTGGTACCTGTAGCCCAGGCCTCTGTAAGAATGTGTCTAGCTGTCTTTGAAAGTCCAGAATCAGATCCTGTTGTCCTGATATCAACCAAACAACTAGAGATAAAAGATTCGACAAAACCAAAGGATGTGGATTCCTTGCTGGATCCAGAAGGATGTTCGGAAAAGAGGGGAGGACACGGAAAGTCTATGGCCATTCCCAGAATTTGATGAGTTATGATAACTAAAGTCGATTTCTGATGGAGTGTTTGAAGTAAGACTCTTGGAATGAGAGCAAACGGAGGAAACATATACAACCTTGTTTTAGGCCAGAACTGGGAAAGAGCGTCCATCCCTAAGGCTTCGGGATTGGGACGCCAACTGAAGAAATTGGTAATCTGACTATTTAGGCGGGATGCGAAGAGATCTTTGTTGAGAGGACCCCATAGGGAGTTGATCTGATGGAAGATCTGTAGATCAGGTTTCCAATCGCTGTTGTCGGAGTTTTGATTTTGTTCCTCCAAGACTATTGACATTCTGCACTCAAGAAGCTCTTGAGGGTGAATGACCCAGCCAAGAGCTCCAAACAGTTGATGTGAAGAGAGGATTCTTTTACTGACCATTTGCTTTTGCGGTGGAAGAAGGTCCACAGCGAGCGCCCCAATCAAGGCGACTCGTATCTGACTCTATTATAAGGTCTGGAACAGGATTGAATATAGCTTTGCCCTTTCACTCTTGAATGTGGACGAGCCACCATAAGAGTTCATCCTTGGTTTCTGGGGTTAGCGATATCTCATCTGAATAAGACAGGCCCTCTCTTAGATGGTGGGCTTTGAGACATTGAAAGGCCCTGTAATGCAGAGGAGCAGGAAAAATCACTTGAACTGAGGCGGACAGGAGGCCCACTATCCGAGCAATGCTCCTCAGAGATATCAAGTCCTTGTTTAGCACTGGTCAGATCTCTTTCCAAATCAAGCTCAATTTCTTGGCAGGCAAGCTCAGAAGAGCCGAATAGGTGTTGATGGTAAAACCCAGAAATTCTACCTCCTTTGAAGGGGTTAATATAGATTTCTTGAGATTGATCAGAAATCCCAAATTTAACAGTAGAGACAGAGTCTAATGAATGTGAATTTGAATTAGGGAATAAGATTGGGCCATAATGAGGATGTCGTCCAAGTAGATTATGAGACGAACTCCTCTGCTCCTTAGAGAGGCAATCACTGCCTCTCCTCTGTGATCAAGAGATCTGAAGTGTTGGTATTTGACATATGAGTTTAGAAACTTCAAATTTATTACTGTGGTTTGTTGTTGCCAACGTTCTTTTTCACTAGAAAGAGGTTGCTTAGAAAGCCTGGAGAGTGGTAAGGGACCGGAGTGATAGCTCCCTTGGCATGAAGATCCTTTATCTCCGAAGTTACTAGAGAGTGATCCGATTCTGAAATGATTATTGGATGAGGGGGTGAAATTGAATTTGAAGATGTAGGAAGTCTATCTGATAGCCTGAGATGGTGTTCAGAATCCAAGCATCTGATGTAATTGTAACCCAAGCTTGGAAAAAATACCTGAGTCTTCCCCCTAATGGAATGTGGGAAGAAAATGGAGTTAAGACACTTACCTGTGGAAGCATGTGATCTGGGGAATCCTCGAGGACCTCAAACCTTCCAGGATCTACCCCTTGAGGGGAAGAAAGGAGTATTCTGGTATGAGGTAGGATGTCTGTCCTGAAATTGGCCCCTGCCCTTCCCGGCCTTTCCAAAAACCTTTCCCTGAAAAACTTTTTTCAAGGAAGATTGGGCCTTATTTAAAGAAGAGAAGAGCCCCACGTACTTACTAATCTCTTTGATGAAAGATTCACCAAAGTGAAGGGCATCAGTATTTGCCTCTGGTTCAGAGTACGATAGATGCATGAGCTGAGGATCTAATTTGAGAAGGATAGCCCTGCGATGCTCACTGCAAAAAGCGGAATTTACATTTCCAAACAGGCATACTGCCGTCGGGCCCAACCCCATAGGATTTCTGCATTAACAGGGTGACCGGAAGATGCTACTTCCGACAGATCAAGGATCTTGGTCAGGGGCCCCATAAGATCCAGAAAATGGTTCTGGCAATATTTAAATGATCTGTCCACACCTTTAGTGGGATTCTTGCCTGACTTCTGCAGATATTTATTCAGGATCGGATCTAGTTCTGGGGTTTGGAAAGCCTTGTTAGGGAGAGTCAGCCTAGGACACTCCGCCTTTAGCTTACTCCTAGCCGCTTTGTCAATAGGCTTTCTAAGTCAAGCTCATAGGAATTTAGATATTTGTGGGTAAGGTACCCATTCCCCTGAGCGAGGATGCTTTATCTGCTCAGGGTTGAAAAATGGTTCACCCTTACTGTCCAAGATGACTGTATCTGAATTTTCAGTTGCCAAATGAGCATCCTCATAATAATCACAGATATCTTTGTACTCCGAATCTGAGGAACCATGGCCATTAGACTCCTCTGAGGAATCATTGGAAGAGGAGGAGGCAGTATCGTATGAGTCTGGTTTAAGCCTATCAGAGGCTCTCTTAACCCGCTTTGTATGTACTTCATCGCGGGCCGAGGGTTTGGGGTGCAATTGCCGAACACCTTTTGACGCACTACCTTTAGTAGGAGCATCCAATAAAATGGGCAGATCCCCTTTAGGAGACGATTTTTTGAAGGCTGGGGGATCGGTTGAACAAACGTGTCTTTTTTTGGACACTTACCAAACTTCTTGAGGCCCTTGGCCATGCCAGATGTTGAGTCCTCCGCCGACCAAAAGATATCGGACGGGGTAGAAGGGTGTGGTATCTGAGTGCCAGTAGAGGATATCTGAGAGACTGCCATGACTACAGATCTTGTAATAGACTCATGGATAGAGCCCATAACCGAATGAGCGGCTGTTCTAACAGAGCTTGCCACAGATTCGTCTACAAGAGTCTAAATATGGTCTTCAAGAGCATATGCAAAATCTTTTTACCTTGAGGGAAATTCAGCTAAAGGAGCTTTCCCAGAATTATTCTCATTAGCCATTGTAAAAGGTGAAATAAATGCCCCTATAGAATATATATATATATATATATATATATATTTATATGTAGGGTAATATTAGCACCAATTAGTTATATTCAGAGTCTGGCAGGGGAAGGAAATATGGCTAAATAGAAATATTCTGAATATGAGAGTTGAATACAATAGTAAAACACCAGTACTAGCAGGAATGTGCAGCATAGTAGAGTCTCCGGCATCTGTGAGGAGAAGACGCGCGAGCGGAGAGTATATCGGAGCACTACCGGAGGAAGTCTCACGATACCTGACGAGATTGCGTCAAGAGAGAGAGAAAAGGAAGAATCTACCTGGTAACAGCACAAGGAGCATTACTGGATGCGGACAGATACAGGCAGATGCCTATAAGGAGGGAAAGGTACAGTAAAAACCTAGATACATATAAGAAGGAAAGACAGGTAGTGATGAAAGAACAGAAGAAAAAACAGACGGACAATGTCTTTGTATTGTGAACGCCACTGGGACTAGTATTCAGTACCCGGAGCTGCAGAAAACTATATATGGGGAAACTGAAAGCAATAGGTGAAATGGTATATATATATAATTACACAAGAAAAAATTATATATGAGCACTTATCTTGAGCCATTCAGCAAAGAAAGAGGACTATGAGGGGACATCCACTCCTTATATTACCTGGGCTGCATGCTGATTGGTGGATACAGTGACTAATGATGTACCTGTTGCTACCTAAAGTTTTTTTCTGCTGATTTATGTTAACTCTTTGCTGATAGTTTAAGCCAGTAAAGAAAGATTTGCACTATAATAGGAGTCTCTTTTCTGCAATAAAATCTTTATTTTATATGTACACACAACATAATACCTAATTAGACAGACATGTTAAAAACATTTAAAAAGGCCAAAATGACCATTCCACAACGGGGGGGGGGGGAGTACTCATTTTATGGGAGACAGTATTGTTGGGCCAAAAGGGACATAGTGTTATCTATTATTAGTACAGTGCCCTGGTAGGGGTCCTAGGGACTCCCCCAGTTGTGGCATGTCCATTTTGGCCTTTTTAAATGTTCTTTACATGTCTGTCTAATTAGGTATTATGTTTTGTGTATATATATAAAATAAAGATTGTTATATATTTTTCAGCCACTACTGGTGTGCCTTTTTTTTTGTGGTGTATTTCTCTTTTCTTGTTGTTACAATCTGCATGAAGGAGCTTAGCAGATTAATATATAGCTTTGAGGAAATAATTCCGGAATAACTTGTCATGCATTCATGTAAACCTCTGTTAATTTTGGGCTAAGTAGTCAAGTGGGAGGTCCTAATCAGTGATTGACAGCTTTTTATGTGCACACTTATATACAGCTAGCTGTTAATCATTGAGTAGGATTGTCCACATCACTACTAAGCACAGAAAGGGCAGAGATTTACATTAATAAATAACAAGTTATTCTAGAACATCGTCCACAAAACTCGCCAAAGCCTTGAAGCTATTTTGGAAATGACCCAGATTGTAAAGATAATTTCAGTTTTTGGATAGTCATCACTTGCATCTTGTTACAGTGTTGAGTAAAGATGGACTACATTCTGTCCTCATTACAAAGGAGCAGAGCCCATGTGTCACCATTCTGTGATATTCTTAGTTCCTTGTGGTAAACAGGGTAGATATTAAATGACTTAAAGGACATACGGATAGATCTCAATGACCTGGTAAGGACGGTGACAAACAGATTTGAGCTTTGCATGAATATATCTCATTGTAGATTGCTTTATTGTTTAGATACATGGTATATGTTATTTGGATGATCGTCCAAGGTGTATTGTGGCCTCCTGATTCCCCAATGGCAGATGATGTCGGGGGATAGAGGGGTCGGACTTGATGGATTGTCACTGCCAAATCCTATTGTTATGGAAGGGATTATCCAGCGCCAGAGCTTTTCATCTTTCGCTTACCACCTCCCTTGCCATAGAGGAAACATGAATGTTCGCCATGTGTATGGGGAAGTTAGGCAGAAGTAAGTTGATGGTATTAGGACAGTCCTCTGATCTGTGATGAATGATCCTTTTACAGACACAATCAGACACATTTTAGTCCTTATTAACTCTTACAGTTGATAAAACATACATGGTCATATATGATCAATGGCACCGCACAAAGAATGAACAATCTTTCTTAGGACATTTTGGCTGTGAATTTTAAACACAGATGACTTTTGTTGTTTAATTTTGCCTCACAAACAATTGTTTTGGTTAAAATTATTTGTTGTCAGTAACATGTATGAGTACCTATAAGTACCTTTAGACTAGGTTGTATGTGGTTGTAAATGTTCTCCAACAGTAAGGCTATGCTCAGACTACAGATGCTGGATTCATGGCGTAAAGGGGTTAGCCCAGGATGCGAAGTTCTACTCTATCCATAGGATACCACCTCTCTTCCCGAAAACAGAGGACAGTTCCCCAAACAACTTTTTATTGCCTATGGGGCTTTTGAGCTTTGCCAAGTTTTGATGGGGCATAACTTTGCCTCTTTGAATAAACTTGTAAACAATTCCAACGTAATTCTGTAATCAAGCATTTTACATCTACAGTGGTCCCTCAACATATGATATTAATTGGTTCCAGGAGAACCGTCATATGTTGAAACCATCATATGTCGAGTACATATGTCTATGTAAAAATGGTAATTGGTTCTGGGGCCTCGGAACCATTGTATGTTGAATACATATCTCTATGGGAAACTGCTAATTGGTTCTGGGACGACCATTGTATGTGGAGTGTATGGGGATTGTTTAACAAACCAGGGTGCCTCCAGCTGTTGCACAACTACAACTCCCAGCATGCATGTACAGCCATTGACTGTCTGGGCATGCTGGGAGTTATAGTTTTGCAACAGCTGGAGGCACACTGATAGGGAAACATTGATGTATGGGGTGTATAGTGTGTCTATGTATTGTATGTGATGTGTGACATCACATACAGTACTGTACAGTTCTTTAAATACCTTCAGGGGGAACAGAATGTCCTCCATTACGATCCTGCCGACTACAGCTCTATAGGAAAGGAAGGGGAGGGCAGCCAGCAGCTCATTGGATGCCTGCAGCAAGATGCTGCAGGCTATTGGTTATGGCTGCACTGGGGGGCGGGGCTTACACAGAGCTCACAGTGGAAGCCTGCGTGAGCTAGCAGGACAGCAGGTGAGTAACAGGAGGCAGAACGGGGCACATTAAACAACTATCTGTCAGTTGCTGAAGTTGTCAGCGCTGTCAGATAGCTGTTTGTACGATGGCCCCGACACACAGCAGCATCATATGTCGATGCTGCCTTCAACATACGATGGGCTCTGAGAGGCCATCATATGTTGAAATGATCATATGTCGGGGCCATCATAAGTCGGGGGGTCACTGTATTCTATAACATAAAGCAGCCAGGGAAGCTTATTTGTACACATGAACCTTGGCTATGTTATTTGGGTAAAAATGTTACTGTGTACAGCAGAAGATATACAATGTACTGTATACTGTATATATCAGATCAGGAAGCTGGGGACCCCCGCGATCTTGGCTGCGGCACCCCAGACATCCGGTGCACAGAGCGAACTTCGCTTCGTGCTGGATGACTGACGATGCGGGGCGGAGGCTCGTGACATCACGGTCACACCCCACTCGTGACATCACGGCCATGCCCCCTCAATGCAAGTCTGTGGGAAGGGGCATGACGGCTGTCGCACCCCCACCCATAGACTTGCATTGAGGGGGCGTGGCCGCGAGATCACGAGCGAGGTGGGCCGTGACGTCACGAGCCTCCGGTGCTGCACCCGATGCTCTAAGCGAACGCCGAGTGCAGGGACCCCCGCGATCAGATATCTTATCCCCTATCCTTTGGGGCGGAGTACCCCTTTAATGGTGATGTAATTTTGATATGTACCACTTATGTAAACATTGATCCAGACCTAGTACCCTGTTCTAACAAGTTCATCTAATTCACAGAGAAATACATTTGCCATAAAATGTGCCACATTTTCATGGTTCACTAAGAACTATACATCATATGTTTTCTGTAGATGTGACTTATAAAGGTAGTAAACAGCGTTGTCATCTTTATATAGAACAATGGCGATAGAAAAAGGTAGGGTTCTCATGTGGGGTTCTTGGTTCATTTCCTGTTTAGTTTGGAATATAAAAACTCTGATGTCTTTCTGGTGGTCTTTTATTCGTGTACTATGTAGTAGTTGTACTTCAAATAATGGAAGATTATATTGTAGTCTGTATACTTGCATGTTTTGTGTTAACAGTAGACGGCTATAACAACATCTGGTTCCACGTCAGTAAGGTAGGGCTCAGGGCATGACTTGTGTACACAGCCCTTTATAAGGATCTGCGTCCCTTTAACTGGTGAAGTGCCTGAGAACAGTTGTGTATTTAGTACATGCAGTCGGATCTGTTACACCCATATACAATGATATCGTGGTCAAGATAAAGCACATTACTGCTTTACAACTGTGATGTCTAGGCTGGAGACTTAGTTCACACTCACACGATAAAATAAAACGTTTTTGCAAATGTAGTACTCTCTCTTACTTTTTTTCTCTGGGTGATTTTATTGTTTTATAATAGTCATTTAATAGTCAGTCTATACTTAAATGCTGTTATCACTGCTTGTGCTTCAGATAAACTCAATAACCCGTATAATAATGAAACATATTTAAATGAATGTAATAATATATGGGTCATATGACTTGTGTAAGTAGAGAGATCATTTCATCAGCTTGAGCATTCACTCCATTAACCAGTAGGGATCGCCCGATATCGTTTTTTAGGGCCGATACCGATATTCTGTGGAGGTTAGGGCCGATAGCCGATAACTTATACCGATATTCCGGTATAAGTTAACGGCTATTTATCCCCCCCCGGCCAAACCGATAATCGGTCGATCCCTATTAACCAGTATAGTAAAGAAAAAGAGAATGTACAATATTATGAAGCACTTCTACCTCCCCTATTATCCTATCCTAGCAATACAACAATAATGCACATGAAAAGTAATATGAAGGCTCAGAGAACCAGGCATCATATCAATCCTTTTTGGGAACATTTTCCACCATCTCTAGGGTACAGGAGTTTACCGTTTTACCATTGTGTTCAGTATACAGTGTAAGGTCATTAACCATTGAATGAGTTGTCCTGGGTTAAGGGTGCCTCTGCTGATCGCTGCTTCTTCCAGAGGACCTGCCCACTCAGCCAATAAATGACAGATCCTGTACGATCCGGAGGTCACACAACCCAGAGGAAGCAGAAACCAGTGGAGGACTAGGAGTGTTGGTGCGGCAGCTGCAGAGTGTAGTTTGTGTTTTATATATTTTTTTTATACAACCACCAGCCCAGGAATTTTTGTTTTGTTTTGTTTGGACAACCTCTCTAAAGTAGTTGGCCCCTGTCAAGGTATATAGGGGTGCAGGTGCTTCAAGTTGGAATGATCAGGTGAAATTTATGTCTCAAAAGTGTTGATAAATGACAGGGAAAAAATATGTGACACTGGAAAACCACATTAAAATCAACACCAAATTCTGCATGATAGATTCTGCACTGATTTTGGGTGACATTTAAAGCATAGTTTTAGTCCAAGTGAACATGCGCTTACGGTACTTTTCCTCTTTTTCTGTTTGTTTCAAAGTCCTCTGCAGTACAGAAA
The DNA here is from genome assembly GCF_029499605.1 of Hyla sarda. Taxonomy (NCBI): domain Eukaryota; kingdom Metazoa; phylum Chordata; class Amphibia; order Anura; family Hylidae; genus Hyla; species Hyla sarda. The sequence goes on from NC_079193.1 coordinate 258,486,717, forward strand.
GCCACAAACTACAAGCCTTACATATACTAAAATATAGTGACTAGGGGGTGTAAGAATTGTATTACATTTAAAGAGAAATATTTAGGGCTATGTCACTTGTGTCTGGAACAAAGTTCTCACACTCCTCTGGTGTGTCCGCGCCATCTATGCTGCAGGGACCGTCCGGTGGGGAGGGTTAGTCGTTCCGGGCTGTTCATCTTCACCGGGGGGGCCCTCTTCTCCGCTCCGGGCCGGCCCCGGCCAAGTGACGTTGCCTTGACAACGACGCACATGGACATCCGTACGCAGCAGACGTCCCTGTGCATGAATGTCCCTATGCGTCGTCATCAAGGCAACGTCACTAGTCCGGGGCCTGCCCAGAGTGGAGAAGAGGGCCCCCCCGGTGAAAATGAACAGCCCGGAACGACAAACCCTCCCCACCGGACAGTCCCTGCAGAATAGATGGCCCGGACCAGCTCACCCTTCCTTCCCACCGAGGGGAGGTGAGTAGAAAACTAAAGGGGGGTCTGGATGATGACGAAGGCCGCAGTGGTCTTCAACCTGCGGACCTCCAGATGTTTCAAAACTACAACTTGAAGACCGCTGATGAAGGGATTGACAGGCGGTGATGATGTAGGGGGGGGGGGATGATGACGGGGTGATGATGACGGGGTGATGATGAAGGGAGTGATAATGACAGGGTGATGATGACGGGGTGATAATGACAGGGTGATGATGACAGGGTGATGATGACAGGGTGATGATGACAGGGTGATGATGACGGGGGTGTTAATGACGGGGGTCTGGATGATGACAGGGGGGGATGATGACATGGGGGGTTGATGTGTTTCCCATCCTAGGCTTATAGTCGAGTCAATAACTTTTCCTGTTTTTTTTTGGGTCAAATTATTCCTCAGCTTATATTCGAGTCGGCTTATACTTGAGTATATACGGTAAGCGATGGCCAGTACCTCATAGCTGTCGGGCACAATGTTTGAATGCTGTTCCCATAAGTCTCCCTAAGTTTAGCATTTTCATTTAATCAACTGCTATGAATCAGCATTTTTGTAACAATTAACTTTAATTTCAGCTCCTGGTATACAGTAAATAGACATAGGGTGGCGCTGCAGTGACATGTAGTCATGCTGCCTCTATGCTTCTCCCAACCACTTAGACTTGATTGACACCCTGAGTGCGGGGAATCTTATGGAAAGCCCAGCATCCAGGGTGTCAGTCAAACCTGATTGGCTGGAAGGAGGTGGGAGGCGGTGTGACTACATGCTGCTGCAGCTCCACCCCCTTGTCTACTTACTAGGTGCTGGGAGCGGGGATTGAAGTTGATTATTTATTAAATGCTGCTTTGCAGGAAACTAACGGCACCACAGCATTCAGACAGCTACAAGGTACTAGACATATCCAATAGAGATACGTATAGAGATATGAAAATAAAACTGACATATTCCTTGTTCTTATGTATTTCAGGGAAGGCAATTCACCCGCTGATTCTTCAGTGATCTCCTATGCCGAGTTACTCAAACAAGTTTGCAAGTTTGCAAATGTCTTAAGGAATTTAGGTAAAGTGATTCTGATGTCACGTTAAGATGGCTGCCGACACAAGGATGATAAAATTTTACAGATTTAGAATATTTCGCTTCATATGTTAATATAAACCATGTAATTGGTAATCGGTCCCATAACTTTGTTCATAGGCAATAAAATAGTTATCATAGGAAAGATATGGGTAGCAAAAATAGGAATAAGATTTATCAAACTGTGTGAGGGAAAAGCTGGAGTGATCTTTCCACAGCGACCAATCACAGCTCAGCTAACGAGCTCTGGTAAAGTGAAAGCTGAGCTGTGATTGGTTGCTGTGGGAAAATCACTCCAGTTTTCCCTCACAAAGTTTGATAAATCTGGGCCAATATTTCAGCTTTAGTACAAAATCTGTATATTACATAAAAATTGGTTTATGGGGAAAATAGAACACATTGCAATGGCCCAGAGTTAGCAATCTGCCTGAAGCCAAAACTGTCTGGTTCTATCCATAACAACCAATTTTGTTTTAGCAGCGCTCATTAAGATATGAAAGCTGAGCTGTGATTGGCTGTTATGGGCAAAGCCAGACAGTTTAGTTTTCCGGCAGATTGATAACATGACCCTTTATGAGTACACATAGTAAAAACTTTAAAACCATTGTAAAAACATTAGTATTTCACAAATACAATTCTATTTTTATAAAAAAAATGATGAGAAATTATACATTTACATCCCAATCAGTTCTATGCTGTATGTTTAAAATGTTCTGTAATTTTAAAGGGGTTATCCAGGAATCGAAAAACAAAGATAATTTCTTCCAAAGACCACTCCATGTCTGTCTCCAGGTTGAGTGTGGTTCTGCAGCTCAGATCCATTGAAGTGAATGGAGCCACGTTGTAATAACACACCCAAATTGGAGACAGTCAGGGAGTGGTCTTTGAAATAAATTAGGTCTGTTTTTCTGTTCCTGGATAACCCCTTTAACAAGTTACGGTATAGTCAGTTCACCAGGGCATGGTGGACGGCCTAGCTCCCAAATATAGAACTAATGTTATAGCCAGCACTTCTTAATAACTTCATATATATTTAAAACGTCTTCAAACGGATTAGACTCCACAAAGACAGATGAAATGGAACAATAGCAGGAAAAATGCACAGGTCTAACTCGTTTTGGATCCCATGTTCCTTAGTCGTAGCCTTATCCGATGAATAAGCGAGCTGCTAAAAGCCAAATGTCGCCAGTGAAGGCTCTCATTTAAACTAAATGTAACAAAATGTACGTGAGGGGACAAAAGAAACAGGAAAGGTTAGACAAGACGCCGACTGCAGGTATATAGCTATCTCAGCCATGAATCATAATTGTCAATCCAAAAGCTCTCCCATAGTGACGACTGTTTGTTTTCTACCTTTTTTATGAAGCATGAAATAACGTTTAATAGCAACATATAAATTGTGTGATACATTTACAAATGTTAGAACACTTGGATGGAAGAGGTTCAATATGCGGTAGCTATCAATGATTGACTCACTTTATAACCATGGGCAGTTAGTCATTACTGTTAATTATACCTGTCATGGTTTCCTATACTATAAAGTAGTTGAAACAGTCTTACACCCAATGGTCAGCATTCATGGTAAATGTTCAGGATGTCCGTGGAGACTTTGATAGATGATTGACATTTGATCTTTGCTAAAACGGGAGGTTTTATGTTTAATGGGGTTTTCTGCTTTAATATTAAAAAAGCTGAATCATTATATAATGACAAGTTCAGCAGCTTTCTGAAGTACTTTGTTTCAATTCCTCAAAATAGATATCTGCTTGTTATTAGTGTATGCAAATATTGTACAGTGACCAGACTTAAAGGGGTACTCCACCCCTAGACATCTTTTCCCCTATCCAAATCGCGGGGGTTCCGCCGCTGGGGACCCCCGCAATATTGCATGTGGCACCCACCTGTTTCTTGTCCGGAAGCGCTGGAGGGTCTGGGTCGCGACCACGGGAACGGAAGTCCGTGACGTCACAACTCACGCCCCCTCCCATAGACTTGCATTGAGGGGGCGGGGCGGGATGTCACACGGGGGCAGAGTCTTGACGTCACAGACTTCCGTTCCCTTGGTCGCGACCCAGACCCTCCAGCTCTTCCGGACAAGAAACAGGTGGGTGCCGCATGCAATATTGTGGGGGTCCCCAGCGGCAGGACCCCCGCAATCAGACATCTTATCCCCTATCCTTTGGATAGGGGATAAGATGTCTAGGGGTGGAGTACCCCTTTAAAGGGAATCTGACAGCAGGGTTACCCTCACTAACCTGAATATACAGGTAGATAGCACAGTTGACCCTGCTTCTAACACAGAATGGTGCAGCCATTCAGGAGATATTGGTCTGGTTTCTTATATTTAAATTCTTTGTTGTGCGCAATGGAGGCGGCTTCTGCTGTATGAGCAACACTTTCTCCCTCCCGCATCGGCCAATGTCACCGCCTTCCTCATGAATATTTCTCCCTGCTTTAATCTTATTGCTTGACAGGGAGGTCCAGGGTGGGCGGGAGAAAGCATTGGTCATACATCAGCAACCAGACCAATATCTGTGAACCCTGGTGTCAGATTCCATTTTACTTTAATTTAAAAAAACAGATACCTTTTAATAGCCTATCGTAGCTTAATATTTGTGGAAATATGTCCTGTTGCTCAAAGGTAATTAGACTTTCACTTAATGAATGCAGTAAAGTATGTGCAGCTTACATGTTTTTGGATATGTCATGCCATCTTTGGTTAGGTATGTCACACAACAGGTGATCAGCACTGCTATGTAATAGTCCTATCGGATGCTGCATATTATGTTCAAAACATCTTAAAACAGGAGGGTTCATGATCGTAAGTGTCAGGATTCGGCAGGCTGGTGGTGGATCCTCTGTGTCAGACAGGGATTGGCGTGGACCGGTTCTAAGTTGCTACTGGTATTTGCCAGAGCCCGCCGCAAAGCGGGATGGTCTTGCTGCGGCGGTAGCAACCAGGTCGTGTCCACTGGTAGCGGCTCAACCTCACTGACTGCTGAGACTGGCGTGGTACAGAAGGACAAGGCAAGAGCAAGGTCGGACGTAGCAGAAGGTCAGGGCAGGCAGCAAGGGTCGTAGTCAGGGGCAACAGCAGAAGGTCTGGAACACAGGCTAGGAACATACACAAAACACTTTCACTGGCACAAGGCAACAAGATCCGGCCAGGACAGGAAGGGGAAGTGGGTTTAAATAAGCCTGGACACAGGTGCAGGTACTGATTGGGCCAGGCGCCAATCAATGGCGCACTGACCCTTTAAATCTCAGAGAGCCGGCGCGCGCGCGCCGGGACTGAGCGGACGGAGGACGGGGCAGGTGAGGAGACTGGGATGTGAGCCGCGGGCGGGCGCGTCCTGCTACGCGGGTCGCATCCCCGCCGGAGACAGTAGTACAGCGCTCCCGGTCAGCAGGGACCCGGAGCACTCGGCGTAACAGTAAGCTTCACCCCAGCAACTCATATCTATAATAAGGCATTGGCTCTATACACATACATAAAATACAAACGCTCACCCATATGCAGTAAATATACATTATATGAAATATCTCAGGACAATGTGAAAAGTATATGTAACAACAATAAATAAAATATAATAAGTGGTTCAATACAAGTAAATAATGAAAGGATGAAAATATCCCACTTCTAGAGCCCAACGCATATTACTGTGGAATCACATCTTCATCAGTGGTCGTCAAGAGGTGTGCACATAATTCTTATGTTGCTTCGTTTTGTAGTCTACTCTTAGGTTTATTATGTTTTAAAGGGGTTGTAACTAGATCAAAACTTATGCACGGGATAGGTAAAAGGGGCTGACTACTGAGACCCCCACAGATCATAAGAACAGGTCTCCTTTGTCTCTGATTTGAAGGAGCAGTGGTCCATTTAATCATGGTGGTATTGATGAAGATAGCTGCATAAGAACAATTTGCCTTGGAAATTAACTGACCTGGTAGATCCCTTATAGGTCAATGGGATGAATGACAAAATGGATTAAAGTGGATCTGTCATTTTCATCATGAATCCTTTGAAGGCAAACCGAGAAGCAAGTTTGATAGTTATGAGAGGAAGCACAAGGGCACAGTAAATGACCCTCGGTTGATAAGTTCACGATTGCTTTTGGTTATCTCCTACAATATAATTGTCTGTTTTACAATAGCTAGTTAAAAAATACAATTGCAATGGTCTTTCATAGGGGAAGGTAATGAATCAGGGTCTAACCTTGACGTACAATTACAGTGGTCCCTCAACATACAATGGTAATCCGTTCCAAATGGACCATCGTTTGTTGAAACCATCGTATGTTGAGGGATCCGTGCAATGTAAAGTATAGGACAGTGGTCTACAACCTGCGGACCTCCAGATGTTGCAAAACTACAACACCCAGCATGCCCGGACAGCCAACGGCTGTCCGGGCATGCTGGGAGTTGTAGTTTTGCAACATCTGGAGGTCCGCAGGTTGAAGACCACTGGTATAGGAAGTTGTACTCACCTGTCCCCGCCACTCCGGACCGTCACCGCTGCCCGGGAAGTCGCCGTCCATCGCTGTCGCCGCGTCCCCGGGGTGTCCCCGACACTCCGGCAAGGCCTCTGCTTCCCCGGCATCCTCGCTCTCCGTCACCGCCATCACGTTGTTACGCACGCCGCTCCTATTGGATGACTGGACGACGTGCGCAGCGACGTGATGACGACGATGGAGAGCGCCGACGATGTAGGGGATCCCGAAGAGGACGCTCCGGAGCCCCGAGGACAGGTAAGTGATCGTCAGCGGACCACACGGGGCACCGTAAACAGCTATCCGGTGGCAGCTGAAGCAGTCTGTGCTGCCGGATAGCCATTTATGCGATGGCCCCGACATACAAAAGCATCGTATGTTGATGCTGCCTCTGAGAGGTCATCGTATGTTGAAATGATCGTATGTCGGGGCCATCGTAGGTCGGGGGGGGGGGGGTCACTGTAATAGGAAATAAGTAACAGTTACATTCATTTTATTATTGCTTTGCTAAGCAATTCTGAGGAAAGACAAGTTTTACATAAAGTTTTATAAATTAAATATAAATGTATTAAATATAGTACTTATCTCATGCTGGAACTCGCTTTCATCTTTACTGTATTACACATACATTACATTCATTTCACTGTGTGTGTTGATTTACAGATAACATGGTAGATTCACAGATGGCAGTAGAATCATTGCGCATTAAGCAAATGTAACACTTACAAGGTTTTAATGTAATGTCCAATCATATATTGTTTTTATTTTAAAGGAGTGAAGAAAGGAGACAGGGTGGCCATCTATTTGCCAATGATCCCAGAGCTAGTATATGCAATGCTGGCATGTGCGAGGATTGGTGCAGTTCACTCTATAGTGGTAGGTACTTCTGTTAAGACAAGTTAAAGGGGTACTCCGTGAAAAAACGTTTTTTTTTTTTTTTTTAAATCAACTGGTGCCAGAAAGTTAAACAGATTTGTAAATTACTTCTATTAAAAAATCTTAATCCTTCCTGTACTTATTAGCTGCTGAATACTACAGTGAAAATTATTTTCCGTTTGAAACACAGAGCTCTCTGCTGACATCACGAGCACAGCGCTCTCTGCTGACATCTCTGTCCATTTTAGGAACTGTCCAGAGTAAAAGGAAATCCCCATAGCAAACATATGCTGTTCTGGACAGTTCATCAAATGGACAGAGATGTCAGCAGAGAGCACTGTGCTCATGATGTCAGCAGACAGCTCTGTGTTTCAAAAAGAAAATAATTTCCGCTGTAGTATTCAGCAGCTAATAAGTACAGGAAGGATTAAGGTTTTTTAATAGAAGTAATTTACAAATCTGTTTAACTTTCTGGTACCAGTTGCTTTAAAAAAAAAAAAAAAAAGTTTTTCACCGGAGTACCCCTTCAAGATGCATAGCTGGAAAGTGTTACTAGAACTCCATCATAGTGCTGTGTGTGAAAGCCTTAGTCTTTGTTTTTAGCATTTTTTTTGGCAATTTTAAATCATAAAATGTTACCTAAAAATATGGTTTTCAGTTTCTATATGTAAATTAGGTTTTTACATTTTTTACATTTATGTAACATCTTGTAGCTCAGGTTTTGCTAAATGCTTAATGTGACTTGGCATTACTGCTGCTTTTAAATGGTTATTCCACTTTCCTAAAATAATGGCATATAGCATATAGGATGTACCCCCACCAGTCCTGTCTGTTTTTATTCAATGTAAATTAGCTCTTTGGTGGACATGACTATGATTATGATAAAGCACATCAAGCAATCCCAGTAGTTTAATTGTGCCACACTTGATGGTAGACTCTCTTCAAGATCATTGGGGGACTGACCTTTAGGACCCCTACCGATCCTGAGAAATAAGGGTCCGCAGCACATCCACTGGGTGTTCCTTGCCTCCTTGCTGTGCAGGGAACTGCATCTGCCCCATTTACTTGAATGAAGCTGTGCTGCAGTTCCCCTGCACAGTGGGGGGATGTGCACCGCTGTGCTGGGAAATAATTTACAGGGGCTTACAGGGTTAATTTATTGCTGCAGACTCTTCTTTCTCAGGATTGGTGGGGTCCTAGAGGTCAGACCCCCATAATCATGAAGTGGCCTATAGGGCTGGGCGGTATGGCCAAATATGTGAATCGCGGTATTTTTGTAACTTATGGCGGTTCCATGGTATATAACGGTATTCCCCCCCCCCTCCCCCAAAATTAATTATTAGCCCAGCGCAGCACTGTCCCCAAGCGCTGCCTCCTTGTCCTCCTGTTTGTTGCGGCCACTGGCGCTGACACACTCTATACTGTGCAGTATCCCTATGCCCGGGCTGCAAAAGGTAAACAAAATAAACTAACGCATGTTCCGACGTCGGCCTTACGCTGGGGACGTGAACGTCGGCAGCCGTCAGCCTATCACCGGCCGCAGCGATGTTCGGCCTCGGCCGGTGATAGGCTGAGCCCACTCTCATGTAAGAAGCCGGCTTCTAACATGACAGTGGGCTCAACCTATCACCGGCCGAGGTGGAACATCGCTGCGGCCGGTGATAGGCTGACGGCTGTCCGACGTTCCATTCCCTGGGAAGCTGGTCCGGACCGACGGGGAAGGTGAGTTAAAGTTTATTTTGTTTACCTTTTGCAGCCCGGGCATAGGGATACAGTATAAAGCAGTGGTTTGCAATCTGCGGACCTGCAGATGTTGCAAAACTACAACTTGTAGTTTTGCAACATCTGGAGGTTGAAGACCACTGGTATAGAGTGTCAGCGCTGGCGGCCGCAACAAACAGTAGGACCAGGAGGGCAGCGCTTGCGGGTGACATATGTGAGTAGTAGCGCTGGGCTGATAATTAATGGGGGGGGGGGGGGGCAGAACAGCGCTCGCGGGTCACATATGATTAGTTCCCCAATGGGGACAGCGCAGCGCTGGGCTGGCTGATAATTCATTCATTCCCGAGGGGGAGGGGCCAAACCGGTATTGCGGTATGGGTTAAAATTCATATCCTGCAGCACAAAAATTTCGGTATTCGGTATGAACCGGTATACCGCCCAGCCCTAGTGGCCTAGCTATATGCCATCACTTTTTAAGAAGGGAATACTAGACATGGTCCTATTGAGCTTCTATAAGTAAAATGCTTGTGCTACTGCAGAACATCCGCCAGAAGGGAAATCTGCTTTATCAGTCGTTATGACTTGGCAGGTTGATCAAGTCAGCGTAGGAAAATCTGATTTTCACTAGAATAAACAAATGAGCTCTAGACTGAAAGAATATGATCACAGCATTTTTGGGGTCCTGTACGGGGTTGCATTATGGTGCCAAGCAATCTTTGAGCTGTCACACCTCTGAGCTTACATCTATATTATACTTAAGTATGTACAGTACAGGGTCATACTCCCTTAGAAACCATTCTTCTAGAATCTCCTCACATACGGCACCCGATGTACGGCAGCACCCTGAGGCTTAGCTCTGTGAATGAGCACTAATATGTAATACACATTAATCCTACTTAATCCACTGCTCTATGGTAACAAACATGCCAGCAGAATCCCAAATTTAGCTTCGGACATAACTGGAGAGAAAACACAATGTAAACTGAAATCAGTAAAATGACGCAGAATATTTACATAGGTTTTTTTTTTCTTCATTTCCTTTTTTGCCGCCTGCTATCTTTTGTGTTTAATTTGTATATAAAGACATAAACATTTGCCTATTTCATTCATATTACCTACAAGATGCATTTTGAAATGGAACGCTGACAAGCTGCGCCTAATGTATATTGTTTTAGTTTGCAGGATTTTCCTCCGATTCCCTTTGTGAAAGAATCCTGGACTCGCAGTGTGCTGTCCTTATTACTGCAGGTATGAAAAGCCTCGTAGAGCTGGCCATGGCCTAGATCAGTGGTTCTTAACCTGGGTTCCATCGAACCCTAGGAGTTCGGTGAGTTAGTCCCAGGGGTTCAGCGGGGTAGTTCGCAACGGGACAAGCAAACCAAGCAATTGCTTGGGGCCCCGAGCTGAGCCGGTGTTTGCCCATCCTGTAGTGACGGGGCAATTCCCCCCCATCACTATTAACTCCCTGCGGCCCCGCGTTAAGTTTAAAAACGCTGGGGCCACCGGCAGATAGCGCACACCGGGACGTCATCGGCGCCCATAGAAACGAAGGCGCTGAGGAACGGAGGATTGAGAAGGAGGAAGACGCGCGCTGGCCAGCTTGGTAAGTGACCAGCGGCATGTCATCTCCGGTGCTCCGACCACCGGTCCCGAGACCGGGAGTTGTAGTTTTGCAACATCTGGAGGTTTGCAGGTTGAAGACCACTGGCCTACATAATGTGGGGGGAACACTGTCTTCCTAATGTGGGGGAACACTGCCTGCCTAATGTGGGGGAACACTGCTGCACCTAATGTGGGGGAACACTGCCTGCCTAATGTGGGGGAACACTGCCAACCTAATGTGGGGGAACACTGCCTGCCTAATGTGGGGGAACACTGCCTGCCTAATGTGGGGGAACACTGCCTGCCTAATGAGGGGGAATACTGCCAACCTAATGTCCCCATAGCAATAAAAATCCCCATAGCAAACATATGCTGCTCTAGACAGCTCCTAAAATAGACAGCAGAGAGCACTGTGGTCATGACATCAGAGGAAATGCATTTCTTTTTGGGATTTCTCTTTAGTATACAGCCCCTAAAAAGTACTGGAATGATTAAGATTTTTTAATAGAAGTGATTTACAAATATGTTTAACTTTCTGGCACCAGTTGATTAAAAAAAAAAAAAAGTTTTCCACGGGAGTACCCCTTTAAGAACCACTGGCCTAGATTAAGCCATGTGTTCACACCGGACAGATTTGTGGTTCCATACATCTCTGTAGGGTTGTTGGTGCAATATATGTGAGGATTTATTCCAGATGCAGAAATATTTGCATGTAAACATATCAGTATAGTTTGTGGTTATCAGTCCTGAAATGTCTTCTTTTTCAGATGGTGTGTTCAGAGGAGAAAAACTCATCAACCTGAAACATATCGCAGATGAGGCTATGCACAAATGCAAGGAAAAGTATGACTAACTTCTTACTTTTACCATACCTATTGTAATATGCAATTAGTGTCTGATCACTTGACCCTGTGACCCCTCAGATAGGGAGAAGTCCCACGTTCACCATTTGAATGAATCAGCAGTCGTACGTCCGGACTTCTTCTCCATATAAATTCTATTGGACTAAGATAGCTGAATGCTGCCATATTGTGCATACTTGACCAGCGCTCTGTTTAATGAGAGTGTATAGGTCCCCTCTGTTCTCCTGATTAATAGGGTCTTTGGTCTGGGACCCCTACTCAGGGGCGGACACAGACACCAGAGGGCCCCTGTGCAAGGAATGTGCCTGGGCCCCCCCACCCCAGCACTGTGCTCCCTCATGTACCTAGACCCCATCGGAGTGCCTCTACTTACCCCGCACGTGTAGTGTCGCCACTTGCCTTGTCCACCACAGGTGGATGGAACGGCTCCTGAGGTGGGCTCCGGGTGGCCCCTGTCCCTCTCAGTGTGCGGCCCAGTGAGTACTCCCCCGGGTCAGCCTGACCCGTATCTAGCTGGGAGGCAGAGGGCAGTGCTCCCCTTTACATTCGCACCCCTGGACTTAGCACGACACCCCTTGGCACCCCCTGGTTCCTTTGCTTCTTATCCTTAGTGTTAGAAGTGACTTACAGGCAGGGCCAGACTGGGACCAAAAATAGGCCCAGGCATTTTCAAATAAACAGCCCATTTTTATGGTGGGGGTCTGACTCATGGGACCCCTACCAATCACCTTGGTTCAAGTGGCTCCCGAGATGTTGGAAAGCTGCAACTCCCATCATGTCTGAAGTGACTACAGCTGATGGGACAGTCAGGAGACTACACAATGATATCAGTGACTACAGCTCTGATGGGACAGTTAGGAAAATACACAATGATATCACTGACCTGAGTGACGTCTTCTCTGTTGTCTTTACTTTTCTTCTTCATCTGGTCCAGAAACCAGGACTTCTTCCATCTTCTCTGCAGAGTCTGACACCTGGACATCATTGGTTCCTTAATTTGTCAGTAGATCCTCATCCTCTGTATGATGACAATAATCATTATAACCTTGCCAAATACTGTACCCCCTGAATATAATACTGCAACCACTGTACCCCCTGAATACTGCCAACCACTGTACCCCCGAATATAATACTGCCAACCACTGTACCCCCGAATCTAATACTGCCAACCACTGTACCCCCTGAATACTGCCAATCACTGTACCCCTGAATATAATACTGCCAACCACTGTACCCCTGAATATAATACTGCCAACCACTGTACTCTATTAATATAATACTGCCAACCACTATACACCACTGAATCACCCCATACACCCCACGCACTCCATCCTCAGTCTCCTCATCACCCCATACACCCCACATAACCCATCCTCAGTCTCCTTATCTCCCCCATACACCCCATGCACCCCATCCTCAGTCTCATCCCCCCATACACCCCATACAACCCATCCTCAGTCTAATCATCACCCCCATACACCCCACGCAACCCATCCTCAGTCTCCTTATCTCCCCCATACACCCCACGCACCCCATCCTCAGTCTCATCCCCCCATACACCCCATACAACCCATCCTCAGTCTAATCATCACCCCCATACACCCCACGCACCCCATCCTCAGTCTCATCACCCCATACACCCCACACAACCCATCCTCAGTCTTCTCATCACCCCATACACCCCACACACTCCATCCTCGGTCTCCTCATCACCCCCATATACCCCATCCTCAGTCTCCTCATCACCCCATACACCCCACGCACCCCATCCTCAGTCTTCTCATCACCCCATACACCCCATGCACTCCATCCTCAGTCTCCTCATCACCCCATGCACTCCATCCTAAGTCTCCTCATCACCCCATGCACTCCATCCTCTTCACCCCATACAACCCATGCACTGCATCCTCAGTCTCCTCGTCCCCCCATGCACTCCATCCTCAGTCTCCTCATCATCCCATACACCCCATGAACTCCATCCTCAGTCTCCTCATCATCCCATACACCCCATGCACTCCATCCTCAGTCTCCTCATCATCCCATACACCCCATGAACTCCATCCTTATTCTCCTCATCACCCCATACACCCCATCCTCATCACCCCCATACAACCCATGCACTGCATCCTCAGTCTCCTCGTCCCCCCATGCACTCCATCCTCAGTCTCCTCATCATCCCATACACCCCATGAACTCCATCCTCAGTCTCCTCATCACCCCATACACCCCATCCTCATCACCCCCATACACCCCATGCACTCCATCCTCAGTCTCCTCATCACCCCCATACACCCCACGCACTCCATCCTCAGTCTTCTCATCACCCCATATACCTTAAGCACCTCATCAGTATTATACAGCTGACACCCCCCCCCAGTCCTTCTCATCAACATTAAACCCCCTGATCACTACACCCCTGACCCCCCTTCTGGTCCTCCTTATCAACATTACGCTCTCCCAGACCCCCAATCCTTCTTATCATTACACCACCAACCTCTTCAACACCCATCCTGTCCTCTTCATCATCATTACAATCCCCTCCCCCACCGCCCTGCACCCGACCGTCGCTCTCCTCACCTTATCTGCTCAGCGATGCGGCCGTGTGAGGCGGGAGGGTTTGCTGCTTCTGCCGGGGTAAGAGGTCATGACACGTGACATCAGGGGCTTGGAACAGACGTGCGTGCCTGCGCGGCGCACGTCTGTTCCCATCAGCCCCTGGCCTGTCCGTCTCGCCCGGACGGTTTAAAGGTAAATTACTGCTGTCAGCGGCAGGTCCGGGACCTGTTGCTGCAGCATATAGTATGAAGTACTGGCAGGGGGTCCTGCAGGGGCCCAAACTGTGAGGCCCAGGCTGTGACCTGGGCTACTAGGTGGGCCCCCTAACACGCTGGGCCCCTGTGCAGCCGAACCGGCTGAATAAGTGATATGTCCGCCCCTGCCCCTACTTATTACACATTCATCACCTATTATATGTTTGACCAATGCTTCATTCAAATAAGAAGACACGACCCCAATTCTCGTGATCGGTATAAGTCAATGGGACTGTTATAATGTGTTGCAAAATTAATCAAAATAGGTCCATCATATCCATCTTTAATCTTGTAAAAATAAAACCATTGTTGCAAATGTCACACCACAGGAGCGCAAGAGGAAGTAAAGGTTTATTTTGTTATATGGGCATATTTTTGAAAAACCTCCACCCCTGCTTGATAACCTCTTAAACTGCGGTAAATAGAAGTCAGAAAGAAAAGTCCCATTGACTAATGGGCTTTTCCAAACGGATCCTGTAGAAAGAATGAACACGTTCACTCTTTCAGTGGAATCCAAATCCGCATCGGAAAATTTGTTACGGAACAGCAGAATCCCATTGAGATTGATTGGATTCTGTTGCACGTGGATTCTGCTTATAATTTATTCTGAGGGGAATATCTGTAGTGTGCATGAGCCCTTATGCTTACATATTTGTCTTTCAGTGTTTCTACACTAAGTACCCTTAAAGGGGTTATCCAGGAAAAAACGTTTTATATATATATCAACTGGCTTCAGAAAGTTAAACAGATTTGTAAATTACTTCTATTAAAAAATCTTAATCCTTTCAGTACTTATGAGCTTCTGAAGTTAAGTTTGTTCTTTTCTATCTAAGTGCTCTCTGATGACACGTGTCTCGGGAACCGCCCAGTTTAGAAGCAAATCCCCATAGCAAACCTCTTCTAAACTGGGCGGTTCCCGAGACAGGTGTCATCAGAGAGCACTTAGACAGAAAAGAACAACCTTAACTTCAGAAGCTCATAAGTACTGAAAGGATTAAGATTTTTTTAATTCAAGTAATTTACAAATCTGTTTAACTTTCTGGAGCCAGTTGATATATAAAAAAAAAGTTTTTTCCTGGATAACCCCTTTAACTTAAAAACATGAAAACATGAAAGTACCCCCAAGGCTGTGATCATAGACTTTGCTGCATATTAAAAGCAGTTTTAGGACAATGCACGTACCCCTTAGAGACATAGCATGTGACCCAGTGCTATTTGGTTGACAACTACAGTAGCTTTCCTAAACCTACAATAGGCATGTATGCTCTACTCAGGGTTTAGATCTATTTCAATGGGCTGAAATGAAAAAGCTACTGTCATAAACATCTCCCAGGAGACTAAGGCTATGTTCACACTTCAGAATGTCCACAAGGAAAATCTCCGTGCCGACATTCTGGAGACTGCAGGCGCCGGCATAATATGCCAACACTAGGATCGCACAGGAATGCGCCATCTGATAGACGGCTATGCATTCCGTGCAGAGTCCGCAGAAAGAATGAACAGCTTTATTCTTTCTACGGACACAGAAATCAGAAACATCTGACGTGGAAATTCTGCCGTGTGCACAGTGTAGCAGAATCCCATTGCATACAATGGGACTCTGCTGCTCCGAAATTTCTGGTGGAATTTCAATGCTGAATTCTGCACGAAAATTCGGTATGTGTGAACAGGGCCTAAGGATTAGGCACTTTGAAGTCCAATAGAGTTAGGCTAAGTTTCCACTTGTTTTTTTTTTCAGGCAGTTTTTGGATATCTGCCACAGCAGTTTTTGAGCCAAAGTCAGAAGTGGATCCATAAGGGAGGAGAAGTATAAGTCTTTCCTTAATATGTCCTATTCCTTTTGAATACACTTCTGGCTTTGGCTCAAAAACTGCAGTGGCAGATCTCCAAAAACTGCCAGAAAAAAAAAACAAGTGGAAACTTAGCCTTAGTAGGAAAAGGGGCTCTGAATTTTTATGTTGACTTTATGAGATTTTATAGTGCTTGGCATGTGCAGATAGTAAGCTCGACATGTACTTATGTGTTAGATAATATACTGTAATATTACTTGTTAAAATTGTCTTTTTTCTCTGTCACAAAGGGCACATACTGTGAAAAATTGCATTGTGGTGAGGCACCTCAGTGGGAGGTTAAACAACCAGAACAAAACAAAGCTTCAGGTAATTGAAACTATATTCTTTATTTACGGTATTAGACAATTTTTTTTTCCTCTACCACTATTCTATTTTTTTCTTATTTTCTATTGTCTTATTATCTCCTTCTTCTTCTCTTGCCAATGATGTTTTTGTCTTTTGGGTCATCATTACCTGCTGACATCACGTTCACAGTGAAAGACAAAGCTGCTAGATCAGTGTTATCCAATCAGCCTGTCTCCAGCGGTTGCAAAACTACAACCCCCAGCATGCCCGGACAGCCTTTGGCTGTCCGGGCATGCTGGGGGTTGTAGTTTTGCAACCGCTGGAGACATGCTGTTTGAAAAAACAGTACTAGATATATGAGCATGTTTACTCTGAGTCTATGTAGGCACACCAAGGAAAGAATAGTCATCATGAACATTTCTATTCTTGACATTAGTGCACAGTACATTATGTTTTGCAGCTGTTCATGCTTATTGGTATTGCCGGTCGCTGATAAATGTTTTGGCCCCGTCTGCAGACTGCCTGGAATCCAGATACTGACAGGTGGCTGGATGAGCTGATGGCGGAGGCGGATGATGAGTGTGAACCTGAGTGGTTGGATTCAGAAGATCCTCTTTTCATCCTTTATACCAGTGGCTCCACTGGAAAGCCAAAGGTAATTATGTGATCATTTCAATATATGGCAATGTCATTTAACCAGTTAAAAATGCTTTAACTTTTGTATATGTTCTTGAGAAAATAAATGTAACCTACATAAATTTTTTAGAAAAGCTGTCCTTTGGAACAGAAAACGTTTTTGTTTTCTGTAAAATGTCCCAACACTAATACGTTTTTTCCACTTTACCAATGATCGTTAATGGAATGAGTTAATTTACTATTTCCCCTGGATGTCTACAAAATAAGAAACACTTTAAAGGGGTTATCCAGGAAAAATTACTTTTTTTTATATATCAACTGGCTCCAGAAAGTTAAACAGATTTGTAAATTACTTCTATTAAAAAATCTTAATCCTTTCAGTACTAATGAGCTTCTGAAGTTAAGGTTGTTCTTTTCTGTCTAGGTGCTCTCTGATGACACGCGTCTCGGGAACCGCCCAGTTTAGAAGAGGTTTGCTATGGGGATTTTCTTCTAAACTGGGCGGTTCCCGAGACACGTGTCATCAGAGAGCACTTAGACAGAAAAGAACAACCTTAACTTCAGAAGCTCATAAGTACTGACAGGATTAAGATTTTTTTAATAGAAGTAATTTACAAATCTGTTTAACTTTCCGGAGCCAGTTGATATATATATAAAAAAAAATCCTGGATAACCCCTTTAACTTATCTTCCACCGCTCCCTCGTAGCTCAGGGATCCGGTCTCCGCTGACAGTCTGCTTCAGTGGAGCCGACTGGAGATGTAGATGTGATGTCACAGTGCCCCTCCGCCAGTCACTGGTCGTTGGAGTGTCCCACCTCGGCCAGTGATTAGCGCTGGCACTGTCAGCTCCTCTGGCTGTAGACTCTCTGCAGCTCCAGGAAAAGCTGTGTCACCAGCTGTGGATGGGGCGTCTTGATACCAGAGCTATGAGAGAGCAGCAGAAGGTGAGTTAAAGTGTTTATTATTTTTGTAGGCAGCCTGGGGACCATAAAAAATTAGAGATACTAGGGGGAACTAAACCCATAGCCCATCCTTTACCTCTCATCAACCTATTTAATTGTCTAAATATAATTCATTAGTCATATAGAGCAGTTTCCCCCTCTTTCAGTTGTTTCTAACATGCAGGGAGTGAGAAAAATGTGCCATACTGCTATGTGGTTTGTCTCTGTCCAAATCCCTTTCTGAAAGTAGCCCCCACCCTCCTGAGAGACACAGACCATGTGGTTTCTGCCCTGCATTGATGACTCATTCTCCCTTTAGTGCTGAGAACTGGGAGGTGTGTGCAGCCTTATCCAATCACACACTGAATCTCTTTCTGCTGCTCAGAGCAGGAGGGTCAGGGAGCTGCTCTTAGAGAGTCAGTTGGACGGCAGAGATGAGCTGCAATGATTCCTGGGAAATGTAGTATCTGAGTCAAGGGGAGGGAAGGATGGTCAAGAATATTAAGCAGCCAGAGAAGATCACAGGGGCCACAGGAGCCATGCATATCAGACAGGATCATTTACAAGGAACATATCCAGGTAGTGACGTAGTAAGTCATTCCACTGGATAAACCCTTTAAAGAGGTCATACAGGAGTAGAAAAATATGGCAGTTTATTTGCAAAAAACATTGCAATACTTGTCTTAGAGGCCAAGTGAAATGTTGCAGCTTCGGACCATTTACTGCCATGGCATTGTATTGTAGAAGCAGACACAATCCATTGCAGATGATGCCCGGCGCTTACTTGGTGAAGAATGTAATTGCAGGAAATAAACATCAGAAGGAAAAGTCCTGTTGACTAAGGCTATGTTCACACGGTAGAATTCCATGGGAATTTTCCACTCAGAAATTCCCTTGCAGCAGAGTCCTATTGATTTCAATAGGATTTTGCTGCACTGTGCACATGGCAAAATCCTGATTCTGGTGTCTGCAAAAACATTCAATGTTTCTGCGGATTCCACTCAGAAATGCATTGCTGTCTATTAAGAAGGCATATTTCCGAATGGTCCTAGTGCCTCTGAATCAAGCAAATGTGTGAAATGTCCACCCGTATTTTCCAAATTCCACCCATATTTGGCCATGTGAACATGGCATTTGTGTGTACTGAGCAGCAGATTTCCCTTTGGGAACAATGGATTTCGCTCAGAATTTATTCTGGGCTGGGTATCTGTAGTGTGCATGGACCCATACACTTACACATTTGTTTTGAGGGGGCGGGGCATGACGTCATGAGGGGGTGGGGCTATAACGTCACAAGCTCCCGGCGCCGGCTCCAGCGTTCGGAAAAGTTTGTTCCAAATGCTGAGCAGCGGAGTACCCCTTGAAAAATAAATCTCAGTACCCCAATGGATCTCTTTAGTGAGAATCTGTTTCCTGTCTGAGCAATTGTTATTGTTAAAATGGTTCCATCGGTCCTTTATTTTTTGAAAAACATGTATGGAGGGAACATGGAGTACAATTAGGGCTCATTCACAATACAGAGATATTCCAGGTGGAGATCCCATCAGGAATGGGGACCAGCAAAACAAACCTTCGCTAGGACCACTTTGAAATACGCCATCTCAATAGATGACAATCCATTCCAGAGTGAATTCCGCCCAAAGAATGAACATGTACATGTTCTGGGGTCCAGAAGTTCTGCTGTAGAAATTCCGTAGTGTAAATGGTGCAGCAAAATTCTGTTGAGAACAATGGCTGCTGCATCATATCTTCCCAGCAAAATTCTCATGTTCCCAATACAAGCAGCCACTGTGTCCCCTCTAACAGGCAGCCCCAGTGTTCTCCTATTAGAGACAGCCATTATGTTCCTCCATAAGAAGAAGCTAGAGTCTTCCTCAGAGGACGCAAACACTGCACTAACTTTCCTCTGCTTCTGTGCTTTTCTGCTGCTTTGTAAACCAGCATAACAAGTTAGGTATTGAGTAGCCAGTCCACAGCCATTCACATACAACCGTTCTGTGCAGAGTATGTTGTTCTAGACCAGGGGTCAAATTATCTGGGGGCCACTGGAGGTAGAGGCTGGGTGAGGCTGGGCCGCATGCGCCCCTCACATATAATGCCCCCATCATGTGCCCCTCACATATAATGCCCCCATCATGTGCCCCTCACATATAATGCCCCCATCATGCGCCCCTCACATATAATGCCCCCATCATGCACCCCTCACATATAATGCCCCCATCATGCGCCCCTCACATATAATGCCCCCATCATGCACCCCTCACATATAATGCCCCCATCATGCGCCCCTCACATATAATGCCCCCATCACGCGCCCCTCACATATAATGCCCCCATCATGTTCCCCTCACATATAATGCCCCCATCATGCGCCCCTCACATATAATGCCCCCATCATGCGCCCCTCACATATAATGCCCCCCATCATGCGCCCCTCACATATAATGCCCCCATCATGCGCCCCTCACATATAATGCCCCCATCATGCGCCCCTCACATATAATGCCCCCATCATGCGCCCCTCACATATAATGCCCCCATCATGCGCCCCTCACATATAATGCCCCCATCATGTGCCCCTCACATATAATGCCCCCATCATGCGCCCCTCACATATAATGCCCCCATCATGCGCCCCTCACATATAATGCCTCCATCATGCGCCCCTCACATATAATGCCCCCATCATGCGCCCCTCACATATAATGCCCCCATCATGCTCCCCTCACATATAATGCCCCCATCACGCTCCCCTCACATATAATGCCCCCATCATGCGCCCCTCACATATAATGACCCATCATGCGCCCCTCACATATAATGCCCCCATCACGCGCCCCTCACATATAATGACCCATCACGCGCCCCTCACATATAATGCCCCCATCACGCGCCCCTCACATATAATGCCCCCATCATGCGCCCCTCACATATAATGCCCGCATCATGCGCCCCTCACATATAATGCCCCCATCTTGCGCCCCTCACATATAATGCCCCCATCATGCGCCCCACACATATAATGCCCCCATCATGCGCCCCTCACATATAATGCCCCCATCATGCGCCCCTCACATATAATGCCCCCATCATGCGCCCCTCACATATAATGCCCCCATCATGTGCCCCTCACATATAATGCCCCATCATGTGCCCCTCACATAAAATGCCCCATCATGCGCCTCTCACATATAGTGCCCGCATCATGCGCCCCTCACATTAAATGCCCCCATCATGCGCCCCTCACATATAATGCCCCCATCATGCGCCCTTCACATATAATGCCCCCATCATGCGCCCCTCACATATAATGCCCCCATCATGCGCCCCTCACATATAATGCCCCCATCATGCGCCCCTCACATATAATGCCCCCATCACGCTCCCCTCACATATAATGCCCCCATCATGCGCCCCTCACATATAATGCCCCCATCTTGCGCCCCTCACATATAATGCCCCCATCATGCGCCCCACACATATAATGCCCCCATCATGCGCCCCTCACATATAATGCCCCCATCATGCGCCCCTCACATATAATGCCCCCATCATGCGCCCCTCACATATAATGCCCCCATCATGTGCCCCTCACATATAATGCCCCATCATGTGCCCCTCACATAAAATGCCCCATCATGCGCCCCTCACATATAGTGCCCGCATCATGCGCCCCTCACATTAAATGCCCCCATCATGCGCCCCTCACATATAATGCCCCCATCATGCGCCCTTCACATATAATGCCCCCAGCATGCGCCCCTCACATATAATGCCCCCATCATGCGCCCCTCACATATAATGCCCCCATCACGCGCCCCTCACATATAATGCCCCCATCACGCTCCCCTCACATATAATGCCCCCATCATGCGCCCCTCACATATAATGCCCCCATCATGCGCCCCTCACATATAATGACCCATCATGCGCCCCTCACATATAATGCCCCCATCACGCGCCCCTCACATATAATGACCCATCATGCGCCCCTCACATATAATGACCCATCATGCGCCCCTCACATATAATGCCCCCATCACGCGCCCCTCACATATAATGCCCCCATCACGCGCCCCTCACATATAATGCTCGCATCATGCGCCCCTCACATATAATGCCCCCATCATGCGCCCCTCACATATAATGCCCCCATCATGCGCCCCACACATATAATGCCCCCATCATGCACCCCACACATATAATGCCCCCATCATGCGCCCCTCACATATAATGCCCCCATCATTTGCCCCTCACATATAATGCCCCCATCATGTGCCCCTCACATATAATGACCCCATCATACCCCCAGATAGATATGACTCCCATCTGGTAGGGTTCCCCAGTCGGTACACAGGCCCCCAGATAGATATGACCCCCATCAGGTAGGGCCCCAGATAGATTTGATCCCCATCACTGATGGGGGTAATATCTATCTGGGGGCCTGTCTACCTACTGGGGAGCCCTACCTGGTGATCAGGTAGGGGTTCCCAATAGGTGTACAGGCCCCCAGATATTACCCCTGGCAGGTAGGGCTCCTATTTAAACAATTATGCCCCCTAAGCAGATAGTTTAGCCCCTGGCGATAAGCAGGTCTACCCTTAATAAGCACGTAATTAGGCAAGTTAAGTTTCACAGCTGCAGTACTTACATCTCTCTGCTGCAGCCTAAAACATGCCTTCTTTGCGGGGATGCGCGCGTTAGGTGACGTCATCACATGCGCCATGCAGGACATCAGGCTCCCAGCTTCCTGCGCTGCGGATGGGATGACGTCACCAATCGCGCCCACCCCTCCAGGAAGGCTCGTTATAGGCTGCAGCAGAGAGATATTGTCACGATGCCGGCTGGCAGGTAGTGGATCCTCTGTGCCAGAGAGGGATTGGCGTGGACCGTGCTAGTGGACCGGTTCTAAGCCACTACTGGTTTTCACCAGAGCCCGCCGCAAAGCGGGATGGTCTTGCTGCGGCGGTAGTGACCAGGTCGTATCCACTAGCAACGGCTCACCTCTCTGGCTGCTGAAGATAGGCGCGGTACAAGGGAGTAGGCAGAAGCAAGGTCGGACGTAGCAGAAGGTCGGGGCAGGCAGCAAGGATCGTAGTCAGGGGCAACGGCAGAAGGTCTGGAAACACAGGCAAGGAACACACAAGGAACGCTTTCACTGGCACTAAGGCACCAAGATCCGGCAAGGGAGTGCAGGGGAAGTGAGGTGATATAGGGAAGTGCACAGGTGAACACACTAATTGGAACCACTGCGCCAATCAGCGGCGCAGTGGCCCTTTAAATCGCAGAGACCCGGCGCGCGCGCGCCCTAGGGAGCGGGGCCGCGCGCGCCGGGACAGAACAGACGGAGAGCGAGTCAGGTAGGGGAGCCGGGGTGCGCATCGCGAGCGGGCGCTACCCGCATCGCGAATCGCATCCCGGCTGGCAGCGGAATCGCAGCGCCCCGGGTCAGAGGACGTGACCGGAGCGCTGCAGCGGGGAGAGTGAAGCGAGCGCTCCGGGGAGGAGCGGGGACCCGGAGCGCTCGGCGTAACAGTACCCCCCCCCTTGGGTCTCCCCCTCTTCTTAGAGCCTGAGAACCTGAGGAGCAGACTTTTGTCCAGGATGTTGTCCTCAGGTTCCCAGGATCTCTCTTCAGGACCACAACCCTCCCAGTCCACTAAAAAAAAATTTTTTCCTCTGACCTTTTTGGCAGCTAAAATTTCTTTGACCGAGAAGATGTCCGAGGAGCCGGAAACAGGAGTGGGAGGAACAGATTTGGGAGAAAAACGGTTGAGGATGAGTGGTTTGAGAAGAGAGACGTGAAAGGCATTAGGGATACGAAGAGAAGGAGGAAGAAGAAGTTTATAAGAGACAGGATTAATTTGACACAAAATTTTGAAAGGACCAAGGTAGCGTGGTCCCAACTTGTAGCTAGGGACACGGAAGCGGACATATTTAGCGGAGAGCCATACCTTGTCTCCAGGGGAAAAAACGGGAGGAGCTCTTCTTTTCTTATCCGCGAACTTCTTCATGCGTGATGAAGCCTGTAAGAGAGAATTTTGGGTCTCTCTCCATATGATGGAAAGGTCACGAGAAATTTCATCCACAGCGGGCAGACCAGAGGGCAAGGGAGTAGGGAGGGGGGGAAGAGGGTGACGGCCGTACACCACGAAAAATGGGGATTTGGAGGAAGACTCAGAGACCCTGAAGTTATACGAGAATTCGGCCCATGGGAGGAGATCTGCCCAGTCATCCTGGCGGGAGGAAACAAAATGTCGCAAATAATCACCCAAGATCTGGTTAATTCTTTCTACTTGTCCATTGGACTGGGGATGATATGCAGAAGAAAAATTTAATTTAATCTTGAGTTGTTTACAGAGAGCCCTCCAGAATTTAGACACGAATTGGACGCCTCTATCCGAGACAATCTGTGTAGGCAACCCGTGAAGACGAAAAATGTGTACAAAAAATTGTTTAGCCAACTGAGGCGCAGAAGGAAGACCAGGAAGAGGGATGAAATGTGCCATTTTGGAGAATCGATCAACGACCACCCAAATAACAGTGTTGCCACGGGAAGGGGGTAAATCAGTAATGAAATCCATACCAATCAGAGACCAAGGCTGTTCGGGGACAGGCAGAGGATGAAGAAAACCAGCGGGCTTCTGGCGAGGAGTCTTATCCCGGGCACAGATAGTGCAGGCTCGCACAAAGTCCACAACATCCGTCTCCAGAGTCGGCCACCAATAGAAGCGGGAGATGAGTTGCACAGATTTCTTGATACCCGCATGACCTGCGAGATGGGAGGAGTGACCCCATTTGAGGATTCCGAGGCGTTGGCGAGGAGAAACAAAGGTCTTTCCTGGAGGAGTCTGCCTGATGGAGGCAGGAGAAGTGGAGATCAGGCAGTCAGGTGGAATGATGTGTTGCGGAGAGAGTTCAACTTCTGAGGCATCCGAGGAACGAGAGAGAGCATCGGCCCTAATGTTCTTATCGGCAGGACGAAAGTGAATCTCAAAATTAAATCGGGCAAAGAACAGAGACCACCGGGCCTGGCGAGGATTCAGCCGTTGGGCAGACTGGAGGTAGGAGAGGTTCTTGTGGTCGGTGTAGATAATAACAGGAGAACTTGATCCCTCCAGCAGATGCCTCCATTCCTCAAGTGCTAATTTAATGGCTAGAAGCTCTCGATCCCCGATGGAGTAGTTCCTCTCCGCTGGAGAGAAGGTCCTAGAGAAAAAAACACAAGTGACAGCATGCCCGGAAGAATTTTTTTGTAGAAGAACAGCTCCAGCTCCCACTGAGGAGGCATCAACCTCCAATAGGAAGGGTTTGGAAGGGTCAGGTCTGGAGAGGACGAGAGCCGAAGAAAAGGCAGACTTGAGTCGTTTAAAGGCGTCTTCTGCTTGAGGAGGCCAGGACTTGGGATCAGCATTTTTTTTGGTTAAAGCCACGATAGGAGCCACAATGGTAGAAAAATGTGGAATAAATTGCCTGTAATAATTGGCGAACCCCAAAAAGCGTTGGATAGCACGGAGTCCGGAGGGGCGTGGCCAATCTAAGACGGCAGAGAGTTTGTCTGGATCCATCTGTAGTCCCTGGCCAGAGACCAAATATCCTAGAAAAGGAAGAGATTGGCATTCAAACAGACATTTCTCAATTTTGGCATAGAGTTGGTTGTCACGAAGTCTCTGAAGAACCATACGGACATGCTGGCGGTGTTCTTCTAGATTGGCAGAAAAAATTAGGATATCGTCCAGATATACAACAACACAGGAGTATAACAGATCACGAAAAATTTCATTGACAAAGTCTTGGAAGACGGCAGGGGCGTTGCACAGGCCAAAGGGCATGACCAGATACTCAAAGTGTCCATCTCTGGTGTTAAATGCCGTTTTCCACTCGTCCCCCTCTCTGATGCGGATGAGGTTATAGGCGCCTCTTAAGTCCAATTTAGTAAAGATGTGGGCACCTTGGAGGCGATCAAAGAGTTCAGAGATGAGGGGTAAAGGGTAGCGGTTCTTAACCGTGATTTTATTAAGACCGCGGTAGTCAATGCAAGGACGTAGGGTGCCATCTTTTTTGGACACAAAGAAAAATCCGGCTCCGGCAGGAGAGGAGGATTTACGGATAAAGCCCTTTTTTAGATTCTCCTGGACGTATTCGGACATGGCAAGAGTCTCTGGGGCAGAGAGAGGATAAATTCTGCCCCGGGGTGGAGTAGTACCCGGGAGGAGGTCGATAGGGCAATCATAAGGCCTGTGAGGAGGTAGAGTCTCAGCTTGTTTTTTGCAGAAAACATCCGCGAAGTCCATATAGGCCTTAGGGAGACCGGTTACTGGAGGAACCACAGAGTTACGGCAAGGGTTACTGGGAACCGGTTTTAGACAGTTCTTGGAACAAGAGGACCCCCAACTCTTGATCTCCCCAGTGGACCAATCCAGGGTTGGGGAATGAAGTTGAAGCCAGGGAAGTCCAAGGAGAATTTCCGAGGTGCAATTGGGGAGGACCAAAAGTTCAATCCTCTCATGATGAGATCCGATGCTCATAAGAAGGGGCTCCGTGCGGAAACGTATGGTACAGTCCAATCTTTCATTATTTACACAATTGATGTAGAGGGGTCTGGCGAGACTGGTCACCGGGATGTTGAACCTGTTGACGAGAGAGGCCAAAATAAAATTTCCTGCAGATCCGGAGTCCAAGAAGGCCACAGCAGGGAAGGAGAAGGCAGAGGCAGACATCCGCACAGGCACAGTAAGACGTGGAGAAGCAGAGTAGACATCAAGGACTGTCTCACCTTTGTGCGGAGTCAGCGTACGTCTTTCCAGGCGGGGAGGACGGATAGGACAATCCCTTAGGAAGTGTTCGGTACTAGCACAGTACAGGCAGAGGTTCTCCATACGGCGTCGTGTCCTCTCTTGAGGTGTCAGGCGAGACCGGTCGACCTGCATAGCCTCCACGGCGGAAGGCACAGGAACAGATTGCAGGGGACCAGAGGAGAGAGGAGCCGAGGAGGAGAAACGCCTCGTGCGAACAGAGTCCATATCTTGGCGGAGTTCCTGACGCCTTTCGGAAAAACGCATGTCAATGCGAGTGGCTAGGTGAATAAGTTCATGTAGATTAGCAGGAATTTCTCGTGCGGCCAGAACATCTTTAATGTTGCTGGATAGGCCTTTTTTGAAGGTCGCGCAGAGGGCCTCATTATTCCAGGACAATTCTGAAGCAAGAGTACGGAATTGTACGGCATACTCGCCAACGGAAGAATTACCCTGGACCAGGTTCAACAGGGCAGTCTCAGCAGAAGAGGCTCGGGCAGGTTCCTCAAAGACACTTCGGATTTCCGAGAAGAAGGAGTGTACAGAGGCAGTGACGGGGTCATTGCGGTCCCAGAGCGGTGTGGCCCATGACAGGGCTTTTCCGGACAGAAGGCTGACTACGAAAGCCACCTTAGACCTTTCAGTGGGAAACAGGTCCGACATCATCTCCAGATGCAGGGAACATTGGGAAAGAAAGCCACGGCAAAACTTAGAGTCCCCATCAAATTTATCCGGCAAGGATAGGCGTAGCCCAGGAGCGGCCACTCGCTGCGGAGGAGGTGCAGGAGCTGGCGGCGGAGATGACTGCTGAAGCTGTGGTAGTAACTGTTGAAGCATAACGGTCAGTTGAGACAGCTGTTGGCCTTGTTGCGCTATCTGTTGTGACTGCTGGGCGACCACCGTGGTGAGGTCAGCGACAACTGGCAGAGGAACTTCAGCGGGATCCATGGCCGGATCTACTGTCACGATGCCGGCTGGCAGGTAGTGGATCCTCTGTGCCAGAGAGGGATTGGCGTGGACCGTGCTAGTGGACCGGTTCTAAGCCACTACTGGTTTTCACCAGAGCCCGCCGCAAAGCGGGATGGTCTTGCTGCGGCGGTAGTGACCAGGTCGTATCCACTAGCAACGGCTCAACCTCTCTGACTGCTGAAGATAGGCGCGGTACAAGGGAGTAGGCAGAAGCAAGGTCGGACGTAGCAGAAGGTCGGGGCAGGCAGCAAGGATCGTAGTCAGGGGCAACGGCAGAAGGTCTGGAAACACAGGCAAGGAACACACAAGGAACGCTTTCACTGGCACTAAGGCAACAAGATCCGGCAAGGGAGTGCAGGGGAAGTGAGGTGATATAGGGAAGTGCACAGGTGAACACACTAATTGGAACCACTGCGCCAATCAGCGGCGCAGTGGCCCTTTAAATCGCAGAGACCCGGCGCGCGCGCGCCCTAGGGAGCGGGGCCGCGCGCGCCGGGACAGAACAGACGGAGAGCGAGTCAGGTAGGGGAGCCGGGGTGCGCATCGCGAGCGGGCGCTACCCGCATCGCGAATCGCATCCCGGCTGGCAGCGGAATCGCAGCGCCCCGGGTCAGAGGACGTGACCGGAGCGCTGCAGCGGGGAGAGTGAAGCGAGCGCTCCGGGGAGGAGCGGGGACCCGGAGCGCTCGGCGTAACAGATATAGGTACAGTAGCAGTGTGTGCCGACGTGTGTGAAGTCTTCCGGTATTTAGCGTTACTCGCCCGAAGCAGGGATAAATGCTTGAAAAAATCACCTGCCTGGCGCACTGGCCGCAAAATTTCGGGTTGGGAGTTTGAGACCCCTGTTCTAGACAGTCCCTCAAAATGTCAAGTGAAGCGCACCAACCCTGGTCATGGGCCTTTATGCTGACTCTCCTCTCACTTTCTTTAGAGTCTTGGATGATGAGAGGTTAGTATGGCTTCTCAGGAGCCCTGATGTGAAGGTGCCAGCACTTTTTATTGTATATTTGACCTAGTCATTTCTTTTATTTTCCTATTAATAAGGTTTAGATTATACTCCATTCGCTCAGAGGAAACACATTCTTATGTGATCAATGGGGATCTCAGCACTTGGACCTCAACCAATGACATAATATACTGTAGATAACTACGTTTTGATTTTGACATAACGCCTTTAACATTAAAGGGGTACTCCGGTGGAAAACTTTTTTGTTAAAATGAACTGGTGCCAGAAAGTTAAACAGATTTGTAAGTGACTTCTATCAAAAAATCTTTATCCTTCCAGTACTTATTAGCAGCTGTATTTTACAGAGGAAATTCTTTGATTTTTGAATCTCTTTTTTGTCTTGTCCACATTGCTCTCTGTTGACACCTCTGTCCGTATCAGGAACTGTCTAGAGTAGCATAGGTTTGCTATGAGGATTTTCTCCTGCTCTGGAGAGTTCCTGATATGGGCATCAGGTGTCAGCAGAGAGCACTGTGGACAAGACAAAAAAGACATTCAAAAAGAAAATAATTTCCTCTGTAGCACACAGCTGCTAAAAAGTACTGTAAGGATAAAGATTTTTTAATAGAAGTAATTTACAAATCTGTTTAACTTTCTGCCACCAGTTGATTTAAAAAAAATGTTTTCCACCGTAGTACCCCTTTAAATCCACCATGTACCCTATGGGGGACATGTATCAAAGATTTTACCCCTGTTTTGTGTGTATTTTTTTGCGCAAAATTTTGAGCAAGCCCTTTTTTTTGCGCATTTTTTTGCGCACGTTTTGGTAGAGCATGTCCTCCAGATGTGGCTGAATCAGGGTACCTTGGTGTGACATCTATAGTACACATGGATTTATTAACTGCGTACTTTTTCTTTACACTAAAAATTTTGCCGCAAGAGCTGTTTTTTTTGCGCAAATATAAGCCATTTTGGACTTAACGTAGCAAGATGCTCTAAATCATCGATTCTATTTTCCAAAGAGTGGATTGAGGAGATTACTACATTTACCTGCAATTTATGAAGCTCATTGCACTTGATTGATAGATTTAGCTCCTCTGCGCATAATTTAGAATTCGGGAAAAGGGGTAAACTGCTTCTACCAAACACAAATAATGATACATGTCCTCCAATGACTTTTTTTTTTTCTAATACAAAGAAATTGGTTGTCTTATGGTTTTCTTTACACCACATCAGTATCAAGTATCAGGAAACTTAGGCAAAAAAATCTTGCAAGAAAATGTCAGTCGTGTCCACGTATGTGGGGCCATTTATAAACACATTCTTTGTTTTATGACATGTAATGCAGCACCACTCCCTGACTAAACATTCCAGCAAGTACAGGATGACATTTTCATTTTCCAATACAATATCCTGGAAGGCATTGTGTACAGTACAACATAACAATCTGCCAATCCTTATATCAGTGTTTCCCAACCAGGGTGCCCCCAGCTGTTGCAAAACTACAACTTTCCAACCAGGGTGCCTCCAGCTGTTGCAAAAGCTGTTTTGCAACAGCTGGAGGCACCCTGGTTAGGAAACATTGCCTTATATAGTGAGTGGCAGGCACAGGTTAACACTTTGGTTACAAAGGTAAATTAAAGGGGTACTCCTGTGGAAAACTTTTTTTTAGATCAACTGGTGCCAGAAAGTTAAACAGATTTGTAAATTACTTCTATTAATCCTTAATCCTTCCAGTACTTTTTAGGGGCTGTATACTACAGAGGAAATGTTTTTCTTTTTGGATTTCTCTTATGTCACGACCAAAGTGCTCTCTGCTGACCTCTGCTGTCCATTTTAGGAACTGTCCAGAGCAGGAGAAAATCCCCATAGCAAACATATGCTGCTCTGGACAGTTCCTAAAATGGACAGCAGAGGTCAGCAGAGAGCACTGTGGTCGTGACTTAAATGGGTACTCCGCCCCTAGACATCTTATCCCCTATCCAAAGGATAGGGGGTAAGATGTCAGATCGCCAGAGTTCCGCTGATGGGGACCCCCTGGATCTACCATGCAGCACCCACCTGTAGCGGCTTCCGGAACCGCTGGAGGTCCTCAGGCTGAGTCCATCTGGACCACCGGGACGGAAGATCGTGACGTCACCACTCCGCCCCCGTGTGACGTCACACCACATCCCCTCAATGCAAGTCTATGGGAGGGGGCGTGACAGAAATCCAAAAATAAAAACATTTCCTCTGCAGTATACAGCCCCTAAAAAGTACTGGAAGGATTAAGATTTTTTAATAGAAGTTATTTACAAATCTGTTTAACTTTCTGGCACCAGTTGATTAAAAAAAAGAAAAAACGGTTTTCCAGGGGAGTACCCCTTTAAGATTACAGAGGACGTCTTCTCTCAGTATGTCAGACACTGTAGGTGTTTTATCGTTGTTTTCTCGCTTTCATCTGTTGTAAAGATAAGAAGCTGCTCCTACGGATGTAATAAGGGTGTCGTATACAGTCACTTTTACACAGTGACCCCCCGACCTACCATGGCCCCGACATACGATAATTTCAACATTGAAGGCAGCATCAACATACGATGCTTTTGTATGTCGGGGCCATCGCATAAACGGCTATCCGGCAGTGCAGACTGCTTCAGCTGCCACCGGATAGCTGTTTACGATGCCCTGTGTGGTCCGCTGATGGTCACTTACCTCTCCTCGGGGCTCCGGCGCGTCCTCTTCGGGATCCTCTGCATCGTCGGCGCCCTCCATCGACGTCATCACGTCGCTGCGCACGCCGTCCCGTCATCCAATAGGAGCGGCGTGCATAGCGACGTGATGGCGGCGAAGGAGAGCGAGGATGCTGGGGAAGCAGAGGCCTTGCCGAAGCGTCGGGGACACCCCGGGGACGCGGCGTCAGCGATGGAAGGCAACATCCAGGGCATCGGTGACGGTCCGGAGTGGCGGGGACACGTGAATACAACTTCCTCTAACAGTGGTCTACAACCTGCGGACCTCCAGATGTTGCAAAACTACAACATCCAGCATGCCCGGACAGCCAACGGCTGTCCGGGCATGCTGGGTGTTGTAGTTTTGCAACATCTGGAGGTCTGCAGGTTGTAGACCACTGTCCTATACTTTACATTGCACGGATCCCTTAACATGCGATGGTTTCAACAAACGATGGTCCATTTGGAACGGATTACCATGGTATGTTGAGGGACCACTGTATATCCAATAACAATCTCTCATCTTCAGGCTGAGTTCATAGTACTTTGGTCAGTATTTTTAGGCAGACCCAGAAATGTTTAGATTTTTTTTCCCTCTGTATCAGTTCCACTCCTATAAATACTTCACTGTAAATCCATGTGTCTTTCATTTTTCTTGAAGTTCTTAAATGTCACTTACATCCTGCTACCGCGTGCTGTGTATCCCCCAGCTGTAGTCTAGAAGTTACCAGGGAAAGAGTCTTTCATTTCTCTTCTTTTGTGCAGTTGTGTCATATGATATTTAACCATTTCAGTGTTATCTTCCTTTACCTAAGTAATAGATATGGAGTTATAATGCCCCCCCTCATTACACTGTCCATAGTGGTTGTCTTCTGTCCTAATGTCCTCCTCATTCCATCTCTTCTATTACTTTATCTAGATGTGGTACTAGAAGGGGTACTCCGGTGGAAATTATTATTTTTTTTTTTTAAATCAACTGGTGCCAGAAAGTTAAACAGATTTGTAAATTACTTCTATTAAAAAATCTTTACCCTTCCAGTACTTTTTAGCAGCTGTGTGCTAAAGAGGAAATTCTTTTCTTTTTGAATGTCTTTTTTGGTCTTGTCCACAGTGCTCTCTGCTGACACCTGATGCCCGTATCAGGAACTGTCCAGAGCAGGAGAAAATCCCCATAGCAAACCTATGCTGCTCTGGACAGTTCAGCAGAGAACAATGTGGACAAGACAAAAAAGAAATTAAAAAAGAAAATAATTTCCTCTGTAGCATACAGCTGCTTAAAAGTACTGGAAGGGTAAAGATTTTTTAATAGAAGTAATTTACAAATCTGTTTAACTTTCTGGCACCAGTTGATTCAAAAATAAATGTTTTCCACCGGAGCACCCCTTTAAACACAGGGGGTATTTACTAAAGCAATATATTTCTTATACAGAAAGAACCCGACCCCCCACTTCCCCAACCCATGCAGACCTGGATGAACAGACTACAAATGTGCTAGCTTTATCATAGTGGCTCAGTCCACATCTGGCGCAACTGTAGACTGTCTAGTCTAACTTTAGACTGACCATTAGTTGGCTTACTTTAGGTAATTTCTGTAACACTCACGGTAGTAGTAGTAACGCTGCTGGATGTGGATCCCACATGCTGTGTGATAGATGACATGGGCCGTATTGGGGAGCGGAGTCTAAGGTGCCGCTGGTCTTCACCAGAGCCCGCCACAAGGCAGGGTGGGCTTGCTGCGGCAGGCGACACCCAGGTTGCTACCCCCAATAAGAATCGACCACACAGGTAACTGGGCAAGATGAGGTACAGAGGGATGAGGCAGAGGCGTAGTCAGACTTAGCAGAAGGTCAGGGCAGGCGGCAAAGGTGTGTAGCCATATAACGTAGCTGAAGGGTCAAAATACACGGGCAAGGCAAACAGACAATAGGAATGCTTAATCTCAGGCTAGGGGCACTGAAGATCCAGCAGGGAAGTGTGGGAGGTGGAGGAACTTATAACTGAGGCACAGATGATTACTTAATTATTGGGTGTTCTGGCCCCTTAAATTTCTGAGCTCCGGCACACACCCGCCCTAGGGACAGGGACATGCGTGCCGGAGCAGAGAAGCAGAGGAGGAGGCAGAAGGAACATGTGGTGAGTGATGGGCTGGGATTGGCATGCTTGCGCGTCCCGGCTGCAGCAGGAGACGGGGCCATAGCGGAGGCAGGCGAGAAGCGGGGAGGTAAGCGCTCGCGGTCGGATCGCTGGACTGGAGCAATCACCGTAAGAATTTACCCCTTGTTTTGTTGCAGGGCACAGAATTTTAGGCCAGGCCCCTTCCTCCCATACAATGACTCTATACTGATAAGCCAGCCCTTGTATATATGTATATTACTGTTATTTGGGCACACTATGTATAATAAATATGTCTCAGTTGCTGTGTGCCAAAATTCTGGGACAACAACTATAGTAAATCTGGGCCAATTGTAGTGTAACTTTATTATAACTGATGTATTTTGCACTTTAATACTTTTATTATACTTTGCATCTACCTATGTTTCTGCTAATGATCAACCTCATTTTCTGCAGGGTGTATTGCACACAGTTGCAGGATACCTACTCTACACTGCTCTAACCTTCAAGTACGTGTTTGACTACCACGAAGATGACGTGTACTGGAGCACAGCTGACATTGGATGGATCACAGGTCATTCCTACATTACCTATGGGCCATTGGCTAATGGGGCCACCAGTGTGATGGTAAGCTCGCCACACTATGTAACCACCAACAGATATACTTTACCCTTAACAATATATATACATTTTTTTTTCTAATCAAAGCCCAGTTATCCAGAATATTTAACCCCTCACTGTCTTTTAATAGCAAACAGTGCAGGTCTGCAGTGGCATCTTGTGGTGTCGCTGCAGTAGAGGAGGTTTGTGGCTCTGGGGCTGCTCCTCTGCTTATAATTGTAGCTGTCACAGCCTCAGTTTTCAGGCATCCTCTGGAGCACCGGCAGGATTGGACTAATCTCCGATCGTGCCTATATAACATTTACCATGCCCGGTCAACAGTCAGCCCTGGGGTCCTTTCTAGGTTTGGTCTACCAGAAAGTGTAGCCCTAGGAGCTGCTTGTGTCATAGAGACAAATAGTATAATGTATAGCACACAGAGGTATGCTGATACATTATAGGTATAAAATGATATAATAATCCCCTATTGGGATAAAGAAATGTTTTATAGTCAAAGGATAGGGATAAGATGTCTGATCGTGGGGGTCCTGCCGCTGGTCTCTCCTGCAGTTTGCACCAGATGACAGGGGGAGAGATCGCGGGGGTTCCTAGTGGCGGATAGGGGATAAGATGTCTAGACATGGAGTACTCCTTTAAACAGGTTATTAAAGGTGTGTGCTGTAACCTACAGAATGAAGCAAAAACTAAGCATACACTAAGGGTTCGGTCACACGTGCGGATTTTTGCAGCATATTTAGCTGCGGATCCGGTGGTGAAGGCCCGCTCTATGCTGGCTTTACATGTGCCTGCTCGTAGCGACAATACGCCGCTATGAGCAGACACACTGCAGCGATGTGCGCAGCGTACTCGCACATCGCGGCCGCTTTCCCTGCTCTGAGCTAGGCAGAGAGCTCCTACGATGTGCGAGTACGACTCGCACATCGCAGTGTGCCTGTTGGTAGCAGCGTATTGCCACTACGAGCAGGCACATGTAAAGACAGCATAGAGCAGGGCCTTCACCAGCGGATCTGCAGTGTAAAATCCGCTGAAAATCCGCGCGTGTGAACGTACCCTTAATATAAATACTGTCCAGTGCACAAAACTACAACCTACAAAATGACACACACTATATGACAACTTTTTGTATTAAAATTATATAAATGTTATCTATATAAATAAAACTCAACGTGTGTGTGTATGTGTGTATGTGTGTATGTTCCAGCATCACGTCCAAACGGCTAAAGATATTAACATGAAACTTGGCACACATGTTACTTATATGTCAACAACAAACATAGGATAGGTGATTTAACCCTTACTCACCCCCATTTGCCAGGGGCGGGGCTTATGTTTAAAGTCCCATACAAGTCTATGGGAAATATATTTTACTGCATAACTTCCAAACGGCTGGAGATATTTCGATAATACTTGGTCACATGTTACTTATATGTCAACAACAAACATAGGATAGGTGATTTAACCCTTACTCACCCCCATTTTCCAGGGGCAGGGCTTATGTTTAAAGTCCCATACAAGTCTATGGGAAATATATTTTACTGCATAACTTCCAAACGGCTGGAGATATTTCGATAATACTTGGTCACATGTTACTTATATGTCCACTTAAAATATAGGATAGTTAATTTGACCCTTAACTACCCCCATTTGTGAGAGTCTGGGTTTTTGTTTAAAGTCCCATGCAAATCAATGGGAAATGTATGTTCCCACATAACTTCCGTACGGCTGGAGATATTTCAATAACTGGTACACATATTGCGGGTCGGGATAGGAGGACTGAGATAGGAGGACCAGGATAGGAGGACCGGGATAGGAGAACGGGATAGGAGGACGGGATAGGAGGTCGGGATAGGAGGTCGGGATAGGAGGTCGGGATAGGAGGATGGGATAGGAGGTCGGGATAGGAGGATGGGATAGATGGACGGAATAGGAGGTCGGGATAGGAGGATGGGATAGGAGGACGGGATAGATGGACTGGATAGGAGGACGGGATAGGAGGACGGAAAAGGAGGACAGGAAAGGAGGTCGAGATATGAGGACGGGAAAGGAGGAGGGGAAAGGAGGACGGGATAGGAGGAGGGGAATGGAGGACAGGAAAGGAGGTCGAGATATGAGGACGGGAAAGGAGGACGGCAAAGGAGGAGGGGAAAGGAGGAGGGGATAGGAGGATGGGAAAGGAGGACGGGAAAGGAGGACGAGATAGGAGGACAGGATAGGAGGTCGAGATAGGAGGACGGGAAAGGAGGTCGAGATAGGAGGACGAGATAGGAGGACGGGATAGGAGGAGGGGATAGGAGGAGGGGATAGGAGGTCGGGATAGGAGGTCGGGATATGATGACAGGATAGGAGGTCGGGATATGACAACAATATATGAGGACGGGATATGAAGTCAAAAGCTTCCTCCTTTGTTTATTTTCCTCCCCAACAAGGATGAGAAAGGAAAAACCGGGCAACGCCGGGTACTCAGCTAGTTATGACATAAAAAAAAGTACAACCACATTTATTAGTAAATCACAGAGACAACTATTAAAAAGGTACATCACAGGGAGAAAAAAGGATAGGGTCACTGAGGTACAGGGGGTTGGTTTGATTATTTGTATATATGCCCTGATATGCACATATATATACAAAGTGACATAGAGGAGAAATAAAGCCTTCTAACAAAGCCATGGTATGATCCATGTGGATAACAACAATGGCCGGCATTTATCACTGTAGGTGTAAGTGAAGTATTTTTCTACACTTTTTTTTTGTGTGCTGATAATGTGTTGGAGAACCAAATTTATTAAATGGTCACAGAGCATTTGATAAATTTTGTGCAGGTCACATTTTCTGAAATTTCTCTCTTCACATACACCAAAAAGCTAAGCTAGGTCTGGTTTCGTTTTAGAGACTTTTCAGTGGTTTTCACAAAAAAGTGCAGTTCATAAAACCCTTCCATATCATGTGAATTGCCAAAATCAGTGGATTGCAACTCAAAATCAGCAGAAATGTGTAAACCAAAAGGTGCAAAAAAGGGGCAAATAAACCCTGCTTGCGCCTTTTTTGCGCCTTTTCTAGACACAAAAAACAGTCTAAAGACAATGATAAATGTCGGCCAATATGTCCAGTGCATGTTAAGACCATATTACTTAGTGCAAATCCATGTTGGGATACCCGGCAGTGTAAAGTGTTATGTGCAATAACAGGAGACATGATAAATCTTACAGGTCCCTGTGCATATAAGAAAATGACTTGCATAGGGTACATACCTTGTATTTGCATTCAATGTCGTTGTCATACTGTATTTTTTGTATGATAATAAGAATAGCATTATAATGTGCTCTTTCTATGTTTTTTAGTTTGAAGGCATTCCTACCTATCCACATGTGGGGAGATTTTGGGAAATTATTGAAAAGTACAAAGTGAACCAGTTTTATACTGCACCCACAGCCATACGCTTACTGATGAAATACGGGAATGAGGTCATTCATAAGTGAGTTTTTTCAGCAATGGTGCAATTTTTTTTATGTTTGAGTTCAGTGTAAATCTTTGTTTTCTTGTTACAAGCTTCTAACATTTTGTCTGTAATT
Source organism: Hyla sarda (assembly GCF_029499605.1). Lineage (NCBI taxonomy): Eukaryota > Metazoa > Chordata > Amphibia > Anura > Hylidae > Hyla > Hyla sarda. The sequence continues at coordinate 258,524,084 of NC_079193.1, forward strand.
TACCAAAACTCATATCTTGCATGTAATTGTATTTTTATTTTTATACCCATTGAATAGCTGTAGATTTAAGGATAATAACAAAAAGCTTAGAACCCATCTTATTCCAATGACTTTTCCTACTTCTGTGTGCTTTATATTACAGATTCTTTAGGTGTCAGCAAACTCTAATAATTTACATTATGATCCCTTGTATTTTGTATTTTCCCCAGGTACGATCTGAATTCTTTGAAAATTCTGGGTACTGTAGGAGAGCCCATAAATGCAGAAGCATGGTTGTGGTACTATAACGTTATCGGCAGTCAGCGATGTCCCATTGTTGACACTTTTTGGCAGACAGAAACAGTAAGTAGCTGTTTAATATGTTTTCATAGTGGTCAGTTATGGATGCTATAGGCAAGTCTATGGCCACAGAAAGAAACAGGAAAAGCATCTCGTTCTAACATCCATTTGAATTCGTTTTTTTTTATTAGAGTTTGAATTTCAATGAACATCTTAAAATAAATGAATCAGTATGGAACGTATACAAATGATTTAATTAAAAATAACCATCCATTAAGTATATAAATGCCCCATATAATAAACATGGAGAAAACCTGTTCCAAGTAAAACCGCCTAAAAAGACAAGAGAGCACTCCCTCCAACTTTACCATAAGAAATGTGCATTTTTGGAACAGTCTAACCAAGGAACTGGTCACAAGAGGAACAGTCGAGAGCTTCAAAACAGACTTAAAGGGGTACTCCGGCGCTAAGACATCTTATCCCCTATCCAAAGGATAAGATACCTGATCGTGGGGGTCCCTTGCATGCAGCACCCCGTTACAATCAGTCCCCGGAGCATGTTCGCTCTGGGTCTGATTACTGGCGATCATGGGACCAGAGCATTGTGATGTCACAGCTCTGCCCTCGTGTGACATCACGCTCCGCCCCCAGCTGTCACGCCCCCTCCCATAGGCTTGCATTGAGGGGGCGAAGCATGACGTCACACGGGGGCGGAGCTGTGACGTCACAATGCTCCTGTCCCGAGATCGCCAGTAATCAGACGCGGAGCAAACATGCTCCAGGGACTGATTGTAACGGGGTGCTGCATGCAAGATCATGGGAGTCCCCAGTGGCGGGACCCCCGCGATCAGGCATCTTATGCCTATCCTTTGGATAGGGGATAAGATGTCTTAGCACCTTATATGGCAAGTAGGACTACACTGATTCCAAAGTAACTGCAAACACTAGTGATATATCATCACTATCTGTAATAGATGCACTTAAAGGGGTACTCTGCCCCTAGACATCTTATCTCCTATCCAAAAGATAGGGGATAAGATGTCTGATAGCGGGGTCCCGTCACTGGGACCCCTGCAATCTCTATGCAGCACCCGGCATTCTAAACAGTAAGTTCAGAACACTGGGTTCCTGTGGCGGGAAAAGGAACCTCACACCACACCCCCTCTATTCATGTCTATGGGGGTGGGGGGTGACAGGACCCCCTGCGATAAGACATCTTATCCCCTATTCTTTGGATAGGGGATAAGATGTCTAGGGGCGGAGTACCCCTTTAAAGAGCTCTCCTATCTTTTTTATAGTAAATAATAATATTTTTCAGGAAAAATGATTCTTTAGCTTGTTTTCCTAGTGCTCTGCAATATGCCATTCCTCTATTATTGCTTACAAATTCACTGACACGTGGGTGTTACCATTTGGAGGGTTACCCTTCTCTTGGCTACACTGCCCCAATTAGTGCTGCCGATGTCAGAGGGAGTAGGGACACACCCCTTTGTCAAGGGGAATGGTAACACCCAGTTGTCAATTTGATTATACTTTTTTGGAAGTGACAAAAGAATGACACAATGCAGATATATGAGAAAAGGTGATACAACAGCAGAGGTTCTCTTTGAATGCTAACCACAGCAATCCAGCTGCTTTTTAGGTTATGCTTAAACCGGGGATAAATATGTAATATGTATTTTCTATTTTCAGGGAGGTCATGTTATAACCCCTTTGCCAGCAGCTACACCTCTGAAACCCGGATCTGCTGTAAGTGACTATTGCTTAAAAAAAATAAAAAATTAAAATTATATATATATATATATATATTGTAAAGGGAGCAAAAATAAAGTGTTATTCGCTTTATCATTCTCCCACCCCCACCATTTCAGTGCTGTCCAAGTCTGTGTTGTTTTCTTCTTCCATGTCTTGTCTTGGCACAAATCCCTGGTTTAAGTGGCCTGAGCGGGCATTTTCTGTGTGACAAGACAAGCCAAGGAAGTGAAGATTAGAAAGGATCTGGTGGGCATTGGAATGGCAGTGGGGCATCAGCGATGTAGCCCTTTTGATTGAGTAATACTTATTTATGCATGTAAGTATTTATTGCCAGCCTCCTCCATTTAAAAAAAAAAAAAAAAACATGTTTCCCATTGGATAATCCTTTCTGAGAGGGTCTGTTAACTTTTTGTGTTTTTGTGCAATGATAAATCCCAAAGGTAACAAATGTACTAAGGCCTCTTGTAAATTTCTTCCATTGGATGGTCAGCACTTTTATTATATTCACCTTAGACACCATTAAGATTTAGTATTGGGACTTATTCCTCTTGAAGTTAGGGATCACTCCTTGAACATCGTTTCAGTTGTGGCTAAACACCCTACATTCTTCTTAAGTTTTCTCTATAAATTACTTAAACCCTCGCTAAAATGAGACGACACCTGCATGAAAGAATATTCTGAAATGATGTGTTCCTTCACTTTTTTTGATAACTAGTAAAGTGGACATTTTGTTTTTGATTGATTTGATTTAACCCTCACAAATAAAGAGAGACTTGGAAAGAAATTCTTCACCACATGGACGGTCTATATAAATCCTCTTCCTCTGTCAATCCCATCGGCACTTGATAATTGATTCCAATGCACCGACTGGTACATGAAGGAGTTGCTTATGGGCAGTCCCCTCTTAAAAAGGTACTTTGGGATAAGTGTCAGATTGTGGGGGTCTGACTGCTGGCCCACCAACCAATTGCCACCCCCACCCCCCCACCCCTGCGCGATTTCTAGTACGGGGTCTCGGCTTTTCTCCTAAATTGGGTGTGTTCAACCACCGTACGAAGCGACTGCTGACACGCCCTCTTAGCATAGGGGATACGTTTTTGTATCTCTGAGTACTCGGGAGGTCCTTTTGATTTCTGTTTGGTTTTGTAGATGCCAGGGGTAAGGGAAGTTAAAGGAAGGTAAAGGGAAGGGGAGATTTGCATTTTTAAGGTCCTTTTTCATTATGACTTAAAGAGTATTTGTCATATCCCACAAAAAAAAATATATATTTTATACGTTACTCAGTATCTAATCCTGACCATGTACATATAATGTTTTATGTGTTTAGGACATATATTTCTCTGACAAATACCTTCTTCCCGTTGCTAACTTGGTTTGTCTTTCTGTGCTTTGGAGGGGATGTGTCCCTTTGTATTACTCATCTTCCTCCCTGAGTCTGCCCCGCTGAGTGTCTTCATCCAATCACTGCAGGCTGCTTTGTACCCCCTCCTCTCTGTTTTCATGATTCAGTCTGACAGGACAGGAGTGAGCACATTGGAGTTCTAGTCCCACCCTTACTGGACTTTGCCCTGCTTGTGCTTCAGCAAAGATGATGCTGTAGCTGGACAGGATTATGTTCTAGATGGTATGGGGACCTCTAGTGGTGTTTGTTTTTTTAGTATTTTAGCAAGGTTAATGTCAATATGTACAACAATGAAAATGTTTTTGAATCGGACAGAACCCATTTAAGTACTTGGTCCATGCAGCGTTTTGGAGATGGGGGGGGGGGGGGGGGCAGCAGTCAGACCTCTGCAATCAAACATTTGTGGATAGGGTATAGGTTTTTAATTGCTGGAATATCCCTTGAAGGCAATAAACTACCTAGTGTAATATCTGTTTATGTAGTTGTTGTCAACATCAATGCTGAAAATAAATAGGAGCTAAATGGAAACACATACATGGGCCCTTAGGGTTAAAAAGCTACCGGCCTTTCACATATATTTCTTTGTGTCCAAGGGAGACCAGAAAGGTATTGGCATTCCTGATCTGTTTTGAGTTTTCCATCAGCATGTTTCCTATTATAATGTCTAACCTCCACATATTGTTCTTGGTTTACCTTGTATATCTGCAGGCAAACATTAGTAAACCTGGCACATGTTATATCCCTTATAGTAAACTGGCCCCATTGATCGCCACATGTAGGTCTCTATTGAAATAGAAGTTTCATCATTACTTTTGTCATATTAAAGTAACATTTTTAATTTACATTGTATTTTATGGAAACTATGTATTTTGTGAACCTTTCATGTTTCTTTTTCTTTATCTTATACTAATTTCCATAGCCAATTTTGTATAACTTGTGTATTCATTGTCATGTTTGCTCATTTTATGGTTAAATCTACTACAGACGTTTCCATTCTTTGGCGTGGTTCCTGCAGTACTGAATGAGCATGGAGAGGAGCTAGAAGGAGAAGCTGAAGGCTACCTAGTAAGTGTCCCACTTATTCTAATCTTGTTATGTCAAAGACTTGTTACATCCTCTGCGGCCTCCCAGTGTTTGATGCACGCTCAGCAGCAGAGCGCGCATGATACCCAGTGGACCCTGGCTGCTAATGTAATCTTAATTGAATCACACAGTCAAAGGTGCAAGCTTAAAAAAATTCCAAAGTCCAGAAATGCATATTTTTGGTCACTTCATATACTAGAAAACATTAACCCCTTCCCGACCTATGACATACCTGTACGTCATGGGTGGCAAGGTGTTCCCGACCCATGACATACAGGTACGTCATGGACATTACTGCAGCTACTCGCGGCATCCCGCAGCGCCCGGTAAGATGGTGGCTATCACTGATAGCCAGCCATCTTACCGTGCGACCACGGGGGGTTTCGTCCCCCACCCCCCCCCCCAGCGATCGCTGCTATCAGCTGGTCAAATCTGACTAGCTGATAGCAGCGTTTCGCTATCAGAATACTTAGCAGCGCGGTGTGTGAGTCCCGATCACAGGGATCGGGACACACACCGCTCTGCTAAGTGTCCCTGACCCGTCCCCCGGCGTCACTTACCCGTCGGAGCGGTGTCCCGAGCGGTCCCGGCGTCCTCCATGCGGTCCCGGCTGCGCTGCGTCCCGGCGGTGAGTTTCCGGCAGCAGTGCGGCATCTTCATTGGCAGCAGTGAGATCGCCGTAAAGCGATCTCACTGCTGCCTCTGAGAGTTTCAAAACTGCAACTCCCAGCATGCCCAGACAGCCTTTGGCTTTCTGGGCATGCTGGGAGTTGTAGTTTTGCAACATCTGGAGGTCCACAGTTTGGAGACCACTGTATAATGGTCTCCAATCTGTGCTCTTCCAGATGTTGCAAAACTACAAATCTCAGCATGCTCAGTCTGTCCAGGCATGCTGGGAGTTGTAGTTCTCTAACATCTGGAAGAGCACAGATTGGAGACCATTATACAGTGGTCTCCAAACTGTGGACCTCCAGATGTTGCAAAACTACAACTCCCAGCATGCCCAGACTGCCCAAGCATGCTGGAAGTTGTAGTTCGGCAACATCTGATCCTTCAGATATTGCCGAACTACAACTTCCAGCATGCCTTGGCAGTCTGGGCATGCTGGGAGTTGTAGTTTTGCAACAACTGGAGGCACACTAGTTGGGAAACATTGTCCGTTTCCTACCTCAGTGCCTCCAGCTGTTGCAATTGTTGCAAAACTATAACTCCCAGCATGCACTGACAGACCATGCATGCTGGGAGTTGTAGTTTTGCAACAGCTGGAGGCACACTGGTTTGGAAACACTAAGTTTGGTTGCAAAACACTTGAAAGTTTATTACTTAACTTAGTGTTTCCAAACCAGTGTTCCTCCAGCTGTTGCAAAACTACAACTCCCAGCATGCACGGACAGCCAAAGGGCATGCTCGGAGTTTGCAACAGCTGGATGTTTGCCCCCTCCCCCCAATGTGAATGTACAGGGTACACTCACATGGGTGGAGGTTTACAGTGAGTGCTGCAAGTTTGAGATGGCGCAAATTTTGCGCTGCAGCTCAAACTTCCAGCGGCAAACTTGCTGTGAACCTCTGCCCATGTGACTGTACCCTAAAAACACTACACTACACTGACACTAACCTAAAATAAAAAGTAAAAAACACTACATATACACATACCCCTACACAGCCCCCCTCCCCCAAAAAAATGAAAAACGTCTGGTACGCTACTGTTTCCAAAACGGAGCCTCCAGCTGTTGCAAAATAATAACTCCCAGTATTGCCGGACAGCCATTGACTGTTCAGGCATGCTGGGAGTTTTGCAACAGCTGGAGGCACCCTGTTTGGGAATCACTGGCATAGAATACCCCTATGTCCACCCCTATGCAATCCCTAATTCAGGCCTCAAATGCGCATGGCGCTCTCTCACTTTGGAGCCCTGTCGTATTTCAAGGCAACAGTTTAGGGACACATATGGGGTATCGCCGTACTCGGGAGAAATTGCCTTACAAATTTTGGGGGGCTTTTTCTTCTTTAACCCCTTATGAAAAGGTGAAGTTGGGGTCTACACCAGCATGTTAGTGTAAAAAAATAATTTTTTTACACTGACATGCTGGTGTTGCCCTATACTTTTCATTTTCACAAGAGGTAAAAGGGAAAAAAGACCCCCAAAATTTGTAACGCAATTTCTCCCGACTACGAAGATACCACATATGTGGACGCAAAGTGCTCTGGGGGCGCACAACAAGGCCCAGAAGGGAGAGTGCACCATGTACATTTGAGGCGATTTGCACAGGGGTGGCTGATTGTTACAGCAGTTCTGACAAACGCAAAACAATAAATATCCACATGTGACCCCATTTTGGAAACTACACCCCTCACGGAATGTAATAAGGGGTGCAGTGAGCATTTACACCCCACTGGTGTATGACAGATTTTTGGAACAGTGGTCTGTGAAAATGAAAAATAAAATTTTTGATTTGCACAGTCCACTGTTTCAAATATCTGTCAAACGCCAGTGGGGTGTAAATGCTCACTGCACCCTTTATTAAATTCCATGAGGGGTATAGTTTCCAAAATGGGGTCACATGTGGGGGGGGTCCACTGTTCTGGCACCATAGGGGCTTCCTAAATGGGACATGCCCCCCAAAAACCCTTTCAGAAAAACTCACTCTCCAAAATCCCATTGTCGCTCCTTCCCTTCTGAGCCCTCTACTGCGCCCGCCGAACACTTTACATAGACATATGAGGTATTTCCTTACTCAAGAGAAATTGGGTTACCAATTTTAGGGTGATTTCTCTCCTTTTACCCCTTGTAAAAATTCAAAAATTGGGTCTACAAGAAAATGCGAGTGTAAAAAATGAAGATTTAGAATTTTCTCCTTCACTTTGCTGCTATTCCTGTGAAACACCTAAAGGGTTAAAACACTTACTGAATGTCATTTTGAATACTTTGGGGGGTGCAGTTTTTATAATGGGGTCATTTATGGGGTATTTCTAATATGAAGATCCTTAAAATCCACTTCCAACCTGAACTGGGCCCTGAAAAATTACGATTTTGAAAATCTTGAGAAAAATTGGAAAATTGCTGCGGAACTTTGAAGCCCTCTGGTGTCTTCCAAAAGTAAAAACTTGTCAATTTTTTTATGCAAACACAAAGTAGACATATTGTATATGTGAATCAATATGTAATTTATTTGGAATATCCATTTTACTTTCAAGCAGAGACTTTCAAAGTTAGAAAAATGCAAAATTTTCTAAATTTTCATGAAATTTTTAGATTTTTTACCAAGAAAGGATACAAATATCAGTGAAATTTTACCGATAACATAAAGTAGAATATGTCACGAAAAAACAATCTCGGAATCAGAATGATAAGTAAAAGCATTCCAAAGTTATTAATGTTTAAAGTGACAGTGGTCAGATTTTCAAAAAATGCCCAGGTCATGAAGGTGAAAATGGGCTGGGTCATGAAGGGGTTAAAGGGGTACTCTGGTGAAAAACTTTTTTTTTGTAAATGAACTGGTGCCAGAAAGTTAAAGAGATTTGTAATTTACTTCGATTAAAAAATCTTAATCCTTTCTGTACTTATTAGCTGCTGAATACTACAGCGGAAATTCTTTTCTTTTTGAAACACAGAGCTGTCTGCTGACATCATGACCACAGTGCTCTCTGCTGACATCTCTGTCCATTTTAGGAACTGTCCAGAACAGCATATGTTTGCTATGGGGATTTCTTTTTACCCTGGGCAGTTCCTAAAATGGACAGAGATGTCTGCAGAGAGCACTGTGCTCATGATGCTCATGATTGCTAAATGTATACTGTGATTTTAAGGGACTCTAAAGCCTGGCTGCTATTGCTGTATATGCTTGGAAATGGGCCGAACTTCGACTCTAAGGCTAGGTTCAGACTACGGAATTTCTGCTTGCAATTCCGCTTTGAAATTGCAGGCAGGAATTCTTCTTACTAAATTGTACAAGCTAGTGAATGGGTTTCCGTTCACCAATGCACACTTCAGAATTTTTGAAGCGGAATTTGTGAACGGAAAATCCGCTTTAAAATATCCTCCTGAAGAATGGTGGTGCTCTTTTTTTAGGTGGATATCCTCGCGGAACACATTGCAGTCTATTGGGGACTGCAATGTCCGCACGGTCCTAGCGCTGACTGATTCAGTCGGCGCTGGCTGCACTCGGAATCTCTAGATGGAAAATTTCCGTCCGGAGATTCCGCAGTCTGGACCTAGCCTAATAGGCCACATTTGGTCCATTGAACATAATGGACTCGGAATGAGTAGCTCCAGTATACGTCGGCATACAGTTCTGTCGCTATGCCAACATATACCCTGTATGTAGACCATTTTTTGGATGTGAATGTAGTTGAAATTGTGTTGACTGGTAAAGGTTACTCCTGTGTATGACCCAAACCTGTGATGTTCTTACAAGGGTCCAAGAAAACTTATGGAAGCTTTTTTGGTTTGATACATTTCCCAATATCTTCAAACTGAATTTTTACCTGTCTTTTTTCTCTCTTTTTTTCATAATTTAGGTCTTCAAGCAGCCATGGCCATCTATTATGAGGACCTTGTATGGCAACCATGAACGCTTTGAAAACACATATTTCAGAAAGTTCCCTGGGTATTATGTTGCTGGAGATGGTAAGATACAGTTTACAACTAAACAGGTCCCGTAAAATACTAAAATCTCGGGTACTGATTTTTGTAATATTATTACGTGAGAGATACATAAAATGAAAGCATTGCATTGTTTCACAGGAAAAATCATTGCAAGTACGACTAGTTCTAGTACTTAAAATATCACAATGCCAGATAGATTTGGTTAGATAGATCTATTAGATTGGGGCCAAATCTGTACATTGGTAACCATCTTAATCCAGTGTAACACTTATATCACTTATATATATTAAGTCCAGGCCAATATGGATGTAGACAGAAATATCCAAATCTGAGTCTTAGATGGTGGGTGACAATAGGGCTGGGCGGTAAACCGGTTCTTACCGAATACCAATATTTTTGGGCTGCACGATATGAATTTTTTCCATACCGCAATACCGGTTTGTCCCCTCCCCCTTGGGAATGAATTATCAGCCCAGTGCAGCGCTGTCCCCACATCGGGGAACTAATCATACGTGACCCGCCAACGCTGTTCTACTCCCCCCCACCAAATCATGTGACCCGCCAGTGCTGTTCTGCTCCTCCTCCCCAACCAAATCATGTTACCTGCGAGTGCTGTTCTGTTCCCCCCCCCACCAAATCATGTGACCCGCCAGTGCTGTTCTGCTCCTCCCCCCCAACCAAATCATGTTACCTGCGAGCGCTGTTCTGTTCCCCCCCACCAAATCATGTGACCCGCCAGCGCTGTTCTGCTCCCCCCCCCCCCCCCCCCACCAAATCATGTGACCTGCCAGCGCTGTTCTGCTCCCCCCCCCCCCCCCCCACCAAATCATGTTACCCGCCATCGCTGTTCTGCTCCCCCCCAATTAATGATCAGCCCAACGGGGTACTACTCATATATGTCACCCGCAAGCACTGCCTTCCTCCTCTTTGTTGGGGGCCGCCGGCGCTGGAACTCATTGTACGCCAGTGGTCTCCAAACTGTGGACCCCCAGATGTTGCAAAACTACAACTCCTAGCATACCCGGACAGCCAACGGCTGTCCGGGCATGCTGGGAGTTGTAGTTTTGCAACAGCTGGAGGTCCGCAGGTTTGAGACCACTGCTGTACGCTGTATCACAAGGCCAGGCCAATATGGATGTAGACAGAAATATCCAATATGCCCCGGCTGCAAAAAGATAAAGAAAATAAACTTTAACTTACCTATGTCGGCCTTACGCTTGGGACTGGAACGTCGGACAGCCGTCATGTAAGCCGGCTTCTTACATGACAGTGGGCTCAGCCTATCACCGGCCGGGGCGGGACATCGCTCCGGCCGGTGATAGGCTGACGGCTGTCCGACGTTCCAGTCCCAAGGAACAGTGTAAGACCGACGTAGGTAAGTTAACGTTTATTTTCTTTATCTTTTGCAGCCCGGGCATAGGGATACAGCATACAGCAGTGGTCTCAAACCTGCGGACCTCCAGCTGTTGCAAAACTACAACTCCCAGCATGCCCGGACAGCCGTTGGATGTCTCGGCATGCTGGGAGTTGTAGTTTTGCAATATCTGGGGGTCCGCAGGTTGGAGACCACTGGCGTACAGTGAGTTCCAGCGCCGGCGGCCCCCAACAAAGAGGAGAAGGGCAGTGTTTGTGGGTGACATATGTGAGTAGTACCCCGCTGGGCTGATAATTAATTGGGGGGGAGCAGAACAGCGCTGGCAGGTAACATGATTTGGTGAGGGGAGCAGAACAGCGCTGGCGGGTCACATGATTTGGTGGGGGGAGCAGAACAGGGCTGGCGGGTCACATGATTTGGTGGGGGGAGCAGAACAGTGCTGGCGGGTGACATGATTTGGTGGGGGGAGCAGAACAGGGCTGGCGGGTCACATGATTTGGTGGGGGGAGCAGAACAGGGCTGGCGGGTCACATGATTTGGTGGGGAGAGCAGAACAGTGCTGGCGGGTGACATGATTTGGTGGGGGGAGCAGAACAGGGCTGGCGGGTGACATGATTTGGTGGGGGGAGCAGAACAGGGCTGGCGGGTGACATGATTTGGTGGGGGGAGCAGAACAGGGCTGGCGGGTCACATGATTTGGTGGGGGGAGCAGAACAGGGCTGGCGGGTCACATGATTTGGTGGGGAGAGCAGAACAGTGCTGGCGGGTGACATGATTTGGTGGGGGGAGCAGAACAGGGCTGGCGGGTCACATGATTTGGTGGGGGGAGCAGAACAGTGCTGGCGGGTGACATGATTTGGTGGGGGGAGCGGAACAGTGCTGGTGGGTAACATGATTTGGGGGGAGCGGAAGAGCGCTCGCGGGTCACATGATTTGGGGTGGGGGGGGGTGAAAGAAATACTGTTTTATACCGTCGAACCGCCATAAGTTACGAAAATACCGTGATACACATATTTGGTCATACCGCCCGGCTCTAGGTGACAACCAAGAGTTGTCATCTAACATTTCTGCCGTACTGAAGAGCAGACCTGCCTGGTTATACAGGTAGAAGTCCTAATTCCCCTGCTACTCTTTGCTGTATTACTAAGAAGATATACTATTATCCAATATTTAAAATCCTAGCAACCTGTATAGGAGCTGAATTGTCATTAACATTTATTTAAAAAAAAGGGTTGAAAATGTATTTGTAGTATTGTAGGCAATAGCTCAGTATCATTGCTTTTCATGTACTAAGCCAGTTTTATGTGACCTCAGGAAGGGCGGAAATCAGACACCAGTAATTGATCAACTTTTAAGGTATTAAAAAGGGGAAATTATCCGAAATTTTGTCTGAAATTATAATGACTATGAAGTAAAGTACGTTTTGATTTAATGATGTTTATTAATGTCAGATTTTATCATTTGGTAAATAGGATGCAGGCGTGATAAGGACGGATACATCTGGATTACAGGTCGCATTGATGACATGCTGAATGTTTCAGGTAAGTAAATGAGTAGTAGTAAGCACAGTGGATGTTATGCAAAGTGCACTCGATTTTCAGGATTCATGGCAGATCCCAGTGCATGGAGCCCTATGGCTCCCCTAGTACAGAAAAATACGAAGAAAATAGGAATAAGCAACTCACCGGTGCTTCTCAATCTTCTTTATTATAGAAAATACTCACATTACATGAACAACAGAGAGGGACACAATTGGGGGGGGGGGGGATGTGGTAGGCGACAGCAGCTGTTGTTTTGCATGGTTCACAGACAAAGCACGTGAACCGTGCGAAACAACGGCTGCTGCGATCAGACATCTTATCCCCTATCCTTTTGATAGGGGATAAGATGTTCCTGCCTGGAATACCCCTTTAATGCTATTACTTGAAGGGGTATCCAGCATTGTAAAATGTATTGCCTATCTTCAGGATCAATAAAAGATCTGTGGGGAGAGAACTTTAAATTCTTCAGCATTTACACTTGACTGGTTGTACTTTTCGTAGCAGTGATAGTCTACTATTTTAAAAGAATGGATAACCCATTTAACACATCAGGCATTGGTAAGACGCCCTAACTTGTGTAGAGCATATTGGCCGACATTTATCATTGTGTTTACCCTTTTTTCTGTCTATATTTGGTGCTTATTTAGCGCAAGTGTCCTTTTTTGCGCCTTTTGGTTTACACATTTCTGCTGATTTTGAGTTGCAATCCACTGATTTTGGTAATACACATGATATGGAAGGGATTTATGAACTGTGCCTTTTTGTGAAAAGGCGCAAAAAAGGTGCAAAGCCACTGAAAAGTCTCTAAACTACAGCAGCCCAGACTTAGCTTAGCTTTTTGGTGCATGTGAAGTGTAATTTCAGAAAATGTGACCTGCACAAAATGTATCAAATGCTCTGTGACCATTTAATAAATTTGGTGCTCCTACAAATTACCAGCAACAAAAAAAATGCTTTATTACACCTACAATGATTAAAGGGGTACTACCGTGGAAAACTTTTTTTTTTTTTTATCAACTGGTAAAGTTAGACAGATTTGTAAATTACTTTTATTCAAAAATCTTAATCCTTCCAGTACTTATCAGCTTCTGTATACTACAGAGGAAATGTTTATCTTTTTGGATTTCTCTTATTTCATGACCACAGTGCTCTCTGCTGACCTCTGCTGTTCATTTTAGGAACTTTCCAGAGCAGGAGAAAATCCTCATAGCAAACATATGCTGCTCTGGACAGTTCCTAAGATGGACAGCAGAGGTCAGCAGAGAGCACTGTGATCGTGACATAAGAGAAATCCAAAAAGATAAACATTTCCTCTGTAGTATACAGAAGCTGATAAGTACTGGAAGGATTAAGATATTTTAATAGAAGTAATTTACAAATCTGTTTAACTTTCTGGCACCAGTTGATTAAAAAAAAAAAGTTTTCCACGGTAGTACCCTTTTAAGACTATGTTTGCTGCCGTACATAAATATGTTAGGCCAGGCCTGCTACCTTATCACCATTAGGCACAGCAGTGGTTAAAACAGTACTTTATACAATACCCTCCATACATACAGCATTGATGAAACTATACAACACCGAGGAGGCCCTGTGCACCTCTATGGGAGCGCCATTATGGCTCTGTACTCTGATGGGGTAAAGTCCTCCACTACATCTTACTGTAAGAGTTATTGCTGCCCTCTGTCTTCAATGATAAACTCCAATTACATTCATTGAACACCTTTCCTATATTGTGATATTAAAATGCAGTCGAACATGTGTATAAATATCTTGACATCTATATTAATTCCAAAACTACAAATTGGTACATGTAACACTCACATATCTGTTGTACCGATTCCTGAACATCACTGTATAATTCATGTTGGCATCAGAACCTAGATTCACAAATCTGCTTGTCACCTATTAGCAGTACTTTGTGCAGTGGCATGGAAGCTGTTCTTCAAAGGACAAGAATAGAGATGAGCGAACTTACAGTAAATTCGATTCGTCACGAACTTCTCGGCTCGGCAGTTGATGTCTTTTCCTGCGTAAATTAGTTCAGCTTTCAGGTGCTCCGGTGGGCTGGAAAAGGTGGATACATTACTAGGAAAGAGTCTCCTAGGACTGTATCCACCTTTTCCAGCCCACGGGAGCACCTGAAAGCTGAACTCATTTATGCAGGAAAAGTCAGCAACCGCCGAGCCGAGAAGTTCGTGACGAATCGAATTTACTGTAAGTTCGCTCATCTCTAGACAAGAACATTAAATCACCTTGTAGCTACTTTATGTAACTCATTTTAATCAGTCTTTAGTTCCTATACTTGCTGTAATCCCCTCTAGTCAGTGCCATTACATGTATTATTTTGGTTTTTCATCACTTGAATTAACTATTTTCAGTAATTCTGCTGTATAGTTACCCTATATTATTCCTGTAGGTCACCTGCTAAGCACAGCGGAGGTGGAGTCTGCCCTGGCGGAGCACCCTGCAGTAGTGGAGGCGGCGGTGGTCAGCCGTCCGCACACTGTGAAAGGGGAATGTCTTTACTGCTTTGTAATCTTAAAAGATGGGAAGAAGTTTACAGAGCTGATTGCAGACGAACTTAAAAAACAAGGTAAGATTATATTATACGACCCATCCAGTCATTTTGCAATTTTCCTTATTTGTTCTTTTATAGTTGATATTACTGGTGGTTCCACATTCAGCCATGTCTATAAGAAGTTTAAATGTGATGACCGAAAATCCATGAGTCGCAGTTTCAGGAGTGGAACGGCTTCCCCTGTCATACAGTATTGTAGGCGATCAGACCACCCTCGCCCCTGGTGGTGTCTTCTGCTGGTAGACCTTGTGGCTGTAACTACTCTTCTCTTTAAGATAGCACCTTTTTAGGCCTCCTTTACACACACACAAATTTTTTGGCATATATTAGCTCGGAAAAATGCCAGCATTTTTTTTTTTTTCACTTTACTTATTATTTAGTACGTTTTTCCCTGAATAGCATTTCCAAGTACGTTTTAAGTGTTTTTTTTTTTGTGGTGTGTTTGTTATTGCAATTATGTAATTTAGGATTTTCGCTTCAAGAATGTGAAAAAAGTGACACATTCCCACATTTTTTTTAATAGAAAAAAAAAATTTGTGCTCCATTACTAACACCTAGAGCATCATGTGTTTTAGGGGGGAAAAAAGCATCAACTGACCCAAAATATGCAAAAGTAAAGAGATTCAGCTGCTTATTTTCTGCAGCCTATTTTCTACAGCTTTTTTTTCTGCTGCTTATTTTTTGCTGGTAAGTCAATGATAAAATAAACAGCAGAAAATAATCAGCAGAAAATAAAAATCAGAAGATAAGCTGCGGAAAATCTGCTTGTGTGAACGAGCCCTTAAAAGGGGTACTCCGGCCCTAAGACATCTTATCCTATATCCAAAGGATAGGGGATAAGATATCTGGTTGCGGGGGGACCGCCGCAATCTCTCATGCAGCACCCACCTGTCTAAGCTGCACAAAATGATGATCGCTCCATGTCTGAAGCCTCATGACTATGAGGCCGTAGTATCGTGACATTACGAGGGGTTGGAGTCGTGCGGTCACGATACTCCGGCCCTGTGGTCCTGAGGCTTCAGACATGGAGCGAACATCGCTTTGTGTAGATGAGACTGGTGGGTGCTGCATGAGAGATTGTGGGGTCCCCAGCAGCGGGACCCCCCCGAACAGACATATTATCCCCTATCCTTTGGATAGGGGATAAGATGTCTTAGGGCCGGAGTACCCCTTTAAGCTCAGTTTCCACACATTTTTTCAGGCTGTTTTTGGAATACTGCCACTGCAGTTTTTGAGCCAAAGCCAGAAGTGTATTCAAAAGGAATAGGACATATAAAGGACGGACTTACACTTCTCCCTTATGGATCCACTTCTGACTTTGGCTTAAAAACTACTGTGGCAGTTTTCCAAAAAATGGCAGAAAAAACCTGTGTGGAAACCTAGCCTTAGGTATGTACAACATTAACTTTGCAATATAAGAGTGCCTTCACTTTAGGATTGTGCCTTCTGAGGCACACATAGTTCAGCATCCTGTCAAAACAAGATCTCAATGTATCTGTGCTTGAGCCGATACAGGGGCTATCTACTTTAATGGCCCAAACGGAGTAAGCTAAGGACTACGTTTGGGTTATTTTTCAGACATACAGAATTTTTTTTTCACTCACCATAAAGCATGGTTTGTTGTGCCTTATGGTCAGAGTTAAAATTACTGATAGGAAAACGGCGCTAACCTAGTCACTAGCTGACTCCTTTCAGGCTATTGGAGATAATGTGGTCAGTACCTGTCTGTGGATGGAGACCCTGGCATCCTATTTTGACTGGATGCCAACAAATCCATGTCTTGTACTGATCTAAACATGAAGAGCTAACACTTGGTAATATACTTTGTGTTCAAATTCTGCCATTGAGCGCAGCTACCCAGGGAACAATCGGAGTAGAAGTTTTTTTTAATCCATTATTTTATTTATCTTATTCCTTTTTGTCTGTTCTTATTTCCTAAACTCAGTTGTTATTTTATTTCACTGATTCTGTGTTTATAAAATGGATTTTTGTATTATACATGTGAATTAAGAAAATGTTTTTCATCTCATTATTTGCAGTTCGGGAGAAAATAGGACCAATAGCAACTCCTGATTTTATACAGAATGCTCCGGGATTGCCAAAGACACGATCAGGTAAAACCCCTGGTATATGTTACCTAAGCTATAAATGTAACCCCTGGTATACGTTACCTAAGCTATAAATGTGCAGAAGCAGGGGAGGTCACATAGGAATCGCTAACACATGGCATCGATCCTTACTGAATGACACAATCACACCGATTCATCAAGTTAATCATTAGTGACAAAGAACAATTACAGTAGAATATTTTCTGCAATATATTATGCATTATCTGGGTACTCATACATGCAAAGGTTATTGGTTATCTTTTTCTAGAGACTATGGTTATAGCTTTATCACTGTAATAACTCCCTTACTTCCTAGGATTTTTTCAGTATAAGTTGTCACCATGAAATATGATATTTCTAAGTAGAAGAAAGTATCTACAATAAATCTGTCTTATATTAAACAGATAAAACACATACAGCATGTCAATCCCATTATTACTTTAAAGGGGTATTCTGGGCAAAAACATCTTATCCCCTATCGAAAGGATAGGGTATAAGATGTCTGATCGTGAGGGGCCCTCCGCTGGGAACCCCCGTGATCTCCCTGCAGCAGCCCGCATTCTATGCATAGCTGCATCTGCAGTTTCGGAAACTGCCGGGCTTCCGAGACGGGAAAGTGACGTCACGCCACGCCCCCTCCATTCGTGTCTAAGGCCGCAACGCCCCCTCCCATAGAAATTAATGGAGGGGGCGTAGTTTGACGTCACGTCCCCATCTCTGTAGCCCGGCAGTTTCCGAAACTGCAGACGCAGCTACGCATATAATGCGGGCTGCTGCAGGGAGATCGCGGGGGGTCCCAGCGGCGGGCCCCCCGCGATCAGACATCTTATCCCCTATCCTTTCAATAGGGAATAAGATGTTTTTGCCCGGAATACCCCTTTAATGATTTCATCATTGTAATTACTGCCTAGGGTCTTAAAGTGATCTGTCTCTCAGTATATCTCATTTATAACCTATTAACACTTTTAAGAAAAAAGAGCATTTGCTACTGATGCATTTGAAAAAACTTTATTATTACCAAATTATCATCTAAACACAGGGAACATCAGGACATTAAAAACACATATTGGTGGGGCTGGATGGTGTAATCTCAATGATACATAATAGTCAGAAAAAGATATAATATATAGTAGCAAAAGTGGGTAAGAGGATGGGAGGAAAACAGTATTGCTCTATGCCCAGTATTGCACTATTACAATGTAAACATGGAGTTAAATACACTTTATTCTAGGGACAAACGTCCTCCCAGCAACTCCTATTGCATAAATCAATCAATAAATCAAATATCAGTAAACAATAGACTCACCCATATTTCACCCTGTCACCGGAACAGTCTACATACCTGATCTCGGAAACATAATGTGAATGCAGCCTATGGCTATTTATTTAGGATCTGTACCTTATTTAACAGCATTGTTAAAAGATGATCTGGTTGGCTACCATAGAACCTGCTCTACGGAGTCTTTCCCGTCCTGTCAAACCTGTACAGTATTCCATATGTGGTCAGACTAGACACTTGTACAGTGGTAGAACCCTCTCTTCTTTATGTGCATCTATGCCCCTTTTGATGCACCCCATGATAGTATTTGCCTTGACAGCAGCCGCCTGACACCGGTCATTACAGCTAAATTTACAGATAATTAAAATTTAAAGGCCCTTCTCCATATCGGTGTTTTCTTATTTAGTAAGTGTTTAAAGTAGCCTTCAAAGTAAGTAAGTGTTCGACTGCTTTAAAGGGAACTTGTAACCACGTTTTACCCTATAAGACTGCTCAGGCTCCGGCATGGGCATTTATATCATCATTACTACAACTTTTGTATTATAGCAGGCCATTTGTACAATCCACAGAAAAAGTACTTTCATTCAGCCACGCGCCAAATGACCACCAAGTAGTCATTTTGGCCAAAACTAGTCACCGCTCTTTTCCTGTGATCACACCTCAGCAGGCATGATTGACAGGCAAGGAACTTCCTATATCACTGTATGCAGCCCCTGAAGTGTCTGTTTCAAATCATAACTGAGCCAATGTAATAGCCTGGAACGCAATGTGGAGAGGATCATTGCTGGACACCTTACCCTGGCACAGCAGCATTTGACCCTGTTGGCCAGAATGCAGGTGCAGTGACGCCGTGAAGCTGACTGGCTGCAGACAGTGACATAGGAAGAGTCTTGCCCCACCTGCTGAGGTGTGATCACAGGCAAATGATGGCAACCAGTTTCGGCCCCAATGATTACATGGTATATGGCGCATGTCTAAATCAAACTTCTTTTTCTGTGGATTGCACAAATGGCCTACTATAACACAGACATTGGATGAATGATGATGTAAAAGGTCCATAGTAGGAGAAGTCTTATAGGCCACTTTAAAGGTATTGTCAATAAAAAAACACAAGTCAGCAGATCTGGTATTGGGTGATGTGAAGAAAACTGTGTCTTGCGGCCGAATGTGACCGCACAGCACTGGCTGTATTTCAGTTTACAAAAATGTTTTATAAATAAATAAAATAAGGGGAACACAATGAAAACACAACACCAACCCCACCGAATCCTTGAAGAAATATAAACACAAAATCATGTGCTATGGAAAATGTATACACAAACTAATTAGCTATAAACCTAAACACACAT
This sequence comes from Hyla sarda, assembly GCF_029499605.1. NCBI lineage: Eukaryota > Metazoa > Chordata > Amphibia > Anura > Hylidae > Hyla > Hyla sarda. The sequence goes on from NC_079193.1 coordinate 258,543,439, forward strand.
TGAGACACAGCTAAAAATAAGATCGGAGTGCCCAAAAAATATGTATGATAAATATATCATTGCTGCAACGCACACCTGACTGGATGAATTTAACATAGATGCTAATATAAAAAAAGTATCTACACTTCATATACATTTTTGTAAGGAAATAGATAAATTCTCTACACATTAATATATGAAATGAAGGTGCTACAAGTAGTTGTAATATACATTGGTTAGTAACCAATTAATAAATATATAATGTAACTAATAGGGTTGATACACAGACACAATGTATAAAGGTGAGGGCAATAGATGCCAGTATAAATGTTATATCATAATAGCTATTCTTTATTTTTTTTTTAGGTAAAATTATGCGGAGAGTCCTGAGGCAGATTGCCCGGAATGAGAAGGATTTGGGAGATATTTCGACTCTTGCTGACCCAAGTATAGTTGAAGTTTTGTTCAGCCAGCGATGTGAAGCAGCAGCTTGAGGGATCTTCATCACCATTCTGTATATGACAATCTTTTTTTATTGATGTTTTTATGGAGTTACTACATTAAAATATATTTTGAATATATAAACTTTATAGTTTACATATTTAAAATATATAATCTAAAAATCAAGATCCGTCCATGAAGAAAAATCCAGTTTTGCCTCTTTGGGCCATTATATTACTAAAATTGGCTCATTATGGTTTTCTTACATAAAACACTGTCTGGATCAGATAATCTGTTTTAATAATCCAGCAATGTGATCATTAATAACTCTGTAATATAATCATATTGTGATTTCTTAAGGCAGCGATTTTAACATTTCTAGGCTTTTACTTTAAGGAGAAATCCATCAAATCAAACATTAATCCCCTATCCACAGCTGATAGTAGGCGGTCTGACTGCTGGGACCCCCATGATTTCCGTAACAGGACCCGGCACTCAGAGAGGAACGCGTTCTGCAGATTTCTATGGGAGCGCCAAAGAGATTCAAGTACAGAACTTGGGCATCATCGGCGCTCCCATAGAAATGAATGGAGGGTCTACTGGTAGACAACACGTGCTCCTCACTGAAATCACTCAGATGGTATGCACTCCATTCATTTCTATGGGAGAGCCAAAGAGATTCAAGTATAGAACTTGGGCATCATCGGCGCTCCCATAGAAATGAATGGAGCGTCTACTGGTAGAAAAAAACAAAACTAAATTGACCCGCTAAGGGGCACAAAAGGCCAACTTCAACTATTATCCAAACCCTAGGGCCGTAGTTTGAGAGTGGATTATAGGTTGCTGCAGAACCTTTTAGCGTGGAGGTCTTTAGATCCCACTTGTACTGAAATTATCCCCCTCAACACATTATATTTTTAAATCAGGTTTTTTCTGGGATTACCTTTTATTCATTGAACATAATAATAGTTATATTTTATAAGGGGAATAATAAGAGGTGTTTTGCACCCTGGGCTACGGCCCTAGGGTTTGGATAATACTGGTAGACAACACGCGCTCCTCACTGAGATGACTCAGATGGTATGCACTCCATTCATTTCTATGGGAGCAACAAAGAGATTTGAGTACAGAACTTGGGCATCATCCGCGCTCCCATAGAAATGAATGGAGCATCTACTGGTAGACAACACGTGCTTCTCACTGAGAGAGTAGGGGTCCCGTCCCAGAGATCGAGAGGGTCCAAGCTGTTGGACCCTCCACCATTAGCTACTTATCCTCTATCCTGTGAATAATGGATCAATTAATTTTTGCTGGAGTTCTCCTTTAAAACCAACATATATGTTTTTTATTTTTCTAGGTTAAACAACTCACGACAATAAATGCTGGTTGTAATATATGAAATGCCTTAAAATAGCTGCATTAATCTATGTACATTTAATAAATGTGAATGTAAAATAATATAAAAATGTTAACTATACTTACTCAGCATTTGGCCTGTCAGTCCCATCCATTATACATTTAGATCACTATAGGTCATCACCAGGTCCAATGTGTGCATGCAAAAATACACAACTTTAGGACCCCGGCCTTCCTCCGAGAAGCATTGTCTTTTGTTTACTTCAGGTAATTATATCATTGAATAAGAAAATATCAACAATTCTGGATTTATTGAATGAATATAAAACAAATTTATCAAATTTGTCCTGGATTCTTTATCAACCAATCAGCATTATAACTTTTTTTGGTTGGAGAAATCCGCAGCACTAGTCTAAGGCATACCTTCGAAATTTTTCGTTTTATTTCCTTCTATATTCCAGTTTTAGATGCAGAGAAGCTTCATCTCACACATTTACTGGCATGGGGTATACATTTCCATGCATCTGCTGTGTGTGAATGTATCTTAAAGGGGTACTACCATGCTGACAACTTATCCCCTATCTCGCACGCAGTACCCCGCTCTCATCAGGCCCCAGAGCAAACATCCGCTCCGGGTCTGATGACGGGGCCGATGATCGTGAAGTCACAGCTCCGCCCCGTGTGACGTCACGCTCCGCCCCGTGTGACGTCACGCTCCGCCCCTCAATGCAAGTCTATGGCATGCGGCGAGACAGCTGTCTCGCCCCCTGCCATAGACTTACATTGAGGGGCGGAGCGTGACGTCACACGGGGGCGGAGACATGACATCAAGATACTCCGGCCCCGTGATCGGCAGTCATCAGAGCCGGAGCGAACATCGCTCCGGGGTCTGATGAGAGCGGGGTGCTGTGTACGAGATCGCGGGGGTCCTCAGTGGCGGGACCCCGCGCGATCAGCCAACTTATCCCCTATCCTTTAGATAGGGGATAAGTTGTCAGCATGGAAGTACCCCTTTAACAGACGTCTCATGAAAGCAGAATTCTCTCTTCTCCTATAAAAATAAATAAATATATATATATATATATATATATATATATATATATATATATATGCGAAGTAAGATTTATGTACAGTAGTCCCTCAAGTTAAATATGAATTGGTTCCAGGATGACCATTGTATGTTGAAACCATTGTATGTTGAGACCAGAACTCTATGGAAACCTGGTAATTGGTTCTAAAGGCACCAAAATATCATCCAAAAATAGGAAAAAGTGAGGATTAAAGAAAAATAAGTAGATAACTAATACAGATAAAGCAAATCCTTACATATAAAAGTAAGAAAGATCTGCTGGGAGCTGTAAATCACTGTCTAGGTCAATGTTTCCCAACTAGGGTGCCTCCAGCTTTTGCAAAACTACAACTCCCAGCATGCCCGGACAGCCAAAGGCTGTCCGGGCATGCTGGGAGTTGTAATTTTGCAACAGCTGGAGGCACCCTAGTTGGGAAACACTGGTCTATGTAGAGGAAAGGAGATTCTTCAGGGTCCTGTACAGTACACGCAATGGGGGAGATTTATCAAAACATGTGCAAAGGAAAAGCTTCCCCATAGCAACCAATCAGATTTCTTCCTTCATTTTTTAAAAGGCCTCTGAAAAATGAAAGTAGCAATCTGATTGGTTGCTATGGGCAACTCAGCAACCTCTGGACAGGTTTGGATAAATCTCCCCCAATGTCCTAAAAAAGTAACATGGAGTCGCCCTCACCTGGTGTCCAAAGGAGCAGGTAACCCTGGTACAGGTAAAGTATACAGAACATGTAATACCTCCCTGTACTGTAGGGGGCGCTACCAAACACCAGTCAGTGCATACGCTTCAGTAATACAGGGGTTTTACCAGTGAATGCCCATTCTGATTGGTCAGTTCTTCCAGCCATTGACAGGTTATGCAGATCTAAATTGTCCATACATTGTATCAAAGAAAAGATCATTGTATGTTGAGGCCATTGTAAGTTGAGGGATCACTGTAGATCACATAGGGAAGCTTTGTCCATCTTTAAAAACACATACATTACATTATTTTAAAATGTCCTGCTGCCCAGCTCTGGGAGACGGTTGGGTTGCAACCATAAAACAACACACTGTAAGTTTTGTCCTATTGGTTCCGGTGGGATTCTTTAATAATATGTTGGTTTCTACATTATACAGCTGCCATGATGCTGTCATTTTAAGCAACAAAGTAAAAGATATGACATTCAGGAAAGCTATAAATGACATATATTTGTCTGGGTTTAAAGGGGTACTCCGGTGAAAAACTTTTTTTTTTTTTTTTTTAAATCAACTGTTGCCAGAAAGTTAAACAGATTTGTAAATTACTTCTGTTAAAAAAATCTTAATTCTTTCTGTACTTATTAGCTGCTGAATACTACAGTGGAAATTCTTTTCTGTTTGAAACACAGAGCTGTCTGCTGACATCATGACCACAGTGCTTTCTGCTGACATCTCTGTCCATTTTAGGAACTGTCCAGAGTAAAAGGAAATCCCCATAGCAAACATATGCTGTTCTGGACAGTTCCCAAAATGGACAGAGATGTCAGCAGAGAACACTGTGCTCATGATGACAGCAGACAGCTCTGTGTTCCAAACGGAAAAGAATTTCCACTGTAGTATTCAGCAGCTAATAAGTACAGGAAGGATTAAGTTTTTTAATAGAAGTAATTTTCAAATCTGTTTAACTTTCTGGCACCAGTTGATTTAAAAAAAAAAAAAAAAAGTTTTTCACCGGAGTACCCCTTTAATTTTTGACTCAGCAACAGCACTTTACTGTTTCTAGCTATAAGGTTTTGGTATAATGAGATTGTTACAATATAGCATTTTCGTACTAGTTTGAGTCACATTGTTTAAAACTGCCGTCACTAGCTGTCATAGAGGTAGGTGGAAGGATATGAATGACTGTACATACTGATTTTCTACACATATGACCTTCCGTGTAAGATAGTCTTGTCTGCCCAGGATAATCATTCTTAAATTATGTGATTGGGTTTCTCTTTGTATTGTATGTATTTACAATTGTATGTACTATATATGAATCAGACATAAACTGCCCTACAAGGCCTGTAAATGTAAAAATGGGAGTTTTTATCTGTTAATGAAGAATTCATGCTTTTTTATGATTTGATGGTAATTTTGTGTTTACAAGCCAGTTCACAGTCAATAAATACTGTATAAGTTAAATATAGTGCATACATTTTTTTTCCATATCTTCCAGGTTTTTTTTCTCGTGATATGTACTTTTTGATAATACAGAATACAATTAGTCACATTTGTAAAAGTCAAATAATGTTAAAGCTACACATGGTTTGTAATAAAATAACTATTACCACCTTAACACTGATATAGTTGGCTAGCAATAGCCAAAGTGATTTTAACCATTGCTATGAAGAAGATAAGTTATGGCAGATATCAAAGAGAACCTAAAAATACTGACTACATCAGGCAAGGTCATACTCTTTTAGGGTAGGGTCACACGGAATGGATCTACAGTGTGCCTCCAGCTGTGTCTGTCTGCTCGTATCAACAATCTGCTTTGAGCAGACGCACAGTGATCTGCAGGTCACCATGCGCATGCGCAGTGTACTCGCAGACATCGCTCCCCTTGCTCCCTGAGCTAGGCCGAGAGCAGCCATGATGTGTGCGAGTACACTGCACATGCGCGAGGAGACTCGCAGAACTCTTTGGTCCAGATTTATCAAACGGTGTGAGAGAAAATATAGTGATTTGCCCACAGTTTGACTAAGTTTGATAAATCTGGGCCTTTGTGTCTGCTCGTAGCAGTGGATTGCCACTACGAGCAGGCACAGCTGGAGGCACACTGTAGGGTCCGTCATTGGCAGATCCGCAGCATAAAATACGCTGTGGATCGTTCAGTGTGACCCTACCCTAAAGAGGATTTCATTTAAGCTTCTTCTTTTAAACAGCAGAATTTCCACCCCGGTAGAGTTCCATTGTTTTTAATGGGATTTTGCTGCGCACGGCGGAATTTCCACGGAAGAAACATCTGCCGTATATATACACCGATAGATCGAATGCTTTTCTGAGCGAATTTTGCAGAAAGTTAATTATTTTGGCGGAATCAACTCAGAAAGGCATTGCCTCTATGGAGACGCCACTATTCTGAGCGGTGCTAGTGCTGGCATGCTCTGCTGGTGCCTGCTGTTTGCGTAATATACGCCAGAAATTTTCCGAACAAATATTCTGCAAAAATTCCGCCGTGTGAACATGGTCTTACAGTTTTTTATATTCCCTCCTGTTCCAGACATATTTGGGCCTATAGTGTGTTTGACAATTCAGGATATCTTCAGTTGGGACATGAACTTAAAGGGGTACTCTGGCCCTAAGGCTGCATTCCCATCTCGGTTTTACACTACGGGTGCCTCTGGGAGAGAGGCAAATTGTGCGCTCCCATACCCCAGCCGGACCAGCGCTGAACTCCACTCACTTTAATACCGTATACTACGGTTTTAGGTCCGGTCACAAAACTGGATACGGGTCAAAAATGAGCCGACCGGAGTCACCTTTTGACTCTAGTCGGCTCATTAAAGTGAATGGAGTTTAGCGCTGGTTCACACTACGGGTGCGGGATCCGGCTGGGGGAGGGGCAAACCGTGCGCTCCCATACCCCAGCCGGATCCCGCACCCGTAGTGTGAAACCGAGATGTGAATGCAGCCATCTTATCCCCTATCCAAAGATGTATGATCACGGGGGTCCCGTCTGCCATTGCGCACCCACCCACCATTGCGCTCATCCAGAATGTGTAAGGAAACCGTTGTTATGTGAACCTTGTGACTTGGATTATCCAGCTGAAAGTAGTCTTTAGAAGATGGCTACACTGTGGTCATAAAGGGATGGACATGGTCAGCAACAATACTCGGGTAGGCTGTCACATTTAAATGATGCTTCATTACTACTAAGGTACCCAAAGTATGCAAAAAAAATATGAAATGGGCTTACACGTTTCGATCAAAAAGTACACTAACAACCTGATCTTTTTTTCCCCCCAATTATGCTGAGAAGCAATTAGATCATAGTACAAGTTGTAGATGTGCGGCCATGTTTGTTTCTCTATTTTTTTAGTCACTCCTATTCTTCCATGCATGGCACACGTGCGCTGGCCCCAACCCTTCACAGTGCCACTTGTTCAGTGGTGCACTTAAAAAAAATACAAATGGTTTCCTGTATTAATGTCACATAGAAAACTCTGCCCGTACTCTCCGAGCTCCACAAAACTCCACTTAGCACAATGGATAATACACATACGTAGGGCAATTATGCACAGGCTGGACGCCAACTTAGCTTTACCACAACAGGTGAGTTCACATTTCAAGACATTACTCATGGTTTAGTAGAAGTATTCTTCATGCTTTTATTCACTTTTTCATTTTTCACAAGAAATCGTCTCTCTGGACAAGGTATAGCAGCAAGAAGTTACAACATTCATGTGCCATGACTGGGGAAGCTACAGTGAATGTTATAACTTCTTTCTGCTAAGATTGCTGCTATACCTTGTCCAGAGAGACGATTAGGGAGATTTATCATTGCAGTTCAGGCGCAAGCAGCATATTTTGAGACATTTATGCGTCTTTTGATATAGACAGTTTCACTCGTTTTTCCTACCCATAGAACTTTTTCTTTTTGACATGCAGTGGTCACGTATTTATCATTTGCAACTTTTGTCAAAAGTCGCTATTTGTGCACAAAGGTACTTTTTTAGGCGCAAAGCTACACCACCTACCAGTAGGCGGGAGAATCACTTCTACCTTCCACAATTCAACCTTTAACCTCTTGTGGACAACAGCGTCCCACTCCCCTTCTATGACACATGCTCAGGAGCTGAGTGCGGGTCATAGCTGGGTGGTCCTGGCGGCTATCTGCAACCAGGACTCATCTCTAATGCCAGACATCACCGATCACGGTGATGCCCGGCTTTAACCCCTTAGACAACGCAATCAAATTTGATTGTAGCATCTAAAATGCAAGAAAAATGTCCCGGCAGCTCTGTGAAAGTAAGTAAAAACACCTACCCTGCCAAATTCAGGAACCGGGAAAGTGTCTACTTCCCTCCCTCACAAGCATCTAGAAAAAGTGTATGTGGTAGAGCTTTTCCCACCACAGCAGAGCTGCTCAAAATTCATCATCCTGCTGCACCTTCTTGATAAATAAGATGCACACTAGTCAAGCCCACCACCCAAATAAACGTGGGAAAATAGCTCTACTGTAGAAATTCTTTGACAAATCTGGTCCAAAATGAAAAAAGTGAATAAAAGCATGAAGAGTGCTTCTACTAAACCGTAACTTATGTCTTGAAATGTGAACTCACCTGTTGCGGTAAAGCTAAGTTGGCCTACAGCCTGTGCATAATTCCCCTACGTATGTATACAGTAATGGCCGTAAATGTTGGCACCCCTGAATTTTTTCTAGAAAATGAAGTATTTCTCACAGAAAAGGATTGCAGTAACACATGTTTTGCTGTACACATGTTTATTCCCTATGTCTGTATTGGAACTAAGCCAAAAATGGGAGGAGAAAAAGCAAATTGGACATAATGTCACACCAAACTCCAAAAATGGACTGGACAAAATTATTGGCACCCTTAACTTAATATTTGGTTGCACACCCTTTGGAAAAAATAACTGAAATCAGTCGCTTCCTATAACCATCAATAAGCTTCTTACACCTCTCAGCCGGAATGTTGGACCACTCTTCCTTTGCAAACTGCTCCAGGTCTCTTATTGGAAGGTGACTTTTCCCAACAGAAATTTTAAAGGAACACTGTCAGCTTGCTCCCCCCGCACTAACCAGTGGTACTGGCTGGTAGTGCGGGGGACGCTGATCAGTTTGATGCCTACCATGCCCGGTTCCGCCCCGCCGTTTGGCTGAAATCTTCAATTTTCTGTATATGCTAATTAGATGGCACTCTGATGTCAGCGCCGCTCGTCCGCAGCACCGCAGAACTCACCAATATTCCTCCCCTCCCTCCGCCTCTCCCTCTTCATTACAGAGCGGGGAGAAGAGGGAGAGGCGGAGGGAGGGGAGGAATATTGATGAGCTGGGCAGCACTGCGGACAAACGGCGCTGACGTCAGAGTGCCAGTTACGCCATCTGTGCCAGTTAGCACCTCATTAGCATATACAGAAAATCAAAGATTTTGGCAGGGCATGGTAGGCATCAAATTAATCAGTGTCCCCTGCACTATCAGCCAGTACTGCTGGTTAGTGCGGGGGGAGCAAGCTGACAGTTTTCATTTAAGATCTCTCCACAGGTGTTCAATGGGATTTATATCTGGACTCATTGCTGCCACTTCAGAACTCTCCAGCGCCTTGTTGCCATCCATTTCTGGTGCTTTTTGATGTATGTTTGGGGTCATTGTCCTGCTGGAAGACCCAAGATCGTGGATGCAAACCCAGCTTTCTGACACTGGGCTGTACAGTGAGACCCAAAATCCATTGGTAATCCTCAGATTTCATGATGCCTTGCACACATTCAAGGCACCCAGTGCCAGAGGCAGCAAAACAACCCCAAAACATCATTGAACCTTCACCACATTTCACTGTAGGTACTGTGTTCTTTTCTTTGTAGGCCTCATTCCATTTTTGGTAAACAGTAGAATGATGTCCTTAACCCCTTAAGGACACATGACGTACTGGAACGTCATGTGTCCGCTCCCAATCTAACTCCCAATCTAACAACGGCCGGGACCCATGGCTAATAGCGCGTTCAAAGTTGAACGCCGTGTCTAAAGTGAAAGTGAAAGTATGCCGGTTAGCTCAGTGGGCTGTTCGGGATAGCCACGGCGAAATCGCGGCATCCCGAACAGCTTACATGACAGCAGGAGGGTCCCTACCTGCCTCCTCGCTGTCCGATCGCCAGGCATGAGCAGTCAAGCGGCAGAATCATCGATCACTGGTTTCTTATGAGAAACCAGTGATCAATGTGAAAGATCAGTGTGTGCAGTGTTATAGGTCCCTATGGGAGCTATAACACTGCAAAAAAAAAGTGAATAAAGGTCATTTAACCCCTTCCCTATTAAAAGTTTGAATCACCCCCCTTTTCCCATGAAAAAAAACACAGTGTAAATAAAAATAAACATATATGGTATCACCACATGCGGAAATGTCCGAATTATAAAAAATATATCGTTAATTAAACCGCACGGTCAATGGCGTGCGCGCAAAAAAATTCCAAAGTCCAAAATAGTGCATTTTTGGTCACTTTTTATATCATGAAAAAATAAATAAAAAGCGATCAATAAGTCCTATCAATGCAAAAATGGTACCGTTAAAAACTTCAGATCACAGCGCAAAAAATGAGCCCTCATACCGCCCCATACGCGGAAAAATAAAAAAGTTATAGGGGTCAGAAATGACAATTTTAAACTTATTAATTTTCTTGCATGAAGTTATGATTTTTTCCAGAAGTACGACAAAATCAAACCTATATAAATAGGGTATCATTTTAATCGTATGGACCTACAGAATAAAGATAAGGTGTCATTTTTACCGTAAAATGTACTACGTAGAAACGGAAGCCCCCAAAATTACAAAACAGCGTTTTTTTTTTCAATTTTGTCTCACAATGATTTTTTTTTCCGTTTCACTGTAGATTTTTGGGTAGAATGACTGAAGTCATTACAAAGTAGAATTGGTGGTGCAAACAATAAGCCATCATATGGATTTGTAGGTGCAAAATTGAAAGAGTTATGATTTTTTAAAGTTAAAGGCAAGGAGCAAAAAACGAAAATGCAAAAACGGAAAAAATCCCGGTCCTTAAGGGGTTAACCAAGAAGCTCTATCTTGGTCTCATCTGTCCACTAGACGTTTTCCCAGAAGGATTTTGGCTTACTCAAGTTTATTTTGGCAAATTGTAGTCTTGCTTTTTTGTGTCTCTGTGTCAGCAGTGGGGTCCTCCTGGGTCTCCTGCCATAGCGTTTCATTTCATTTAAATGTCGACGGATAGTTCGTGCTGATACTGATGCTCCCTGAGCCTGGAGGACAGCTTGAATATCTTTGGAACTTGTTTGGGGCTGCTTATGCACCATCCAAACTATCCTGCGTTGACACCTTTCATCAATTTTTCTCTTCCGTCCACGCCCAGGGAGATAAGCTACAGTGCCATGGGTTGCAAACTTCTTGATAATGTTGCGCACTGTAGACAAAGGGAAACCTAGATCTCTGGAGATGGACTTGTAACCTTGAGATTGTTGATATTTTTCCCGAATTGTGGTTCTCTTCTCTTTCTGTTGTCCATGCTTAGTGTGACACACACAGACACACAATGGAAAGACTAAGTGAACTTCTCTCCTTTTTATCTGCTGCTTTCATTCTGCTGCTTTTTTTCTGCTGTGTGATTTTTATATTGCCCACACTTGTTACTTGCCCCAGGTGAGTTTAAAGGAGCATCACATGCTTGACACAATCTTATTTTTCCACAATTTTGAAATGGTGCCAATAATTTTGTCCAGCCCATTTTTGGGTTTGGTGTGACATTATGTTCAATTTTCTTTTTTTCCTCCCTTTTTTGGTTTAGTTACAATACACACAAAGGGAATAAACATATGTATGGCAAAACGTGTTTCTACAATCCTTTTCTGTGAGAAATACGGTACTTAATTTTCTTGAAAAATTTCAGGGGTGCCAACATTTACAGCCATGACTGTATTATCCACTTTTTCCATAGTGTTGAGCGGCATAGGCCATATTCGAATTCGCGAATATTCGCGAATATATGGACGAATATTCGTCATATATTCGCGAATATTCGCATATTCGTTATATTCCCGCTTTATTTTCGCATATGCGAACAATTCGCGTATGCGAAAATTAACATGTGAAAATTAGCATATACAAAATTAACATACACGAAAATTCGCATATACGAAAATTAGCACATGCTAATATTCGCATATGCGAATGTTTGCACGCCAGTCTCACACAGTAGTATTACAACCTTCTTTACACCACACAAGCTGGAAGCAGAGAGAGGTGATCACTGTGATGTGTACTGTGAAGAAAAAAAAAACAAAAAAAAACGAATATTCGTATTTACGAATATATAGCGCTATATTCGTGACATTCGTGAATTCGCGAATATGCGATATTCGCGAATAATATTCGAATTGCGAATATTCGTGAGCAACACTATTTTTCCATTGGTGCTTGTTCCTTCCTGTATCACAATATTAACTTTTTTTTTATGTAAAGTGTATCTAATTATGTGATGATGTAGGTACCTCCTTAGATAATGTCACTAATGGGTAGGTCTAGTGCGGTCGTCTTCAAACTGTAGACTTTCAAATGTTGCAAAAACTTTAAGCATGTCCGAGGCACATTGGTTGGGAAACACTGACCTAGGGTCTAGTGCAGTGGTCTTCAACCTGCGGACCTCCAGATGTTGCAAAACTACAACTCCCAGCATGCCCGGACAGCCAACGGCTGTCCGGGCATGCTGGGAGTTGTAGTTTTGTAACATCTGGAGGTCCGCAGGTTGAAGACCAATGGCCTAGCGCATCCATGTAATGCACTGTTAATTTGCTTGAGAAAGGTCCCACTGAGGGATAGAAACATGATTGTGCTTAAATTGATGGGTGAATAAAACAGATAGTTTTTATTTATCCATGTAAAATAACTTTTAAAATATGAGTTTTTTTCTTCTTTGACATATGCTGACACCTAGTGGTCAGGCCAGGCCACAAGTAGCATTTTGGATGGTAGTTTTATTAAAAAAACAGAAGTGGAATAACACAGAGAAAAACATTAATATAAAAATTTGCATTTTTTTCAATTTAGACCCACTCCTGGTTTTGGTTAAAAAAAACACATCAAAACGAAGATCAAATGCCTACTAAAATACTTTACATGCATATGTTTATTAAAGGGAGGAGGTAGCTGCTGCCAGAGAGGTCTGGTAGCAGCTTATCCCTTGTGAGAACAAAAGGATCAGTTCATTTCAACATGGCCGATCTTTTTACCTCAGAACATCTGCCATCAGAGTAAATCAACACACCTACAGATAAGACAGTCAGCCGGTCTTGATGCACTTTGCTCTTATGTGTACAATATGACTTCATGTAAACAGCTGCTTCAGTCAGACAACTGATGATTTAAAGGGGTATTCCAGTCTACTAATTCCCCCCCCCCCCAAAAAAAAAATAATGACCCTAAAACGTAACATAATGGTGACAATTTAAAAAGTTCTGACAAGCTATGATAGGCCTAGGTGACTGATTTATATCTATTCTATCTTGTTGCTTAGCTTAGTGTAAAAGTACACAATTAGGGCACTCACCACCTCTGAAGTACAGTCAGTTTTGCCATAAGATCAACAGCAGAACACAGTAAAACATCAGAAGAACTTCACCCAAAAGCCTTATGACAAGGAACACGGTGCAGGTCAACCATTTGCCTAGTCACACCCAATACTGCACTTCCTTTCTGTTGTCCATGCCTTAAGGATTTCTGGCTAATAGAGACACAAGTGTAGGGGAAAACAATCTAGCCCTCTTTAATATTTACACTGCACCCTTTTCGGAGCACTTGCCCTAAAAAGGGTGACCTTTGGCACCAGTCCCACCCACTTCCAAACAGAAACCCCCCAACAGAACAGAGACCTATAGCTAAGAGCAGCAGTCAATAAATGACTTGACTCAAAGCCCAAGGGTTCAAAAAAAATGATGAACATAAATCACAACACCAATGAATGATGGCAAACTAAAGTAAACAGAAAAAGGAAGATAAGAGGCAGAGAAATAGTGTCTGAAAACCCACAGACGCCCATCAGCCTCCTCAGGTGGGAGAGTTGCCACCCCAAATGACTACATACAATAGAGACCTCTTACATGTTCCCTGACCATGATTCTGCTCAGTAGGATGTCAATTCTGTCCGCCAGGTGAAAAGAAAGGGGACAGACGTTTTAACATAGCATCTGAAATCAATGCACTGATATCCTAAAGTGACTGCAAGTGGCCCATGAACTTTGGTTATTCCTCCCTTCTGCCAGGGACCTTCCACCGGGGTCCACCCTCCTTTCCAGCCTAACACTTCATTGGTTATAAGATAGAGAGATAGGAGGTAGTTTTGTCCCCTTAAAGGAGAAGTCTCATGCCGAAAAACTGCAAATAGGGGATAAGTATTTGATTGCGAGGGGTCCGACAGCTGGGACCCCCTGCAATCTCCTCTATCTCCCCAGAAACGCAGTGTCATGACCCCACCATGCCCCCTCCATATATCATTTGGCTATCTTTGGCTCTCCCATAGAAACATATGGGGGGTCGTGGTGGCCCCCGCTTCGGGCAGCAGCCGTGGTGCTGCATTCCCGGGGACAGACGGGGCTGTTGGTAAAATTATATTTTGATATCTATGTTCTCTGTATTCATATATAAATATGTTTTCTAACTTTAGATGGTGTTGACCGGTTTTATCTAGTTTCAATTAACCATTGTCTTAGTTTTGGCCAGCGCCCAGTGATGCTCGAAAACTATCCAAATGACCTTGGTAAATAATGAGGCTTTTGTTGGATAACAAGCTTTTTCTATCATAAGGAAGAAAATGTAAAAGGAACCCTGTGATTGGTAATAAAGTTATACACTATGAGCCACCAGGGTTCCTTATCCAATCAGCTCACACTGCCATATAAAAGGGCTGTAATCTATTTTGGGGTATGATTTTCTTCTGCGGAGCTGCTTCTCTGCATGTAAGAGAACATCCACCTGTATCGATACATGTGCATTAACCCCTTAAGGACACATGACGTTCTCATACGTCTCCATTTCCGAGTCCTTAAGGACACATGACGTATGAGAACATCATGTGTTTTACCGGCCCCCGCAACCATCTGGAGCGGAGCCGGTCCCCGATGCCTGCTGAAATCGTTCAGCAGGCATCGGGGCATATCGCCCAGGGGGGTCATTATGACCCCCCATGTCGGCGATGGCCGCAGATCGCTGGACAATTCAGTCCAGCGATCTGCGGCGGATTCCGGGTCAATCGGGTCTCCAGTGACCCGGTGACCCGGAATTATTGGCTGATCGGGGCCGTCAGAGCCCGAACAGCCAGAGCCAGCAGGGGTGAGGTGGCACTGGTGCCACCTCACGATCGCCCTGATTCGTCGGCCGGATTACCGGCCGACCAATCAGGGCGCCTGCTGCGGGTGTCACTCCCGCAACCCGCTCCGCCCCTCTTCCGGAGGACGTGAGCGGGTGCGGGACGTGCACCCCGGGTGCTGGGGACCCCGATCCCCGGCGCCCCTGTTGGGATCGGGGCCCCAGGAGCAGCGGCGGCGGCGGAGACGACGAGGGACTGACCTGTGCGGCTGGATCGTTGGAGGTGAGTGACAGCCTCCTGCTGTTGCTTAGCAACAGCTCCCAGCATGCAAAAAGGGCATGCTGGGAGCTGTAGTTATGCAACAGCAGGAGGCAGACCACCACAACTCCCAGCATGCCCTTATGGGCATGCTGGGACTTGTAGTTTTGCAACAGCTGGAGGCACATTCTTTCTATGGAAAAGTGTACCTTCAGCTGTTGTGTAACTACAACTCCCAGCTTGCATAATCAGCTAAAGTACATGCTGGGAGTTGTAGTGGTGCATCTGGTGGTTGCATAACTACAACTCCCAGCATGCCCGTTGGCTGTCGGTGACTGCTGAGAGTTGTCGTTTTGCAACAGCTGAAGGCACACTGAGTTAAGTAGCAAACCAGTGTGTCTCCAGCTGTTGCATAACTACAATCCCCAGCATCCCCAGCCAAAGTAGTATGCCTCCAGCTGTTGCATAACTACAACACCCAGCATGCCCTTCCGCTGTCCGTACATGCTGGGGGTTGTAGCTTTTTGCAACAGCTGAAGGCACACTGGTTGCAAAACACTGAGTTTGTTACCAAACTCGGTGTTTCACAACCAGTGTGCCTCCAGCTGTTGCAAAACTACAACTCCCAGCATGCACTGATAGACCGTACATGCTGGGAGTTGTAGTTTTGCAACAGCTGGATGTTCCCCCCCCCCAATGTGAACGTACAGGGTACACTCACATGGGCGGAGGATTACAGTAAGTATCCGGCTGCAAGTTTGAGGTGCGGCAAAATTTCTGCCGCAGCTCAAACTGCCAGCGAGAAACTACTGTAAACCCCCCGCCCGTGCGACTGTACCCTAAAAACACTACACTAACACACAATAAAATAAAAAGTAAAAAACACTACATATACACATACCCCTACACAGCCCCCCTCCCCTCCCCAATAAAAATGAAAAACGTCTGGTACGCCACTGTTTCCAAAACGGAGCCTCCAGCGGTTGCAAAACTACAACTCCCAGCATGCACTGATAGACCGTACATGCTGGGAGTTGTAGTTTTGCAACAGCTGGATGTTCCCCCCCCCCCCCCCCCCCCCCAATGTGAACGTACAGGGTACACTCACATGGGCGGAGGATTACAGTAAGTATCCGGCTGCAAGTTTGAGCTGCGTCAAATTTTCTGCCGTAGCTCAAACTGCCAGCGAGAAACTACTGTGAACCCCCCACCCGTGCGACTGTACCCTAAAAACACTACACTACACTAACACAAAATAAAATAAAAAGTAAAAAACACTACATATACACATACCCCTATACAACTCCCCTCCCCAATAAAAATGAAAAACGTCTGGTACGCCACTGTTTCCAAAACGGAGCCTCCAGCTGTTGCAAAACAACTACTCCCAGTATTGCCAGATAGTCGTTGACTGTCCAGGCATGCTGGGAGTTTTACAACAGCTGGAGGCACCCTGTTTGGGAATCACTGGCGTAGAATACCCCTATGTCCACCCCTATGCAAGTCCCTAATTTAGGCCTCAAATGCGCATGGCGCTCTCACTTTGGAGCCCTGTCGTGTTTCAAGGCAACAGTTTAGGGCCACATATGGGGTATCGCCGTACTCGGGAGAAATTGGGCTTCAAATTTTGGGGGGTATTTTCTGCTATTACCCTTTTAAAAAATGTAAAATTTTTGGGAAAACAAGCATTTTAGGGAAAAAAAAATATATATTTTTTTACATATGCAAAAGTTGTGAAACACCTGTAGGGTATTAAGGTTCAAATTACCCCTTGTTACGTTCCCCGAGGGGTCTAGTTTCCAAAATGGTATGCCATGTGTTTTTTTTTTTGCTGTCCTGGCACCATAGGGGCTTCCTAAATGCGGCATGCCCCCAGAGCAAAATTCGCTTTCAAAAAGCCAAATGTGACTCCTTCTCTTCTGAGACCTGTAGTGCGCCAGCAGAGCACTTTTCACACCCATATGGGGTGTTTTCTGAATCGGGAGAAATTGGGCTTCAAATTTTGGGGGGTATTTTCCGCTATTACCCTTTTTAAAAATGTAAACATTTTGGGAAAACAAGCATTTTAGGTAAAAAAATTTTTTTTTTTTTACATATGCAAAAGTCGTGAAACACCTGTAGGGCATTAAGGTTCACGTTACCCCTTGTTACGTTCCCCGAGGGGTCTAGTTTCCAAAATGGTATGCCATGTGTTTTTTTTTGCTGTTCTGGCACCATAGGGGCTTCCTAAATGCGGCATGCCCCCAGAGCAAAATTTGCTTTTAAAAAGCCAAATGTGACTCCTTCTCTTCTGAGACCTGTAGTGCACCAGCAGAGCACTTTTCACCCCCATGCAAGGTGATTTCTGTATCGGGAGAAATTGGGCTTCAAATTTTGGGGGGTATTTTCTGCTATTACCCTTTTTAAAAATGTAAAATTTTTGGGAAACCAAGCATTTTAGGTAAAAAAAAAATATATTTTTTTTACATATGCAAAAGTTGTGAAACACCTGTAGGGTATTAAGGTTCAAATTACCCCTTGTTACGTTCCCCGAGGGGTCTAGTTTCCAAAATGGTATGCCATGTGTTTTTTTTTTTGCTGTCCTGGCACCATAGGGGCTTCCTAAATGCGGCATGCCCCCAGAGCAAAATTCGCTTTCAAAAAGCCAAATGTGACTCCTTCTCTTCTGAGACCTGTAGTGCGCCAGCAGAGCACTTTTCACACCCATATGGGGTGTTTTCTGAATCGGGAGAAATTGGGCTTCAAATTTTGGGGGGTATTTTCCGCTATTACCCTTTTTAAAAATGTAAACATTTTGGGAAAACAAGCATTTTAGGTAAAAAAAATTTTTTTTTTTACATATGCAAAAGTCGTGAAACACCTGTAGGGCATTAAGGTTCACGTTACCCCTTGTTACGTTCCCCGAGGGGTCTAGTTTCCAAAATGGTATGCCATGTGTTTTTTTTTGCTGTTCTGGCACCATAGGGGCTTCCTAAATGCGGCATGCCCCCAGAGCAAAATTTGCTTTTAAAAAGCCAAATGTGACTCCTTCTCTTCTGAGACCTGTAGTGCACCAGCAGAGCACTTTTCACCCCCATGCAAGGTGATTTCTGTATCGGGAGAAATTGGGCTTCAAATTTTGGGGGGTATTTTCTGCTATTACCCTTTTTAAAAATGTAAAATTTTTGGGAAACCAAGCATTTTAGGTAAAAAAAATATATATTTTTTTTACATATGCAAAAGTCGTGAATCACCTGTAGGGTATTAAGGTTCACTTTACCCCTTGTTACGTTCCCTGAGGGGTCTAGTTTCCAAAATGGTATGCCATGTGTTTTTTTTTTTTGCTGTCCTGGCACCATAGGGGCTTCCTAAATGCGGCATGCCCCCCAAAAACCATTTGTCGCTCCTTCCCTTCTGAGCCCTCTACTGCGTCCGCCGAACAATTAACATAGACATATGAGGTATGTGCTTACTCGAGAGAAATTGGGTTTCAAATACAAGTAAAAATTTTCTCCTTTTTATCCCTTGCAAAAATTAAAAAATTGGGTCTACAAGAACATGCGAGTGTAAAAAATGAAGATTTTGAATTTTCTCCTTCACTTTGCTGCTATTCCTGTGAAACACCTAAAGGGTTAATTCACTTACTGAATGTTTTTTTGAATACTTTAGGGGGTGTAGTTTTTATAATGGGGTCTTTTATGGGGTATTTCTAATATGAAGACCCTTCAAATCCACTTCAAAACTGAACTGGTCCCTGAAAAATAGTGAGTTTGAAAATTTTGTGAAAAATTTCAAAATTGCTACTGAACTTTGAAGCCCTATGGTGTCTTCCAAAAGTAAAAACTCATAAATTTTATGATGCAAACATAAAGTAGACATATTGTATATGTGAATCCAAAAAAAATATATTTTGAATATCCATTTTCCTTACAAGCAGAGAGCTTCAAAGTTAGAAAAATGCAAAATTTTCATTTTTTTCATCAAATTTTGGGATTTTTCACCAAGAAAGGATGCAAGTTACCATAAAATTTTACCACTAAGTTAAAGTAGAATATGTCACGAAAAAACAATCTCGGAATCAGAATGATAACTAAAAGCATTCCAGAGTTATTAATGTTTAAAGTGACAGTGGTCAGAATTGCAAAAAACGCTCCGGTCCTTAAGGTATAAAATGGCCTGGTCCTTAAGGGGTTAAATCTGTCTGCTAATCAACACGGCTGGAGTTGACAGATCACAGGGAGAAACAGATCCTAACAGGGGTCCTGGGAGATCGTAGGGGGTCCCAGTGGTCGGACAAGCAGTATCCCCCACCCCGCGATCTTAAACTTATAGGGGATAAGATTTTCGGCATCACATATCTCCTATAATGACACACGAAAGCCGTAACTCATTTTTTATTTTAAAAATAAAATATTCTGAATAACAGAAACAAAACTATTTTGAAAAAAAAAAATGCTCCAGAACAGTTATTAAATATGGAATGCAAAGATTTACTAAAACGTCAGGAAAGTAAACATTAAGACCCTGATTTACTATTGTAAACTTGACCTGTTTTGTCGGGTTATGTGGCAGAATTTCTGTCTGCGCCAGAATTTGTGCCAGAATCTGCACCAAAAAAATCAAAGGCCCGAAAGAAAACCCAAAAAGGGGGCGTGGCCACTGGGAAAAGGGGGTATGGTGGCAGAAAAAATCACAACATATTTACTAAGGTTTACACAGAAAATGTAGTGGATTTCAGCTCTGGAAAACCCGACAGATCAGAGCATGTGTAAAAAGAGCAAAATGTAGGGAAAAGTGCAAAATGTAGGGAAACCTAAGAAATTACCGTTGAAAAATATCTTCACTCCACTCTTAGTAAATCAGAGCCAATTAGTGTATGATTGTGGGGGGTGGGGGGTCTAACTGATGGGATCCCCTACAACCTTGAGAACGGTGGCCCAAATATTCTTTTATAATGGAACAGCTGTCACATGTGTGCATCGCCGCTTCACTCAATTTCTGTGGGAGCGGCCAGAGATTGCTGAGCAACTTAAGGTCCAAATTGCAGAACATCTTAGAATGCCCATAGATATGTCACTTATCGTCATACTTCTGGTCTTTGTGTTTAAACCCTGTTCACAGAAGAGGTATATTGGATATTGTCACGCTCACCCTGAGGCTTGAATTACTGCAATGACCTTATGTATAGCTATTGAATAATGTATTCTAACAACATGATAGATATTGTTACGCCGAGCGCTCCGGGTCCCCGTTCCTCCCCGGAGCGCTCGCCTCATCCTCGCTACTACAGCGCCCCGGTCAGATCCACTCCAGCCGGGATGCGATTCGCGATGCGGGTGGCGCCCGCTCGCGATGCGCACCCCGGCTTCCGTACCTGACTCGCTCTCCATCGGTCCTGTCCCGGCGCGCGCGGCCCCGCTCCCTAGGGCGCGCGCGCGCCGGGTCTCTGCGATTTAAAGGGCCACTGCGCCGCTGATTGGCGCAGTGGTTCTAATTAGTGTGTTCACCTGTGCACTCCATATATATACCTCACTTCCCCTGCACTCCCTCGCCGGATCTTGTTGCCCTTGTGCCTAGTGAAAGCGTTCCCTTGTGTGTTCCTAGCCTGTGTTCCAGACCTCCTGCCGTTGCCCCTGACTACGATCCTTGCTGCCTGCCCCGACCTTCTGCTACGTCCGACCTTGCTTCTGTCTACTCCCTTGTACCGCGCCTATCTTCAGCAGTCAGAGAGGTTGAGCCGTTGCTAGTGGATACGACCTGGTCACTACCGCCGCAGCAAGACCATCCCGCTTTGCGGCGGGCTCTGGTGAATACCAGTAGTGACTTAGAACCGGTCCACTAGCACGGTCCACGCCAATCCCTCTCTGGCACAGAGGATCCACCTCCTGCCTGCCGGCATCGTGACAGTAGATCCGGCCATGGATTCCGCTGAGGTGCCGCTGTCAAGTCTTGCCGACATTTCCACGGTGATTGCCCAGCAGTCCCTAATGATCACCCAACGAAATCACCAGCTGGCATACTTGACCACCGTGACACAGCAACTGCAGTCACAGATACAGCAGCTGCTGCCGCAGATACAGCAACTGCAGTCACAGACACAGCAGCTGCAACTGCAACAACCATCTCCTCCGCCGGCTCCTGCAACTCCTCCGCAGCGTCCGGCCGCTCCTAACCCCTGCTTGTCCCTGCCGGACAAATTTGATGGGGACTCTAGACTCTGCCGTGGTCTCCTTTCTGGAAAGGCCTTGTCTTGGGCCACACCGCTCTGGGACCGCAATGATCCTGCCACAGCCACAGTCCAGTCCTTCTTCGCTGAGGTCCGTGGTGTCTTCGAGGAGCCTGCCCGAGCTTCTTCTGCCGAGACTGCCCTGCTGAACCTGGCCCAGGGTATTTCTTCCGTTGGCGAGTACGCCATTCAATTCCGTGCTCTTGCTTCCGAATTATCCTGGAATAATGAGGCACTCTGCGCGACCTTTAAAAAAGGCCTATCCAGCAACATTAAAGATGTTCTGGCCGCACGAGAAACTCCTGCTAACCTACATGAACTCATTCATCTTGCCACTCGCATTGACATGCGTTTTTCCGAATGGCGTCTGGAGCTCCGCCTGGATATGGACTTTGTTCGCATGAGGCGTTTTTTCTCCCCGGCTCCTCTCTCCTCTGGTCCTCTGCAATCCGTTCCTGTGCCTCCCGCCGTGGAGGCTATGCAAGTTGACCGGTCTCGCTTGACACCTCAAGAGAGGACACGACGCCGCATGGAGAATCTTTGCCTGTACTATGCCGGTACCGAACACTTCCTGAAGGATTGTCCTATCCGTCCTCCCCACCTGGAAAGACGTACGCTGACTCCGCACAAAGGTGACACAGTTCTTGATGTCAACTCTGCTTCTCCACGCCTTACTGTGCCTGTGCGGATATCTGCCTCTACCTTCTCCTTCTCTACTATGGCCTTCTTGGATTTCGGATCTGCAGGAAATTTTATTTTGGCCTCTCTTATCAACAGGTTCAACATCCCTGTGACCAGTCTCGCCAGACCCCTCTACATCAATTGTGTTAACAATGAAAGATTGGACTGTGCCGTGCGTTACCGCACGGAACCCCTCCTAATGTGCATCGGACCTCATCACGGAAAAATTGAGTTTTTGGTCCTCAGGTTCTTTGGCCCCAAGAAGAGGGGGAGACCCAAGGGGGGGGGTACTGTTACGCCGAGCGCTCCGGGTCCCCGTTCCTCCCCGGAGCGCTCGCCTCATCCTCGCTACTACAGCGCCCCGGTCAGATCCACTGACCGGGTGCGCTGCGGTACCGCCTCCAGCCGGGATGCGATTCGCGATGCGGGTGGCGCCCGCTCGCGATGCGCACCCCGGCTTCCGTACCTGACTCGCTCTCCGTCGGTCCTGTCCCGGCGCGCGCGGCCCCGCTCCCTAGGGCGCGCGCGCGCCGGGTCTCTGCGATTTAAAGGGCCACTGCGCCGCTGATTGGCGCAGTGGTTCTAATTAGTGTGTTCACCTGTGCACTCCATATATATACCTCACTTCCCCTGCACTCCCTCGCCGGATCTTGTTGCCCTTGTGCCTAGTGAAAGCGTTCCCTTGTGTGTTCCTAGCCTGTGTTCCAGACCTCCTGCCGTTGCCCCTGACTACGATCCTTGCTGCCTGCCCCGACCTTCTGCTACGTCCGACCTTGCTTCTGTCTACTCCCTTGTACCGCGCCTATCTTCAGCAGTCAGAGAGGTTGAGCCGTTGCTAGTGGATACGACCTGGTCACTACCGCCGCAGCAAGACCATCCCGCTTTGCGGCGGGCTCTGGTGAATACCAGTAGTGACTTAGAACCGGTCCACTAGCACGGTCCACGCCAATCCCTCTCTGGCACAGAGGATCCACCTCCTGCCTGCCGGCATCGTGACAGATATTTTATTTTACGTTTAGTCATATGAGGTTTTCTCTGTATTAGTGCAGTTTTTTCAATTCTATTCCCTGAACCTACATACGGTATGTTTTTCATGTTACATTACAGAATATTTGTCCACATTGTTTGAGTTCATCAATATATATTGCACATATACCATGTTTATTTTGAAGCCATGTAAACTTTATTTCAACATTTATACTTACCTTAGGTCTATGTGCATAGAATTTTAATTTTATCTTTGATGGTATTGAAAGTAGTATCCCATTGCATATCAGGAGGACTTGCTACTTTCCCCCCAAACAATTTCGTCATCACAAGCACACAGGCAAAATAGCAGTCTCTGAAACTGTTCTATTTCCAATATGTCCTTTTTTGTAATGGTGCATAAAATTACTCTGCATATTCAAGAGCTCTGCAGCATTACAACACACATTATTCTGCAGCATTAGACAGGCAGCAGTCCCCCCACATTAGGTAGGCTGCATAAGTCCCCCCCCCCACATAAGGTAGGAAGCATAAATTCCCCCACATTAGGTAGGCAGCATAAGTCCACGCACATTAGGTAGGAAGCAGTCCCCCCACATTAGGTAGGCAGCATAGGTCCCCCAAATTAGGTAGGCAGCATAAGTCCCCTACATAAGGTTTGTAGCAGTACCCTCACATTAGGTAGGCAGCAGTTCCCACATTAGGTAGGCATCAGTTCACCCACATTAGGTAGGTATCATAGTTCCCCCACATTAGGTAGGCAGCAGATGACCACCACATTAGGTAGGCACAGCAGATTCCCCCACATTAGACAACAGATGTCTCACACATTAGGTAGGCATCATAGTTCCTCCACATTAGGTAGGCATCATAGTTCCCCCACATTAGGTAGGCAGCATAGTTCCCCCACATTAGGTAAGCACAGCAGATTCCCCAATATTAGACAGCAGATGTCCCCCTACATTAGGTAGGCATCATAGTAATCCCACATTAGGTAGGCAGCATAGTTCCCCCACATTAGGTAGGCAGCATAGTTCCTCCCCATTAGGTAGGCAGCAGATTCCCCCATTGTAGGCAGTGTTTTTTCCCATAGTAGGCAGCAGTTTCCCCATAGTAGGCAGCAGTTCCACCTTAGAATTCAGCAGTTTCCCCATAGTAGGCAGCAGTTTTTTCCCACAGAATCCAGAAATTCCCCTATAGTAGGCATCAGCTCCCCACCCTCCATAGTAGGCAGCAGTTTCCCCATAGTAGGCAGCAGTTTCCCCATAGAATTTAACAGTTCCCTCATAGTAGGTAGCAGTCTCCCCATAGTAGGCAGCATTCCCCCATAGAAGCCAGCAGTTCCCCCATATTAGGCAGCAGTTCCCCCATAGAAGCAAGCAGTTGCCCCATATTAGGCAGCAGTTCCTCCATAGAAGCCAGCAGTTCCTCCATAGTAGGCAGTAGTTCCCCTATAGAAGCCAGCAGCTCTGCCATATTAGGCAGTAGTTCCCCTATAGAAGCCAGCAGCTCTGCCATATTAGGCACTTACAGTTAAATATGGGACATGTGGGGGCCATTCCATGGCAGCGGGACATCACCCCAAAAGAGGGAATGTCCTGCTGGATCCAGGACGGTTGGGAGGTATGTCCACCACTGTCTCGGGGCAGCAATTTTCCGCCCCAGTAAAGGATCTTTCTGGGTCTATTGGACCCAGTGGGACGCATTGTATTGTAGGGCCGGCCCAGATTGGGGTAATACTATTACTAATGTACCTATTCAGACATTAGTTCTTTGAAATATTTTCGATTGCTTTTCCCCTTTTTCACTTCCACTCAGCCGGTTATAGGTATTTTTTGTATGTTTGGCTGGAGAGCTACGTCATAGCTGGGCATTGTCTCTTTTCAGTTATATGTGTATTGGACTCATATATAGGGAGACTCTGTATCATACACTTGTACTGCCATGACTAAGAACTGTATATGAGCCCATTTGGGCCCAATTAGACATTTCCCACTCTGGTGTCATTTGACTTGTACTGTTACAAGGTCTCATGTGTAAATGGGGAGCAGGTGTCTTGAATTTGATGTTTTCGCTCTCATACTCTAATACTGGTCACTGGAAATTTAACATGGCACCTCATAGCAAAAAAAATTCTGAGGATCTGAAAAAAGAATTGCTCTACGAAAGATGGCCTAGGCTATATAAAGATTGCCAAGACCCTGAAACTGAGCTGCAGCATAATGGGCAAAACTATACAGCAATTCTTACAGGACAGGTTTAATTCGGAACAGGCCTCGCCGTGGTCGACCAAAGAAGTTGAGTGAACTTGCTCATCGTCTTATCCAGTGGTTGTCTTTGGGAAATAGACATATGAGTGATGCCAGCATTAATGCAGAGGTTGAAGGTGTGGGTGGTCACCCTGTCAGTATTCAGACCATAACCTGCACATTGCATTAAATTGGTCTGCATGGCTGTCATCCCAGAAGAAAGCCTTTTTTTTTAAATAATGCTTTTTTTAAAATAATGCACAAGAAAACCTGCGAACAGTTTGCTGAAGACTAAGGACATGGATTACTAGAACCATAACTTACGATCCGATGAGACCAAGATGAACTTAACAGGTTCAAATGGTGTCAAGTGTGTGTCAACCAGGTGAAGAGTACAAAGACAAGTGTGTCCTGCCAACAGTCAAACATGTTGATAAGAGTGCTGCTGCCACTGGGGAGCTACAGTTTTTTGAGGGAACCATGAATGCCAACATGTACTGTGACATACTGAAGCAGAGCATAATCCCCTTTCTTCAGAAACTGGGCCCCAGGGCAGTATTCCAACATTATAACCACCTCAAATATCTACAAGACATGCACTGCCTTGTAAAAGAAGCTGAGGGTAAAGGTAACGGATTGACCAAGCATGTCTCCAGACCTAAACACTATTGAGCAACTGTGGGCATCAGAAGGTGGGGGAGCGCAAGGACTGTAACGTCCACCAGCATTGTTATGTCGTCATGGAAGAGAATTCTAGTGAACATCATGCCCAAGAGGCTTAAAGGTGTACTCCACTGCTCAGCGTTTGGAACAAGCTGTTCCGAATGCTGGAGCCAGCGCAGGGAGCTCGTGATGTCATAGCCCCGCCACCTCATGCCAACACGCCCTGCCCCCTAAATGCAAGTCTATGGGAGGGGGCGTTGACACTTTGGGCCCAATTTGGACATATTCACTTAGGGGTGAAGTCACTTTTGTTACCAAGGTTTAGACATTCATTGTGTGTGTTGAGGGGACAAAACATTAAACACTGTTATACAGGCTGCGCACTCACCACTTTACATGGGATAGGGACCCCTCACACCGCCCCCACCCAACCGAACACCCTCCCTAAATAACGACAACAACCATTCGGGAATAAAGGCCACGGCCGTTTATTGAATGGAATAAATATTAAATAAATAAATAATTTATTAAATAATTGATTAAATAAAATTCCATTAAACCATAAATGTATATAAACTAATAAACTCCATAGACTGTAATGAACTCACCAATTTTAAATAACCACCAGCTGTCCACCCAGAACATTCTGGGTGACCCCCTTTCAATAACCAACCAACACAGCTGCCCACCTGAACCGGTGGCATCCATCAACAACGGCCGTGACAAGGGGAGGGGGGGGTGGGGGAGCTCGAATCTTCTTTCTTCGCAGGTTCGCCGGACTGACCCGAGCAACAGCGATGCCTGGTCATATATACCTTCCAAGATTCCCGCTTCTAGACTCGCAGCCAATCCGCAGCCAGCTAACATCTGCCCAGCAACAGCCCTGCAAGAGAAGCTCAGCACCAACGTAAATGGGTAAATATTCATTAACCCTTACTATACTGACCGGTTACTCTGTAAAACCTTTATGTGCTTTAGATAACACCTATAGAAAAGAGGGGGTGGGGGCAGGGGAGAGGAGCCCATCCCATGTGGCCCCTACGTTACCCTCCTGGGCCTTTTACATTGTAGCAGAGTGTAATATCTTCAATGTTGTCACATGAAAAGATATAATAAAATATTGAAAATAATGTGAAGGGTGGACTCAGACGTGAAATACATTATCGAATAAATTCAGAGTTTCCTTGTGCATGCTTCTGAACTCGAATCGTCCTGCTTTACCCTGCCATCCGTGCTTCCTACATCTGAAGTTTACATCTGGCCTGTAGATGGCAGTGTTCCATTGACATACAAAAAAATGTTCTGACGTAACACAGAGTTTCAGACAGAACAAACTGATTAGATCAGGAATTAAAAAAGAATTAAGAATGTGTGAACACATAAAGAATTAAATGAATGTGGATCGGCAAACTTACACTATGCAGTTATTTCTCATTTTCATTCCATAACACATCTGCAACTAAATTCTTTGGCATAAATATTTCATTATGTTTTAATTGTTCTGACATACATATTCATCTTATTTCATAACCACTCTTGCCTTTCATGCAACAATTAGCCATAACATTAACCTGTTAATAGTCTGAGTCCCCCTTGTGCTATCAAAACAGCTTTGACCCATCAAGGCATGGACAAGATGTCTGAAGGAGTTACATATAGTTACACAGTTTGTAAGGCTGGAAAAGGATCTATACCCATCCAGTTCAGCCTATGACTCTATCGTGCTGATCCAGAGTATAGGATGTTCATTAAATATATTTGGTCATCTCTAAGCTTCTGACTAACATGACCAGGAAGGGGGCGGACATGGTAAACTGGCAGTCTAAAGCATTGTAGCTTTTGAGATATTGAAAGAACTTCTGCTCAGTATTGGTTCAGCCAGACCAGACCAAAACATTTACTGTTGAAGTTGAAGCCTCTGAGGTGGGTGTGGAAGCAGTCCTGTCTTAAAGGGGTACTCTGTCCCTAGACATCTTATCCCCTATCCAAAGGATAGGGGATAAGATGCCTGATTGCGGGGGTCCCACCATAGGGGACCCTCGCGATCTCAGCTGCAGCCCCCCAGACATCCGGTGCACGGAGCAAACTTCGCTCCATGCCGGATGACTAAGGGTGGAGTACCCCTTTAAGGAAGCTCCACTCATACTCATTTGCAACCTTGTGCCTTTTTTTCTAGGAAATTCTTGACTGCTGAAAGAAATTTTGATATTGGCAGTTGAAAACTACTGTCTATTAAAGGGGTTATCCAGCCTTTTAGCACTTATGTGGATAAGGCATAAATATCCCAGCGGTCAAACCCCCGTGATCTCCCAACCACAGTGCTGCAAGGTCCCCCTGAAGAAAGCACATATACAGGCCCGTCTGAAGTCTGCCAATGAACTTATCAACCATTCAGATGTACATTGGCAAACTTCAGACAGGCCTGTATATGTGCTTTCTTGAGCGGGGTGATCTTGCGGGCCCTGCAGGATTTCAGTCCTTTATGATGTAGTGTTTTACCAATTGAATTCTTGGCGACTATGGTCTCAGCTGCCTTGATATCATTGACAAGAGCCTCCCATGTAGTTCTGGGCTGATTCCTTACCATTGATCACTGAAACTCAACAAGGCGAGATCTTGCATGAAGCCCCCTGACTGAGGGAGATTGACAGTTCTTTTGTCTTTCTTTCATTTATGAATAATTGCACAAACTATTGTAAACTTGGTCTCCGACATTGTCCTGACATCTTGGACAGCTCTTTGGTCCTGGTCATGGAGAGTTTATAATCTGATTAATTGCTTCTGTGGACAGGTGTTTTTTTTTTTTTTTTTTTTTAAATAACAAACTGAGATTAAGAGCACTCCCTTTAAGAGAGCACTCCTAATCTCAGCTTCTTACCTGTTTTAAAGACATATAGGAGCCAGAATTCTTGCTGAGTGATAGGGAACAAATACTGTCTGAAAACGAAAATATATTCATAACTTGTGCTTTATGGATTTTTTTATTATTCTGTTTCAGATTTTGTTATTCTGTCTACCAATACAATTATAGACTGATCATTTCTTTGTCAGTGGACAAACATACAAAATAGATTTTCTTCCTCAGTATCAGATCAGCAATCTGATTGGAGGGGGCATCCTTACCTCTGGCTGAATATGCATTAAATAACCATGACAGCCCCTCAGGGCTTTATTCATTCCAGGTATAATGTATCACCATTCTTGGGATTAATGGAGTCCCCATGGATAGGGGATAACAAGCTGAGGCCTCTGTCACATTGACATATGTGCCCGTCAGTGTACCGGCCGTTAGAAGAAAGCGGGAGAAAAATTTGAGCTTGCAACGTCTTTTTCTCCCGCTAACTTCTGGCAGAATAACGGAAGTCATTGGGATCCTCTTTGCCAGTTATGACCCGTTACAATAACGGACGTCAATGGCAGTAAAAGTGGGGGGGGGGGGGGGGAAAGAGCCCTTAACGTCTGTTTATAACGTAGCCTCACATGTAGTGTGAAAGTAGCCTGAGAATGGAATATCCCTTTAAAGGAAAACTGTCAGCCTGTTCACCCACACTAAACCCAGTACACTGGTTTATAGTGCGGGTGAACAGGAGACCAACAAGGGGTCACTTACTTAAATATGTCCAGTAGGTCCTGAGATACTAAAAGCTCCCCAGAAGATCCTATGCTGAATTCAGTGAATTGCGCTCAGGTGGCGGGGCTTCGCCGGCTCATTGTACATATTCATTGTCTGTGATTCCACATCCTAGTGAAATGGAGTCACATAACCCCACCGCCCCCTGAAAAGCCCCGCCCCCTGCAAAGCCCCACCCCCTGCACGTGATTCACTGAATTCAGCAGAGGATCTTCTGGGGGACATATCTCAGGACCTACTGGATATATTTAAGTAAGTGACCCCTCGTTGGATTCCTGTTCACCCACACTATAAACCAGTGTATTGGGTTTAGTCTGGGTGAACAGGCTGACAGTTTTCCTTTAAGAAAAACCATTACAATGAAAGTACAAAGTAACATCTACATGAATGCCAAGGCAAAATGTTTCCCAGATGAATGTTATCCAGGGTATCACGCTGCCATCATTGGCTTGTCTACTTTTTATAGAGGGGACATCACTTTCCCAGCTAAATCATACAAATGTCACCAGTCATCCACATGATGACAAAGAAAATGTCATTTATCAGACCGGTCAACCTTCCTCCATTGTTCCATGGTCCAGTTCTGATGCTCAGTTTCCCATCGTAGATGTATAGGGGCAAGCATGGATACTCTAAGATGTCTATGTGGTCTGACAGTGCCCATTTAAGGTGTAGTCTCACATGCCAGTAGGCACAGGTAGTGTGTTTCTTGCACAAAAGTGTCAAAAGTAATACCAATCTTTATTTCTACCCCTAACATATTCCTCAGTACTTTACAATTCAGAGAGTTAATGTACAGATCAGACACCGCACATTAACAATTCAAACAAGAAAGGTAAGGACGCTGCCCGCAGGTTCAGTAGTGATATGGGGGATTATCAGCCTTTTTTAGATGTGATTTTTCTTTGCATGGTAGTTACAGGTCAAATACAGCAAAACCTTTTTTTACCTGTAATTACCGAATGGACAAAGAAGTGCACATAGCTTCCCTTTGTGCTTGTCTGGATGGCACAATACTGGTGCCAATTGACACGTAAAAACACACCCGTAGGAAATGGCTGTATATGAAATGACAGGCACACACTATAAGATGAAGCATTACTGTATGTACCGTATGTTTCGCTGTATAAGATGCACTTTCTCTTCCCCAAAACTGGGGGGGGGGGGGGGGGGGGGGAGGGGGGAAAGTTGGTGCGTCTTATACGGCAAATACACATTAAAACCTGTCCTATCGTGGCGGTCCCTGCGGCCATCAACGGCCGGGAACCGCGGCTAATACAGGACATCACCGATCGCAGTGATGCCCTGTATTAACCCTTCAGACGATCAAAGCTGACTGGCGCGTCTGAAGCGAAAGTGACACTAACCCGGCTGCTCAGTCGGGCTGTTCAGTCGGTGAAATCGTGGCGTCCCGAACAGCTTACAGGACATCGGGAGGGACCTTACCTGCCTCCTCGGTGTCTGCTCCGTGCCGGGATCCCCTGCATGGCCGGCGCTCTCCTTCGTCGTCATCACGTCGTCGCGCACGCCGTCCCGTCATCCAATAGGAGTGGCGTGCATAGCGACGTGATGACGATGAAGGAGAGCGCCGGCCATGCTAACGTGATACCCGGCAGCAGAGATGTTCCGGAGCGACGGGGACACGGCGACAGCGATGAAGGGCGACATCCAGGGCAGCGGTTATGGGTCCGGAGTGGCGGGGACACGTGAGTATTACCTCCTATACCAGTGGTCTTCAACCTGCAGACCTCCAGATGTTGCAAAACTACAACTCCTGGCATGCCGTTGGCTGTCCGGGCTTGCTGGGAGTTGTAGTTTTGCAACATCTGGAGGTCCGCAGGTTGAAGGTTCAGAATCTTTTTTTTCTAGATTTTCACCCTTTAAAATTGGGTGCGTCTTATATGCCGGAGCATCTTATATGGCGAAAAATACGGTATATTGTAGAATTAATAGGAAGAGAAATGACATCCGCTTTGCAGCGCTAAAAGTCTGTATATTACCAGAAATCATTTCAGCTATATTCTGGGCTTTACTCACTTTCCTTGTGAACTAGTTAATATTGGATTGAAAACCGCTGAGCTGGAGAAGGATTTAAAGCTCACAAAGAAATATTGTTGTAAAAGAGACATTAAGTGGATGAAGTAAGGATGAGTCACAAAATTCTGCCCCCACTCTCCACTCCTCTGCAAATACTCCAGGATTGTACAGTGAATTACATTATGTTCAGCCTGATAAGGGCCAAGGAGCTAGGAACTAGCAATAGTGTCTGGCAGTCCCGGGGCTGGACGGTTTTTCAGGGCCCCCTATAAAAAATGAACTATTGTAGAATTTTCCTAGTCCCTTTGCTCTGGAGTAAGAAGCAGTCAAAAGTCATGTTGCGTCAGTTGCCATTACTACCATTATTGAGCCAGTGTCTTCTATCTCCTGAGGAACAGAAAATATGCCATTGGAGGCCAGGCATTGGATCATTGGACTATCTAATAGAAATAGTCTGATTAAAGGGGTATTCCAGGCAAAAACATTTTTGTATATATATCAACTGGCTCCGGAAAGTTAAACAGATTTGTAAATTACTTCTATTAAAAAATCTTAATCCTTCCAATAGTTATTAGTTTCTGAAGTTGAGTTGCTGTTTTCTGTCTAACTGCTTTCTGATGACTCACTCGCAGCTCCTATGGGGATATTCTCCCATCATGCACAGCTCCCGGGACGTGACATCATCATTGAGCAGTTAGACAGAAAACTTCAGAAGCTAATAACTACTGGAAGAATTAAGATTTTTAATAGAAGTCATTTACAAATCTGTTTAACTTTCCGGAGCCAGTTGATATATAAAAAAAGTTTTTGCCTGGAATACCCCTTTAAGCTAGGAGCAATTAAAGGAGTACTCCGCTGCTAGACATCTTATCCTCTATCTAAAGGATAGGAGATAAGATGTCTGATCGTGGGGGTCCTGCTGCTGGGCCCCCTGCGATCTCCTGCAGCACCTGGTGTTCTAAACAAATGCCGGGTTCCTGCGGCATCGGTCATGACGTCATGGCCACGTCCCTCGTGACGTCACGTCACGCCCCCTTCATTCATGTCTACACGCCCCCTCCCATAGACATGAATGGAGGGGGCGTGATGTGACATCACGAGGGGCATGGCTACCGGCTCCGAGGGTTTTGAACAAAATGTTAAGAGCGCTGGAGCACTGGAGTACCTTTTTAAAGGATTATTCCAGGAAAAAACTTTTTTTTTATTTTATATCAACTGGCTCCAGAAAGTTAAACAGATTTGTAAATGACTTCTATTAAAAAATATTAATCCTTCCAATAATTATTAGCTACTGAAGTTGAGTTGTTCTTATCTGTCTGGAAACAGTGCTCTCTGCTGACATCTCTGCTTGTCTCAGGAACTGCACAGAGCAGAATAGGTTTGCTATGGGAATTTGCTTCTACTCTGGACAACTCCCGAGACACGTCATCAGAGAGCACTTAGTCAGAAAAGAACAACTCAACTTCAGCAGCTCAAAAGTACTGAAAGGATTAAGATTTTTTAATAGAAGTAATTTACAAATCTGTTTAACTTTCTGGAGCCAGTTGATATATGTAAAAAAAAAAGTTTTTTCTTGGATAACCCCTTTAAGAGGCCATTAACAAGTTCATATGTGTATTTATATGTGTGTGCTTCTTTTATATTTGACTCTGTTGGAGATTTTCATCCCTATATAAAGGCATGTTATTAGAATCTTCTCAAGGGGAAAGACCAAAAATGGTCACATTAAGTCATAAATGATTGTGGAAATAATATTATTTGTATTATTCATAACAAATTTACAAATGCAATATTCCTTTTTTTAAACATAAGTACATTGATCCCTATGCAGGGCTGTATTTACCATTAGGCACCTGGGGCCTGTGTCTAGGGTGAAAGTGTTGAGGGGGGCAGCACTTCTGTGAGTAAAAAAAAATGATAAATACCTTTGATGCAGCTGTTTCCCCCATGCTGTGGCTGGGAGAAAAATAAATCAATTTAAAGGGGTACTCTTTGGAAAACTTTTTTTTTTTAAATCAACTGGTGCCAGAAAGTTAAACAGATTTGTAAATTACTTCTATTAAAAAATCTTAATCCTTCCAGTACTTATTAGCTGCTGAATACTACAGAGGAAATTATTTTCTTTTTGGAACACAGAGCTCTCTGCTGACATCACGAGCACAGTGCTCTCTGCTGACATCTCTGTCCATTTTAAAAACTGTCCAGAGTAGGAGAAAATCTCCATAGCAAACAATGCTGCTCTGAACAGTTCCTAAAATGGACAGAGATGTCAGCAGAGAGCACTGTGCTCCTGATGTCAGCAGAGAGCTCTGTGTTCCAAAAAGAAAAGAATTTCCTCTGTAGCATTCAGCAGATAATAAGTACTGGAACGAGTAAGATTTTTTAATAGAAGTAATTTACAAATCTATTTAATTTTCTGCCACCATTTGATTTAAAAAAAAAAAAAAGTTTTCCACTGGAGTACCCCTTTAACCCCTTAAGGACAAAGGACGTACTCCTACGCCCCCGTTTCCGAGTCCTTAAGGACCGAGGACGTAGGAGTACGTCCTGTCCATTCCCGGCCCCCCGCCGCTAGCCGGAGGGGAGCCGGTGCCCGATGCCTGCTGAAATCGTTCGTGCGGCCTTCGCCCAGGGGGGTCATTATGCCCCCCATGTTGGCGATGGCCGCAGATCGCTGGACAATTCAGTCCAGCGATCTGCGGCGATTCCGGGTCAATCGGGTCTCCAGTGACCCGGTGACCCGGAATTACTGGCTGATTGGGGCCGTCAGAGACGGCCCGAACAGCCATTACCAGCAGGGGTGAGGTGGCACTGGTGCCACCTCAAGATCGCCCTGATTCGTCGGCTGGTTTACCGGCCGACCAATCAGGGCGCCTGCTGCGGGTGTCACTCCCGCAACCCCGCTCCGCCCCTCTTCCGGAGGACGTGAGCGGGTGCGGGACGTGCACCCCGGGTGCTGGGGACCCCGATCCCCGGCGTTAATGTTGGGATCGGGGCCCCAGGAGCGGCGACGGCGGCGAGGGACTGACCTGTGCGGCGTGGAGCAGCAGCAGGAGGTGAGTGACAGCCTCCTGCTGTTGCTTAGCAACAGCTCCCAGCATGCAAAAAGGGCATGCTGGGAGCTGTAGTTATGGAACAGCAGGAGGCAGACCACCACAACTCCCAGCATGCCCATTATGGGCAAAAAGGGCATGCTGGAAGCTGTAGTTTTGCAACAGCTGGAGGCACATTTTTTCTTTGGAAAAGTGTACCTTCAGCTATTGTATAACTACAACTCCCAGCTTGCACAATCAGCTAAAGTGCATGCTGGGAGTTGTAGTGGTGCATCTGGTGGTTGCATAACTACAACTCCCAGCATGCCCGTTGGCTGTCGGTGACTGCTGAGAGTTGTAGTTTTGCAACAGCTGAAGGCACACTGAGTTAAGTAGCAAACCAGTGTGTCTCCAGCTGTTGCATAACTACAATCCCCAGCATCCCCAGCCAAAGTAGTATGCCTCCAACTGTTGCATAACTACAAGACCCAGCATGCCCTTCCGCTGTCCGTACATGCTGGGGATTGTAGCTTTTCCAACAGCTGAAGGCACACTGGTTGCGGCGAAATCGCGGCATCCCGAACAGCTACCTGCCTCCTCGCTGTCCGATCGCCGAATGACTGCTCAGTGCCTGAGATCCAGGCATGAGCAGTTAAGCGGCAGAATCATCGATCACTGGTTTCCTATGAGAAACCAGTGATCAATGTAAAAGATCAGTGTGTGCAGTGTTATAGCCCCCTATGGGAGCTATAACACTGCAAAAAAAAAAGTGAATAACGATCATTTAACCCCTCCCCTATTAAAAGTTTGAATCACCCCCCTTTTCCCATAAAAAAAAGCAGTGTAAATAAAAATAAACATATATGGTATCACCGCGTGCGGAAATGTCCGAATTATAAAAATATATCATTAATTAAACCGCACGGTCAATGGCGTACGCGCAAAAAAATTCCAAAGTCCAAAATAGTGCATTTTTGGTCACTTTTTATATAATTTAAAAATGATCAATAAGTCCTATCAATGCAAAAATGGTACCGTTAAAAACTTCAGATCACGGCGCAAATAATGAGCCCCCAAACCGCCCCATACACGGAAAAATAAAAAAGTTATAGGGGTCAGAAGATGACAATTTTAAACGTATTAATTTTCCTGCATGTAGTTATGATTTTTTCCAGAAGTACGACAAAATCAAACCTATATAAGTAGGGTATCATTTTAATCTTATGGACCTACAGAATAAAGATAAGGTGTCATTTTTACCGAAAAATGTACTACGTAGAAACGGAAACCCCCAAAAGTTACAAAACAGCGTTTTTTTTTCTTCAATTTTGTCGCACAATGATTTTTTTTTCGATTTCACCGTAGATTTTTGGGCAAAATGACTGACGTCATTACAAAGTAGAATTGGTGGCGCAAAAAATCAATTCATCCCCTTTGGTTGAATACACATGGGTAAGGACTTCTGTGAATTATACATTCAGATTAGCAGCCGCAGCATGTGCATTGTGTCATGAATTTGTGATTGATTTTACTACTTTAAACCTATAGGGGTCTGTTCCACAGGGAATCTGCAACAAATTCCTCATGTAACTCATGTGGTTTGTGCTGAATGTGCATGAAAAAAATTCCAATGCTATGAAATCACACTAAGGGTGAGGTCCCACGTAGCGAATACGCTGCATATTTTCCTACCCACTGAAGTCAATGGATAGCAAAATAACCTGCAGAAAATACGCAGCATATATGCAGCGTGCTACATGTGACCCTACATTAATGGGGTGTATTCAGTCAGAATCTCTGTGGCAGTGCAAATACCACCCTGTCCCTATGGACATATTCCTTCCTTGTTAGGCAGCAGACCACATTGTTTTACCTTGGAAAATGTTGTATGGTGCCCAGGCTTGGCCCTGGCTCTGCTCAAGGAAGTGACGTTTTACATCCAGCACGTCAGCTGGTAGAAACATGCCCCCTTCATTCACCTCCGTGCCAAGCTGGGGCCCCGTATGGTCGGACCCCCCGCGACATTTAGCCCGTATCCATTTCTTACCACTGGACATCTTCTTTAAACTGTGTGGGGTAATCTCCCCCTAGACACAGGACCAGACACAATTTTCATATTTAGTTGCATCTGTATACAGGCATTTGGAGCTCAGTATCATAAAAGCAGATCTCCAAACCATTTTAACCCCTTGGTGACATCTGAAGTCCATGTACAGTGGATGTGTGCTGGGGAAGTATACAGTGGGCTGCATACATGGCAGGTGACAACTGCTATCTGCAACTGACACCACCCACCATTGGCTGGCATCAGAGTAAGGCTGGGTTCACATTACGTTTTTACCAATACGGGACCGTATACGGCTGGGGGGAGCTAAAACCGGGCGCTCCCGTATCCCAACCGTATGCGGCCCGTATACCATGGTGTTAGGTCCGGTGGGAAAACCTCATACGGGGCAAAAATGAACTGACCGGAGTCAGTGTTTCACTCGGGTCGACTCATTGAAATAAATTACACACATACGGCTAGGATACGGGAGCGCCCGGTTTTAGCTCCCTCCTGCCGTATACGGTTCCGTATTGGTAAAAACGTAATGTGAACCCAGCCTAATCCTTGGTTATTAAAGGAGTAGTGCAGTGAAAAATAACTTATCCCCTATCAAAAGGGCAGTGGGTAGTCCAACTGCAAGGACCCCCGCAATCTCCTGAACGGGGTCCCGGAAGTCTGCCATAAGCAGCCGTTCTGACTCCATGGGAGACATAGGGGAAGCGTGTAGGCCGCCGCTCCGTGCAGGGGTCGGCACGCCCCCTTCCAGCAGACTGGTGGGGCCCCGTTCAGGAGATTGTGGAGGGGTCCCAGCAGTCGGACCCCCTGCGATCTATAAGTTTGATAAGTTATCTTTCACTACAGAACTCCTTTAAGTGCCAATCCTGTCATGTTCACAATCACAACCCTCAGGGCTTGTGACGCAATAGCAGGCCGCTAATTCATTTTAATAGCATCCAGAAGTCTTCTAAAGGAGTTAGATTATAGGAAATAGAATGACAATACACTGAAATATATAGGTGTTGTAGTGTACTGTATAAAGGAGTCCCCTAGGGCACTAAAAATGGAATAACAGAAAAGGGAAAAAAAAAAATTTTTTTACATTTATTATAAAAAAAAGTTAGTAAACATTTTGGCATCCATGGAGTGCTGGACCCATTTTTGTTAACAATTATACTGGCTGATCAGAACCCTATGAAATAGAATAAGGGCTTTTAGGCTATTGAGATCAAGTAGTGTTTCTCTAAAAAAAGGGGTAGGTTTAAAGGAAGTTGTGTAGTTCTTTCCACAGTGCTCTCTGCTGCCACCTTTATCCAGAGTAGGAGCAAATCCCCATAGCAAACCTCTCCTGCTCTGGACAGTTCCTGACATGGACAGAGGGGTCAGCAGAGAGCATGTGGCAGACTGAAAAGAACTACACAACCTCCTCTGCAGTATACAGCAGCTAAGTACTGGAAGGATTAAGATTTTTATACAAACAGAATTTACAATTCTGTAGAACTTTCTGGAATCAGATGATTTGGAAACAAGTTTTTTTTCCTCCGGAGTACCCCTTTATAGAAACAGAAAATACTTCATGTAAGCACTGGTGTAGGGTCCATTCTGACAAAGTTAACAGCACTGCGCAATAACACATTTGAGAGAGGCATGACAGCCCCCCGAGAACACCGGGAGGGAACAGGTTATTTCACATGGCTAAAAGTGCCCACATCCTATTGCTATGATAAATGGCTATTCCTTAACCTGTCATGTGCTGGAAGGAAATGTCTGCTTTTTAAAGTTGTCTAAATAAAAAAAATTCATTTTTATAAGAGCCTGGACCCCCATTTGTTTTTACTAGATTCATTAACATGGAACGAAATAACATTGGGATTCATCATATTATGAGTCAGAAAAACTCGAATTCCGCGCAGCTGCGAAAGCAAACAATATCTACAGCATCCAGGCGCTGGTTATGACACCTGGGTTTTGTCAACAAAGAAAATGACTTAAAAGTCAATGTCCACCTTTGTGCATTTTGTTTTTGCTTTTATCTAAACTGCTTAAACATTCAGCGGGGATTAATAATTATTATTATAGTTTTTATAGTGCTTGAAGCTTTTTTTTTTATACGCAGATCTGCAAATACAGACACATGTCGGCTTCCTGCAGCTGCAACTAAAAAGACCTTAGTGTAGTGATCTGAAACCTGTCGCTCTCTAGAGCGTTGTTTCCCAACCATGGTGTCTCCAGCTGTTGCAAAACTTCAACTCCCAGCAAGCTCAGACAGCCAAAGACTGCTGGAAGATGTAGTTTTACAACAGCTGGAGGCACCCTGGTTGGGAAACAACGCTCTAGCTGTTGTAAAACTGTCTGTCAGGCCATGCTGGGAGTTGTAGTTTTGCAACATTTGAAGAGCCACAGGTTGGGGAATCACTGCCTTACTTCAAGCTGTTATACAGGGTGGGCCATTTATATGGATACACCTTAATAAAATGGGAATGTTTGGTGACATTAACTTCCTGTTTGTGGCACATTAGTATATGTGGGGGGGGGGGGTACTTTTAAAGATGGGTTGTGACCATGGCGGCCATTTTGAAGTCCGCCATTTTGAATCCAACTTTTGTTTTTTTCAATAGGAAGAGGGTCATGTGACACATCAAACTTATTGGGAATTTCACAAGAAAAACAATGAAGTGCTTGGTTTTAACGTAACTTTATTCTTTCATGAGTTATTTGCAAGTTTCTGACCACTTATAAAATGTGTTCAATGTGCTGCCCATTGTATTGGATTGTCAATGCAACCCTCTTCTCCCACTCTTCACACACTGATAGCAACACTGCAGGAGAAATGCTAGCACAGGCTTCCAGTATTCGTAGTTTCAGGTGCTGCACATCTCGTATCTTCACAGCATAGACAATTGCCTTCAGATGACCCCAAAGATAAAAGTCTAAGGGGGTCAGATCGGGAGACCTTGGGGGCCATTCAACTGGCCCACGATGACCAATCCACTCTCCAGGAAACTGTTCATCTAGGAATGCTTGAACCTGACACCCATAATATGGTGGTGCACCATCTTGCTGGAAAAACTCAGGGAACGTGCCAGCTTCAGTGCATAAAGAGGGAAACACATTATCATGTAGCAATTTTGCATATCCAGTGGCCTTGAGGTTTCCATTGATGAAGAATGGCCCCACTATCTTTGTACCCCATTTACCACACCATACCATCAATTTTTGTGTTCCAACAGGCTTGGAGGGATCTATCCAATGTGGGTTAGTGTCAGGCCAATAGCGGTGGTTTTGTTTGTTAACTTCACCATTCACATAAAAGTTTGCCTCATCACTGAACAGAATCTTCTGCGTAAACTGAGGGTCCTGTTCCAATTTTTGTTTTGCCCATTCTGCAGCACCTAAAACTACGGATACTGGAAGCCTGTGCTAGCATTTCTCCTGCAGTGTTGCTATCAGTGTGAAGAGTGGGAGAAGAGGGTTGGAGTGACAATCCAACACAATGGGCAGCACATTGAACACATTTTATAAGTGGTCAGAAACTTGTGAATAACTCATGAAAGAATAAAGTTACGTAAAAACCGAGCACATCGACTTTTCAGTGGAAGTCGCTAAAAAACGAAGGGCGTTTAGCGCTATCTGCACGTCCCTCCACAGACGTAATCGCCGCTTCCAATTGCAGTACCCGGCTGTCCTGAGAGTGTTTAATACCGATGGCTCCTCTTCAGTCTTTAATACCCCGGAGGCAGCCGAAGCCTCCCTGAACTTACCGGGTTCCCCCTCCAGGGGCCGTACCCCGCAACCAAGGAAATCGGGCAGCCGTTCTCGCTCACCCAGAGGAGACAGGACCCCCAAGGGACCAGCCAGGAACGACTCTTACTCACCTGACCCAACAGGACGAAGGAAACGTCCACGCTCACCCAGACGGCGCAGAGGAGACAGACAACCATCCCCAGACTGATCTTGGAGGTGCTGGATATTTGAGTGACTCTGCGACGAGCATTGACATGCTTTCATTGACCAGGTCGCTCTAATGCATATTATGTCTGATGTGGTCTCCAAATGTGGTTGTCTGGCGAATAGTAATTATTTCTCTGGATGATGATTTTCTACATCAACCCCCCC
The DNA here is from genome assembly GCF_029499605.1 of Hyla sarda. NCBI lineage: Eukaryota > Metazoa > Chordata > Amphibia > Anura > Hylidae > Hyla > Hyla sarda. The sequence goes on from NC_079193.1 coordinate 258,584,209, forward strand.
CCCCTCTCCTCACCCTTCTCCCTCATTTTCCTACTAGTTACCCGTATGTGTCTACCGTCTCCCTCCCTTCCTCCCCCCCCTAACCCACCTACCTCCCCCACCCCCCTCCCTCGTGTTCACTCTATTCCTTTCTCCTTTATTTCACCCCGCTCATATACGTGTCTCACTGTAATATCTACTTGTACCGAGGGCAGTAGGTAGCTGCTTTACCTAGCAGCCAGATGGGGCCGTGGGAGGGGAGATGCTTGAATGGAAGTCGCTTCTCATTCTCTTACCGCTTATATATCGTATAATGTTTGAACCTGCACCGCCTGAAAAAAGGGAGTCCATTACCCTATTGGAATGTGCCCTACTTGCCCGGGTGGCACACTCAGGGTTTATTTTTTCCTCTATAGTACCTATGATTGTTATGTTATGCGTTATTTATACTGTTTTGTTACTGTTTTTTTTCACATGTATCTCGCCCATGGCATGCAAGATATGAAGTCCGGGAGGTCCGCTCCAATGCTGCTGCACCTGATATATGCGCCCACCACATACTCCAGTTATTCTACGCCTGCAATCCGATCGACTTATTTAAGGTACCATGATTACACTCATCTCATGGAACGTCAAGGGTCTTCGTTCCCCCCACAAACGAAGGCTCTTGCTACGTTATCTCAAAAAACATCGCCCTGACATAGTCATGTTACAAGAGACTCACTTGTCTCAGCAAGACTTTTTCAGGATGCAGCAGCAGTGGGTCGGACAAGTTTATGGTTCTCCTGCAATTGACGGCAAGGCTGGGGTGCTCACTTTAATGCATAAATCTTTCACTCATACACTACTCTCTCAGACTGCCGACGAGGAGGGTAGGCTCTCCCACTTACAGATTGACCATAATGGGGAGGTTTATAGTCTGTATAATGTTTATGCTCCTAATGGGGAAAATAAGACATTTTTTGAGGGTCTTCGAGATATGATGTTGACTGATGACACACCTCATAGGTTATTGGGGGGGGGATTTGAACACGGTTCTAGATCCCCTGACAGATAGAAAGGGTCGCTCCCAGATACAATCAACCCCTAGACAACGTGACTGTGTGCTACCCGACTTCCTGATAAGCCTAGCCCTGACTGACGCCTGGCGACTTTCCCACCCAGACGATAGGGAATTTACACACTATTCGTGCGTCCACCAGTCCTGGTCCCGAATAGATTATATCCTAATAGACCGACGACTGAGCGAACGCATTGATAAGGTGACCATTAGTGACTTAGTGATTTCTGACCATGCCCCGGTGATCCTTTCCCTACTTCCCACATATCCGAAGGGCACTGATATCCTCTGGCGCTTCCCAACATTTATGTCTAAAGATGAATCCTTTATAGAACTTCTTCAGGCATGGTGGCTAGAGTTTGCAAACGATAACAGGTCCCACCACTCTAACGCAGGGCTATATTGGGAAACTGGAAAATCAGTACTGAGGGGGAGATTGATAGCTCATTTCTCGACCCTTAAACGTACTGCTTCCACCAAATTCACCGAGGCTAGTGCTGATCTACAACGTGCCTATGCCGGATATCTACGTACCCCTACGGATGCAAACAGAGAGGATTGGCTCAAAGCCCGTACACAATTCGAATTATGGCTGGATAGGAAGGAACGATTTCATCGCTCCCATTTTGAAGCGGATTTATTCCGCCATGGTAACAAAGCAGGCCGCCTGATGGCCAGGCTAGCAAGAGGTCGCCTTGGACTGTCCCTTCCAACTAAATTGAAGGACGGAATGGGTATGCTTCAAAGTGACCCTCACCAAATTAACAAAATTTTCGCACAATTCTATAAGGACCTTTATGAGGACTCACCCTCTGACCCTTCCTCAAGTAGGACGTTCCTAGATTCTTTGGAGCTTCCGCGCTTGGTAGAGAGTCAGAGGGAACTCCTTAATGCACAGGTTACGGAGGAGGAAATTCAGTACACCATAAAATCCCTACAAAACGGTAAAGCCCCGGGACCTGACGGATATACAGGGGAGTTCTATAAAGCACTCCTGCCACAGGTCTCTCCGATCCTAAAAGATCTGTTTAATGAATTCATATCCTCGGGCCAGATTTCTAAAGAGGCATCGATTGCCTATCTCAAAGTTCTGCCCAAACCAGGGAAAGACCTGTCTGACCCCGGATCATACAGGCCGATATCTTTAATAAACCAGGACATCAAGATCTTGTCCAAAATAATGGCGGACAGGCTATCTAGACTAATGCCAGAATTAGTGGGAACACACCAAGTGGGGTTTATACGGAGGCGCTCGGCGACCATGAATATCCGAACGGTTTTAGCAGTTTTGGATCGTGTCCAACACCAGCCACAAGTGGGCGAACAACCAGCCTTGCTTTCCCTGGATGCTGAGAAAGCATTTGATAATGTGCGATGGAACTGGTTGTGGCTGGTGCTTGATAAGTTCGGTATTCATGGTCGATTCAGAGATTTTCTACATGGGGTATATAGTTCACCTGTCGCAAGAGTATACACACCGGGTATCCTCTCCCAACCCATCCGTCTCTATAGGGGCACACGCCAAGGATGCCCACTTTCCCCATTACTCTTTGACTTGGCCCTAGAACCCCTGGCCAAACATCTTCTCCATTCGGCTGTTTTCTCGGGCATACGGGTGGGGGCGTCCGCGATCAAACTTACCATGTTTGCGGATGACATCCTCTTGTTTCTCGACAAACCAGCTGTGTCTTTGCCTACTGTGCTGACCTCGCTGCGAATGTTCGGTGAATTTTCTGGTTACAAAATTAACGTAGATAAATCCGAATTACTGCCGGTGGGAGCTTCTCCACCTCGCTGGTTGCCGGACGTAGCGAACCTAGGGATACGTCTAGCCTCAAGTTCTATAACTTACCTAGGCATTAAAATAGGACGCACCCCTGACTCCTTGTACCGCCTTAATTATCCCCCCTTGATATTGAAAATACAAACAGAACTGAAAAAGTGGGCAGGAATACCTCTCACATTCATGGGCAGATGTCATTTGATAAAAATGGTTAGTTTTGCGCGCCTCTTGTACCCCTTGCAGACCCTCCCCTTATTATTACGACACATGGACATACGCTCCCTGCAATCAGCCTTTACCAAATTTATTTGGGGTGGGAAACGCCCACGCATAGCGCTTCAAAAATTGACCATACCAAAAAAAGAGGGAGGCCTTAATTTCCCAAATATTAGGGGTTACAATTTAGCATGTCTCTTCCGCTTTGTGGTGGACTGGCTCCACGGTACCTCTTTCCATGTCAACCTTGGCCTGGAAAGTGACTTAGCAGCCCCATGGAGTCTGGCGGCACTGCTACATACGCCGTTTTCCAGACTGCCCCCGTTGATCAAGCACTCCTCCTTGCTTAGGGATACCATCGTGACATGGAAAGTGACCCGTGAGCTGTACCGTCTTCCCTATTTAGTATCGAAATACCTTCCTCTTGCTGGCCTGCCTGAACTTCCGGATGGCATCACGGCAAGAACTCTAACTATATGGTCAGATCATGGCATCCGTACAGCTAACGATCTGATGAACGTACAGGAGCATACCTGGCTCACACCTGAGCAACTAGCGGATAAATTTCACTTACCGACGTCTCACATTTATTCTCTCAATCAAATCTACTCCTTCCTAAAACACCGATTGCGTGATCTGTCCAGAGAGGCGAACACGCATCCCATGGACGACCTCATAGGTTCGGGCCAACGCAGCCTGTCGATCTCGGACCTTTATCCAGCATTTAGACAAACCCTCCTGAAAACAGACCCTTCTTCTCTGTTTGCGTCCTGGGGAAAGTGGATCCTTGATGACAATATCTCAGATAGTATTCTGAAGGGATGGCAAAAACTACTCACATGTGTAATCAATGAGCGCTGGAGAGAGACTTATTTTAAATTGGCACACAGAGCTATCTATGGATTCAATATCCTCCCTTCCCCAGACTTCCCCGACAGAATAACGGCCTGCCCCAAATGTGCATCACCGCTTACTGACCTTTGGCATGGTGTGTGGGCGTGTGGTTCTACTCAGGAATATTGGGCGATGATTCAGAATTATCTTAGAGACACTTGGAACTTGACCTTACCCCTTCAACCTCAGGTTTTCCTCTTTCACCAACTGAGACCCCCTGAAATTTCCCAGACAGAGCACTCGAAGATACCCTCACTGATTCATGTCATCTTACTGGTAGCCTTGCGCTGCCTTTTCACTGCATGGTTGTCTAACTCTATTCCCCCGTTATCAATGGTAATCCAGCAAATGAAACTGTTCTGTAATGTAGATCGGCTTGACACGGAACGACACAAAAACACTAAGACTCAGAAATTTTTTGACAAATGGGAACATTTTATTATTAACCATTATACGACCCCTGAAATAGCAGACATAGTCCAACCCTTCAGCCTCACAGAGTGGTACTGTGTACAATCTATAGGGGATACCTTGGGTACCCTACGCCTGCCTCATTCATAAATGGGACCACAAATACTCCACGACTCGGCATGTCAAATCCCCTTGCTCCCCCCACCTCCCTCCCAGACTTCAATCTTGACTTAACAACGATTTAGTTTGTAACGGGCGAGATATCTAATGTTACTCTGTCTAATCTGAGTTGATGACTTTACGATCCTGCAAGACATCACAAGTTTTTATATTGTGGTTGTTTGTTGAAAATATCAATAAAATATGTTTAAAAAAACAAAAAAAAAAAACAAAAAAAACGAGCACATCAATGTTTTTCTTGTGAAATTCATTGATGTGTCATATGACCCTCTTCCTATTGAAAAAACAAAAGTTGGATTCAAAATGGCCGACTTCAAAATGGTCACCATGGTCACCACCCATCTTGAAAAGTTTCCCCCCTCACATATACTAATGTGCCACAAACAGGAAGTTAATATCACCAACCATTCCCATTTTATTAAGGTGTATCCATATAAATGGCCCACCCTGTACATTGAAATAACACAGTATACAGTACACTCCCATAATCCCTTGAGAAGTAGCTACAGGCACCAAGCATCTTTTAAAGGAAAACTGTCAGCTTGCTCCCCCCAGCGGTAATGGCTGATGTTTTGATGTGCGGGGGCACGCTGATCAGTTTGATGCCTACTGTGCCCGGATCCGTTCGTCCGAAATCTTCTTTTTTCCGTATATGCTAATTAGGTGCTAACTGGCGGGGTAACTGGCACTCTGATGTCAGCTGCCGCAGCGCCTCCCGGCTCATCATTATTCCTCCCTCCGCCTCTCCCTATTCTCCCTGCTCTGTAATGAAGAGGGAGAGGCGGAGGTAGGGGAGGAATTTTGATGAGCTGGGTGGCGCTGCGGCCGCTAACGTCAGAGTGCCAGCTACCCCGCCTGTGCCAGTTAGCACCTAATTAGCATATACGGATAAACGAAGATTTAGGCCGAACGGACCGGGCATAGTAGGCATCAAACTGATCAGCGTACCCCGCTCTTAGCCAGTACTATTGGTTAGTGCGGGGGGAGCAAGCTGACAGTTTTCCTTTAAGTTTATGCCTATGCATGACATTTGGAGCCTTAGGCCTGGTTCACATCACAATTTTACCATCCGATTAACAGACAGTAAAATCGGACAAAATCGGATTACCTGAAATTGTATACAATCATATGTAAAAAATTTTTGGTATACGAAAATTTCATCTGATTTTTCACAAAAAATCGGATCATGTTTGGAAAATTATATGTATTTCAAGGGCAATAAAGTTTATTTAAAAACACTACTGCGCATGTGTAAAAGGATATCGTGCGCAATAAATCTGACATCGCACAGTCACGCGATTCAATATGATTTACATAGGCCATAATAATTTAAAAAATCAGACACGATTTCGATCCGATTTGGAATCTGGGCGAAAAATCGTGGTCAACCACGATTTTACCCCTAGATCTAAAATCGTGTAAATTCAGATGCAGATCAAAACTGATGAATATGTTGGATATGATTACTGAATGGAAGTCAATGGATACGATGGCATGCAGATTTGTACGATTTGATGGTAAAAAATCATGAGAAAAAGTAGGATGGTAAAATTGTGATGTGAATGCACCCTTACTAGCAGAGTATCTGGTGTGGCCTGCTCTTCCTACATAAACCATGTGGGAGAGGAAAAGCAACAATGATGCTCTTGTCCTCATATCCGACCTCATATCCCATCCTGATATCACATCCTAATATCCTGTTCTCATGTGTTATCCTCATATCCCAAGCTCAATATCACATCCTCATATTACAACCTCATATCTTGTCCTCATATCCCATCCTCATATCACATTTTAATATCACATCCTGATATCATGACCTCATATCACATCCTCATATCACAACCTCATATCTCAGCCTCATATCCTGTCCTTATATATCATGACCTCATATTCTGAGCTGTGATGAAGAGATTGTAGGCCGAGAATAAAAGGGTGTGTGCAGGGCCGGACTGGCCTACCGGGATACCGGGAAAATTCCTGGTAGGCCGTCCACCTTGAAGGCTGGCAGGGCTGCATGGCCCGCGCTACAGCCACTCGCAAATCTGAGTCTTTAGGACGGATGATGCTACGGCCTTTGTACGGTTACAGCACAGGCTTGTCTATGTCTGATGCCTATTGGACAGCAGGAGCGCGGCTGATGACGTCAGATATCCGATGCAGGCGACGTGATGCACACAGTTCATTGCGCCCTCTGTGTCGGACATTTGACATCATCACCCGCGCTCCCGCTGTCCAATAGGCCTCCGGCATAGACCAGCTGGTGCTGTGTGAAGACATCAGAGAAGACACTGGAGGAATGCGTCCTAGGTGAGCATACGTTTTTTTGTTTTGTTGTTCATTTTCATTTACTACTAAGTGGGGGAAAAGTTATTATAGTGAGGCCATATTAACTATTTGGGGAGAGGTGGATGGAGGGTAACAGGTAGACATATTAACTATATAAGAGCACAGGAGGGCTATTAACTGTATTGGGACACATGTGGGCATATAGTTAATAAGTCCACTTCTATGTCCCCATATAGTTAACAGGCCCACATCTGTGTCCCCATATAGTTAATAGGCCCACATCTATGTCCCCATATAATTAATAGGCGCACATCTATGTCCCCATATAATTAATAGGCCCACATCTATGTCCCCATATAATTAATAGGCCCACATCTATGTCCCCATATAATTAATATGCCCACATCTATGTCCCCATATAATTAAAAGGCCCACATCTATGTCCCCATATAGTAAAAAGTATTAACTATATGGGGACACAGGTGGGCCATATTAACTTTATGAGGACAGAGATGTGGGCCTTTTAAGTGGATAGGCCCACATCTGTGTCCCCATCTAGTTAACAGGCCCACATCTGTGTCCCCATCTAGTTAACAGGCCCACATCTGTGTCCCCATATAGTTAATAGGCCCACATCTATGTCCCCATATAATTAATAGGCTCACATCTATGTCCCCATATAATTAATAGGCCCACATCTATGTCCCCATATAATTAATAGGCCCACATCTATGTCCCCATATAATTAATAGGCCCACATCTGGGTCCCCATATAGTTAATAGGTCCACATTTATGTATCTATGTCCCCAGTACACAGATGTGGGCCTATAAACTATATGGGGACACAGGTGGGCCTATTAACTATGTGGGGACACAGATGTGAGCCTATTAACTATATGGGGACACAGATGGGCCTATGAACTATATGGGGCACAGGTGGGTCTATTTACTATATGAGGACACAGATACGGGCCTATTAAGTATATGGGGACACAAATATGGACCAACTAACTATGTCGGGGACACAGCGGGGAACTATTAACTGTATGGGGGCAGAGAGGTGGGCATATGAACTATATCGAGATACAGATGTGGGCCTAATAACTTCTACATTTCTTTTATATCAGGGGCACAGATGTTTCCAGCACAGAAATTCCTTTTTCCGTGTCCGCACAAAAAATGAACGTGTTCATTCTTTGTGCGGATTCCGCATGGAATGCATAGCCGTCTATGACGGTGCATTCCGTGCGGTCCTAGCGGACTGTGCGGAATGTCCGTATGGAGATTTTCAGCCATGTGAACGCGTCCAGAGGGCTAGAGAGATTTTAGAAAAAATCTCTCCCCACCTAATAGGACAATGGCGGTACAGCACTATAGGCAAGCTGCAATTGTGAATGCTCACCACTGCACAAGATTCAGTAATGGTTCACCCAACATGCAGCCTAATACAAGATATTAGCAAGATCTGCATACATCAGGCCAACAAGGGACTGTATTTAATGGGATAAGACACAGAAAATAAGATTTCGGAATGGGCAAAGAATGGAAAGTAGTTATGTAAATGAATTGCAGTAATGCTATTATACTAACAGGCTTATTCGTGCTAGCCGACACACAAAGAGATCCTGTTTAACTCAGCAGCTGCTGTAAAAAAAATATCTAAAAATATTCATTAACTTAAATGTACCATCTTCAAGGACAAAATAAGGAAGTACATGTAATGGTGCAGGAAACATACATGGTGTTTTATTATTCTTATTAGTACTCTAATTATATATGTATATAGCCTAGTTATCAAACTACATAGTTATTGAACTAACTAACTGCCTCCATGGTGAGTTCTTAAAGGGGTTATCCACTACAAGGTAATTTAGTACTTACGTACCAAACAGTAATGGACATGCTTAGGTAGGACCCGTGCATGTCTTGGGGCTAAATGGCTCTGTTGTGAGTCCAACATAACACTGCTGCTTTCTTTTTGTGAAATGGCTATTTTCTTGTTGGAGTTTCCTCCCTCCAATTATAAGTCCCAGAATCCCTTGTTTGTAAGTATAAAGTCACTGTTCTCCATCCCACACATTAGTCATCCCACCCTTGCAGCACACCTGAGCTATGCGTGCTGTTCATGAAACTACAATTCCCTGCAGACCTGCAGAGAATTATCTCACTCCCACCCAGCGGTATCTCCACTAATTGAAGCACAGACATGCTCCTTTTCAACACCTGACTAATGATGTAATGTCTCGGTGCAACCTGCAGCCTGAGAAAACCTGAGACAACACTAATTTTATATGGTGCTAAAAATAAATATCAGGGCAAAGATCACATAAGAATTGCGAGACCAGCCATCAAACACAGGTACAGACACTATATTAAGAATACACTAACTTTACAGCCCCTGTAGCATTAATGCATTAAAAGCACAGTAGGTTTGACCAACTTTAGTTCAGGTTTTACTAAAGCTCAATTTTATAACAAACAACCTTTCAATAAGGAATACAGATCATTTAGTTTAGTTTTTTTTAAATCATTTTCTTAGGGTCAGAGAAGGCAGTCAGTGCTTCTCTTTGACCTTCACAGGTGGCGGTCAAAGTAGTCCCTCTATCCTACCCTCCAAGATAAGCACTCACCCTGAAAATGTCAACCTCACCACTCTAGCCCTGTGTTTAGCACTATATTTCACTACTTTATAAGTAACCAGTACATTGTTATACCTCTACATACCAATAAATACATTGTCTATGTTTAAACCTCAGAATAGGTTTTCTCATGGGAAATATTCTGGAATGTAAAAGTACAGTGATAGCAAATGACACAAAAAAATTATATAAATGTGTCATACATGTATTAGATGCCTACACAGGATCAGACGGGTGGGGTCTACATTTTTGGAATCGGTTCTTTGCTTGGAGCACCAGAGGAAGAGCTCTAAGGTTGCAAGTGGAGCATACATCTGGAAGCAAACTGTAAGCCCTAAGCTGTCCCTAATAACACTCTCCCTACTTACTTGCCCATCCACAATAAACGGTGGATCAACAACTTGGAGCCGGTCCCTCCCTACATTAAAGTGCAATGGGCGTAAATAAAATAATATACAAAGACGGACACAGGCCAGAAACAGAATGGGAAAATTAGGCAAACAGTCGCAGGATGCAGTGTACTAACAAACAGTTAGTAAGACATGATTAAATGAACAAGACTAGATATGTAACAAGTATACCGCAGAATCCAAGAGATGCAGGGGATGAATGGAAGAACTGAATGCTAAACACCAAACTTATCAGGAACATAGAACACTGTTCACACTGGGACACAGAAGAGAAACAAACTGGACACCCTACTCCACAAAAGGAGTAGACAGCATAATAAAGCCATATAGACTACTAGCCAGCGGGCACACTCCCCCATGTGATCAGGATGCTGACCTAGAAGGAAACAGAAATATAAAAACACAAAACACTAGACTAGAACCGGATGAGTCTGAATAGATTCCAGGATACCAAACAGGAATTAAAACATACAGAGCACAGGTAACAAGCAAGACTAACACAGTGTGAACACAGACTAAGCAGAATGGACATATATAATCCTAAAAACCAAGCAGACTAAAAGCTATCATAATCAGAATAATTAAACCATAGTAAAACTCAGATATTAACAAATAAATATAAGGTGCATCATGTAACAGACACCATCAGAGTATTGCACAAATAACCAGCACAGAATGCAGGAGAACTCTGATTTAAATAGCCCCACCCGAGTTCTGGCTCAGAGCATTAACTGTTCCCTATCCAGGGAGAATAGCAAGAGTATAGGTAGAGTATACTTTTTTCTCCAATTTTGTATGCATGTAAAGGGTACACAATCCTATCCACACTAGGACTAATTTGTTCTACCTATTGTTCTTGAAACATAGAGCTACCTAATCTCTATATTTTTTCAGATTTATACCCAAAGCACTTTTGGAGACACGCTTGTGTGATGGTGAGCAGTCACTCCTGCTTGTCTTGGAAGGTGGGAGTCAGAGCCAAAAAGGACTAGTAAGTTACTGGGCCCTGTATAGGAGATCGAAGTGGATTCACAGCAGTTGGACCACTATCAATCAGACACTTAGAGGGAAATTTATCAAGCTGTTTAGAAACTTTTTTTTTTATCTAAAATTGCCGCACAAAAATTCTCAGTCAGTTCCCATGCGACTTTTGTGAGACTTTTGCTTTTGATCATATTTGAAAGTGAACTACCATTTGCAGTGCTTTAGACTACTTTTATGCAGTGGGCACTGATTCATTGGGGGAGATTTACTATTATTGTCTATTCTCCGCAGTACTTTAGACGATAAAAGTCTCTGAGCAAGCGTCTATTGTCCATGCAATTTATCACACAGCATTTAGTAAATCTTGTGAATGGACATTATTGTCTATTTTACACAGCACTTTAGACGAGAAAAATTGCATAAAAGTCTCAGAGCCTGAGACAAATAGACGAGAAAAGTCTCATAAGTCGCAGAGCCTGAGACAGATATATCAAAAGTCGCATGTTTATTATCAAGGACTTCCCGCCACACAGAAAGAATGCTATAAAGCAAACATCTCGTATGTCTTCTGTGAGGTGCCAGCTGGTTCCACTTGCTTTCATTCTTAGGTTCTGATATTTGTACAATAAATTTAATGTCTCCAAACCAAGTTTTTCGTAAAGTATTTCTCTATTTTTTAAAGCATTAGCCCTCAACTCTGTTAGTCTCAGTTCAAAAGGAGGATCATCCAAGTGGTAATCGTCCAGAATCGTAGGCTAGATTCCCTATAGAAATTCAATTCCGAACAGGAAGTTGGTATCAGGGCCGGCCTTAGGTGTTCAGGCACCCTGTGCAAGCTAACCTTGTGGCGCCCCCCCCCCCCATAATCGTACACAAAGAGGAAAAAAATATTTGTGACAAATATTTTTATATCTAATAAGTCCCCTGCCCCGTTAATCAGTCCCATGTCCCCCTTCACCAGTCCCCTGCTCCCTTTAATCAGATGCAGTATAGTTCCCCCACATTAGGTGCAGTATAGCTCTCCACATTAGGTGCAGTATAGTTCCCCCACAGTAGGTGCAGTATAGTTCTCCACATTAGGTGCAGTATAGTTCCCCCACATTAGGTGCAGTATAGTTCCCCCACATTAGGTGCAGTATAGTTCCCCCACATTAGGTGCAGTATAGTTCCCCACATTAGGTGCATTATAGTTCCCCACATTAGGTGCAGTATCGTTCCCTCACATTAGGTGCAGTATAGTTCCCCACATTAGGTGCAGTACAGTTCCCCACATTAGGTGCAGATTAGTTCCCCCACATCAGATGCAGTATTGTTCCCCCACATTAGGTGCAGTATTGTTCCCCCACATTAGGTGCAGTATTGTTCCCCCACATTAGGTGCAGTATTGTTCCCCCACATTAGGTGCAGTATAGTTGCCCCACATTAGGTGCAGTATAGTTCCCCACATTAAGTGCAGTATAGTTCCCCCACATAAGGTGCAGTACAGTTCCCCACATTAGGTGCAGTATAGTTCCCCACATTAGGTGCAGTATAGTTCCCCCACATTAGGTGCAGTATAGTTCCCCACATTAGGTAGAAGCAGGTTCCCCACATTAGGTAGTAGCAGGTTCCCCACATTAGGTAGAAGCAGGTTTCCCACATTAGGTAGTAGCAGGTTCCCCACATTAGGTAGAAGCAGGTTCCCCACATTAGGTAGAAACAGGTTCCCCACATTAGGTAGAAGCAGGTTCCCCACATTCGGTAGAAGCAGGTTCCCCCCCCCCCCCCCACGGACTCACACACACACACACAGACAGACACCCACACATGCACGCACACACACACACAGAGACACCCACACAGACACACACAGACACCCACAAATGCACACAGAAACATAGACACACTTACCTGTCCTGCGCTGCGCTTCTCTCCGGCGTCGGCCTGACGAGTGACGTCACTGACGTCCTCCTGTGCGGGTCTGCGGAGGTACGTCACATGCGCGACATCCCTCTTCAGACTCCGGCCGCCAGCCAAACAGAGACACACAGGAGGGCGGGGTAAGTGAAACCTCCCTGTGTAATGAAGAAAACTGTGCCCTGAAGCGGAATGTGACCCTCCGCATAGGGACACAGTTGAGGGAGGGTAGTGGGAATGGAATGAGAGGGAGCGGTCTGCAAAGCAGAAAACTGTGTCCCTGTGCGGAGGGTCACATTCCGCTACAGGGCACAGTTTTCTTAATTACACCGGCATTTAGTGCTGCTTGCCCGAAGCAGCGCTAAATGTCTGAAGAAGTTATCTGCCCGGCGCCCGGACTGCACGTCGGGCAATACAAATTATATATACCTGGTGCGAGCTGTGTCGGCCGCCCGGCGCCCCTGTTGCTATGGTGCCCTGTGCGGCCGCACAGCTCGCAGGCCGGCCCTGATTGGGATGGAAATTCCATTGCAGCAGAGTCATGTTTAATTCAATGTGACTCTGCTGCTCAGTGCATACAGTGGAATTTACATGCCAGATCTTTCTTGAGCGGAAATTCCTTTGTCCGTGTCGGCACAGAATGAACGCAGTCATTCTTTGTGTGAAAGCCTCACGGCATGCATAACCGTCTATGAGACAGCGCATTCCTGTGCGTTCCAAGCGCTGGAAGATTCTGCCAGTGCATGCATTGTACGGAACGTGCCCTTAGAGATTCTCCATGTAGACATTGTCGGGAGAACATAGCCTTAGGATAGTCATTATTCAGCAGCATAGTGTTGTGGAATTGAAAAGGTAGAGATTAATGACAACATTTGTAGAGGAGGAGCGGTGCATTGACCAGACAACCAATCAGATTGCTTTTTCAATTTGCTTCCTCCACCCAGTAGTTTCTGCCACTTTACCTGTAGGAATTCTCTTTTTTGTCCTGTGTATTTTGTGCCTTTTATGTGTTTTTAGAAATGTCTTTTTGTAATTTCAATAAAATATATATTTGATTATGATTTTTGTCTCATTCTACCATTTGCTTTTGTAGAAGATATCTACAAGTATAACAAAAATGCCCAAAAAAATAAACAAATTAGGGATCATTGGGATTAAATTGCATTATTTTAGAATTGTATATATTATTAGATTAGATTACCCTTCAGATTCAAGATAAAATGTCATTTGAAACGTAAACAGCACTGTGTCGCATGGTACATCCCAAAAATTGATAAAAAGCTTTCTACCAACTATTTAGATTGGATTTCCGCATGGTCTGACATTTTGGTGTATTTTCCGTTGATTTCCAATAAAAGTCTCAGTTGATAAATTCCTGACCGCTGCATTTTATCCTCTATTGTAGACCACTATACTATTTCTGTGGAGAAGGGCTCTAAAGCAAAAGTCTGATAAAAGTCTCAACTAAATAGAGACTTTGTGAGAGACAAATATAGACTGCATAAACTGGTCTAAACAGTTTGATAAATCTCCCCCATTATGTGTGACTTTTCTCTGAAAGTCTAAAAAAAGTCGCAGCACCATGATTTACATACAGACTCACACCATGCCACTTCAGCCTTGGAAAGCAGTCTAAATGAGTAGCATGGGCGTAAGTACCGTAGGAGACAGGTGGGACACATCCCCCAAATGAACTGACGCGGTGTTGATCCTCTGATGCCCCCCCCCCCCCCCCCCCCACCCTCAATTGTTCCCACAGGATAATTTAGGATAACAGGTGGCAGGGGAAGGATGATGATGCCGTACAGGCAAGTGAGGCAGCCTGTTTTCATTGCCTGACGCTTGGCTGCCTAATTTCCAGTGCCGCGTGCTGACGGAACAGGTGCGAAAAAATAGGTAATGTTCCTGTGCGCCAAATTCATCAAATGGCGTGTGACTTTTGGTGAATTTGGTGCAGGAAGGTGTATTCTTAGGAGACTTTTCACATCTATAATAGCACATATACTAGTAAAATTTTGATGAATGCCCCTCTTATTCCCTATCCACAGGATAGTGTATAAGTTTAGTTTCCCAAAGTACCCCTTTAAACTGTCTCTTCTGAAACCTCTGTAAGACACTGGTTTTAGCTCAAACACTTGTAATGAAAGTACAACACAAGAGGATTAAATCTCTGAATAGATTTTGTAAATCCCTGTTTTAATAGTCTAAATGGATGAGCAGACACAATCTAGTCTTAACCACTGAGATTCTACCAAATGCTAAACCCTGCTGTATTAACCGAGATGTCTTAAAGGGGTACTCCCACCCTAGACATCTTATCCCCTATCCAAAGGATAGGGGATAAGATGTCTGATCTCGGGGGTCCCGCCGCTGGGGACCCCCGCAGTATTGCATGCGGCGACTCAGACCCTCCAGCGCTTCCGCACAAAAAACAGGTGGGTGACGCATGCAATACTGCAGGGGTCCCCAGCGGCGGGACCCCCGAGATCAGACATCTTATCCCCTATCCTATGGATAGGGGATAAGATGTCTAGGGTGGGAGTACCCCTTTAATAACCAATTATGGGAACTGAACCTTTCCAGTTTTGTAGCAGCACATACAGTAAGGAAGCAGACCAAGCGTACAAGCTTTATGAGCAACTAGGAAAATATGGGACAAACTATGCAATGTACAATTAGTCACCATTCATTTGTATAGGCATATTTCCTCAAAGTTTTACTGACATTGAAAAAAGTTGGGGTTGGACTTGGTGCTCAATCTCTCTCTTTGCAGATAAATGGCTCCATAGACTATAATGTATCTTGTATCTTGCAATGAGCTCCAAGTTACATGCTTCCCCTCACTATATCTAGCTATTGGTGGGGGTCTGAGCAATGAGACGCTGACTGATCAGGACTTTTAACATGACCGCATAACAAGGCCATTCACAGAGTTGTCCCTAAGCCACTCCAGTGTTATCTTGGCTATGGGCTTAGAGTCATTTGGGGAAATATATTGAAACCTGTTCAGAGGAAGAGTTGACCAGATTCCCACAGTAACTAATCAGATCACTTCTTTAAAAAGGCCTCTGAAAAATAAAAGAAGAGATCTGATTAGTTGCTATAGACAACTTTTCCTCTGCACAGGTTTTTATAAATCTCCCCAATTGTCTTCTTGAAAGGTAAACCTTTGGCCCAGTCTAAGGTTCAGAAAGCTCTGGATCAGGTTTTCCTTAAGAATATCTCTGTACTATACTCCATTTAGCTTTTCCTCAACTCTGACCAGTCTACCTGTCCCAGCCACTGAAAGACACCCTGGCCTCCACAGTCACCGGACCTGAACCCAATCGAGATGGTTTGGGGTGAGCTGGACCGCAGAGTGAAGGAAAAAGGGCCAACAAGTGCTAAGCATCTCTGGGAACTCCTTAAAGACTGTTGGAAGACCATTTCAGGTGACTACCTCTTGAAGCTCAACAAGAGAATGCCAAGAGTGTGCAAAGCAGTAATCAAAGCAAAAGGTGGCTACTTTGAAGAACCTAGAATATGACATATTTCAGTTGTTTCACACTTTTTTGTTATGTCTATAATTCCACATGTTTTAATTCAAAGTTTTAATGCCTTCAATGTGAATCTACAATTTTCATAGTCATGAAAATAAAGAAAACTCTGAATGAGAAGGTGTGTCCAAACTTTTGGTCTGTACTGTATATACAGTGGTCCCTCAAGTTACAATATTAATTGGTTCTGGGACGACCATTGTATGTTGAGACCAGAACTCTATGGAAACCTGGTAATTGGTTCTGAAGCCCCCAAATGTCATCCAAAAATAGGAAAAAGTAAAGATTAAAGAAAAATTAGATAACATACAGATATAGCAAGTCCTTAAATATAAAAGTAAGAAAGATCTGCTGGAAGCTGTAAATCACTGTCTATGTAGAGGACATGAGCTTCTTCAGGATCCTGTACAGTACACAATGTCCTAAAAAGTAACATGGAGCCGCCCCCACCTGGTGTCCAAAGGAGCCACGAACCCTGGTACAGGTAAAGAGTAGTACAGAACATGTAGTACCTCCCTGTACTGTAGGGGGCACTACCAGACACCAGTAAAATGCTCATTCTGATTGGTCAGTTCTTCCAGCCATTGACATGTTTAACAGAACTGGATTGCCTGTTGCATTGTATGTTGAGTCTGGTTTCACGTTACAATGGTCCAGAAAAGACCATTGTATGTTGGAAATATTGTATGTTGAGGCCATTGTAAGGTGAGGGATCACTGTAATTGTTGAAGAGAAAAATCACTTGCACTCACCAGTCTAGTGGACTTCAGTGTTCTGGATTATCCGTTATGCTGGGAGACGTGTGAATGAGGGTGCTCGGAGGCTAACAGCCGTTTTCGCGCACAGCCGTGCACTTCTTCCGGCCTCGGATTTCGTATCACTTAGCACCACAGCAGGGAACAGTAATATTGGCAGCTACGGCCACTGACACCGCTTTAGCTATTCCACCACGTGGTTACATAATAAATGGAAAGTAAAATCAGTGCCCTCCTAACTCTTTATCAAGTTTTATATATATATATATATATATATATATATATACTAGCTGAGTACCTGGCGTTGCCCGTTTTTTCCTTCCAAATCCGTTTTGGGGAGGAAAATAAACAAAGGAGGAAGCTTTTGACTTCATACGCAGTCCTCATATATTGTTGTCATATCCCAACCCCACATCCCGACCTCCTATCCCGTCCTCCTATCTCGACCTCCTGTCCCGACCTCCTATCCCGTCCTCCTATCCCGATCTCCTATCTCAACCTCCTATCCCATCCTCCTATACCGTCCTCCTATCTCGACCTCCTATCCCATCCTCCTATCCCGTCCTCCTATTCCGACCTCCTATCCCAACCTCCTAGCCCGACCTCCTATCCTGTCCTCCTATCCCGTCCTCCTATCTTGACCTCCTATCCTGACCTCTTATCCCGATCTCCTATCCTATCTTCCTATCTCAATCTCCTATCCCGTCCTCCTATCTCGACCTCCTATCCCATCCTCCTATCCCATCCTCCTATCCCGACTTCCTATCCCGACCTCCTATCCCGTTCTCCTATCCCGTCCTCCTATCCCGACCTCCTATCCCGTCCTCCTATCCCGTCCTCCTATCCCGTCCTCCTATCTCGACCTCCTATCCCGACCTCCTATCCCGTCCTCCAATCTCGACCTCCTATCCCGACCTCCTATCCGAACCTCCTATCTTGACCTCCTATCCCGACCTCCTATCTCAACCTCCTATCCTGTCCTCCTATCCCGACCTCCTATCCTGTCCTCCTATCCCGTCCTCCTATCCCGACCTCCTATCCCGTCCTCCTATCCCATCCTCCTATCCCGACCTCCTATCCCGTCCTCCAATCTCGAGCTCCTATCCCGACCTCCTATCCAAACCTCCTATCTCAACCTCCTTTCCCGTCCTCATATCTCGACCTCCTATCTCGACCTCCTATCCCAACCTCCTATCCAGACCTCCTATCCCTTCCTCCTATCCCGACCTCCTATTTTGACCTCCTATCCCATCCTCCTATCCCGACCTCCCATCCCGACCTCCTTTCCCGACCTCCTACCCGACCTCCTATCCCGTCCTCCTATCCCATCCTCATATGCCGTCCTCATATCCTTTCCTCCTATCTCAACCTCCTATCCCGACCTCCTATCCCGACCTCCCATCACGTCCTCATATTCCGACCTGTAATATGTGTACCAGGTATTAAAATATCTCCAGCCGCACGGAAGTTTTGTGGGAACATACATTTCCCATTGATTTGCATGGGACTTTAAACAAAAACCCTGACCCTCACAAATGGGGGTAGTTAAGGGTTAAATTAACTATCCTATATTTTAAGTGGATATATAAGTAACATGTGACCAAGTATTATCGAAATATCTCCAGCCGTTTGGAAGTTATGCAGTAACATATATTTCCCATTGACTTGTATGGGACTTTAAACATAAGCCCCACCCCTGACAAATGGGGGTGAGTAAGGGTTAAATTACCTATCCTATGTTTGTTGTTGACATATAAGTAACATGTGTGCCAAGTTTCATGTTAATATCTTTAGCCGTTTGAAAGTTTTTGTGGAACATGCACACATACATACATATATACATACACACACACAAGTTGAGTTGAGTATATATATATATATATATGTACATCTTTTATTGAGGAGGAGTGCTGCAGTAATTTTTTTCCTTCTCCAGATCTGTACACTCACACAATCCTGTCTCTGATCTCTACAAGCATTTTTTCCACCTCATGGCTTGTTGTTTTGCTGTTTCACCTTATATACAGGGTTATGTCCGATCATCTGAATTTACCACAGGTGACTCCAATCAAGATGTAGAACCATCTCAGAGATCCAGAGAAATGGGAGGCCCCCAGAGCTAAATTTCATGTGTCATAGCAAAGGGTCTGAATACTTTTGTCCTTGTGATATTTAATTTTTTCATTTTTATTACATGTGCAAAAATGTACATTTTCACACTCCTATTATGGGGTATTAAGTGCAGAATGATGGGAAAAAATATAAATGTTTTTTATTTTATTTTAGCTGCATCATAACAAAATGTGAAAAGAGTAAATAGATATAAAAAATGCAATGTACAGTATATATAAATGTGGAAGTTTACCTTACAGGCACATACACAAATCCCATATTACAATGTAACAAGTATAGTGCATTGTAAAGTAACTGGGGCTATTGTCAGTTCATTTTGGTTCCATGATTTATTGTCTTTCCTGAAAAAAACAAAATAATAATTTTTTTACTCAGCAGGCCATGACCACAGATACAGTACGAGAGATAAGCAGCAACAGTAAATTGGGGATTGACCAGATAATGTGCGTTTCTAATAATGAACTCAGTCTCCGTCACTTTGCTGGTGACCCTCTCTCTGGGAGCAGCTGCGTTGCTAGTGCCAGCCTCACCCACTGACCTCATGTCTGCTATATGGATTGCAGTTTAAGGAGCCAATTATAGTCTCATCTACTGGTATTAGATATATCTTGCTAAGGGCAGACTTGTCAGACTCAAACATTAGTGTGTTTCAAATTACCCTGTAAAATCTTGGTTATTCTGACTTTATTAAAGTTCTGCGGCAAGTGGCCAGCTACTGTCATGGGTACAGCTGTCATATTTTAAGTAGAGTGGGAACAATTAGTTTTTATTACCAATGTCGTCACCTACAACCATATACATAAACAGTTAGGAATATGAGTTCCACTAATAACTCTTTAGTTTCTTAGGGCATAATAGATTGGCATATGAGCCCTCATTTCCTGACAAAGCACTACCTGTCTTCATGGGTAAAAGGGGTACTCCGGCACTAAGACATCTTATGCCCTATCCAAAGGATAGGGGATAAGATGCCTGATCGCGGGGGTCCCGCCGCTGGGGACCCCCGTGATCTTGCATGCAGCACCCTGGTTACAATCAGTCCCCGGAGCATGTTCGGACCGGGTCTGATTACTGCCGATCACGGGGGCCAGAGCATTGTGATGTCATGGCCCTGCCCGTGTGTTATGTCACTGTGCCCCTGTGTGACAGCATTGTGACATCATGCCCCCCGTGTGACATCACGCTCCGCCCCCTCAATGCAAGCCTATGGGAGGGGGCGTGACAGCATTGTGACATCACGCCCCCGTGTGACGTCACACTCCGCCCCCTCAATGCAAGCCTATGGGAGGGGGCGTGACAGCTGCCACACCCCCTCCCATAGGCTTGCATTGAGTGGGCGGAGCGTGATGTCACACGGGGGCGTGGTGTCACAATGCTGTCACGACCCCTCCCATAGGCTTTCATTGTGGGGGCGGAGCATGATGTCACACACCAGTAATCAGACCCGGACCGAACATGCTCCGGGGACTGATTGTAACCGGGGTGCTGCGTGCAAGATCACAGGGGTCCCCAGCAGCGGGACCCCAGCAATCAGGCATCTTATCCCCTATCCTTTGGATAGGGGATAAGAAGTCTTAGCGCCGGAGTACCCCTTTAAGTTTCTTATGGCATTCTTTGACATTATATAAATAAAAGTATTTAATACCACACACAAACTGAAGACAAGCGTGGCACTGTTTCTGAAAGAAAGCAGCTATGGTTTCTCTAATCCTGATAACCCCTTTAAACAGGACTGAACACAACCAAAGAACATCAAAGAGATATTCTGGTTTAGAAAATTGTATTTAAACAAAACTCGCCCCAAGATATGTAATATAGTAATATAGTTTTATCACAAATTGACAAGATAGAAATGAAGGGTGGCACTCACCAGGTTCTTTTTGTGTTCAAGAAATGGCTTCTTTATTGCAAGTGTGGTGTACAATCCATAAAAGTGCAGGGGAACATGGATGCTGGAGATGCCCAATAGGTGACAGATGTTTCGTATGCTAAATGTACTTCATCAGACCACACCAGAGTAAGATTTTAGCAACTATACTCTCAGCCTATCATTAGGGGATGTTTTTTCAAAAAAAGTGCTTGTCCATGCCGGGCAAACTGCTTTGAAATAAGGGACATTCTAACAGAGGTTGCAACTATAAAACAGCCACAAAAAGATTGTTGAGAACCAAAATGTGGAGCCAGCCATGCACAAGCAATGTATACCACCATATATATGTACAGTATACCAATGGGTCATGCTGGGCAGTCAGAAGTGTCTAAAGTGTTCTGGCATGATTTTTGTAGGAGAGCCTCCTATTTTGGAGAGGACAAGAAAAAATGGTGTTTTAAATCGGGCAATTATTGGTTGTTGCATGGTGTATAAGGCCTAGCGATTATGGAGGAGATTTATCAGAACCTGTCCATAGGAAAAGTTGCCCAGTTGCCCATAGCAACCAATCAGATTGCTTCTTTCATTTTTAACAAGGCCTCTGCAAAATGAAAGAAGCGATCTGATTGGGAAACCTTTGCTCTGGACAAGTTTTGATAAATCTCCCCCTAAATCTTTTATGAAGCACTAAAAAGGAGTTGTGCTACTGACAATAATGAAAGGCCACAAAAGTTGTTCCATGTAAAAAGACTCGTTTCAACTGTGTCCTTACATAGCCCAATTTTACAAGGCCGATTGGTGCCTGTATCAGGCAATTATATGCCTATGTAAAGGGACCCTAATAAAGGATATTCTACAAAATGCAAGTTTTGTTTATAATGGAAACCAAGATGGAAGCCAAATCCATCCCTTGAGGGATACCACAGGCCCTTAATGAGCCCTAATGAATGGCATGTTCTGTTGTGGTTTCATTTTGACTTAAAGGGGTTATCCAGGAATTGAAAACGAGAGATAATTTAATTCAAAGACTGCTCCCTATCTGTCTCAAGGTGGGGTGCGGTTCTGCAGCTCAGTTCCATTGAAGTGAATGGAGCCAAGTTGTAATACCACAAGTGGAGACATACAGGTAGCGGTCTTTGAAAGGTCTGTTTTTCAATTCCTGAATAACCCCTTAAATGATCAGCTCCCTCCTTTGTCTCATCAATAACAATTAGTAATTATTATAATTCTTATCGTTAAGGAGTTATTTAATTAATAATTGTATAATTTTAATATATTAATATACCCAATATTCTGTCATTTTCTTAATATCAAATCCACACAGCCATTACTTATTTGAAGTGTATCTGTCAGTGAAACATTTTTCACATATCCTAGAGACATGTCAAAAGTTTTCTCAGTTGGGTTCTGAATGTTAAGCGTGCCTCTCCCCGCTCTACCACGCATGCCTCTCCCCGCTCTACCACGCATGCCTCTCCCCGCTCTACCACGCATGCCTCTCCCCGCTCTACCACGCATGCCTCTCCCCGCTCTACCACGCATGCCTCTCCCTGCTCTACCACACACGCCTCTCCCCGCTCTACCACGCATGTCTCTCCCAGCTCTACCACGCATGCCTCTCCCCGCTCTACCACGCATGCCTCTCCCCGCTCTACCACGCATGCCTCTCCCCGCTCTACCACGCATGCCTCTCCCCGCTCTACCACGCATGCCTCTCCCCGCTCTACCACGCATGCCTCTCCCTGCTCTACCAAGCATGCCTCTCCCAGCTCTACCACGCATGCCTCTCCCCGCTCTACCACGCATGCCTCTCCCCGCTCTACCACGCATGCCTCTCCCCGCTCTACCACGCATGCCTCTCCCCGCTCTACCACGCATGCCTCTCCCTGCTCTACCAAGCATGCCTCTCCCCGCTTTGTGTCTAAGAGACCTGATGGCCTAATAGACGTACAATATGAATCAGTCTGAAGAACGTGCTCAGCGCACACTTCTCCCACCTCATTATCATGCTTAGTCAGAGTCTTAACACAGACTCCAACCGATGAAAGCTTCTGATTTGACATATCAGATGTTTCCTTCTTATGACAGTGTCTATTTAAGCAGCTTTGCAGTCAGCAGATTTCCAGACTATAGGAAGACAATAGTAACACTCCAAATAATAGTGGAGAACCACCTGCAGACCCTAATACCAGGTACACCACATCCTTATACATCTTACATTGGTTTGTTTGTTTTTACTAGTAATATTATATCTTTATAATGATTTAAACCGGTGGTTTCTGCACTATTCATTTGGAAAATTATCTGGGACCACAAAATTGGCTGTAAAGATTAGGAGTAAAAATGTATTTTTCTTTCGGAAACATTGCTATTGTCTATTATTGCAGTATAGCCCTATTCAACCAAATGGCCAAAAATAGCAATATTAGACATAACCAGTGGACAACAGTGTTTCTGTAAACAATAGCAGGAATTATTTTAGAAATCTGCATATCCCCTTTAAAGGGGTACTCCGGCGCTAAGACATATTATCCCCTATCCAAAGCATAGGGGACAAAATGCCTGATTGCGGGGGTCCAACCGCTGGGGACCGCCGTGATCTTCCATGCCGCACCCCATTATAATTAGCCCCCGGAGCGTGCTCGCCCTGGGTCTGATAACTGGTGATCACAGGGGACGGAGCATAGTGACGTCACGGCTCCGCCCCTGTGTGGCATCACGCTCCGCCACTTTAATGCAAGCCTATGGAGGGGGCGTGACAGCTGTCATGCTCCCTCCATAGGCTTCCATTGAGGGGGCGGCTGGTGACGTCACACAGAGGCGGAGCCGTGACGTCACTATGCTCCATCCCCGTGATCGCCAGTAATCAGACCCATGGCGAGCACACTCCAGGGGCTGATTCCAATGGGGTGCGGCGTGGAAGATCACGGGGGTCCCCAGCGGCGGGACCCCCGCGATCAGGCATCTTATCCCATATCCTTTGGATAGGGGATAAGATGTCTTAGTGCCAGAGTACCCCTTTAAGGTGTGGGGGGGGGGGTACTGTTAGTTTTCCAGCGGCTCTGGAGTGGTTGTAAATTTAGGGGTGAGTACTTTTTTTTTTACATTTTGTACAATGGTCGAAGCCTGTGGAAACTCTGTTTAAATAACTAATAGGGACTTATTAAAGGGGTGTGTGGATAGGGGATAAGTGTGTGATTGTGTGGGGTTTGATCACTAGGTGCCCCTGTGAGCATCTCCATTCCATAGTGCAACTTGGGTGCCCATTCTGAAGGTTAGGTGTAAGGGGTTGTACAGCAGACAGACTCCCCTCCAACAGACACGTATCCCCTGTCCACACACAGGATATGTATTATTAGTTGAGGTATTTGGCCAAAGGCTGAATTGGAGAGCTCAAAAATATAGAACTATAAGCAGTAAATCTATAAGCGGACTGATTATATTATATAACTCGTTAGTGAATTCTTTGTACTGATGAGAAATAAAGGAAGACGCCAACATCCAAAGCTCTTTAAATGTTAAATAGTTTATTTTTCATCTCAACATGGCCTGGTACATACCTCTCAGTACATTCTATTTCATTTCATTATGCCTTAGATCTTCTACAGTATATGAAACGTCACAGAGATTTGTACGTACACGGCTGGTGGACAGTAATTTAAAAATTCATTTCCTGTGTCATCAGTGCAAGAAAAACTAACAATAAAATTACAGTACGTAAATTCACAACAATATTACAGTAAAACTCTGATTCATTCTTATGAAGGATGGTACAGTACAGGGTAGAAGTTATATACATGCACTAAAGTGCCTGTATCATCTATGCAGTGATACATCTTTGTTTGCATACAGTTTTTTTGCATTTTTTTTTCTCTCAATTCCTAAAATCCACTTCAGTTTAACAAACTGATTGGCTTTTTTTTTTTTCTTTCACTACAGCTTCAGGTAATATGAAGCATCATCATCTTCCTATGTTATAACACGAATGTATAAATAATAACAAGTGACTACAATAACGGATAGTAAAAAATGAAGGAACATATAAAAACAAAGTAGACAGTGCAAAAATAAAAATAAAAACAACTTAACAACCTAAAGGCAGCCAGCGCTGAGGAAAAAAAGAGAATTTTTCTTCCTACTTCATGAACTTGATATTGTAGAAAATAAGAACGATGGGAATTTCCTTATGGTCATCTTATACAGGCACATATATATGTTCCGTAATAGAAACACTACCACATGTATAACAGAGCAAACATTCAGCAATTGCATGTATCTGATGTCTTGTGGCACAAACTGAGCCGTGTGGACCTGGCTTAACACATACTGGGTTGTATGAGTGGTACTTCATGCAAGATGGCGTCAGTTTTCCTTTCCCTCTGCTCAGGTTTCCTGGTTTCCCAGCTCTTCGTGTAGATTGTTACTAGACGGAGCTCGGGAGGCAGTCGGGGAATGTGAAGCCCATCTGGAAGGCAGGCGCCGATTCGCTGGTCTCTCTGGTCTGGAGAAGCTAGATTCTAAGGACGGAGCTAACGCAGCACAAGGCAGTTCCTTTACAACAACAAAAGAAAAAGGTAGATATAATGATAACCATATATAATACAAAAGTCAGGAACTTCTAGGGTATTTAGTTTTCATATGAATTACAACCAAACTATATATATATTACAACCAAACTTATATATATATATATATATATATATATATATATATATGTGTGTGTATGTTATATATAATTTGTATTTGTTTTCATGGAGTACATGTGTGAAAACTTTGATGCTAAAATGTAGGGAAGAAGGGAGGAGTGCACAAAACATAGGCCTATAGTGCAAGATTAAAGGGGTTGTGTCATGAAGACAGCCACTGTCCATATGCCAAAGTATGTCCTATATATGATATATGGGAAAAAGAGGGGGTGGGGGTTCCTGGTTAAGGCCTTCACTATGGGCCAGAATGGAGAGCAGACCCTGACAATAACTGCTCATCAACAATAGATGGCAGACTACGATTAACTAAAGGCCAGGGGGGGCATTCAAAATCCCAAGGGACCTGCAGCCATATTAGAAACCATGAGGAGGAGAAGGGTGGTGGGAGAACACTGGGTGCTCCCTGCTTGCAACAATGGTGTAGAATCACTGCTTATCCTTGCTTTGGTGAACAAGCTGTCATTTTAACAACTGGGTTTTCCCTGCAGTATATTGTTTTTTTTTTTTGTTTTTTTTTAAAGAGACTGGACTACCCCTTTAAAATATTTAAATTAATGTATAGTAAAAAAAAAAAATGTGTTAAAACAGGGTTTTTAAACTGGGCTATTTCTTAATTTTTCATAATTACTGAAATCTTCCAGTTATACTGGCCCCTAGGACACTTTCTGTATTCTGTAACTCACTTGTTGGCTTTGTTGAATTAACTGGGACAGAGTCTTTAGAATCGGATCATTAAAACACATGGAATTTAGAGACAGCTCTGTTGTACTGCTGGAGGCCTAGATAAGGCAGAAACAACACAACATGCAGCTAAGGCTCTATATCTCCTATATAACCTGCTCTCTGGAGGAAGAGGCTGTACTCTATCAGTTCCTGGACACTGTAAAACTCTATGGCATATCTCTGTAAAGTGACTTAACAGACAATAGAAGAATAGTGTACAGTCCCAATATGGCCACCCCCAAGGAAGTTTTTTTTTTATTAACAATTAAAATAATAGCTCCAAGATTTAAAAATAAGAACAAACACATTTTCTATGGCCCAACATCAAATTAATAAACCTAAAATAAAAAATAAAACATTCCCTTTAGATGGACTGGAGGAAATAGTAGAATATGACTGCATGGATAACCCTTTTAATTATAGCCTACCAACCAGAAAAAATTTACTTATTGCTTACAGAAGATGTCAAATTCATGTGTTGTAAATTGTCACTGGTAATGAAGTAACAACACTTTTCACGGAATGAAACAATTGAAGGAAACACAAGTCACAATTTTAGTGGCATTCTTTAGCATCGAAAGAATGGTCATTCATCATAGACTGAAACACCAAAACAGGTAACTAGTACTGAATGAATAGAACCGACAAGGAAAATGATGCCTCAAGCTAATAGATTTTAAGATCAAACAATAGCTACACTAACATCTAATGTGGAATTGCAATATATATAATTTATCAGAATCAGAATTATTCCCTCTAAACTTGCAAATAATAGAGAAGATGTGGGGGCCTAGGTTCTTATATTATTCCTATGGAACATCAGACACACGACAGGGGACTAGACCCCATTAACTGTGTGCAGACATTTGATTTGAACATTTTATTTTCACCAAAACAGTTGCATAAAGCCTTCCATCCATCCCTGCCCCAGTTATAAAACCTTACTTCACTCACATCTTCTGCTTGTAACAAGAACAATTCAGATAGGTTCACATTGCTGTTAGGCTCCATTATGTGGAGCTTCATCTGCAAATCAGTTGGAACAACGGGAGTTTAGCTGAGAAAAAATGGTGCATGCAGTATTTTTTTTTCTCCGGTAAACTTTGGTAAACTATTGAATTCCCGGACCCCATTCAAGTTAACGGGATTTTTTGGGACCAGGTGGTGTCAGTTGCGCTCAGACCAGTTTTGGCCCATTCAATGCAAAAAAAAAAAAAAAAAAAAGAATTGAACAAACCCAGAACAGGACTGAGCACTTGAGCAATGTGAACCTAGCCTAATAAGAATATCTAAGGGAACTGTTTTAGGCAATTTCATAATAAATAAGTATGGCCTGAAATACACAACAGCTTGAAAAAGAATCTCCTAGAAATGACACATGTTAAACACCAAATATTTACAGGTGACCACAGACACAATGGAGATTACAAAAGACACAGAAAAAAGGAAGAGATAGATTGTTATGATGTTAGTATGGAAAAATGCAATATCAGACAGACGTCCACAAGTCAAGTGAATTGTTAGGCTGAACAATGTAAAAGGAAAAGTTGCAGAAAGTGAAGAGAGAAAGACAAGACGCAAAATGCTTGTGATGGTTAGAGACAGTTATCAGTCAAGGGAATGTTCAATGAGAGACTGGTTTAAAGTGTACCAACAGTGAAAAATAAAAAGTAAAGCTTCACATAGCTCTTAAATCCTGGCCTTTCCCTCACAACCATCACAGACTGCAGAGTGAGGCTCTGTCTGCTTAAAACAGTGCTGAGGCTGCTGTAATCACAGGACTTTACTTAGTAAGCTCTCTCTACAGATAAAGTACTTTTTAAAGGTTTTTCAAGGAAACGCCAATACTTAGTCCTATGCCTCCCAGTGGACAAACCCCTGCATATTTACTTCACCTGTTCCCCAGACATTGCAGCTGTAAGATCTTTCAGTCTCTGCTCCTGTGCTGTTCTTTCTTCTTCCAGTGATGCAAAAGCAGGGGAACAGGATGTTGCCGGAACAAACAAGAACAGCACAGATACAGTGAGCGCTGCAGGGGAGAAGGTGCGGTAAGTATGCTGGCTTTTGTTTCTTTTGTTCCTTAGGGGGCATAGGGCTAACTAAGAGGTTTTCCTGGAAAATCTCTTTAATGTGTTTGCCTAAGATATTCAAGTTATTCAAGCCATCATTTTATCTCAGTAGAGAATAAGTTAAGAGCTGTGATAACTTAGGTTTCCTCCACGTCTGACCTTTGCTGAATTGTATGAAGAGCACAGACTGAACATTTAACAGCTCTTTACCCACTGAGGTGCATATCCTAAGATCTTTTTAAGTGGATCACTGGTGGTACACTTTAAGTGAATGCATTATTGGTTATTTAAAAGTGAATGCCCACAACATTTACATCTATTCATCCTATTAATCTGTCTAAAGTAGAGGTCAAACTTGGTATCAACTTCGTATAAAATATAGCCAGGGTAGGGAGCCAATATGCACATATATGTTACTTCTGATGTCAGCCACAGTTCCATTCATTTATATTAGACATACAATGGTGGCAAAAGTTTTGCGACTGACATTCATTTTGTTTTTTCAAAGTTTTCTGCTTCAGTGTTATTAGATTTTTTAGTCAAATGTTTCTGTGGTATAAAATTAAAACTGTATACTGAGTGCAAAGACTCAATATTTACAGTTGATCACAATGTTCTCTACTCCGAGCCCTTTCTTAATGGATCAAGGATAAAGTATGGAATTTCTAACCCCTTAAAGGGGAACTATGGTGGAAACAAGTGGAAAACAGATGTTTTCAAATCAACTGGTGCCATAAAGATAAAAATATTTGTAAATTACTTCTATTTCAAAATCTTAAGCCTTCCAGTACTTATCAGCTGCTGAATGCTACAGAGAAAATTGTGCAGTTCTTTCCAGTCTGTCCGTGTCAGGAACTGTCCAGATTAGAAGCATATGCCCATAGCAAACCTCTCCTGCTCTGGACAGTTCCTGACACGGACAGCGGTGTCAGCAGAGAGCTCTGTGGTCAGACTGGAAAGAACTTAACAAATTTCTCTGTAGTATCTCTGTAGTATTGGAAGGGTTAAGATTTTTGAATAGAAGTAACTCACAAATCTGATTAACATTCTGGCAGCAGGTGATTTGAAAACATTTGCTTTCCACTGGAGTTCCCCTTTAAGTACACAACTGGTTTTGGTCTTGATGACGTAGCCAATTCTCATTTTTTGTGTTAGTTTTTTTTTCTCCTCACTTTTCAAGGGACATGACTCTTATTTATTTTATCCACAGACCCAAATGTCCAGTTTTTTTTTGTGTGACCAGTTTTAGTTTATGATGTCACCTTTCACTTTATTATAAAATATACGGTGAAACAAAAAAAAAAAATATCCTTGTTTTGATGGGACTTTTTGATCACTTTGTATTCCTTTTATTCTGATAGATGATGTGACCAAAAATCATACTTTTTGGCAAATATCCAGTGGCAGGAGAATAGGCCATTTTAACTCATTAGACCACCGCTGATCACCCAAAACACACCAGCAACAAACCTTAGCCTTTAGATGCTGTGATCAGCATTGATCGCAGCATCTAAAGGGTAATTGGCATACATCAACATGATTGCTGATGTCTGCCATTAGAGGCAGGTCCCTGGCTGCTATCAGCCACAGTCTATGAAGCGAGCACAACTTTGGTGCTAGCTTGTTACATGCTAGACATGCCATGACATACATGTACGTTTTTGGAAATTAAATACCAGGCTGCAGAAATGTAAATGTATGTCACATGTCCTCCAGGGGTTAAAGTCAGGTGAGTGCTGATATATATATATATATATATATATATATATATTTTTGTATTGACCCTTCTTTTACAAGGCTTCTGCTACTCGTCATGGCATGCTGGATGTCAGCTCCTGGGTCAGATCCTAAATGATAACAACCCATTCATGCCTATGCAGTGCTAGTTGTTTATTATATTTGTGTTTTTGTTTGTTCGGCCACTTTTTGAGGATTAACCACAGTTTCTCAGAGAGATTGAGATCTGAGGAATATCCTGGCCATGGACCCAAGATTTCAATGTTTTGTTTACTGAGCCACTCAGTTATCACTTTTGCCTTGTGACATGAAGCTTCATCATGCTGGAAAAGTACGGTATTGTTTATAACTATATAGCTCATAAATTGTAGGGAGAAGTTGTTCTTGGAGTTGTTCTTGTTTAGATATTAGCAAGCTTCTCTCCAGGAAAAACATGAAGGACAGAATGGCATTCTGCAGGAAGTACAGAAATTGGACTGCAGGGGACTTGGATAAAGTTATCTTCTCTGAAGAAGCTTCCTTCAGACTCTTTGGGATATCTGGAAGAATAATTGTTCGGAGAAGAGAATCCTGTGTCATACCAACAGACCACTCATGTTTGGGTTATTTTTTCATCCAAAGGAGTAGGCTCATGCCAAATTTTGCCTAAGAACACTGAAATAAATAAATTATGGCATTCTTGGCATTCTCCAAGAGCAACGTTTCCCAAAAATCCAGGAATAATAAATAAGTGACTCAGTGAACAAAACACTGAAAGCTTGGGGCTTGGGTCCATGGCCAGGAAACTCCTCGGATCTCAATCCCATTTATCCCAATCCAAAAAGCAGGTGGACAAACAAACTGAAATTGTGTTAACTCCAAGCTCTGATTGGACAATAATTAGTCAGGATTTGGCCCAGAAGATAATATCCAGCATGCCAGGGCGAGTTGCAGAAGTCACAGAAGAAACGGTAAACTTTATTTGTCATTGAAAGTTAATAAACTTGAAATGCTTATAAATGGACTTCATTACACCATAGAAACATCTGACTAAAATATCTAAAAACATTAATATCTATAAAAATATTCAAATTAAATTAAAGGCAAAACGATATACATTAGCCCCCCAAAAACTCTGTACATGGGTCCTTACGTTAAACATGCAGG
Source organism: Hyla sarda (assembly GCF_029499605.1). NCBI lineage: Eukaryota > Metazoa > Chordata > Amphibia > Anura > Hylidae > Hyla > Hyla sarda. Next base: position 258,615,626 of record NC_079193.1, read on the forward strand.
GATGCATTTATAGGTACTCCTACTGTCATCTCTCTATTCATTATTATGTTTTTACTAATCAACTTAAACGTAAACGAAAAGTTAAACTAATAACTGATTACTGAAACCATGGAAATGAAGAAGACAAGTTAACAATTAGACACTGAACAAATATGCATGCAGCAAAATAATTCCACAAAGGCTCTTTTTGTTATTCAAATTACAAAGACAGCACTGAAGATTTGCTGCTCAGTATTATTATATCGTAACTACTAATATACTATAGTAGAATGTATTAAGGTTGCATACTATCAGAAAATTACATACTATGTGAATCTTGTTTTCATTTGTTTGGCCCAATTACTGGTTCCTTATGACCAACTTTTTGTACCACGGACTTTACCATTCAGCCCTTTAGGCACTGTATGGTTGTATTATGTGGACATAAATGGCAGTGTTGTTTGGGAAATATTTATCAGTGTTATGTGGGCAATTATATTTATAGGTATATTTTGAAAATATGAGAACTATAAACTTAATGAAAGGTGCCCCTAATGTACTTATTTATCAGGTAGCTGGGCTACTAGTTTTTTTTTATTGAAAAAAAAAACTAAAAAAACTAAAAGATAGGCACCAGCAGGAATTTTTTAAGTGCATTGGCTATCTGGTATTTATCAACAATTAATATTATAGTATAATGAACTTCAGAGTGGTAAAAGAAACATCTCACTGGTCTCTAAGAAACTGTAAAATCCCTAAATAAAGCTATAAATGGTCCCATAGTGAGCACATTTTGAATCATCTCTACTGCTGATGTTGTAAGGTTATCTTTAAGTTCAGTCTGCATCAGGCTACAAAATGATTTCCAGTCTCGCCTGGTTTTGTCCTTGCAAGACTCAAACGTTCTTCCAGGCTCTTCTGGGCTGGGTTTATTAATAACAGTTGCCAGTTATGTCTATATTTAAAGTACTGACTTATAAGTAATTGCTGTGAACACTTAGAAAGCCAAAAGGAGCTAGGGATCACTTAGATGGCTGCACCTATGTGTCCAAATCCAGTCATTGTTGGCTCTGCTTCAAATAAGTATTCAAAAGTTTAAGGGTAAGACATAAAGTGGAAACAAAAATTAAACAAAAACTTACAGCTGTGTAGCAGGCATAGTTAGAGTCCCCAGGGGGCAGTTAGTAAGACAGTTTGATTCTAGACAGGATAGACAGAAAGAAAGCAAAAAGATTGAAGAGTATGTTAAAGTGAATAGTCAGTATTAGATGCCTTTTCCAGCAGATGAACATTTCCACGTTGCTAAAGACTGTGCAAGAAAGAGTTACCAGCAAGAGAGATTTCAGCAGTATTGTTAGTACATTGCTAGAAATACTCTACAGACATAGACTGTGCTACAACCAAGATCAACAAAAAAGTCAACTTTGTATAACTAACGAAAACATCATAAAAATGCAAGAATCAGCTCTCATAGACAACATGTATTTTTAAGACTTAGGATCGGCAGCCCACAGCCATTGTTTCACGCCTACACTGAATTTGCACCAGAGGCCACACACTGCTATTGCTCTGGATAATAATATAATAGCGTTGTTCCTTGTACAGTATTTCAGAATATAGCCGAAGCCTTGGGTGTTTGTATTGTATTCATTTGTTATATCCCAACTGAAATCCTGGTAGCATGGTGAGAAGGAGCAAATTTAAATATTCAATGTCATAGATAAATCTGAAGTCATATCTTTTCTAATTTTGTGCTACAGATCGTCACTGCATTTCCTACCATCTCATACCAGCTCTTAGCAGTTTTCAGTTGATATATAGAACCTAAAGCTGTCCGTAGATGTAAAGTTATACTAATGATATGGCAAATGTGCCACCTGGTTCTTCAGGATAATGATAATATCTATGGCAAGTTTTGGCACTGTTATGACACTCCTGTTATCACAAAAAAGAATGATTTATTCAACATGCTAACAGAATTAAGTGAATTAATATTCATCTAGAAACAACAAATCCCAAGAATGCTTCAGATATCTTCTTTTGTCATCCATGCCTTAGAAGGACCCATTAATTTAACAATTGTCTGGAACTGGGTAACACTTTAAAAAAATATTTTTTTCCAGAAATGACAAGCCTTTATTCATAATAGGTAAGAACACGACATAGAAATGATACTTTTTTTTGTCTACTTAACTAACAATCTCACTTAAATACCAGTTTTCTTGGTGGACCATCACTTTATAACAACTGTTAGAATTCATGAATAACTGTTCTACAAACTACAATAAAGCACACTTAAAGATCTTACCTCAATAGATGCTTGCTCAATTTTTAACAGTTCTGCAGCAGTGTTGTTTCTGTAGCCACTGGTTGGACTATCTGGAGTCTGCTTTTGATCTTCTAGACTTTTCTTTCTAAGTATTCTGGCAGAATTTTCAATCAATGAGTAACCTGGAGGAGCACAGAGGTCTTGCCTGCTACAGCTGACATCAGAGCACTGATCTCTTTGGAGGTCTATAGTTATGCGAATAGGGCTTGGTGACCTCCCCCTTTCATCCATGCATACTTCAGACATGGTCCCAAACTCTGGTCTGGCTTCTGCTGACCTAGATCTGCTACTTGGCCTAGATGTTTTTTGCAAATGGTCACAAGTTACTGGGCTGTGGTCAATGATATTAAAAAGACTTGAAAGACCATCATTGATAGTTGTATGAACTGGACTCTCTCTTGTAGTTGTTGATCTAGCCCAAGCAGACTCATTAAATCCTTTCTGGGGTGTAACTGAAGTAACACGGTTAGCTGGCTGATCTGCTTTGGGTAGAGGTTTTTTCTGAAGTTTTGGGGAACCATATTTTGGGGAACAACAACTACGCTCAAACTTTGCTTGCACCTTTTCAATAGCTGGAGCAATTTGCCTGTTCCTCAAACTACGAGAAGGTGATGAAATAGGGGTAGAGCCTCCTTTTGGAGTCAGACACTTATGTGGACTGCTGGTAATGCTTCGTAAAGCTTCAGTTTGCAAACCAACGCTAATGGTTTGAGTGGTTTGTGTTCCTGTACTCTTCAAACCATTGGTCTGACAAGCAATGTCTCTGAACTGAGATTCTGATGAGTTTGTTCGGATAGCATTTCTAACAGAATTGGCAACTTCTTTCATGTCATCACTCATGTTTCTTGACAACTCTATACTGTGCAATGAAGACGCAAAACTGACAGAAGTGCAAACAGGTCGATCCATTGGGTGTAAACCACTATCTAATAAGTCTTTATGCTGATTGTTAAGCTCACATGGCCATCTCCCAAATACCTCAGTGGCACCATTTTCTGCTTCAGAAACACCATTTGCTTTAGTTGAAGAATAATGTAAATCTGGTTCTACGTCTGATATTTCTTCATTGCCATTAATGACAGATTTATCAAACCTACGAACCACAGGTGGACTGTGGAAGACCCTGACCCCCATTCTTTCCGCAACAGCATGGCTTCGAGGAGACTGCTTCAGGCAGGGTTCAGGACTGGTCACTGTGTTTGTTGTCATAGTAACACTAGTAGTAAGAAACCATGAAGGAGACTGGAATGTTTCAGAAGGTGACTTTAACTCCACTTTTCCATTCTCTGCTCTTTCCCCACCTAATCTCAAGATTTTATCACCTTGGCCCACAATACTATAGTCCCAATTCTTGTTAAACTCTTCAATGTACTTCAGATCATCAGGGGACAAGGGGGGAGTTAATTCATCCTTGTCGCCAGAAAGATCTAAATTTTTTTCGGGAAGGAAAGGAGAGCTCTCCATTAATCGATGAAATTCAGACATGGAGGAAACAGACATGACCCTATAAGACAAAGGGCATGTAGGCATTAAGAAATGTGGCTCCATCCTTTAGGAAAATTTTAATACATAGGACAGGAAAACATGCATGGCTACTGAAATGCATGCAGACCAAAAAAATAGACGCAAACTCCACTGCTAAATCCACAAAACTTGGGGGTACAGGTAATGTGCAGGATTAGTAGTAATACTTACCTTTGCAATCCTCCTTTTTGTATATCTTCCTGCAATAATAAGCAATATTGTTATAGGCTTGTTTGTGAAAAGCATATATGTCATATTACACATTTATTTCTACGATGCAGTGCCCATTGATATACGTTACCTTTTTGAAAGATGTAAAATTTAGCAAATGTCAAATTTAGAAATTATGTTTTATTATTCCATAAAAGTTCAACCTGACTTTTGGAGATGGGTATACATAGACATAGAACAATAGTTATGACAAGGCAGAGTAGGAAGGTGTGTAGGGCTGGCATGATGTACTGTACATTTTCTCCTTGCCTAGAATGTTTACCATTGTTGTTCTTCTTTTAACAGGTAGTACAAATATAATGTCTAGTGTTGGGGGATAAGTGACATTTTGTTACAGGTACATTTTCTATACAGGTGAGAAAAATAGGAATATCAGCTGATGCACAAATCATTTTTATGCCTAGGTGTCATGCACACCAAAAAAGGAACATGGGTTTGAAGCATTGCAGCAATAAAGTATGAGTATTGTTCTTCTAGTTTGAATTACTTGCTTATTCTTGTAATATCTTTGACAGTGAGTCTTTTGGAAAAAAACACCCAATTTCCCATCTACATGAGGTTGTGGTGCTTTTTGGTTTTCACATCTACTCTGGAAATCAACATTATGGCCCTCAATTACTATTACATTTCCATGTAAATTTAGTAGGAAAAAGTCAGGAGAAAGGCATTTTACTATATTTAATAACAGCACGTAACGCTCTGAAAATGCCATCACTTTTAGTTTCTCCCCCTAACCCCAAAAAGTAATCACGATTCGAGTGATTCATGGAATTGTTTACCCAGTGTTTGGCAATTCTTTTTAGGCTGTGATTTTTCACTTTCAATAGGGAGGTTAAAAACTTTCCAATGCGTCAAAGTTTATCAGACACCTGAAAATGCATTTATACAGATAAGGATAAATTGGATATAAAAAAATCACCATGAAAATGGAAAAAAAAATGGGGAATATTGGTAAATGACCCCCTATGTGTGTGGTTGAATTTAGAAATATGTATGTTGTTGGAAAAATGAATGAAGATGTGGAAATGTCAACGCTATGTCTCACAGCAGAATTCTGACATGTCAATCGTTTGCATGTATGTGAGCAGCAATATGGACCATAGTGATAAACAAACTCCCCCATAAGATATGCCAAAGTCCATTCTAGACAACAACATAACAGTTCTAACTGGTTTATTTTAACACACAAGACAGATTCTAACTATGAAAAGACTATAAAATGATCAAAATCTAAGGATCTATAAAAGTACAATAAATGGATAAAAGACATCAATGCAGAAGTGTAAACAAAGGATGGCTGCAAAGTTCAAGGCTCAAATAGGAATCATGGGTGATTGAAGAGGGTGGGGTAAATCCATCTACATTTTGTGGCCAAAAGTGGAGCAGCATAAAAAAAGACGCGTTACCTCAGTGGAGAATTTATCACGCTCCAGTTTGCGGGGCTGAGGCAAATCGGCCTCATCAGCAGAGTCCAGAGAAAGTGCATCAAGGAAGAGGTTCTCAGAGCCAGAGCATCGATCAGTTCCTTTTAACTTGGGAAGTAACTGCTCTTCAAATGGCATTTCATCAGAATCAGAAAATGACCTGGATGCATGAGACTGGGACCTGGGCAGTGGGGCCTTGGATAAATACTCAGGGACAGCACCATCACTTTGGTCAGCTTGGAAATGGTCTGGTTGTCGAGGGCTTGATTCTTTTTGGAGCTAGAAAATAAATATATTAAAATGACTCAATAGAGATTTATTTCAATGCTAAAATCTTAAAATATTGCTTTTACAGAAGAACATATAATAACTCAATTATCATAGTTACTATATATATATATATATATATATATATATATATAAGATTTCCATTGCCTTAGTGGCACAGTATTTGAGTGGCGTAAAGCCTCATTATACACTGATAAGAAATTGAAACAAATATCGAAACACATACATTTTGGGAGGAATTTACTAAGACCAGCATTTCATATGCCAATGTAGAATCACACAGGATTTATCAAGAGATGCCCATTGACATCAGCTGGGAGATGGCGGTAATTCCACTACAATTTATTGCTGCTAATAAATTTGTCTCCTCTGTGTGAAGCCACACCCCCACCGTGCCAAGCCCCACCCATTTAGTGAGTGTGGTGCAGTTTGAAATTTCTGCTACTTGTAGACAATCTGCCCCTGGTCTAAACCTTAATTAATATCTCCATCTGATTGTGAAATCTGACCTAACATCACAGAAGACCTGACATTCTATTATTATAATAACCCTTAAAGGGGTACTCCAATGGCCAGCCTTCCGGCTGAGTTCGGAACATTTAGTTCCGAATGCAGTGCGTGCACTGTGGGGGTTGGCCACGCCCCCTCTTGACGTCAGGCCACGCCGACCAATGCGAGTCTATGGGAGGGGCGTAACGACCACCACGCCCCTTCCATAGACTTACATTGAGGGGGCCTGACGTCACAAGGGGGCTTTGCCGACCCCTGAAGCGCACGCACAGCGTTCGGGACATTAGTTCCGAACGCAGCTGGAAGGCTGGCCAGTGGAGTACCCCTTTAAAGGGAACCTGTGACAATGCAGTCCAATATGCAGGCATCAGGCCTCATTAACTAAGGCTTTTCCGAGTAGATTTTGTAGAGTTTCTTGAGTAGCATGTGTCGTGTGCCAGAATTTCCGACAAAAAAATCTAAATGAAAAGAGGCGTGTCTCCAAAAAAAACTACATTTTCGACAGAAAACCTGACAGCTCAGAGCAGGTGTAAAAAAAGCAAAACTTAGGGAAAATAACCAAATACATGATACAATAGTAAATACCATGGAAAAATACCAGTCATAAACAAAAACCCACAAAGAAAACTACACACCACTCCTAGTAAATGAGGGCCATCATATTATAAAGCAGATGGAGATGGGAGAATTTATGTAAAATCTTATGGCAAAATTTTCAGGTTAACGTGCCATTTTTTCAGGTACATATCTGCTCATTCTGGGTTAAATAGGCAAGTGAGCAGTCCTACTCTGAGAAGGACTGCATATTCAACAATAAGGGGGTACTCCAAAGGATAGGGGATAAGATGTTAGATCACAGGAGTCCCTGAGCTGGGGACCCCTGCGATCTCTGACCCGGCAGTGGCGGCGTCCGGAACATGGAAGCTTGCAGGGCCTGTGTTCATGGCGTCACGCCACGCTGCCTCAATTCATGTCTATAGGAGGGGGCTTGATGGCTAGTACATAGCCGTCATGCCTCATCGGGCACAGAGCGGAGTTCGCTTTGTGCACCGAATGTTAGGACCCCGGCTATCTAACATCTTATCCCCTATCCTTTGGATAGGGGATAAGATGTTTTCAGCAGAGTACCCCTTTAAGGGTTCTCTTTTACTAAGACAACCTATTTTATTGGCAGATCCACTCATTTACAGAAAAAAAACAAAAAACTTTAAGTATTAAGTAAGTCTTTCTTCTCCAGACATAGCATCATGAATACAAAAGATCAGAAATTATTTTCCTTCAAGTGAGATTGAAGGAAAGTCTTACAGACTGTAGAACGTACACTAGTATTTTACTTTGCCAAATCTTTCAGAGTCAGGCATTATTGTAGACTGAAGAACTGAATTTGTAGCCTGACTACTCAAAACATGTGATGTCTATAGGTTATATACTTGTAGGTACTGAACCTATGCCATGCACCGCATATAATCTTTCTTCTGCAGATACCAGATACCGCCACATTATGTTTTGCAGAACACATAAAAAACATAAAAATAAACTACCATTTATAGAAATACTTTGGGAAACTAATATTTGTATGATATACTGTATATATTGTTTGTTCCCATTGTTTTAACTACAAGCCTGAGTGCTATTCTAGCTGATGTTTGGCAAAATGTAAAAAGCAATACCTGCAATTTGAATATCCCTAAGGGAAGCCTTAGACCATAACTAAAGTAAGGGAGTCTTATTAATGGAGCGTCTGCTACGTATTTAGCAATGGTAAGTGTACTAGGTCAGAGACCGGATTTCCCTCAGCTCTATGCCCATAAAACCCTCCACCAGACGATATTTGCTTCCCTATAAGCTGCTTTTAAGAAACCCATGAGAGCATGATGCCAAGATTGGTTACGGAAGGTCATTAATCCTTGAATGGCATAAAAGTTTCCTACTCACGTAAGACTCAGCGACCTATATTCAAGAGAAGCACAAGGTTATGCCTCACTATTCTTAAAGGGAAATCCCTTTATAAGTAATAACAGTACGCAAGAACAGTTTCTAATATAATGCTTTCAAATACATAAAAATGTGAAGATATATCATGACTTATGATAAAATCAACTCTTTTGTGTGTATTAAAATAAGGAAACAAATCCATTTGGAGCTATATTATAACTAATGGCTTAGGAGACACTTTAATGGCGCTGTAGAAACATTATGCAATTTTATTTAATTCTCCAAACCTCCAGTATCCATTAAAAGCAAATCTGATCAAAATGATTTGTGTTTTGTACAAAATTAAAACGGTAAAGTGAATTATGGCACAAAAATTGCATCATTAGTTTTCTCTGTAGAAGCAACTACTGTACAAATGAACTGTCAGACAAATAGATGCACATACAAAACCTTTACGGGCCTGCAAACTAATAGCTGACTGGCAATATTATCTTATGGTGGAAGCTGGGGGCACTGATCAAGCGTATTTCAAAAACCAAAAAGCTGGTACAAGGTTTCACAGTTAGGTGTAAAGGGGTATTTCGGCTCCATACTTCTTACCACCTCCATTCATGTCTATGGGAGGGGGCGTGACAGCTGTCATGGCCCCTCCCATGGACATGAATGGAAGGGGCGTGGCATCATGAAGGGGCGTGGCTGGGGTGTTACATTTCGGAGGCAGCACCAGGCACAGAATGCCGGTGTGAGGTGGTTTTTTGCGCCCCCGTAGATCCATGCGTCCGCTCCTCCCCCAGCTCTCCGAACATTTCCGAAGCTAGAACTGGGGGAGGGCAGATCAAGGGGAGAGAGAAGGTCCACGCCCCCTCCCTCATCTCCCCTCCCTGAGCCCTCCCTCATCTCCCCTCCCTGAGCTCGGCTGGACGCAGATCTCTACGGCACGCCCCCTCCCTGAGGACATAGATCGCCACGGCAGGTCCCTCCCTCATCTCCCCGAGCTGAGGACGTAGAGCAGTGCTCCCAATGAGCTCTATGTGTAAAGGGGGACATACTGTACAGGCTAAAGGGGGACATATTGCACGCGCTAAAGGGGGACATACTGCACGGGCTAAAGGGGGACATACTGTACGGGCTAAAGGGGGACATACTGCACGGGCTAAAGGGGAACATTTAGCCCGTGCAGTATGTCCCCCTGTAGCTCCTGCAGTATCTCCCCCTTTAGCCCGTACAGTATGTCCCCCTTTACACATAGAGCTCATTGGGAGCACTGCTCTATGTCCTCAGGGAGGGGAGATGAGGGAGGGGACCTGCCGTGGAGATCTATGTCCTCAGGGAGGGGGCGTGCCGTAGAGATCTGCATCCAGCCGAGCTCAGGGAGGGGAGATGAGGGAGGGGGCGTGAACCTCCTACCTCCCCTTGCTCTGCCCTCCCCCAGTTCTAGCTTCGGAAATGTTCGGAGAGCTGGGGGAGGAGCGGACGCATAGATCTACGGGGGAGCAAAAAAACACCTCACACCGGGGGCTGCACTGAGATCACGGGGGTCCCAGCAACCAGACATCTTATCCCCTATCTTTTGGATAGAGGATAAGATGTATAAAGCCGGAATATCCCTTTATCTTGCTTGCTATGTTTTATGTATAGAGCCTACCTGTTCTATTCTTCTCAGGAGTTCTTTCCGGTGCTGCTCCCATTCATGTCTCTCTCTGTCATATCGCTCCAGAATCTCTTCCCTATCCTGAGTCCAGTTCTTATCGCTCTGCTGGATTTGTCTGCGGAGGTCCATCACCAACCTATGGCTCACAGCCAACAGCTTCTTGTACTCATCGCGTTCAAGATTGAAGGAGGCCTTCTTCTCGGTGGGGCTCAAGTCTCCAAGCGTTCTCGGCTTTCTTGTTTCAAACTGTATGAAGGAAAATGAAAATATTCTTGTAACAAAATTGAAAAGTGAAAGTGAAAGTGTTCATTTCATCTATACTTTATACACACACCATTGCATTCACATTAGAGACTATGGGGGGGGGGGGGTATTTATCAATTTTGCCTGTTGACAGTTTCTTTTTACCCTTTTTTTTTCACTTTGGTTTTCGTGGACATGCACCAAATTTATCATTTGGTGCAAGTTGTTAGTAATTTTGGCTCAAATGTTGAAATCAGCTGTTCACAGCGCCTTTTACACAGAACTTACCCCCACAGAGGACACGTATTTTACCCTGCAGAGCAGCCATTTCGGGGTCCCTCCTGCAGTATATCAGCAAGCGACAGGAGTTATTTTCTTTTGTGGGGTTTATAGCCACCATGTGAAATGGATTTTATTTTCAACTTGGGTAGTTTTTTTTTTTTTGTTACTTTAGTGCAGTGGTCTTCAACCTGCGGACCTCCAGATGTTGCAAAACTACAATTCCCAGCATGCCCGGACAGCCGTTGGCTGTCCGGGCATGCTGGGAGTTGTAGTTTTGCAACATCTGGAGGTCCGCAGGTTGGAGACCACTGCTTTAGTGCTTACCTTTCCTGAACCTGTGCGGCCATGTCCAATGCTGACTCTACGGAGGGTGAAGGTCCCTCAGAGACAACTATGTCGCAGGATATTATTGCACAGCCCTGGAGGCGTCGCTGCTTTCACAAAAAAAATGTTTTAATGTATTTTGACGCCTTTACATTTTCTGACATTGCTAATAGAGATGAGCAAACTTACAGTAAATTCGATTCGTCACGAACTTCTCAACTCGGCAGTTGATGACTTTTCCTGCATAAATTAGTTCAGCTTTCAGGTGCTCCGGTGGGCTGGAAAAGGTGGATACAGTCCTAGGAAAGAGTCTCCTAGGACTGTATCCACCTTTTCCAGCCCACCGGAGCACCTGAAAGCTGAACTAATTTATGCAGGATAAGGTATCAACTGCCGAGCCGAGAAGTTCGTGACGAATCGAATTTACTGTATGTTCGCTCATCTCTAATTGCTAAGTGTGTTTTCCATGTGCAAAATTTCTTGGCGGGGATTTGCGCCCAAAAAACGGGATTTGCCCCAAAAATCGATTGCCACAAATGATGAATGACTGACTAAAGTTAAAATCACACACAGGACCGTGTGATTTTGAGAAAGTTGTAAAAATGACAGTGGAGAAGATGCGCCAAACTTTGGTGCAAAAAGACACTGCGCCAAAGTATTGCGCCAAAGTTACGTGAAAAAAAAAAACACATAAATCCTTTGATAAATACCCCCCTATCTCTTTATCATTTACTCAAAACATTTATATTGTTTTAGTTTCAGAGGATTTTCTGTTTAACAACTTCAGAGGTCCATGTCACTTTAAAAAACCTGCTGACAGGTCACAAAGACATGTCAAAAGTTTGATAAGCTTTGGTCTTGGGGTTCAAACCCCACTTATTAGGAAAAACAACTCGTCTAAGAGAAAAGCAAGGGCAGGCACTATTGCTATAAAAATGAGGTACAGCACTTAAAAGGTCAGCAAAGATGTACAACAATGGGGGTGCACAGCTCCAGAAAAGATAGTAGTATAATAAAACAGCTACCCTATAGAAAAAGAGAAAAGTGGAACTCACCCAATATGTTAAAACAAACATCTTTAAATAAAACTTAATTTACAACATGCTCAGATTTGAAGCGGAGAGTCTGTGGTCAGCACTGGGCTGAATGACCGGTGGAGAGGCTGACATCCGTTTCCTGGTCTGCCCGCTTTCTCTGAGCCTTAGAGATGCACTGAAATTTCACTAACCAAAATATATTGGCAGGAAAAAGGGGCATGGGTTAAGAAGTGACGTAGTTTGCAAACCAGCCAATGGGACATACAGTGGAAGCAGAAGGGGCGTCGGAAGTATTCGCCATTGCCCAACACCATGCTGTGGCTCGGGGGCTCCCCATCAGCTCCCAAGGCCACTGAGACCACTTACTGCTGGCAGCTCATCATTACCTCACCTCTCTCTGACTGCAGTGGCTATAAGTACAGCTACAGGGGACAGGTCCTACTTGTTAGTTAGGCCTGATGAAGTTGCGCAAGCGCAGCGAAACGCGTTGTATTTAATAAATCCATTGATTTTACTTGGCTTCCTGATGGTTCCTCTCTGCGCCAGACAAACTCCTGAATCCATGGTCATTCGGTTTTGATTTTACTTGTTAGTTAGGGGAAAGGACTTATAAGACACTATCTAAAGCAGTGATCTTTAACCTGTAGCTCTCCAGCTGGTGCAGAACTATAACTACAACTCTGGTGGAAAACATATATATTTGTTTTCTAAATCAACTGGTGCCAGAAAGTTAAACAGATTTGTAAATTACTTCTATTAAAAAAATCTTAATCCTTCCGGTACTTATTAGCTGCTGAAGACTACAGAGGAAATTATTTTGGAACACTGTCTGCTGACATTGCTGTCCATTTTAGGAACTGTCCAGAGTAGAAGAAAATCCCCATAGCAAACATATGCTGCTCTGGACAGTTCCTAAAATGGACAGAGATGTCAGCAGAGCCCTGTGCTCATGATGTCAGCAGGGAGCACTGTGTTCCAAAAAGAAAATCATTTCCTCTGTAGTATTCAGCAGCTAGTAAGTACTGAAATAATTAAGATTTTTTAATAGAAGTAATTTACTAATCTGTTTAACTTTCTGGCACCAGTTGATTTAAAAAAAAAAAAAAAGTTTTCCACTGGAGTACCCCTTTAAGGACTTCCTACTGTAAATTCACAGCAAGTAGTTCATGTCCTTAAAGGGGTACTCCGGTGAAAACCTTTTTTCTTTTTAAATCAACTGGTGCCAGAAAGTTAAACAGATTTGTAAATTATGAATTCGAGTAGAATACAGACATGGTGCACATCTACAATCTTGTATAATGATCTGGTTGCTTCTCAGCACAATATCAAAAACTAACAGGTTGTTAGTATACATTTTTGATCAAAAAGTACAAGCCCACTCGCCACGTCAAGGCCACCTATTCAGAGTGGGTCCCTAACACCCCTAGCATAAAATGGCGTAGCACCGGGCGGCGACCACAACCGCCGCGACACAGATGCCCACGGGGGGGGGGGGGGAATAGTGGGTGGAGCGGCCCACTGGCAGAGCGGCCCCAATGCCTCTCAAACCAGTCTATGGGCCGCACCCGCCCACAGACACAGCGCCACGGACGCCGCCCCGCACCACACCAGTGTGAACAAGGTGTAATAGCTCACTTACCTTGCTCTCCCAGTCAGACTGGGAGGCTGCTAGGAGTGAAATGGCCCTAGTGTGGTTAATTACCACCTATATAGGTTTGGGCTGAGGGGGTGGGGAAGAGTGCAGCACATGTTCAAAAAAAAAAAAAAAAAGGAAGGATAGAAATCACAATATGAATTCGAGTAGAATACAGACATAGCGCACATCTACAATCTTGAATAATGATCTGATTGCTTCTCAGCACAATATCAAAAACTAACAGGTTGTTAGTATACATTTTTGATCAAAAAGTACAAGCCCACTCGCCACGTCAAGGCCACCTATCCAGAGTGGGTCCCTAACATCCCTAGCATAAAAAGGCGTAGCTGCCTCCCAGTCTGACTGGGAGAGTATGGTAAGTGAGCTATTACATCCCTGTTCACACTGGTGTGGTGCTGTGCGGTGTCCGTTGCTGCCGTGGCGCCGTGTCTGCGGGAGGGTGCGGCCCATAGACTGGTTTGAGTGGCATTGGGGCTGCTCTGCCAGTGGGTTGTTCCCCCCTGTGGGCATTGGCGTCGCGGCGGTGGTGGTCGCCGCCCGGTGCTGCGCCATTTTATGCTAGGGACGTTAGGGACCCACTCTGGATAGGTGGCCTTGACGTGGCGAGTGGGCTTGTACTTTTTGATCAAAAATGTATACTAACAACCTGTTAGCTTTTGATATTATGCTGAGAAGCAATCAGATCATTATACAAGATTGTAGATGTGCGCCATGTCTGTTTTCTACCTGAATTCACACTGTGATTTCTATCCCCTCCTTTTTCTTTGTTTTAACATGTGCTGCACTCTTCCCCACCCCCCCCCAGCCCAACCCTATATAAGCAGTAGTTAGCTGCACATGGGCCATTTCTTTCCTAGCTGCCTCCCAGTCTGACTGGGAGAGTATGGTAAGTGAGCTATTACATCCCTGTTCACACTGGTGTGGTGCTGTGCGGTGTCCGTTGCTGCCGTGGTGCTGTGTCTGCGGGAGGGTGCGGCCCATAGACTGGTTTGAGTGGCATTGGGGCTGCTCTGCCAGTGGGTTGTTCCCCCCTGTGGGCATTGGCGTCGCGGCGGTGGTGGTCGCCGCCCGGTGCTGCGCCATTTTATGCTAGGGACGTTAGGGACCCACTCTGGATAGGTGGCCTTGACGTGGCGAGTGGGCTTGTACTTTTTGATCAAAAATGTATACTAACAACCTGTTAGTTTTTGATATTATGCTGAGAAGCAATCAGATCATTATACAAGATTGTAGATGTGCACCATGTCTGTTTTTCTACCCGAATTCAGATTTGTAAATTACTTCTATTAAAAAAATCTTAATCCTTCCTGTACTTATTAGCTGCTGAATACTACAGAGGAAATTATTTTCTTTTTGGAATTCTCTCTGATGACATCACGAGCACAGTGCTCTTTGCTGACGTCATTATAATAATAATAATAATAATAATAATAATAATAATAATAATAATAAAAATAATAATAATAATAAAAATAATAATAATAACTCTTTATTTATTGTTGTCATTAGTGGAATTTGAACCCAAGGCCCCAGCACTGCAAGGCAGCAGTGCTAACCACTGAGCCACCATGCTGCCCTTAGCATACATCTGCTATGCACGGTTGCTAAAATGGACAGAGATGTCAGCAGAGAGCACTGTGGTCGTGATGTCATCAGTGTTCCAAAAAGAAAGGAATATCCTCTGTAGCATTTAGCAGCTAATAAGTACTGGAAGGATTAAGATTTTTTTATAGAAGTAATTTACAAATATGTTTAACTTTCTGGCACCAGTTGATTTAAAAGAAAAAAGATTTTCACCAGAGTACACCTTTAAACCAATGCCACTGCATATTTATGGCGTGCGCATGCAGGGCACCTCGAAGAAAAGAAAGACCTTCTTCCATCCTTTCTAATTTAATGTACACAGTTCTCAGTCAATAAATATACTCAAAGAACTCTGTGTGATATATTTGAGGTAGTGTTACTGCCCCTGTTGGTCATATGACTGGGATACTGGTACAAGCAGGCTGCTCCTGGGTCTTGCAGGGCTCACTTTCCCATTAACTCGGACTGTTGTTTAGTATAATATAATGTACAATATAAAAAAAATATAAAGTAAAAAACGTCCTCAACGCTAGCTGTACATCAGCCATGTCATATATACTTTAGAGTTACACTGTATGAATAGATATACAGTGACCCCCCAACCTACGATAGCCCCGACATACGATCATTTCAACATGTGATGGCCTCTCAGAGGCCATCGCATGTTGAAGGCAGTATCAACATACGATGCTTTTGTATGTCTGGACCATTGCATAAACGGCTATCCGGCAGCACAGACTGCTTCAGCTACCACTGGATAGCCGTTTACGGTGCACTGTATGGTCCGCTGACGATCACTTACCTGTCCTCGGGGCTCCGGCGCGTCCTCTTCGGGATCCCCTGCATCGTCGGCGCTCTTCATCGAGGTCATCACGTCACTGCGCACGCCGTCCTGTCATCCAATAGGAGCGGCGTGCATAGCGACGTGATGGCGGCGACGGAGAGCGAGGATGCCGGGGAAGCAGAGGCCTTGCCGGAACGTCGGGGACACCTCGGGGACGCGGCGACAGTGATGGAAGGCGACATCCAGGGCAGCCGTGACGAGCGGTGACGGTCCGGAGCGGCGGGGACAGGTGAGTACAACTTCCTATACCAGTGGTCTACAACCTGCGGACCTCCAGATGTTGCAAAACTACAACACCCAGCATGCCCGGACAGCCAACGGCTGTCCAGGCATGCTGGGTGTTGTAGTTTTGCAACATCTGGAGGTTCGCAGGTTGTAGACCACTGTCCTATACTTTACATTGCACGGATCCCTCAACATGCAATGGTTTCAACAAACGATGGTCCATTTGGAACGGATTACCATCATATGTTGAGGGACCACTGTATAACTGAAAATAGTCTATTTATATAACTAGCTTTACAAATGAACAGTCTATTGTGTGGTCACAAAACAAATCTCAACAAAATCATATTGAATCATAAAGTTATAGGTCAGAATTTACTAAGCTTATTGGGGGAGATTTATCAAAACCTGTGCAGAGGAAAAGTTGCTGAGTTGTCCATAGCAACCAATCAGATCGCTTCTTTCATTTTTAACAAGGCCTCTGCAAAACTTAAGAAGCGATCTGATTGGTTGCTATGGGCAACTGGGCAACTTTTCCTCTGCGCAGGTTTTGATAAATCTCCCCCATTGTGTCTTGTTTCTGGTGTATTTTGTACAATTGTTTTCTGTCACACATATTGGACACATTCATCAAGCATTTGCTCAATTTTTCTTTTCTTTCTTTTTCATTTTTAGTTTTTGCCTAAAAAGAGGACGTGGTTTAAACATTGTGGCTTTTCAGAGACTCTAAATTACATAGAGTTTCAGAGACTCTTAATTACATAAATTGAACATTTTTTGCCGAACTCTACTTGACTTAAAGGGTACCTCTCATCAAAAAAACTTTTGATATATTATAGATTAATATATGCAGAATAACTTTACAATTGCATGTTATTAAAAAATATGCTTCTTTCTATTTAAATTTCCACTTTGAATAAATGACCACTAGGGGTCTCCCTACCAGTTCTGGCAGCAAGCATTTCAGACTCATGCTGGAGTCCTAAACACTACGAGCTGCCAGTCTGCTTTGTTCACAAAGGAGAACACTCAGAGCTGCCAGCCTGCTTTGTTCACAGCCTGTTTGGCTGTGAACAAAGCAGGCTGGCAGCTCTGAGTGTTTAGGACTCCAGCATGAGTCAGAAATGCTTGCTGACAGGACTGATCGGGAAAAATACAATAGAAAGAAGCATATTTTTCATTAACATGCTATTGGAACGTTATTCAACATTCATTAATCTAAAATATATCAAAAGTTTATTTGATGAGAGGTGACGTGAAAACCACACAACAAGATCGTACATTGAAATAAAAATGTACGCATTGCACGACCTGTACAAGTTTTGTGCAATTGAATCTGGCATAAAGAAGAATGTGCAAGCTTAAATAATAGGTGAAAAAGTTATCAATTATAAATTCCTTTCTTAGCCTTTATACTAAAATACCTAAAATAGTCAAACTTTTTTCTAGTCCTGAAGTCCAAAAAAATACCCTTGATCTGAACTGGTTAATAATATTTTACATTTTGAGAAATAAGAGACATACAATGATGACACATATTCTTCCAATTGAAAAGTAAGTTTGGATTAGATACTGCACATGGTTAAATGGAAGAAACATGATATCATATTGTGAGCAGACGCAGTGTCTGTCTCGGGGAACACCCAGATTTAGATCGGAAAAGGAGTGATTTATAACCCAAGCATCTCATTAGTGGCCAGCGTCTCCTCTCTGCATCGAATGATCTTGTTCCAGATATTACCGTCATCCAGATAATCTTTCTTCCACACAAACGTATTTCAACCTGTCAGTGTGAAGTGGTTGCCAGGAGCAATTGGAAAATCCTTAGTGCGGTGTCCTGATTACCAAACCACCTGCCAAGGAACAAACAACTAAAGCAGTAATACGGCGAGCCCGCAACTTACAATGGCCTCGGGTTACAATATCTTCAACATACAATGGTCTTTCCTGGACCATTGCAACTTGAAGCCGTACTCAACACAGAATAAGTTGGGATCTGTAGCTTGTGTGAATGGCTGGAAGATCGGACAATTAGAATGGGCATTTTACTGGTAAAACTGTATTTTTGAAGTGCGTGCACTGTGTAGTTGTGCTCCCCTACAGTATAATGGAGTACACTAAGGACCTGTGCCAGGACTAGTTGCTTCTTTGGACATCTGGTGGGGGTGGCTCCAATTTGAATGTCTGATACACTGTGCATACTGTACAGGAACCTGAAGAAGAGTCTGCCCTCTATGTATAAAGTCATTTCAAGCATCTAGCGGCTATTTCTGACTTGTATATGTAAGGACTTTCTTGTTTTTATTAGTTTTGGAGACTATGGGGGAGATTTATCAAAACCTGTCCAGAGGAAAAGTTGCCCAGTTGCTCATAGCAACCAATCAGCTCGCTTCTTTCATTTTTAACAAGGCCTCTGCAAAATGAAAGAAGCGATCTGATTGGTTGCTATGGCAACTGGGCAACTTTTCCTCTGGACAGGTTTTGATATATCTCCCCCTATGGAACCAATTACCAGTTTTCCATAGAATAATGGTCTAAACATACAATGGTCATCCTGCAACCAATTAATATTGTAACTGGAGGGACCACTGTATATGTTACCAAAGCAATCCATGTAAATGGAAAGGCTGTCACTCCTCACTATAGAGAAGATGCAAATCTAACTTATAAATCAATGTCTTCAGCAACCTTCAGCAATAAAGAAATGCAAACACCAGATTAAAGCATACAAAGATACGCCCATTATACGCCCATACAAGATTACGCCTGCTCTAGTGACAACACAGTCTATCACTTCACAAAGTGCAATAGATCCAATAGACTTCATGAAAGCTACACCCTCACTACAGGGACTGTTCATAAAGATGCAGCCTGTCACCATCCAGTGAAAGAAATGCTAGAAGGAATGTATCCGAAGAAGGTGACCAAGTGGTTAAAACTATTTTTTGTTAAATATATTTGTTAAAATAATTATTTCGTTTTTACATTACTATCTATAATTAGAAACTCAACTCAAATAATGACAGTTACCACTTGGCCTATCCTGCAATGATCACAGCCGTCACATCATCATCGGAGGCAGAACTGCACAACCTATGCATGACATTCCTATGACAGATAACAAAGTGTCCTCAGAAGGATGACATCAGTTGCGCTAACAGAGTACCCAGAATAACAGTACCAGTAGGGTGCCCCTCCTTTAATAGTACTAGGATAGTACCCCATTCATAAACAGTGCAAGGAGGTTGTCTCCCCTTATAAATAGCAACAGCACAGTACCCCACCATAATTTGTTCAGACAGGCTATCCTAAATAAACAGTGATGTTTTTTCAATTTTTTTTTTAGACTTGGGAAACTAAAATGTAAAGGACAAGGGGCGTGGACCCTCTGTGCAAACCAAATGGTTTGTCTTGGGTTTGAACCACTATTGAGGGTGTTGTCTAAGCATCTCCTAGGTTTTCATTCTTTAATACTCTCATATTAGGATCTGGTCTTCACTGCTTTGGGCTACCAGGTCGCTACCTTTGAGAGTGGTCCCGGTGTGAGTAGAGGCTGGTGCAGTGGACATAAAGACACCTGTGCAAAGCATTAAGGAGTCAAGGAGAAGCAAGGCCAGGTACAGGCTGAGGTCTAGGGCGGGTAACACAGATTTGTGGTAAATCGTTCAGGTCATAGGAGAGGCAATAAGGTAAAGGGACATAGTAAGCAAAGGTCAAGGTAGAGTGGGTGTGGCTGTTTCATATAGCAGGTGATTGGAAAGAGAAGAATTTGGATGCATGCCCTGACCCTTTAAGAATCAGGAAGGGAGTGTCCTAAGGGTAGAGCCAAGAGTGGCAGTGACAGAAGCATAGACTAGGGGGCATGGATTAAAGGTAACCCGGTGGCCTTACTTGTTAAAAACTGTAGTACGTGGATTGCCACAGTAACATCAAGTCTGCAAACTTATGGACTGATAAACAGCAAATCTTCTTTAAAATAAGATACCGTAAATAAAAAAATCCTCTCTGAAAAGACCATCAGCGACCTACAAACATATTTTCCTATGACAAGAGTTCCTTTTGTACATTGGCTCACTTCTTCTGGTTTAGTGCTGTCCCCCGTCCCCCCCTTCTGGTTAACACTACTGGCCACCCACTGTGATGTGGTGGCAGTGCTTATCCATTGTGATGGGCCCCTACATTCTCAGGACCAATAAATGTTCAGTGGGTTGATCACCACCGATCAGACAGTGATGGCAAATCCTAGTTGTATAATTTTATAATTTTTAAACTTAACATCCAGACTACAATAACGTACCCAGGAGACTGGTACTCTTGTCAGAAAGTGGTAAATGAAGATACAAGACCCGTGGATAGAATGAGCTATCACCTTAGGACTCTTATAATTACAGGCCAGAGATTAGATGGAACCATGTACAGGATTTCGGAAAGGATTTATTCCTAGCATAGTGCACTTTGGTTCGAAGCAGAGAAATGAGGTTAATCTCAATTGTAATCTCCGTTTAATCTTGCTCTGTCTCACTAATCTTTTTCCTCTAGGCACATCTGAGAAGGCAGCCACATCCTTACTTTTATTTGTGAACTGTTTGGTTTTTCAAGTCCTAACATATTCAATTTTTGATATGCTTAATCTCAAGAACGATTAACAACCTGTAAACAATCTGACGGACACCAAGGTTGTTCTGGAGAAGGAAAGTTGCTATCTGATCAGCAGTGGTTTGTTATTTGTATCAAATTACATAGAGCAGCCAGAAAGTAATAAGATGTGAGTCTTTCAATTTATTATACACAGCAATACACTAAACATCCAAATCTCTCCTATCTGACTTTTAAAATCTATTGGCAGATCCAGTCAATTTTGGTGAAATCTGTCAGAATAGATAAACAATGTAATGTCTACAGACAACCCTAGACATAAGTCTAAGCACATCTCATGTCTGTGTTTCCCTTTAGACCACAGTTACAGCAGGTAACTATAAGGGTGCGTTCACACGTACAGGATCCTGAGCAGATTTGATGCGCCGGATTTGTAACCAGATTAGAAGCTGTGCTCAGTCATTTAGTTTACCGTATTTTTCGCTGTATAAGACGCACTTTTTCTTCCCCAAAACTGGGGGGAGTTGGTGCGTCTTATACGGCGAAAACACACCTATTGCGGCGGTCCCTGTGGCGGTGATGCCCTGTATTAACCCTTCAGATGCGGCGATCAAAGCTGACCGCGAAGTGAAAGTGACACTAACCCGGCTGCTCAGTCGGGCTGTTCGGGACCGCCGCGGTGAAATTGCGGCGTCTCGAACAGCTTACAGGACACCGGGAGGGACCTTACCTGCCTCCTCGGAGTCTGCTCCGTGCTGGGATCCCCTGCATGGCCGGGGCTCTCCTTCGATGTCAACACGTCGTCGCGCATGACGTCCCGTCATCCAATAGTAGGAGCGGCGTGCATAGCAACGTGATGACGGCGACGGAGAGCGTGGATCCTGGGGAAGAAGAAGTCCGGAGCGTCGGGGACACCACGGGGACGCAGCGACAGCGATGGAGCGACATCCAGGGCAGCGGTGACGAGCGGTGAAGGGTCCGGAGCGGCGGGGACACGTGAGTATTACCTCCTATAACAGTGGTCTTCAACCTGCGGACCTCCAGATGTTGCAAAACTACAACTCCCAGCATGCCCGGACAGCCAACGGCTGTCCGGGCATGCTGGGAGTTGTAGTTTTGCAACATCTGGAGGTCCGCAGGTGGAAGATCACTGTTGGGTTCAGAATCTTTTTTTTCTAGATTTTGCGTCCTATAGGGCGAAAAATACGGTACATTGAAATCTGCAGCAGAAAATCCTGTGCATCAAATCCTGCGCATCAAATCTGCATACGTGTGAACACACCCTAAAGTAGTATTCCTATGTGGGACATCTATGGCTCATCCACAGGATATACCATAATTGTCTGACAGATGCGGTCCAATAAACCTTTGTGCTTCCCCAATGCCCATTAAATTATTGGCAACAACTATTTATTGCAGAATCTGGAAAGCTGACATGTTATCTAATGTGTATGATCACCTTAACCCCATAAGGCCATTTTGGCCTTAAGGACACGGCCAATTATTATTTTTGTACTTTTGTTTTTTCCTACTTCCCTTCAATCCTAACACTTTAAAATTTTCACCTACAGACCCATATAAGGGCTTGTTTTTTGCGTCACCAAATGACATCACTCATTTTATAACAATCTGCGGCGAAACAAAAAAAAAAACTTATTTGTGGGGTGAAATAAAACAAACAAACGTCATTTTGAAAATTTTGGGGCTTCCATTTCGGTAAAAATTACACCTTCTCTTTATTCTATAGGTCTATACGGTTACAAAGATATCCAATTTATGTAGGATTTATTTTATTACACTACTAAAATTATAACTAAATGTACCATAAGTATGTTTAAAATTGTCATATTCTGACCCCTATAACTTTTTTATTTTTCCACGTAGGGGGCAGTATGAGGGCTCATTTTGTGCCATGATCTGTAGTTTTTATCGGTACCATTTTTGTTTTGATGGGACTTTTTGATCACTTTTTATTAAAAAAAAATTGGTATATGGAGTGACCAAAAAGGCACAATTTTGGATTTTGGTATTTTTTTACGTGTACACCATAGATTGTGCGGTTTAACTAACCTTATATTTTGATAGTTCGGACATTTACGCACCCGGCGATACCATATATATGTTTATTTTTGTTAACATTATTTTATTTAACAAAAGGGAAAAGGGGGGTGATTCAAGCTTTTATTAGGGGAGGGGCTTATTCACATTTATAAAAAAAAATTTTTTAGTCTTCATTACAGACGCCGCAATCAACTTTGATTGTGGCATCTAAAGGGTTAAAACCGGGCGCTAATCGGCGATGTCCAGTATTAACCCTGTGTCCTGGCTGCTGATAGCAGTCAGAACCCACCGGGTATGAAGCGTGCTAAGCTTGTGAGCATGCTTCAAACCCCAGTAACGGGACCAGGGCTCACAGGTAAGCCCTGTATCCTTAAATACCAGGACGCAAGGGTGTACTCATATTCCCAGCGTCCTTAACGGGTTAAAGGGGTACTCAACCCCTAGACATTTTATCTCCTATCCTAAGGATAGGGGATAAGATGTCTGCTCGCTGGGGGTCTGGCTACTGGGAACCCACGCAATTTCCGGCTACAGCTTTGGGGGACCATGGTCGTGATGTTATGCCACGCCTACTTCATTCATGTCTATGTTCATATTGTTCATAACACCGGGTGCCGGAGATCACGGGGAATCCCAGCAACAGGACTCCTGCAATCAGACATCTTATCCCCTATCCTTTGGATAGGGGATAAGATGTCTAAGGGTGGAGTACCCCTTTAAGTATGTTTTCCTCCCACACTACATAAACAACTTCCAATGGAAGGCAAGGCTCCACTTTGCATAGTTTATTCCTGTATTATGGTTCCTATTACAAATGCATTTACTCGCTTCCTCCTTACATTATGGAATTCCATACCTGCTCCAGACGACATCGCAGTTCTGTTTCCTCCACTTCCCATGCAGCTTTAGCCTCCACATACTGCTGTCGGACTTCGTGTCTGTCTGTTGCTTCATCCCGCAGTTCAGAGCGGAAATCATCCAATAAGCCCTTAAATGCAGCAAGAAGGCGACGGTTTTCACTTGCCTAAAGGGACATACAGTTAGAAATAAATCAACTGAAACAGTAAAAAAGAAGTAACATTTGTAAATAAAGTATTTAATTGTAAGGCCTTGTTCACATGTTCACATCAGTGTTAGGAGCTCCGTTTGCTGATTCTATTATGATGACAGGATTTTTGTGGAGATAAAAAATCCGGCAGGTCAAAGGGAAACCCGACAGACCCCATTCAAAGAGGAACTCTTGAACGGAGCTCAGTAACTCTGATGTGAACATAGCCTAAAAGGTCCAACACCTTCCGGTCTCCACTATTATCACTATGTTATCCCCACTTTCATTCAGCAGTGTCCCGGTATGCTCTTTAGACTTTAGACATGTAGAGACTGGTTGGAGACTGCCTCATCAACCTTTATGTCCACTATTTAGAAACGATTGCTGGACCACTGCATAAATAAAGCACTTTCTCTTTTGTCTCAACCCTATTCCTCTTAAATTTAAGCTTTTAAGCTTTATCAAACAGGACCCTCACTTCTCTTGTTTTGTTAGTGTGTAATGTTGTAATGTCTGAGTATTGTTTTTATATGTAACCTTTAGAATTGTAACGTGCTGTGGAATATTGACGTTATATAAATATTATTATTATTATATGATCAGTAAGCAAAGATTTCCATAGTTCAGATTATGTGCTTCTACATTAATAACAAATGCCTCCTTATCCCCAGGGGTTGGAAGTCTGGCCTTTAGAAGGGTTAATGGCCACAATAACTGCATTGATGTTGAAGGTGGAAGATGTCCATTATAATTGTCCCCAAGGAGATGTTGGCAGTCATCATCCAGCCACATTTTTAAACACAGTGATGTCACACAGTGATCTTCTTGATACTAAAACATAAAAAGGGTCATTTACAGTTTTGTTCGCATAATTCCCATTTCTGATTACAATATATGGAGTAGTATGAAAAACATGCTAAAGTCTCATTTATATCTAGTAGCACTGGGATCAACACTTCTACCTGCTGACTCAACATAAGGTAGAACACTGTCTGTCACTCCGATGTTTTGTACCTTATCCGACACCACAGAAATACACTTCAATGATCTGCCTAGAAACAGCTCTCAGACACCCATCGATTACCAGGGCTTAAGTGGCAGCAAGTATTAAACTTTAATACAATTTGAAGTTATTTAAATGTTGGGTAGGTTTTTAATATAAAAATATGCTCTGGAGGGCGTGGCGCTGACGAAGATGGCCGCACACTGAGGCTGCTCTCACTTCATGTGGCCACAAATTAACTTATTCCTGCAGGTGACCCTGCGCCCTTAGATGGGAAGAATCTCCCATTGCCGACCAAAGCCTCCATCTACCCCTCGGCAATCATCCGCCCCTCCTGGGGGCATTACACGGTTTCTAAGGCCGCCTCAGGCCTCTGCACCCGGCTGTCCGCCCGCTATTACAGGTCCCGTGCTGGGCCTGCTGTCCCGCTCCCTGGGCCCTGCTCCTCCTCGGGCTGCTGAAGTGCCTGTGCTGTCGCAGCTACCTTCACTCTGTGCTGCCCGGACCACGCTCCGTGCGGAGGGCTGACCTCCTCCAGTCTGCTCCTCTGCGGTGCCCTATGGATCCTTTGCTGTGGATACCGCTCCTGCCAGAGCACTGGACCGCTCTCCTCATCACCTCAGGTCCAGTGAGTGGCTCCCCTGACTTGCCTGCAGGGGAGATTAACACTCTGGGCACTAACCTGAAGCCCTCCACACAGGGGAACCTGACCTCCTCCTCCCTCCTGAGCAGTGGGCCATCTTGGGCCTCAACAGTGCAGAGGTCTTCTTCCTCCCCCACCTGCTCCCTTGTTCCTCTAGCTGGACTTTTTGTGCCAGGACTCCCCTCACTTGTGCTCCTTAACAGTGGGCCCATACTGCCTGCCGCAGTGGGGACCAAAGCTGTGCTGCCTGACCCCCCTCTCACGCTGCCCCCTAGACCCCTCTCTGTCAGCTCCACCTTACTTGTCTCACCTAAGCCTCAGAGGATCATGTCAGCCCATAAGCCAAACGTGGGGCTCCACGCTTCACACTCCAGGGGGGCCCCTCAGTCTCTCATGAGCCCTCGGTTTCTCCTTTGCTGGCAGCTCATAAATCCTTGTGGGATGCCTCCTCAGAGGCAGATCTTGCTTGCTCGGCAGTTCCTGCACCCTCCCCTGCCCTGCCTACGGATTGGAGTCAGCTCCTTTCCCAAATTCCTACTAAAGAGGACTTCCACTCACTTATTGCTAAGGTTAAAGATACCTGCCGAGCGGAGATTTCCTCGGTATGCCAAGTCCTATAGCATGTTTCTGACAGAGTGGAGGGTCTGGAAAATGCCCATGACTCCACCAGGGCCTATATTGCTCAGCTTCAATCTACCATTGTGTCAGGATTCGAACCCGTGACCAGCCACATCCCAGGTGGTAGCCCTGCTTACTAGGCTACCGTCTTCTCTGGACATTCCTTCCTGAAACCTATTATGTAACCTTAGTCTTGCCAAGTCTTGCTCATCACCCTTGATTCCCCACACCTGGTACTTCCCTATATAAGTCCAGCCCCTTGCACTCTAGCTTGCTGATTATTGAGCTCCTGAGCCTTGATCAAGCTTCTCCTCATCTGCTGCTCTTGCTACTACTGAAGTCCACTGCTGACCAGGAATTGCCTACCGACTACTCTTCTGCTTTGTCCCTACTTACTGAACTGCTACCACCGTTGCCATCTGGATTGTCTGACCACGCTTATTGCTGCCTGCCCTGACCCACCGCCTTCCTACTGACTACGCCTCTGCCAGACTTCCTGCACTTACTACCTGCCTGCGGTCCTTGCCACTGGGCTCCACTCCTACCTCCAGCCAGCGGTCCTCTAACTCAGGTGAGCCTGTAGGATTGTTACAGAATAATCAGCCGCACTATGGAGTCCGCAATGGCCACTCTGCGTAAGCAGGTCTCCGAACTTCAAGAATTTGGCACTACATTTCAGGAGAAATTTGCCCAGCTCCAAGGCGTAGTCCAAAGCCAACAGAGGGAGATTATTGAACTGCAGAGGCAACTCCTGGACGTCCGCGGCACGTCCGCAGACACCCGCATGCCACTCCCATCAAGATTCAGCGGCGACAGATGCCAGTATCGGGGTTTTCTAAACCAATGCCGCATCTATTTTCAAATGCACCCGGCCCCCTTCACCACCGAGAAAAAGAAGGTGCTCCTGACGGATGAAGCATTAGCATGGGCATCACCATACGTAGAGACTAACAGTCACCTCCTGGACAACCTTAACAACTTCATCACTGCCATGAGTCAAGTCTTCGTTGACCCCAACCGCTGTGCGACAGCCGAGGCGCGACTACATGGTCTGCGGCAAGGGAGACGCTCCGTCGCCGAATACACCGCCGAGTTTCGCCGTTGGGTCACGGACACCACCTGGAACCCAGCAGCACAGAGAAGCCAATTCCGGCGAGGCCTGTCCGAATTAATAAAGGACGAACTCACCAGAGTTGAGGCCCCGGACGATCTGGATGACTTCATTCAGTTATGCATCCGGATAGATCAAAGACTCTCCGAGAGGAAAAAAGAAAGACTCTGGTCCTCGGACCACAGATCCACTTACTCCTTCTCTTCCACCACCCAGCGCGACCCCCAGTCAGTAACTGAACCTATGCAGGTCGACGCTCTACGTAGGTCTCTATCCACAGCTGAGAAGGAGAGAAGGCTGACCGAAAACCTCTGCCTCTACTGTGGGGAGCCAGGTCATTTTGCCATCAAATGTCCTCATAAGATCCGAAAGACTATTGCCGTCACGGAGCTAAAGGAGCGATTACAGACTCCAACTCCGCCTGCAGCCCCCGAAAATAACAACACGGCGGCTCATGGATCCCACTTCATCGTCCCCATCCTCATCGACATTGAGGGGCGACAACTTTCCTGTTCAGCGATGTTAGACTCCGGGGCGGGAGGCAACTTCATGGATTTAACTTTCGCCCGCGAAAAGAACATTCCACTGACAATCAAGGCAGCCCCCGTTGACCTGGAAACCGTTGACGGATCCCCACTCTCCTCGGGGCCGGCCACTCACGAGACCACTGAACTACAACTCCTCATAGAACCAGATCACTGTGAAAAGATCCACTTCTCTCTGATCGCCTCCCCGAAGTTCCCAGTGATCTTGGGCATCCCATGGTTGGCCACCCACAACCCCTCGGTGGACTGGGAAACCCGCTGCATACGATTCCCGTCCGAGTTCTGCTCGCTAAATTGCTCCCACAAACCCGTCCTTCCACCCGAAGACACCAACATCTCAAAACTATCGGTCAAGGATCTGCTACCCCCTCAATACCGCGAGTTCCAGGATGTCTGCGAAAAGAAAAACGCAGACAAGCTGCCACCACACCGACCCTACGACTGCCCTATAGAACTGTTGCCCGGGGCCGAAATACCCTTTTGCAGTATCTACTCCCTCTCAGAGCCTGAACTCAAGGCTCTGAAAGAGTACCTGGACGAGGACCTGAGGAAGGGGTTCATCCGGCCCTCCACCTCCCCTGCGGGAGCCCCCTTTTTCTTCGTAGAGAAAAAAGACTCCTCCCTGCGTCCCTGCATAGACTACAGAAAGCTTAACGACATAACCGTAAAAAATCGGTACCCGCTCCCACTGATTTCAGAACTCCTTGAGAGACTCCGGGCAGCGAAGATCTTCACTAAACTCGACCTTCGAGGGGCCTACAACCTCGTCCGAATCCGCCCTGGGGACGAATGGAAGACAGCTTTCCGGACACGCTATGGTCATTTCGAGTACCTGGTCATGCCTTTCGGACTCTGCAATGCTCCCGCCACATTCCAGCACTTCATTAACGACGTCCTCAGGGACATGCTGGATCTGTTTGTAGTCGTTTACCTGGACGACATCTTGATCTTCTCTGAAGACCTCGAGCAGCACCGCGAACACGTCTGCAGGGTACTGCAGAGACTCCGACAGAACTCTCTCTACATTAAGCTAGAGAAATGCGAGTTTGAGCGAACCACCACTCAGTTCCTCGGATACATCATCTCCCCAGAGGGCATAAGTATGGACCCTGGGAAGGTCCAAGCTGTAATGAACTGGCCCGTTCCGAAAAACGAGAAGGAGATACAAAGATTCATTGGCTTCGCCAACTTCTATCGGAAGTTTATCCGGAACTTCTCCAAGGTCATAGCACCAATCACCCAACTCACCAAGAAGGCAGTCCCCTTCTCCTGGACACCCGAGGCCCAGGAGGCCTTCACCAAGCTGAAACTCCTCTTCACTTCTGCCCCAATCTTAATCCACCCGAACCCCGAGCTCCCATTTACAGTCGAAGTGGATGCATCAGACTCTGCGGTGGGGGCAGTTTTGTCACAACGGACAGGGGAGAGAATGCTATTACACCCGTGTGCATTTTTCTCCCGCCAGATGTCCCCCTCCGAGAAGAACTATGACATTGGGAAAAAAGAACTATTGGCGATCAAGGATGCCTTCTCCGAGTGGAGACACCTGCTGGAGGGAGCCACCAACCCCATAATCATACTAACTGACCACAAGAACCTCGAGTTCATCCGCAGCGCTAAGAGACTCTCGGCCAGACAGGCCAGATGGAGCCTATTCTTTTCCCGCTTCAACTTTCTCATCACCTATCGTCCCGGATCAAAAAACGGCAAGGCTGACGCCCTCTCCAGAATGTTTTCCGAGCCCTCACAGAGTAACAAGGGCCAAGATAACATTTTACCCGAGAGAAGGGTCGTAGGGGCCACCTATTCTAAAGAACTCCTGGGCACAATCAAAGAAGGATATGAAAATGACCCCTTCCTCGCCCACCCCACAGGGAATATCAGCCTTACGTTTAAGAACGGTCATTGGTTTCATCAGGACCTACAACTATATGTACCAGAAATCGCACGGCTCGAAGTGCTCAAACTCAACCATGACTCCAAGCTGGCCGGCCATTTTGGCACAAGAAAGACCCAGGAGCTTCTCTCCCGCTCCTTCTGGTGGCCAACATACAAGGAGGACATCAAGAGGTACATCTCCTCATGCGCGGTCTGTGCCCACAATAAGACTCCTCGTTCCTCTCCCGTGGGTCTGTTACAACCCCTCCCTATTCCCTCCCGCCCCTGGGGCTCGATCTCCATGGACTTTGTGGTAGACCTTCCTCCTTCAAAAGGGATGAACACCATCCTGGTCGTGGTCGACCGTCTCACCAAGATGGCCCATTTCATCCCCTACAAAGGCATACCCACCGCCAAACAGACGGCCGATCTAATTCTCAGAGAGGTCTTCAGGCTGCATGGGATCCCGGACGAAGTGGTCTCTGACCGAGGCGTACAATTTGCCTCAAAGTTCTGGAAGAACTTCTGCCTGGCACTCGGGGTTAAAGTAAACCTGTCCTCCGCTTTCCACCCTCAGTCAAACGGGCAGACTGAGAGAACTAATCAGACCCTAGAGCAGTACCTACGCTGTTTCAGCTCCCACCTGCAGGATGACTGGCTTGACCATCTCCCCACGGCCGAGTTCGCCTACAACAATGCTGAGCACAGCTCAACCAAGCACAGCCCCTTCTTTGCTAACACAGGCTCGCACCCGGTATTCATTCCCCACCTGCCCGTCGCCTCCACCCTCCCAGCAGTGGCCGAACGCGTAACAACCCTACAGGAGGCACAAAAGAACATTATAGACAACCTCCAGCTCGCCCAGAGGCGTTTTAAACAGGGAGCAGACAGACGTCGCAAACCCACCCCGGGCTTCCATGTGGGAGACAAGGTGTGGCTGTCCACCAGGAACCTCAGATTGAAGGTCCCCTCCAAAAAGTTGGCCCAAAGATACATGGGTCCGTTCCGGATCACCGCACAAATCAACGAGGTCACGTTCCGGATTGACCTTCCGGACTCCATTAGGGTGCACCCTGTCTTCCATTGCTCACTCCTCAAGCCATACGTGGAGAACACCTTCACAGGCCGCCACTCGCCCCCTCCACCACCCGTGAGGGTACAGGGTGAAGAAGAATACGTGGTCGCAAAGATCCTCGACTCCAGGATCCACAGGGGAAGACTACAATACCTAATTGGGTGGGAGGGTTACCCTCCCGAGGATAACTCCTGGGAGCCAGAAGAAAATATCCACGCCCCCAGACTGGTAAAAGAGTTCCACCAACGGCACCCTGGTAAGCCTGCCCCTGCGGTGCCCGGAGGTCACCTTGGAAGGGGGGGGAGTACTGTCAGGATTCGAACCCGTGACCAGCCACATCCCAGGCGGTAGCCCTGCTTACTAGGCTACCGTCTTCTCTGGACATTCCTTCCTGAAACCTATTATGTAACCTTAGTCTTGCCAAGTCTTGCTCATCACCCTTGATTCCCCACACCTGGTACTTCCCTATATAAGTCCAGCCCCTTGCACTCTAGCTTGCTGATTATTGAGCTCCTGAGCCTTGATCAAGCGTCTCCTCATCTGCTGCTCTTGCTACTACTGAAGTCCACTGCTGACCAGGAATTGCCTACCGACTACTCTTCTGCTTTGTCCCTACTTACTGAACTGCTACCACCGTTGCCATCTGGATTGTCTGACCACGCTTATTGCTGCCTGCCCTGACCCACCGCCTGCCTACTGACTACGCCTCTGCCAGACTTCCTGCACTTACTACCTGCCTGCGGTCCTTGCCACTGGGCTCCACTCCTACCTCCAGCCAGCGGTCCTCTAACTCAGGTGAGCCCGTAGGATTGTTACACATTGCCTCCCAAACGGAATTTCTCAGTTATCTCCATTCCCATGCTGAGGACTTGGACAATCGGAGAAGACATAATAACATCTGGGTTTGGGGGCTGCCTGAAGCGACTCGGGAGGAGGAACTCCATGTGACCTGAGAGGCTATCTTTAATACTATCCGGGGTGAGCCCCCTTCCCACAAAATCAAGCTGGACAGAGCTCATAGGGCCCTCCACCCTAAATCCAATACTGGTGCTCCCAGGGACGTTATTTGTTGCGTGCACGATTTCCAGCTTAAAGAAGCTATTATGGCCAAAGCCCGTTCCCTGCGGAGCTTTGATTTTGATGGGGCTCCTGTTCACCTGTCCTGGCTCACATTGCTTCATGCTTCTACCCCTTCTGGCTGTTCTGCGCTCCCACCAGGTGCCTCACAGATGGAACTTCCCGTTTGCCATTCGTGCCCGTAGAGATGCACGCTCTGCTTGTCCCTCAGATGGTGCATTGGGACTTGACATCTCCCCCTCTTCCTCCTGTTTGGCATCCTGTCCGTCCCCACCAGTCTGGACAGAATAAGAAGTCTGTGCCCCTGGATCTCAGGGGCTCTCCACGGGCTCCCCCCTGAATTACCATCCGAAGACTGCTGTGCTATGTCTAATTACTGCCTCGGGGATTTAGTTGGCTCCTAGTTCTCTCCTGATTTATGACAATAACACAGCAATGCAATAAAGAATGTCTTTTTGCATGCGTAATGTGATAACAGTGTTTTTGCATTTTTTGGTCACCTGTTCTTTCTTTTTCAGCATGTCTGCTTTTGGCACAGCCTCAGAGAGGGATGTCTGCCTTTTTGGGTGGTGGTTCTCTGCTGACGTTCAGCTATTTTTCCCCTTTTGAGGCTGTGACAATGGACTCTGTTTTTGGGGTGGTTGTTTCCCCATTTTTTCTTCTATGGTGTTGGCTTCTGCATTGGCCATTTGATCAATGGTTAAATTTTTGCTCTGTTTTGTCTTTGTCCTGTCTTTTGTTGTCTTGTCTTCCTGTTGTTGGTTTATCTACCCCCTTGTTGCCCTCTTGTTTTTCTCCCTTACTTTTTTCTCACTTTGTTCCTTTGCTCAGCTCCTCTACTACCAGGATCGAGTTAGCTGTCTCCTCCTGTACTGGTCCGCTGTTATTCTTCGGCAGGCTTACGTGAGTATTTCTCATTATTTGCTATGCTCCTTCCTATTCTTCCATGATGGTTAAGAATGCCTCCCTGAACGTTAAGGGTCTTAACTCCCCCCCTAAGCGGCGTTTGTTGCAGTGGTAGTTGGCGGCACTGCGGGCTGATATAGTTTTCCTTCAGGAGACACACTCACTCATCTCTACTCTCAGGCCTTCTCTGCAGTCTCAGATAGGAAGGTTGCAGGGGTTGCAATTCTCATTTCTAGATCCTGTCCACTTCATGTTTCTTCTTCCTTTGTTGATCCCCTGGGATGTTATGTGGTAGAGGGTATCTTGGGGGGTGTCTCACTCTTTCTCTGTAACATCTATGCTCCTAACACCTCCCAGATTCCATTTCTGTACTGAGTGCTTACTAGGCTTCATAAATATCCTCCTTCTGCCTGGCTTCTTGGGGGGACTTTAATCTCATCTTTTCTCCTTCTCTGAAGTGCCATTCCCTCACTGCCGCACCTGCTACCCCTGCTCAATTGAGCTTTGCCTCGATTTTTTGAAGCATTATTCGGACCTCTTCGTTGTATGATCTCTGGCGAATTAACCATCTGACGGATCGCTCTTTTAGTTTTTATTCCCACCCCCATAAACTGCTTATGCACATTGATTATTTTTTCGGTAATCATCCAATGGTAGACAAGCCGATATCATGGTCTGATCATTATCCTGTTCTCCTTTCCTTCTCCCTCTTGTGTTCGGAGCTGTCATGCCTGACTACTTTGCTACTAACAAAGGGTCAGTTGCTTCTCAGGCTGTCCTATGGGAAGCTAATAAGTCAGTCATCTGAGGGCATTGTATTGCTCTGGGTGCAAGACTTAAACGTGATGCTCTGGCTCGCTCCTGGGAGCTTTGGGCGCAAATCTCCCGGCTGGAAACTCTTCTACTGTCCTCTTCTCTTTCTGTGCTGAGACGACTGGTGGCTGCTCTGGCTCAATTGGGAGCGCTTGCTCTCCACAAGGTTGAGCGTCAACTACTGTATGCAAAACAGCATTTATATGAGAAAGGTACTAAGGCTCATACAATGTTAGCTAGGCAGCTTCATGACCGTGCGGTCGCCCAGTCAACCTCGGCTCTGAAGGATTCTTCTGGTGTTCTCCACTATCATCAGGCTGACATTTCCTGCCTTTTTGTTGACTACTACTCTGGTCTTTACTCTCTTCCTTCTCAGCTTCCGTCTGACCCGGTGGAGCGTGCCGCAGAACTTGACTCCTATTTCACTCGTTGTGGTTTTCCGACGTTGTCGGAACCCGACAGTGAGGTTCTCAACGCTCCTATTTTCCATGAGGAGCTATAAGAGGTCCTTAAGTCTCTTCCTGCGCATAGCTCTCCAGGTCCGGATGGCTTTCCGTATTTGTATTACAAGACTTATGCTTCTATTTTTATACCTAGACTTGTTCCCCTCTAATTCTCTCGTGGGGGAGAGGAGCTTCCGCAGTCCTTCTTACACTCCTTAATTACCTTGATACCTTAGCATGGCAAGGACCCTCATGATTGCTCCGGTTATCGACCCATTGCTCTTCTGAATTCCGATTTGAAACTATTTTCCGTCTCTGCTCCTTTCTCCCTTCCCTTATCCATAAGGATCAGGTTGGGTTTATACCTTGCCGTCAGGGTGGCAATAATACCAGAAGAGTGGTGAGTCTTGTTGACTTTAATTCTCAGTTTGGATGCGGAAAAGGCCTTTGACAGGCTAGGTTGGCCATTCCTTTTCGCCACTCTGCAGAAATTTGGCATCACTGGTAATTTTCTTACCGCACTGTGGGGGCTGGCGTCTACTGCCTCTCTTAAACTTCATCATGCTCCTTCTCCTACTTTCCCCTTGTTTAATGGTACTCCTCAGGGTTGTCCGTTATCCCCCTATGTATAGAGCCTCTGGCTGCCATGATTCGAGGGGATCCGAACATCACTGGCATAACATTTCATGATAGGGAATTTAAGATTTGCCTATTCGCTGATGATGTTTTGCTTACCCTCTCCCTTCCTCTGCTTTTTCTTCCTAACCTTTACAGAGTTCTCCATACCTATGGCATGTTTTCTGGCTATAGGATCAATCTCTCTAAAACTGAAGCGCTCCCACTGAATCTTCCTTTATCCCTGTCTACTCTCTTGCATGCTAAATATTCTTTTAAATGGTCTTCCTCTGCTATTAAGTACCTGGGTGTTTACATTTCTTCCCGCTATTCCTCTCTCTATTCCACTAACTTCATTCCCCTCTTCTATGACCTTAAAGCCCTCATCAAGAAATGGCGTCCGCAATATATTTTGTTTTTTGGCCGTATTGCGGCGGTCAAAATAACGATCCTCCCTCAATTGCTTTATTATTTCGAGACATTGCCGTTCAGTTATTTGCTCTTTTCAGTCGGCTATTTTTCGTTTTATCTGGGATGGGAAACGGCACCCAATGTTGGTTATGATGGCTAGCAGGTCCATGGGGGGCCTAGCGGTCCCTGATGTCATGAAATACTACTGGGCTGCTCATTTCGCCATCTATCTGTGTGGTCTACGTACCATGCATTTAGTCACTGAATTGAGCTGGAGAACTGGGAACTGTGGTTGGCTCCAATTCATCCCAATACCCTTCTTTGGTGGGTCCCTCCGCCTGCCGTCTCTCTGTCTCACTTGCTGGGTCCCATGTCTTTCTATAGGTATGTGTGGGGATACTGTTCCAGGAAGTTCAAGCTGTTTTCCTACCCCTCTCCTATGCAGTCTTTCCTTTACCATCCTGATTTTCCCTCGGGTTTGTCCTCTGGTATGGTGCGAGATTGGGACTCCAGGGGTCATTTTTGCTGGGCGGATGTGGGGGACCCTATGAATTGCTCTCTCTTGTCTTTTGACCAGTTGTCTTCTGGTGTGGATTTCTCCTCTTCTGAACGGTTCCACTACTTGCAACTTTGGCACTTTATGTTCTCTACACTGAGTTCGGTGGTTGTTTCTCAACCTACCAGCTTTGAAAGATTATGCCGTGGTGGACCTCAGACGAGGGGACTTCTTTCTGATATTTATTCTATTCTTCTTCATCCCCCTGACGGTGATCCTCCATCACACCGTTATATGAGTCGCTGGGAGGAAGTTTTAAATACTACTATTATTCTCCCTCAGTGGCAAATTATCTGGGAGCGGGCATCCAAGGCCTCAATCTGCACTGCTTATAAGGAGACCCAATATAAAATGCTTATGGGGGGTTGAACTGAACTGCTGAATAGACTGAACCCTGCTATTCCCCCCCCCCCAGTGCTGGCACTGTGGGGTAGGACGGGGATCGGTTTTCCATATTTTCTGGTCCTGTCCTTTCATAGTGGACTACTGGAAAATGGTACAACATGTGCTGACGGATGTCTTGGGTGTCTCGGTTCCCTTAGACCCCCTCATATACCTTTTGCATCTATCTCATCGGACCTTGTCTAAAAAGCCCTTTAAGCTTTTCATGTGTGTTGTTCTGGCTGCTAAGACCCTTATTGCTAAGTACTGGAAGAGGTCTCTCCCTCCCTCCAAGGTGGATTTATTGGCCCATATACGTGAGATACGTTCCTTGAAATCACTCACGGCTTCCTTGAATAACTCTATCCCTTTGTTTCTCTCTGCCTGGGAACCATGGGACCGATTCTCTGATCGACAGCCTCCGTGATCTACTCTGTTTTTCTTTCCTGTTCCCTCTTTCTTTTTCTTCTTTCCTTACTTGTTTTGTGGGTTGTCTTATCGTGTGTCTTTGAGCTCCCCTTCATGTTCCCCCCCTTGTCTGTGGCTCCTTCAGGCTGGTGTACTTGTTGATGTTAGTGGGATGCATTTCCCCACCTATACTCCCTTATGGGCTGGAATTTTTGATCTTCATTTGTTGATTCCCCTAACTGGGGGACTTGCTTTGTCACCATTTACTCATGTCAACTTTATGTAAATTTTTCTTTATGCTCGACTTTGTAATGTTTTGTTGGCAGTAAGAGGACTTTGGTCCTTATGATGTTATTTTATTATCTCTCTGTTTTGTAAAAATGAAAAATATTTCATTTAATAAAAGTATGGTCTGATTTCAATGCCACATTTTCATACCAAGTCAAGGTCTTGACAAACAGGTCAACATGGCGACACATCGGTTAGCATATCTGCTTTCGCAGCATTGGAGTCCTGAGTTCAAATCTGATCTCAACAACATCTGTTTTGTTTGTGACTTGTTCAGGTTCCTCACAATTTCCTCCCACACACGTCAAAAACATTCTAATATGTCCGTTGACTTTAGCAAAGAAAATAAATAATTAAAGGGGTACTCCGCCCCTAGACATCTTATCCCCTATGCAAAGGATAGGGAATAAGTTTCTCCTGCAGCCCCCCCAGTCTTCTGGTCCGTGCCTCTTTGCTCCGTGCCTGATGATCCTCTGGCCACTGTATTGTGAGTCATCAAAGTTCGCTCCGTGCAGCAGATGACTGGGGGGGGGGGGGGGGGTCTGCAGAAGAGATTGCAGGGGTTCCCAGCGGCGGGACCCCTGCGATCAGACATATTATCCCCCTATCATTTGGATAGGGGATAAAATGTCTAGGGGCGGAGTACCACTTTAAGTTTAATCTCGATAACACTGAACAGACAGCATATTTTTCACCATGACTGTCTGTCAAAGTTTTTAACCTCTTGAATACTATAATGGTCTTATATGATTACAATGCACCTGATCCAGGAAGAAGGATTACGTTAACCCCAAAATTACACAGGGATGACTTTAGTACGCTCTGCAGGTGAAACCATTGTTTAAAAACAGAAGCATCTTGTAAGAAAATATCACTAAATGAACTGATCATTTGTAATGGGAGTGGGTACCCTATGTGAATAGAAAACAAGTAAAGTGAATCATACAGCCTTTCCTTAAAAATCCTCTGAACTCAATAACTTGTGGTGAAATAAATGTGATTCAGCTTGACTTTGGCTCTGTTCACAACACATCTTGTAGAGATATACAAAAAGAGAATGTCCTAATGTATACCTCCCACAGAGGGCTCAGACATAAGGCACTCTATAGGCATACAGTGACATACATTGTCCATATATAGTACAATATTTCTTTTATTATTACTGGATCCCTCCCTTTAAATGGCCTGGTCTATTAAATAACTTAACAAATAAAGAGATATATTGATATACTGTATATCAGACCAATTCATGATAACAAATACTTTTTGGCATCCACTGGCAGAATACAGCACTATGAGTATGTTTACTGTATACACTGGGAGCTGTCTTAGTGTATCAAACAAACATAGGGCTCTAAAGCTTGCACAGCCTTTCTGTTAGATTATTGATCAGGTCATAGTCTGACACACACAGAATACTTAGCACTCTTGTTACATTTCTTATGTCACAAAGAAAAAGCATCAATTGGATATTTATGTATATGTCTCTATTTTCAAACAATTGGAATGTCTCAATTTCATTTTTCAAATTCACTGAAAGGGGTACTCCGCTGGGGACCCCTGCAATCTCGGCTGCGGCACCCCAGACATCCGGTGCACGGAGCGAACTTCGCTCTGTGCTGGATGACTGGTGATGCGAAGTGAAGGCTCGTGACTTCACGGTCACGCCCCACTCGTGACATCATGGCCACACCCCCTCCCATAGACTTGTATTGAGGGGCGTGGCCGTGACATCACAAGCGGCGTGCAGCCATGACGTCACGACCCTCCGGCACTGCACCCAATGGCTAGACAAACGCCAGGTGCAGCAGAGAGATCGTGGGGGTCCCGCCACTGGGGATAGGGGATAAGATGTCTAGGGGCAGAGTACCCCTTTAACCCCTTAAGGAGTCATTTGGACCTTAAGGACTCAGAAAATTAAATCTTTTAGTTTTTGTTTTTTCCTCATCCGACTTCTAAAAATCATAACTCTTTTATTTTTTCATCCGCAGACTAGTATGAGGGCTTGTTTTATGCGCGACCAGTTGTCCTTTGTAATAACTAATTTTACCATAAAATGTATGGCGCAACCAAAAAAATACTATTTGTGTGGGGAAATTAAAAAGAAATTTTGGAAGGTTTTGTTTTCATGCTGTATACTTTATGGTAAAATAGACATGTTTTCTTTATTCTGTGGGTCAATACGATTAAAATGATACCCATGATTACATACTTTTCTATTATTATACCGCTTAAAAAAAAATTGCAAACTTTTTAACCAAATTAGTGTGTTTAAAATTCCTCTATTTTGCTGACCTATAACTTTTTCACTTTTCCATATAAGCGGCGGTATGAGGGCAAATTTTTGGGGCCGTAATCTGTAATTTTTTTTATACCACATTTGCATATATAACATTTTTAATACATTTTTTATCAATTTTATTTGGAATAAAATGTTATAAAAAAGCAGCAATTTTGGATTTTTTTTTTTTACGTTCACGCCGTTCACCGTACGGGATAATTAACATTATATTTTAATTGTTCATTTATGTTTTAATATCGCACGGGGCGATACCAAATAAGTTTATAAAAAAAAAATGTTTACACTTTTTGGGGGTAAAATGGGGAAAAACTGACAATTTACATTTTTATTGGGGGAGGGGATTTTTCAAATTTTTTAAAACTTTTTTTACTTTTATTTTTAAACTTTAATAGTCCCCATAGGGGATTATTTATAGCAATCATTTGATTGCTAATACTGTTCAGTGCTATGCATAGGGCATAGCACTGATCAGTGTTATCAGTCATCTTCTGCTCTGGTCTGATCGATCTCAGACCAGAGCCGAAGACCCGTGGAAGGCAGCGGAGGCAGGTGAAGGGACCTCCGTCTGCTGTTCTGGATGATCGGATGGCCACGGCATCCATGTTAGTGACCACAGCGCTGCAGATGCCGTGATCTGTATTGATCACGGCATCTGAGGGGTTAGTGGCGGACATCCGTGCGATCGCGGATGTCGGCCATTACCGGCGGGTCCCTGATCAGGACCTGGGACCTGCCGCGCATGACCCGAGCATCGCTCTGATGCTCGTGGTCATGTATAGGACATAAATGTACGTCCTGGTGTGTTAAGTACCACCGCACCAGGACGTACATTTACGTCTTGCGTCATTAAGGGCCCAACCAT
Source organism: Hyla sarda (assembly GCF_029499605.1). Taxonomy (NCBI): domain Eukaryota; kingdom Metazoa; phylum Chordata; class Amphibia; order Anura; family Hylidae; genus Hyla; species Hyla sarda. Next base: position 258,655,333 of record NC_079193.1, read on the forward strand.
TGCCTATATTCCCCCCCCCCCCCCCCAAAAAAAACTGTGTGACATCTACAATGGATATTTGCCAAGGCAAAAGCAGTATGATCAGCTTCAGCTTGTAGGGATTGAACACTCCAGTACCTGCTTCTGATGCTGAAGTATCTCAGCTGTCTGTAACTGAGGGCTCAGGTCTCGGCTGTGCTCTGCTGTGGAATGTGGGGGATAATCTGTTAAGGCAAACACTCCATCATCATCATCATCATCCTCCTCCTCCACGTCTTCCAAGTCAGGAACGCCTTCTCTGAAGTCACAGTGTGCAGCAAGTTCAGGAAGGGTGTTCAGCTGGTCAATCTGCAAAGAATCCACAGTTCACAGTTTACTTCGGAACTAAATCCTACTACTAAAAAAATGTAGTGCTTTAGGCAAGAATCGTCACCTACATCAGCAAACACAACTTCTGCAAAGTATTTTATTAGTTGGACACGGTTCACATTAATATAACCAGCTATTCACAAATGAATACATATATCAATCAGCCAGAACATTAACCACCTGCCTACTATTGTGCTCCTGTTTGGTCAAAATAACTCTGAGCCAATGAGGCATTGGCTCAGACTTCTAACAAAGTCAATATATTAAAATGCAGATACATTTTTACCCTGATTTATTGGACATCATATTAAATAAAAGTGATTTCATGTTGCAGGATGACTACTTTTACTAGCAGTGTGGGACTGCGATGGGCTTTAATATTACACCGTTATTTGCTAATTGCTACATGCCGTGGTTTGAGAAAGCATATTCAAGAATAATTTATTCAAAAAAATATTGCAGAGTTTGGATAGTTTGGCTTCGTTTTATCGATGATATCTTTTACACATAGAGGAATGAAACTTAAGCCTTGAGTCACTGATTTCCAACATAAACTCTATATGGGAGAAGCTTACTTTCAAACTGCAAAGGTTAAGAGAGAACTCATTTTTTGGATACCTGGGTGATTAAAGGAGTAGTCCAGTGTAGAACAACTTATCCCCTATCCTAAGGATAGGGGATAAATTTCAGATCGTGGAGGGTCCGACTGCTGGGGCTCCTCGTGCTCTCCCGTAGGGGCCCCGGCTCCCTGGCCAGAGAGCGCATGTCGACCACCGCACTAAGCGGCGGCCGACATGCCCCCTCAATACAGTGCTATGGCAGGGCTGGAGATTGCCGAAGTCAAAAAGTAACTTCATAAATCACAATTGCAATGTGTATGCATAATTGTCACTGATCCAAAGGGACCTTCCTGTGTTAACAATGTGCCCAGTGTTCTGCAGTAATAAAAGGAAAGGCTCTCCCTCACTCTTATAATGGTGAAGCTTTACCTATAAAGGGATACTATATATATATATATATGAGTAGCTATACCATTTATATTCTAAAAGGGAACTTTTCATGTTGCTGAGGGTAGCATAACATTGGGACAGACACACTGTTTCTAGCAGTCTCTTCCTGACAGTGTAGGGTAGTGTAGATTTGGAGCATTTAGCCTAATAAGCAACAGCATGCTGCCTGAGATAAATCTGCTGTTGATGGCGCCGCCCACCCGTCAATGATTGACAGGCTTCTCTCCAGGCACAGTGCTTGTGGGCAGGCCAGTGGACTCATCTCAGGCATCAAAGATTAAAAATAAAATCTGCTAAAATGGCTAAAACAAAAAGTCAGCAAAGTCTACTTTTTATAAATTAGAATGCCAATATTACAATTATAGGTCATGCCACTAAAACACCAATGCCAGTAAAAGGCAAGCAAAAAAACACACTGCAAACAAGCACAAGGGTGGGGAATGTGTTCTCAAGTTATGAAGCATGTGCAACATTTTTTTGTGCCGAAAAACTTGTCAGCCAGCCCACATTAAGGAAGACCTAGTATACATAAAGGATTTTTTTTACATGTTTTTTTTTTTATTCTACAACAAAGTCCTCACACATAAAACAGTTTTAAAGGGAAACTGACAGCCTGTTCACCTGCACTAAACCCAATAAACTGGGTTATAGTGTGGGTATCCAGCATTAAAACGAGGGGTCATTTATAGAAATCGGTCCAGTGGATTAATAGTTATGCCTCCAGGTAGCGGCACTTCTGTGCGCAATAGAGACAGGGAGACATACATCTGTCTATGATTCCACAACATAAAAAAATGCTTTCATTCTCTGGTGCAATAAGTCGAAGAGGAGTGTTCAAGCCCCTGAAATGCTGGGAACTGGAATACCTCCTCACTCCCTATCCCATCCCTGTTTGATTGACAGACAGGGCTTGGCTTCCAGCTAACTGTCAATCAGGGATGTCTTAGCTAACAGTGTCAGCAGCTTGGAACATGAACTGCAGCTGACAGGCACCCTTTAATCTAATACTTGTGGTCAGTTTAACTCTGATAGAGTATAAAGAAATGTAACAGTTGTTGATGATCTACCTGTAGTATGTCATCTCCCACTTCCTCTTCTTCCACCCTTTTACATTGTCGCCAATGTGCCAGCAGCCACTTTAACTTGACATAGAGAACAAAGACATTTTGCTTAAAGTTCCTCAGGTCTTGCTGGAGGAGGTTCTTTTCCTGACTCCATGTTTTCTCCTCCAGCTTATTCTGCAGTGTGAGGCTCTGGAGCTCTAAGTCTTTCCTCCTGATGTTCTTCAGATGCTCTTCTTCTAGCTTTGTGATAAAAATACATAAGTTACTATTAGTAGGGATTTAACATAATTCATTATATCTAACCTTTCTTAGGCCTAGGTCACATCTCCGTTGAAGGCTCTGATCAGAGACAGAAAACATTACATAACAGACACCAACAAATCCCTTTGACTTTATTAGGGTCTATCTGGTTTAGTTTATTTAGCAGGATCTGACCACACCAAAAATCTGCTCAGGCTCCACTAATTACTTTCAATGTTTTTTTAAATTATTTTCAATGAAATGAGAAATACAGATATAACTCGAATACCGTATATACTCCAGTATAAGCCGAGTTTTTCAGCACGATTTTTCGTGCCAAAAACGCCCCCCTCGGCTTATACTCGAGTGAACTCTCCGCCGGTCAATTCCTTCTCAGTGGTCTTCAACCTGCGGACCTCCAGATGTTGCAAAACTACAACTCCCAGCATGCCTGGACAGCCATCGGCCGTGATGTCCCTGCGCATGAACATCCCTGTGCATCGTCATCAAGGCAATGTCACTAGTCCAGGGCCAGCCCCAAGCGGAGAAGAGGGTCTCCCGGTGAAGATGGACAGCCCGGAACGACTAACCCCTCCCACTGGACGGTCCCTGCAGTATAGATGGCCCGGACCAGCTCACCTTTCCTTCCCACCGAGGGGAGGTGAGTAGAAAACTAAAGGGGGGTCTGGATGATGACGAAGGCCGCAGTGGCTGCCGATGGCTGTCCGGGCATGCTGGGAGTTGTAGTTTTGCAACATCTGGAGGTCCGCAGGTTGAAGACCACTGAGAAGGGATTGACAGGCGGTAATGATGTAGGGGGGGGGGGTGATGACGAGGGGGATGATGACAGGGTGATTATGACGGGGGTGTTAATGACGGGGGTCTGGATGATGACAGGGGGGGATGATGTATTTCCCACCCTAGGCTTATAGTCGAGTCAATAACTTTTCCTGGGTTTTTGGGGTGAAATTAGGGGCCTCGGCTTATATTCGGGTCGGCTTATACTCGAGTATATACGGTAATAATAATAATAATAATAATAAACAAGAGACAGGCACAGCTGTCAGCTATGAAGAGTAAATCGCAGACTTTAAGGAACAAGGAAAACATAAACAGGAAAAGCATCCCTATGAAGGGAGAAGAACAGAACAGTGTGCCTGTGAGTTTTAAACATAACAGATTCTGCAACGAAGCTCCAATGCAGATGTGAACATAGCCTTACATTTAATAGCATATTTACAGTAGGTAGCCCTTTTGTCAATGTACATCAATGTTTTCTTTGACATTAACAGTAAACAGAGCATGACAACTTTTTCCGACTTGTTTAAGATTTTACCATATATGTGTACAAAGCATTTAAATGCCCTATGATTCATACTACACCATAGGTTGCAAAATAGGGATGAGACATACACTATATATGTAGTGACTTTCAGAAACATATTTTTCTTCACCTAGTAAACTGATAAAAGAGAGTAGAAAAGGTGAACATTGCTTTGTAGCAGCAAATATATGTGTGTATTTATATATATATATATATATATATATATATATATATATATCTGAGAGTAAACTCTTAACTCATCATGTTACCCCTTTATTTTGATGATCAGTGGGCCTCGCCAGCTTGACCTTACAAAGACTATAATAATCTGAATGTTGAGATCAATTTAATTTTATTCTGACAGCATAAATACAAGTGTCAGGCAATAGAGAATACAGCTGGCACTAATACCGCTAATGAGCGGAACAACTGTCATACAAGTGCTGATCCACGTCTTAGGGACGATAAATGCACTGTCTTGAATCCCGCCTCCAGCGGTGCTCCGTCCAACAGACCAACAGGCAGTAATATCACAAAGAAGATAGAAAAGACGGCAACTCACTGGAAAATCGTGCGGCTTTATTCTCAAGACACAGGGTACAGTAGGTACACAAAGAGCAACGTTTCACCGATTGGCTTTTTCCGGCTCCGGAAGAAGCCAATCGGTGAAACGTTGCTCTTTGTGTACCTGCTGTACCCTGTGTCTTGAGAATAAAGCCGCACGATTTTCCAGTGAGTTGCCATCTTTTCTATCTTCTTTGTGATAAATACAAGTGTCATGTTTAAAAATATTCATTACCTTTGTTTTATAAACATACTAGCAAAGTACCCGGCATTGCCCGGTTTTTCCTTCCTAATCCTTGTTGGGGAGGAAAATCAACAAAGGAGGAAGCTTTTGATTTCATATCCCGTCCTCATATATTGTTGTCATATCCCAACCCCATATCCCGCGGACATATTCTGTCCTCATATCTCAACCTCATATCCCATCCTCATATCCCGACCTCATATCCCGTCCTTATATCCCCTCCTTATATCTTGACCTCACATCCTGACCTCCTATCTCGTCCTCATATCCCAACCTCCTATCCGACCCTTATATCTCGTCCTCATATCTCGACCTCGTATCCCGTCCTCTATACCGACCTCATATCCTGTCCTCATATCGTGACCTCTTGTCCCATCCTCATATCCCGACCTCATATCCTGTCCTCATATCCCGACCTCATATCCCATCCTCATATCCTGACCTCATATCCCATCTTCATATGTCATCTTCATATGCTGCCCTCATATCCTGACCTCATATCGCATCCTTATGTCCCAAACTCATATCCTGTCCTTATGTCCCATCCTCATTTCCTGTCCCCAGGTCGGACTGATTTGCGATGAAGATATTGTAAGCTGGAAATAGAAGGGGTCGTGGTTTTGTGGGACTGGGCGTCATTTGCAAGCCAGACCAATGCACAAAAAGGGTGGGGCTTAAGCAGTGGGTGTGTCTTTGTGAGATGGGGTGCGGCTTGCAAGCTGGACTGACACATTCCCCAGGAGATGCAGAGCAGAGCTTGTGGAGTAAGGCACTGGAAGTCCCATATACTTGCATGGGACTTGAACCAAAAAGCCATCTTTTATATAAGAGTGTTGGTAAGGGTTAATTTAACTATCATATATTTTAATTTGACATATCAGTAATATGTATACAAGATATTATCGAAATATCTCCAGCCGTACGGAAGTTATGTGGGAACATACATTTCCCATAAATTTGCATGGGACTTTAAACAAAAACCCTGACCCTCACAAATGGGGGTAGTTGAGGGTTAAATTAACTATTCTATGTTTTAAGTGGACATATAAGTAACAATTGACCAAATATTATTGACATATAAGTAACATGTGTGCCAAGTTTCATGTTAATATCTTTAGCCGTTTGGACGTGATGCTGGAACATACATACACACACACACACACACATACATACATACATACATACACACATACACATACAGTGGGGGATATTTATCAAAGGATTTAGACAGTTTTTTCCTGTCTAAATTTGTTGCACAGAAAGTCGAAGTGTAAATATGTGCGACTTTTTTGCGACTTTTGCTTTAGAGGATTTTTAGAACATGATGCATTCTAGTCTATTTTAGATGGAAAAATGTATTGTTGCTGAATTTATCAAAAGTGACTTTTCAGCGACAAGTCGCATTGGCTGAAAGTACGCTGAAATGTCAGACCCTGCTGGAGCAGGTTTAAATACAGTCTAAAGCATAGATCACGAAGTCCATGCGCAGAATTTATCAAGAGCCGTACGCCTTTTGATAAATTAGGCGCACAATAGACCAGCCTAACCCTCTGTAGTTTGGTCTATATTGATGCGGGACATAGACAACTTTGATAAATATCCCCCAATGAGTTTTATATATATATATATATATATATATATATATATATATATATATATAGACTAGATAGACTAGCTGAGTAACCGGCGTTGCCCGGTTTTTCCTTCCTAATCCTTGTTGGGGAAAGGAGGAAGCTTTTGAGTTCATATCCCATCCTCATATATTGTTGTTATATCCCAACCCCATATCCCGTCCCCATATCCCGTCCTCATATCTCAACCTCATATCCCGTCCTCATATCTTGACCTCATATCCCGTCCTCATATCCCGACTTCATATCTTGACCTCATATCCCGTCCTCATATCTCAACCTCATATCCCGTCCTCATATCTTGACCTCATATCCCGTCCCCATATCTCAACCTCATATCCCGTCCTCATATCTTGACCTCATCTCCCGTCCTCATATCCCGACTTCATATCTCGACCTCATATGCCGACCTCCTATCCCATCATCATATCCTGTCCTCATATCTGACCTCATATCCCGTCCTCATATCTCGACCTCCTATCCTGTCCTCATATCTCGACCTCATAGCCCGACCTCCTATCCCGTCCTCCTATCTCAACCTCATATCCCGTCCTCATATCTCGACCTCATATCCCGTCCTCATATCTCGTCCTCAAATCCCCTCCTCCTATCTCAACCTCATATCCTGTCCTCATATCCCGTCCTCATATCTCGACCTCCTATCTCGAACTCATATCCCGTCCTCATATACTGACCTCCTATCCTGACCTCATATCCGGTCCTCATATCCCGACCCCATATCCCATCCTCATATCTCAATCTCCTATCCCGGACTCCTCTCTTTGTGAGATGGGGTGTGGCTTGCAAGCCAGATAGACACATTTACCAGGAGATGCAGAGCATGGGACTTGAAACAAAAACCCATCTTTTATGTAAGGGTGTAGGTAAGGGTTAATTTAATTATCATATCTTTTTATTTGACATATAAGTAATATGTGTACCAGGATATCTCCAGCCGTACGGAAGTTATGTGGGAACATACATTTCCCATTGATTTGCATGGGGCTTTAACCCGATAACGACCATGGACGTCTATACTCGTTCAATGGCTGTTACCGGGGTATGACGCGGGCTCCCGACTTGAGCCCGCGTCATACCGGCCAGCCCCCAGCTGATTCCTGTAGCTGGGGGCCGGCGTTAATAGTCGACATGCGGCGATCGCCGCGGCCGGCTATTAACCCTTTAGATCGCCGCTGTCAAAGTTGACAGCGGCGTCTAAAGGTGCCTGTATACAGTCCCTGGTGGTCCAGTGGGGTGGATCGCTTCCCCGCAGCGCGATCGCGGGGGAGCGATTCACTGCTGAGGTAGCCTGAGGGCTTACCTCTCCTCCTGTGTCGGCTCCGGCTCTCTGAATGATAAAGCCCGGCAGGACCAGGCTTTATCAATCGAGCGCAGAGCACACAGATGAATGGGATTGTATGCAATCCCATTCATCTGTATGAGGAATCAAATGATTCCTCCTAAAAGTCCCCTAAGGGGACTAAAAGTTTCTTAAAAAAAAGCTTAAAAAAAGTTTAAAAACAAACACATTAACCCCTTCTTTATTAAAAGTTTTAATCACCCCCCTTTTCCCAAATTCCATATTAAAAATATGTAACCATAATAAAAATAAACATATGTAGTATCGTCGCGTGCGTAAATGTCTGAACTATAAAAATATATCATTAATTAAACCGCACGGTCAATGGCGTACACGCAAAAAAAAAACAAAGTCCAAAATAGCGTATTTTTGGTCACTTTTCATACCATAAAAAAAGGAATAAAAAGCGATCAAGAAGTCCAATCAAAATAAAAATGGTACCGATTAAAACTTCAGATCACGGCACAAAAAATGAGCCCTCAAACCGCCCTGTACGTGGAAAAATAAAAAAGTTATAGGGGTCAGAAAAGGACAATTTTAAAGGTATAAATTTTCCTGCATGTAGTTATGATTTTTTCCAGAAGTGCGACAAAATCAAACCTATATAAGTAGGGTATCATTTTAATCGTATGGACCTACAGAATAAAGATAAAGTGTAATTTTTACCGAAAAATGTACTGCCTAGAAACAGAAGCCCCCAAAATTTACAAAATGGTGTTTTTTCTTCAATTTTGTCGCACAATGATTTTTTTTTCCGTTTCGCCATAAATGTTTGTGTAAAATGACTCATGTCATTCCAAAGTAGAATTGGTGGCGCAAAAAATAAGCCCTCATATGGATTTTTAGGTGCAAAATTGAAAGGGTTATGATTTTTAAAAGGTGAGGAGGAAAAAACAAAAGTGTAAAAACAGAAAAATGCTTGGTCCTTAACCCCTTAAGGACTCAGCCCTTTTTCACCTTAAGGACTCAGCCGTTTTTTGCAATTCTGACCACTGTCACTTTAAACATTAATAACTCTGAAATGCTTTTACTTATCATTCTGATTCCGATATTGTTTTTTCGAGACATATTCTACTTTAATATAGTGGCAAAATTTTGTGGTAACTTGCAGCCTTTCTTGGTGAAAAATCCCCAAATTTGACGAAAAAAATGAAAATTTTGCATTTTTCTAACTTTGAAGCTCTCTGCTTGCAAGGAAAATGGATATTCAAAATAATATTTTTTTTTGGTTCACATATACAATATGTCTACTTTATGTTTGCATCATAAAGTTGACATGTTTTTACTTTTGGAAGACACCAGAGGGCTTCAAAGTTCAGCAGCAATTTTCCAATTTTTCACAAAATTTTCAAACTCGATATTTTTCAAGGACCATTTCAGGTTTGAAGTGGATTTGAAGGGTCTTCATATTAGAAATACCCCATAAATGACCCCATTATAAAAAGTACACCCCCCAAAGTATTCAAAATGACATTCAGTAAGTGTTTTAACCCTTTAGGTGTTTCACAGGAATAGCAGCAAAGTGAAGGAGAAAATTCAAAATCTTCATTTTTTACACTCGCATGTTCTTGTAGACCCAATTTTTGAATTTTTGCAAGTGGTAAAAGGAGAAAATTTTTACTTGTATTTGTAGCCCAATTTCTCTCGAGTAAGCACATACCTCATATGTCTATGTAAATTGTTCGGCGGACGCAGTAGAGAGCTCAGAAGGGAAGGAGCTACAAGGGGATTTTGGAGAGAACATTTTTCTGAAATTGTTTTTGGGGGACATGTCACCTTTAGGAAGCCCCTAGGGTGCCAAAACAGCAAAAAAAAAACACATGGCATACTATTTTGGAAACTAGACCCCTCAGGGAATGTAACATGGGATAAATTGAGCCTTAATACCCCACAGGTGTTTCATGACTTTTGCAAATGTAAAAAAATATATATATTTTTTTTACCTAAAATGCTTGTTTTCCCAAAAATTTTACATTTTTAAAAAGGGTAATAGCAGAAAATACCCCCCAAAATTTGAAGTCCAATTTCTCCTGATACAGAAAACACCCCATATGGGGGTGAAAAGTGCTCTGCTGGCGCACTACAGGTCTCAGAAGAGAAGGAGTCACATTTGGCTTTTGGAAGCAAATTTTGCTCTGGGGGCATGCCGCATTTAGGAAGCCCCTATGATGCCAGGACAGCAAAAAAAAAAAAACACATGGCATACCATTTTGGAAACTAGACCCCTAGGGGAACGTAACAAGGGGTAAAGTGAACCTTAATACCCCACAGGGGTTTCATGACTTTGATATATGTAAAAAAAATATATATATATTTTTACCTAAAATGCTTGGTTTCCCAAAAATTTTACATTTTTACAAAGGGTTAAAGCAGAAAATACCCCCCAAAATTTGAAGCCCAATTTCTCCCGATTCAGAAAACACCCCATATGGGAGTGAAAAGTGCTCTGCTGGCGCACTACAGGTCTCAGAAGAGAAGGAGTCACATTTGGCTTTTTGGAAGCAAATTTTGCTCTGGGGGCATGCCGCATTTAGGAAGCCCCTCTGGTGCCAGGACAGCAAAAAAAAAACACATGGCATACCATTTTGGAAACTAGACCCCTTGGGGAACGTAACAAGGGGTAAAGTGAACCTTAATACCCCACAGGGGTTTCACGACTTTGGCATGTGTAAAAAAACTATATATATTTTTACCTAAAATGCTTGGTTTCCCAAAAATTTTACATTTTTACAAAGGGTTAAAGCAGAAAATACCCCCCAAAATTTGAAGCCCAATTTCTCCAGATTCAGAAAACACCCCATATGGAGGTGAAAAGTGCTCTGCTGGCGCACTACAGGTCTCAGAAGAGAAGGAGTCACATTTGGCTTTTTGGAAGCAAATTTTGCTCTGGGGGCATGCCGCATTTAGGAAGCCCCTATGGTGCCAGGACAGCAAAAAAAAAACACATGGCATACCATTTTGGAAACTAGACCCCTTGGGGAACGTAACAAGGGGTAAAGTGAACCTTAATACCCCACAGGGGTTTCACGACTTTGGCATATGTAAAAAAAATATATATATTTTTACCTAAAATGCTTGGTTTCCCAAAAATTTTACATTTTTACAAAGGGTTAAAGCAGAAAATACCCCCCAAAATTTGAAGCCCAATTTCTCCAGATTCAGAAAACACCCCATATGGAGGTGAAAAGTGCTCTGCTGGCGCACTACAGGTCTCAGAAGAGAAGGAGTCACATTTGGCTTTTTGGAAGCAAATTTTGCTCTGGGGGCATGCCGCATTTAGGAAGCCCCTATGGTGCCAGGACAGCAAAAAAAAAAACACATGGCACACCATTTTGGAAACTAGACCCCTTGGGGAACGTAACAAGGGGTAAAGTGAACCTTAATACCCCACAGGGGTTTCACGACTTTGGCATATGTAAAAAAAATATATATATTTTTACCTAAAATGCTTGGTTTCCCAAAAATTTTACATTTTTACAAAGGGTTAAAGCAGAAAATACCCCCCAAAATTTGAAGCCCAATTTCTCCAGATTCAGAAAACACCCCATATGGAGATGAAAAATGCTCTGCTGGCGCACTACAGGTCTCAGAAGAGAAGGAGTCACATTTGGCTTTTTGGAAGCAAATTTTGCTCTGGGGGCATGCCGCATTTAGGAACCCCTATGGTGCCAGGACAGCAAAAAAAAAAAAACACATGGCATACCATTTTGGAAACTAGACCCCTTGGGGAACGTAACAAGGGGTAAAGTGAACCTTAATACCCCACAGGGGTTTCACGACTTTGGCATTTGTAAAAAAATATATATATATTTCACCTAAAATGCTTGGTTTCCCAAAAATTTTACATTTTTACAAAGGGTTAAAGCAGAAAATACCCCCCAAAATTTGAAGCCCAATTTCTCCAGATTCAGAAAACACCCCATATGGAGGTGAAAAGTGCTCTGCTGGCGCACTACAGGTCTCAGAAGAGAAGGAGTCACATTTGGCTTTTTGGAAGCAAATTTTGCTCTGGGGGCATGCCGCATTTAGGAACCCCTATGGTGCCAGGACAGCAAAAAAAAAACACATGGCATACCATTTTGGAAACTAGACCCCTTGGGGAACGTAACAAGGGGTAAAGTGAACCTTAATACCCCACAGGGGTTTCACGACTTTGGCATATGTAAAAAAATATATATATATTTCACCTAAAATGCTTGGTTTCCCAAAATTTTTACATTTTTACAAAGGGTTAAAGCAGAAAATACCCCCCAAAATTTGAAGCCCAATTTCTCCAGATTCAGAAAACACCCCATATGGAGGTGAAAAGTGCTCTGCTGGCGCACTACAGGTCTCAGAAGAGAAGGAGTCACATTTGGCTTTTTGGAAGCAAATTTTGCTCTGGGGGCATACCACATTTAGGAACCCCTATGGTGCCAGGACAGCAAAAAAAAAAAACACATGGCATACCATTTTGGAAACTAGACCCCTTGGGGAACGTAATAAGGGGTAAAGTGAACCTTAATACCCCACAGGGGTTTCATGACTTTGGCATATGTAAAAAAAATATATATATTTTTACCTAAAATGCTTGGTTTCCCAAAAATTTTACATTTTTACAAAGGGTTAAAGCAGAAAATACCCCCCAAAATTTGAAGCCCAATTTCTCCCGATTCAGAAAACACCCCATATGGGAGTGAAAAGTGCTCTGCTGGCGCACTACAGGTCTCAGAAGAGAAGGAGTCACATTTGGCTTTTTGGAAGCAAATTTTGCTCTGGGGGCATGCCGCATTTAGGAAGCCCCTATGGTGCCAGGACAGCAAAAAAAAAAACACCACATGGCATTACATTTTGGAAACTAGACCCCTCGGGGAACGTAACAAGGGGTAAAGTTAGACTTAACTCCTCACAGGTTTTTTGAACAGTATGTCATAAAAGTGAAAAATTGAATTTTTAACACTAAAACGATGGTGTTACTCCAAATTTTTCATTTTCACAAGGGGTAATAGGAGAAAAAGGCCCCCAAAATCTATAGCCCCATTTCACCCGAGTCACTTGTGGGGGGTTTCCACTGCCCTGGCATAATGGGGGCCTTGCAAACAGAACATGCCTCCATTCCAGCTAAATCCACTATCCAAAAAGCCCAGTGGTGCTCCTTTCCTTCTGAGACCTGTAGTGCGCCAGCAGAGCACTTTACATCAGCATATGGGGTATTTCCATATTTGGGAGAAATTGTATTTCAAATTTTGGGGTGCTTTTTACTCTTTTTATCCCTTGTGATAATGAAAAATTTGGGGCTACAGCAACAGGTTAGCGGAAAAAGTAATTTTTTGTTTATTTTCACTGCCGCTGTTCCAAAAATCTGTCAGACACCTGTAAGGTCCTAATGCTCACTGCACCCCTTGTTACATTCCTTGAGGGGTGTAGTTTCCAAAATGGGGTCACATGTGTTTTTTTGGGGGGAGTTTGTCAGAAAAGCTACAACTATTAGCCAATCCTGTAAAAATCACCAATTTAGGCCTAAAATGTACATGGTGTGCTCTCATTCCTGAGCCTTGTTGTGCACCCTCTGAGCACTTTACATACACATATGGGGTATTTCTGTACTGGGGAGAAAATGTTTTACAAATTTGGGGGGTCTTTTTCTTCTTTTACCTCTTGTGAAACGTAAAAGTATGCTGGTATAGCCCCAACTTTTCGTTTTCACAAAAGGTAAAAGTAGAAAAAGCCCCCCAAAAATTGTGAAGCAATTTCTCCCGTGGACAGAAATACCCCATATGTGGTCCTAAACTGTTGCCAAGCACATGCAACAGGACTCAGGAGTGAGAGAGTGCCATGCACATTTGTGGCTTAAAGGGGTATTCCAGGGTCTGGTAGGTTATTTTAACCTATTTCCATATTATCCCCTATCCAAAGGATAGGGGATAAGATGAATGATCGCCGGGGTTGCGCCGCTGTGGACCCCTGCGATCTTGGCACAGCCTTTGGCATAGTTTGCTGGCGCTGCTTCTGGGACGGGGCGTGACACTGACATCACGTCAGGCCCCCTCCATTAATTTCTATGGGAGGGGGGGCGTGATGGCCATCTGGGAAGTTGCACCCGGCAGTCACGCCCCCTTCCATGGAAGTGAATGGTGGGGGCCAGACGTGACATCAGTGTCACACCCCGTCCCGGAAGCAGCGGTTACAAACTATGCCGGGCGCTGCGCCAAGATCGCAGGGGTCCCTAGCGGCGGGACCCCTGCGATCATTCATCTTATCCCCTATCCTTTGGATAGGGGATAAGATGAAAATAGGTTAAAATAACCTTCCAGACCCCGGAATACCCCTTTAAATTAGTGATTTGCATAGGGGTGGCTGATAGTTGCAGAGTTTTACTTACATGCGGTGTACCAAAACACAGCAGTTAGTAAATCTCCGTCTATGTCAGTGTTTCCCAACTTGGGTGCCTCCAGCTGTTGCAAAACTGTGACTCCTAGCATGTTGGGAGTTATAGCTTTGCAATAGCTGTGGGCAACCTGGTTGTGAAACACTGCCCTACTGTGTTGATCCAGAGGAAGGCAAAAAACCCCTTGAGGCGGATGCCAATTTGCCTCCAGGGGAAAAAATTCCTTCCCGACTCCAAATATGGCAATCAGAATAAATCCCTGGATCAACGTTCTTGGGACTTTTGGGGGATTATTACAACCAGGGACTGGAATGTCCCTGTGTTGCCAATGCGTCGGAAAATCGCTGTACATAGCCACGGTCCCAGGCTCCTGTACAACGTCACCAATGCATTGGAAAAGAACAAAAAAGTGGTGTACAACGCCGCATGGCTCGTGTGCAACGCACTTAAATTTGGGGAAGAATAAAAATGGGGCAAGTCATAAATACTCCACAGACATGTGATATGCCTTGAAGCATTCTTTGATGCAGAGGCCTGGTTTTTCAGGACAGGTGTCACACTGGAAAATGGAGTCCTTTCTTTTCGGTTTTTTAGCACAAACTCGGCATCTTTTCTGCGACCGTCCCTTTTTTCCAGTGGGGGGGACCTCTCCTGGAAAATGTTGCCCTGGTACAATACGCGGGCCTACAGTTCCAGAGGTACTTGGGCCCACTCCTTCCTGGTCACCAAAGATCAGGGTCTTGATCACTACCTCCTGGAACTGCAGGAATGTCCCTGCGTTGCCTGCGCTGCGGAATAGTACAAAAGCGTGGTACAATGCCGTCTGGACCATGTACAACGCTATTTTTTTGTACCATCTTCTGGTCTTGCGCATGGCGTTATATGGGGTGAGGACTTGATCTGAGAGATCAACTCCTCCCATATACTGATTGTACCCCAGGACACAATCCGGTTTGAGGACCGTATTAGTGGTACCTCGTACAGTGACAGGGGTGCTGCCATTACCGTGAATGGTGGTCAGCATAAGGACATCCCTCTTGTCCTTATATCTGACCAACAGAAGATTTTCACTAGTAACGGACCTATATTCACCCCTAGGGATCGGTGGTAGATTTGTTGGAAGGCCTCGCTGACTTTTCCGCACAGTGCCACAAGCAGCAGTGGCTCTGGCGGAAAGAGACTTGAAGAGGGGGATGCTTGTATAAAAGTTATCCACGTATAAGTGGTAACCTTTATCAAGCAGTGGGTACATCAGTTCCCACACAATTTTCCCACTAACTCCCAGGATGGGGGGGCATTCTGGGGGTTCAATGCGGGAATCCTTCCCTTCGTACACCCTAAATCTGTAAGTGTACCCTGAGGTACTCTCACAGAGCTTGTATAATTTCACGCCATACCTTGCCCTTTTACTGGGAATGTACTGACGGAAATGCAGTCTACCTTTGAAGCAAATAAGGGACTCGTCAATGGCCACCTGCTTTTGGGGGACATATGCCTCTGCAAATTTTTTACTGAAATGATCTATGACCGGCCTGATTTTGAATAGGCGGTCATATGTGGGATCATTTCGGGACGGGCACGTTGCATTATCAACATAATGCAAACATTTGAGGACAGCCTCAAAGCGTGGCCGTGTCATGGCCATACTGTAGAGGGGAGTGTGATACAGAACATCCTCACTCCAGTATTGCCTAATAGACGGCTTTTTGACCAGGCCCATATGCAGCATGAGGCCCCAAAATGTCCTAATCTCAGCTGCATTGGTGGGGGTCCATCTGTCGGGCCTAGCCAAAAAAGCATTGGGATGCTGGGCCACAAACTGTTCGGCATACAAGTTTGTTTGCGCCACCATCAAATTGACAAAGTCCTCACTGAAAAAAAACGTAAAAAAGTCCATTTCAGTGAGGCCTGTGGTGTCAATTTGGATTCCTGGGCGGCCAGAAAACCCAGGAATCAGTGGCGCATAATCGTCTGGAACTGGGGTCCAGACGTGGTCACCTATAGGGGGGCCAGGGAAACTTGTACGGTGGACAGGGAACACCGTACGGGGGCCAGGGCTACTAGTTTGGGGAGCCTCCCCCGGCATTGCCCGGGGCAAGCGCCGCCGCCACCTGGGGGGTTCATCTTCACTGGATGATGAGGAAGAGGAAGAAAAAAGGAAGGTAGGGTCTTCCTCTTCCCCATCACTGACGGATTCGGAGTCAGAGGCAAGCATGGCGTATGCCTCCTCCGCCGAAAACATGGACCCTCTACGGGACATTATAATTTTTTTGGGGGGGACGGGATGGGACAGGGGGGCGATTCGGGGTGTGTGTAAGTGTGCGTGTGTGTAAATGTAGTGTTTTCACTAACTTTATTTGTGAATAGTGTAATAGTGTATTGTAGTGTAGTGCTTGCACAACAGTAGGGTGCGGTCTGGTAACACAGTGCAGAACTGCGACTGTTGGCACGGACCGCAAAAAAGAAGGAAAAAAAACTGCAAGAAAAGAAAAAGCAAAAAAAAAAGGAAAGAAATGAGAAAATTACAAAAAACACTGCACCCACCAAACAGATGGGTGCAGGCTGCTACTGCAAATGCTCTGATGGGTCACACAGACCCACAGAGCAGTGCAGGTGCAGAACAGCCCTGTACACTAACTGTCCCTGCCTGCTCTACAGCTCACCCTCACTTACCAACGAGCTGCCGCACAGAGCAGATGGGCTCCGTCGGGCTTCGCCACTCGCTGCCCGATCTCCCGCCGGGAATCGCCGCTAAGAGGTACCCGCCGCAGCCGCCGCAGATCTTCTTTACCGCGCAGTGCCCGGGGAGAGCTGCCGCACAGAGCAGATGGTCTCCTCCAGGCTCCGCCGCTGATCGCCGCCGCTGATCGCCGCCGTTGACCCGCAGATC
Source organism: Hyla sarda (assembly GCF_029499605.1). NCBI lineage: Eukaryota > Metazoa > Chordata > Amphibia > Anura > Hylidae > Hyla > Hyla sarda. Next base: position 258,672,375 of record NC_079193.1, read on the forward strand.
TTCAGGTACCCGCCGCTGCCGCCGCTGAACTCCTTCCCCGCGCTGTGCCCGAACTCGAGTGAGCGGGCAAAGCGCGGGGAGGAGATATTCAAACACCGCAGAGCGCTGCGATTGGCCGGACCGGTCTGGGCCGGCCATTCGCAGCGATCGGAGGGGGTGGCTATCCTTCCACCTCCCTCCTTTAGTGAGCGGTGATTGGAGCTGTGTCGGACAGCTCCAATTACCGCGATTTTATCCACTCCGGGGTCATCGGGGGTCGCAATGTCCCCAGATCGCCGTGATAAGACAGTATGAATGTTCTGTCCAATCACGGCGATCGCCGTTACAGGAGGGGATAAAGTGCCCCCTAGGCATTGTGTGAAGATGCCTGCTGTTAGAAAACAGCAGGCATTTTCACAGAATAACGCTGTCGGGTTCCGCTGTGGCATAAAACAGCTTGGACGTAAATGTACGTCCTGGTGCGTTAAGTACCACCTCACCAGGACGTACATTTATGTCCTGCGTCCTTAAGGGGTTAAACAAAAACCCTGACCCTCACAAATGGGGGTAGTTAAGGGTTAAATTAACTATCCTATATTTTAAGTGGACATATAAGTAACATGTGACCAAGTATTATCGAAATATCTCCAGCCGTTTGGAAGTTATGCAGTAACATATGTTTCCAATAGACTTGTATGGGACTTTAAACAAAAACCCGGCCCCTGGCAAATGGGGGTGAGTAAGGGTTAAATCACCTATCCTATGTTTGTTGTTGACATATAAGTAACATGTGTGCCAAGCTTCATGTTAATATCTCCAGGCGTTTGGAAGTTATGCAGTAACATATATTTCCCATAGACTTGTATGGGACTTTAAACATATGCCCCGCCCCTGGCAAATGGGGGTAGTAAGGGTTAAATTACCTATCCTATGTTTGTTGTTGACATATAAGTAACATGTGTGCCAAGTTTCATGTTAATATCTTCAGCCGTTTGGACGTGATGTTGGAACATACATACATACATACATACACACACACACACACACACACACACACGCGCATACACACACACACACATAGGGCCTCATTTACTAAGAGTGTTGGGTTTTTACTAGTGGGAAAAGTTGTTTCAGACTTGCAGAATTCTTCTCTGTTTACTATTGGGAAAAGTCAGGAACATTTTCTGACCAGCTTTTCCGAGGTCGATATTTCCAGCCATTTACCCACAGGATTTTCTGTGAATTTAATAGTAAATCAGTCGGGTTGTGAAACCACACCCCTTTTCAGGCCTCCTTTGTGGCAGACCACGCCCCTTTTTTGGCTTTTCACAGTGCAATGTCGGGTTTGTTGGATTTTTCAGGCGCACACTGTTTCAAACTGGCACAGACATGTCTCAGACATAATAACCAGACAAAAACTGGTTGGTTTCAGCTTAGTAAATGAGGCCCATTGAGTTTTATATATATATATATACATATATATATATATATATATATATATATATATAGATATAGATATAGATATTACAACTGTAATAATATTGTCTAGACACAACATTTTAGAATCCTTCCAGCCATGAAGGTGGAAGAGAAAAGGGCAAACTGTACCCTAGAATGCTCACTAGTCTTATTGTGGAGGACACCTGAGGATAGAACCTCCATTGTACAGCTTACTGTATAACACAACAGATGCACAAAATAGAAATCTCATGGAGAACAAAGGCACGGCCATCTTTATAAAGTTTTATTTGTTGGGTGAGTGAAGTGTGGCGGATGGTGGATTAGGGAAGCATAATACCTGAATAAGCCTGTCTGTCACCTTGTCATGCTCCTCTTGGTGAAGTCTTCTTTCCTGTTCAAGAATAGTCTGTAGTTCACGTAAAGCTGAATTCTTTTCAGGTGAGACATGATTGTTGAGCTGAGAATGAGAGAAGAGGTATATCAGTGTCACCTGCACTATTACCCTTTTCAAGATAGTGCGGGCGACACTGGTGACAGATTCTCTTTATCCAGTGTTAGTTATAAAACAACATCCTGTTGACAGGGAGAGAAATAGCCAAAAAAAATGCATACTTAGCCCAGTCCCCCCCCCCCCTGCAGCTTTTGTTCGGTTTTGTCCCCTCCCCTGACCTATTTTTTCTTCCAGCTTCACAGGGACTTTTCAGTCAATCAATAGCCAAAACAGTTACTGGCTGAGCTGTTTCGAGCACTTGTCTTGGAAACAGGAAAAAAAATAAAAATCAGGGGACTGGACACAGCAAACAGGAGATGTGGTGGACCGGAGCTACATAAGTATGTCTTCTTTTCTAAATCCCTCTGCCCCAGCAGCATATTTTTTTTCTACCTAACACTGAATAATCCATTTAACGTGTTTTACGACTATGTTCTGATGCTTTCAATTGGAGAGCACAGTTCCATTAACTCTGATTAAAGTGGTACTCCACCCCTAGACATCTTATCTCCTATCCAAAGGATAGGGGATAAGATGTCTGATCGCCGGGGGCCTACCGCTGGGGACCCCCACGATCTCGGCTGCAGCACCCCAGAAATCCGGTGCACGGAGCGAACTTCGCTCCATGATGGATGACTGGTGATGCGGGGCAGAGGCTTGTGACATCACGGTCACACCCCGCTCGTGAAGTCACGGCCATGCCCCCTCAATGTAAGTCTATGGAAGGGGGAAATACTTGCATTGAGGGGGCGTGGCCGTGATGTAACGAACGGGCATGGCTGTGACGTCACGAGCCTCCGGCGCTGCACCTGACACTCTAAAGGAACGCTGGGTGCAGCAGGGTGTGACCCCCCACGATCAGACATCTTATCCCTTATCCTTTGGATAGGGGATAAGATGTCTAGGGGCGGAGTACCCCTTTAATTTCAGTACGGAAGATCTTACACCCTTTTTTAAATGGAGTTACAATAAATTAATAAAGTCTTAAGACCCTTTAACCGTTTTCACATCTTGTTATGTTGTGGTCTTGTGCTTCACTCAATACCCCATAATGAGAAAGTGAACACAGAATGTTAGAAATCTTTGCTAAAGAATGGGAAAGGTTGGCTGAAAAATCAAGAGTCATGAGTTAATCTGATATGAAGTAAGCAAAAAGGGAGAAAAGAGAAAAGGGAGAAAATAATTCAGTATATATGGAAAAAATAGAAACACCAGGTAAACTGATGTAAAAGGCCTGGGGTGGGATACAGAAAACTAATATATAATTTTAAAATGATAGTTGTTTTGATGTTGCAAACTTTTGTTTTATTTGTAATATAAAAATAAATAAAAAACAATCCTTGATAGTTTAGAGATTACAGTCTCCAGTCTTCTTGGAGATGATGGCATAACTCAAAAAGTTCAACCTTGGTTTATTCAAACCAGAGAATCTTGTCTCTTATAATTGGAGAGTCCTGTAGATGCTTTTTTTGACAAAATTCATGGTGCTGGCTGGCTACAAAGAGGACTACCAGTGAAGCACTAATGGTCTATAAAAGTCTACACACGTCTTTATGATGTTCTCATCAAAAAGAAACATTACTCCTTTGGCCCGCAATGATAGGTCTCTCTGCAGCCATACAGCACCCTGCTTTATACTCATGAGGGACAATTACCCTGAAACAAGATTTTCAGGTCTGGCTAAAATCCCCAGTCATATTCTAAGGCTTCTAATGACTTAAGGGAAAGCTACCTCCAAAAGGTAACATCAGAGAGCTGCTTTTTATATCCTTCTCAGATTTCCCAGTGGTTTATGAATGGCCTATTAATCTCCACATGTCTTTATGCTGATAACAGCTTGGATACCTCCTACATCCCCACTCTGCTCCCTCTGTACACTGAAGTCTTGCAAGCTCTTCATTCACAAGGACAGTGCTGCTTGTCAGTCCTGTTTTGACCTTGTGTGATCCTGCTACTCCTAGGATAGAATTCCCGAGCCTTGTGCTAATCTGTCTATCTAGGAGTGAGTTAGTCTTGTGTATGTACCCGTGTTTACTAGTATTTAGGATTTCTGTTTCCTCCTAGGCCAGTATTCTGATCAAATGGGGTGTTTGCTGTGTTCTTTGTTCTGAGTCCAGTGTGAACAGTGCTCTTGATTTCCTGACCTGTTTTATGTTAGTATGCTATATCCTTCCTTGTTTGTATTTATATATCTGTTTGTTGGTTCCGTTATGCTCCTGACTTGTTCCCCAACATGTACAGTTCCGTTTGTTTTGTTGACTTTGATGCCCATGCACTTTAGCGCTAGGAAGGGACCGGCTCCAAGTTGTCGATCCATCATTTAGGGCAGATAGGCAAGAATTGAAGGGAGAGTGGTCTTAGGGACAGCTTAGGGCTCGCTTCTCCCTGACCCCCGTTCATGACATTTAAGACTTATTTTTTACACAATCACTGCTGATCCTAAAGATAATGAAACATGGTAAGCAAGCGGGTTTTACTCTATATAACCTGTTGTCAACAGTTAAATAGAGGAAAATCTGATGACAGGTTCTCTTTAAGTTTAGGAACATTAAATGGACTTATCCAAGCAACAGCATTAACAGCTAAGCTTTTAGCTGGAATCATTATGTAGTAAAATAAATTGCACTGCTGCTAATGACTCGCAACACTCTGCTGGAGAAAATAAACTTTGCATTGATTATGCAGGTATACTAGAGGGAATCTGTCACATTGAAAATGCTGTCTGATCTACAAGCAGCACATTAAAGGAGCGGGAGGATCTGAGCAGAATGAAATGCAGTTTTGAGGGAAAAGATTCAGTGCTTCTGCGTACTGAATCAGAAAATGACCTAATGTTTATATCAAGTTTTTATGTTAAACATATTTTTAACATATTTGTTGGTGATGCCTAAAAACCTCCTCCATAAAAAGAATAAGGTCTGGAGATGTTCATTGTGTCCATGTCTATGGGGCTTGCTGTAAAGCATATCACTAAATATTGGTAAAAATAACAGTGGCAAGATTGATGCCCCCATAATAATGTACAGGAAAATAAATAAATATAATCACATTAGGAAAAAAGAACATGTATCAGTATCTGCTTTTATCAGTAAAACAAATAAATCTAGGTAACACATTCACTTTACATCTTTGCTCACTGTGGACTCTAGTGGAGTCCAGTGGGTGGTGCTACCCACTGACTGATCCTGTGACTGACTTTCCTGTGCAAGCATGCAAATATAGCACCTTAGTTGAGTGACAGGGATTTAAAGTGTTACTATAATTTCACAAAATCTGACATATCAAAGGATATGTCAAATATTTTGATTGGTGGGGGTCTGGGTGTTCAGATCCCCACTGATCATTAGAATGAGCCGGGAGAAGCAAGTGGCTGAGCATTTATTTCCCTTTCTCGCTTCAGTAAAGCCATGAAGCCCACTTGCTATAGCAAAACAGAGAGAGCAGCGAGCCCGGGAGAGAAACACTCAGCCATGCACATCTCTCAGCTTGTTCTAATGACCGACAGGGGTCTGAACACCCACAGCTCGGCCAATCAAAACTTTTGACATGTCCATTTGATATAGCAAAAGTCTTGTGAAATAATCGTAACACAGTAAAATATAATATTTTGTATATTTTCCCACACAACTACATTATTAGTCTAGTAAGCCTCCCTCTTCTCTACCATATTGCATTCAGATTGTACAGCATTTTTTTTTCTCCTCTTTCCTTCTCTCTGTGCCAGAAGGTGGGGTGGGGGGGGACGGGGTGTTAATAATGATTAGGTATACTTCTCAGATGTAAACAAGTATAAGTATGGCTATATGGCCTTTTTTTTTGACTGGTGCTGTTATTATATCTGAATTGTACACTGTAGTTTTGTAAATTTTATTATAAAAAAAAAAAGAAATAAAAGTTAAAAAAAAAAAAAAAAAAAAAAAAAGATTGTACAGCATTTTTAATGTGATAGGTTCCCTTCACATAATTTATCATTGCTCATACTGAACACATGTATCCATCCTGCTTTAAAGCGCAACAGTCACCAGTTTCTTACTCCCAAGATACCAACCTGAGCTTACTATTGAGAACACGTGTAATGCAGCCATACCTTTGGCTGCACTTCTACTTGCTTTATCAGGCCAAGAATGATCTTTGTATGCATGTCAGCAACAGTCAAAAAGGCGTGGCTGGGCTTGGCCCCCCCCCCCCAGCAATGCGAAGCCCAGCCACGCCTTTCCGACTTTTGCTGACCGGCATACAAAGATCATTTTCGTCCTGATAAAGCAAGCAGAAGCACAGCCAAAGATATGACGGCATTACACGTGTTCTCAACAGTAAGCTCATGTTGGTAGTCTGGGGGGTAAAACACTGGTGACAGTTGTGCTTTAAAGCCTTCTCAATACAGCCTCCGCTTTATACTTATGCACCTTGATAGGAAACCATTTCCCTTAAAGGAGTAGTCCACTGAAAAACATATATATTTTTTTTTTATCAAATGGTGCCAGAAAGTTAAACAGATTTGTAAATTACTTCTATTTAACCCCTTAAGGACCAGTTTTTTTTTTCCATTTTTGCACTTTCATTTTTTCCTCCTTACCTTTAAAAAATCATAACTCTTAAAATTTTGCACCTAAAAATCCATATGATGGCTTATTTTTTGCACCACCAATTCTTCTTTGTAATGACATCAGTCATTTTACCCAAAAATCTACGGCGAAACAGAGAAAAAAATCATTGTGAGACAAAATTGAAAAAAAAACCCTGCCATTTTGTAACTTTTGAGGGCTTCCGTTTCTACGCAGTGCATATTTCGGTAAAAATGACACCTTATTATTATTCTGTAGGTCCATACGGTTAAAATGATACCCTACTTATATAGGTTTGATTTTGTCGTACTTCTGAAAAAAATCATAACTACATGCAGGAAAATGTATGCGTTTAAAATTGTCATCTTCTGACCCCTATAACTTTTTTATTTTTCCACGGTGATATGTGGTCTAATTTTTTGCGCCGTGATTTAAAGTTTTTAGCAGTGTCATTTTTGTATTGATCAGACTTTTTGATTGCTTTTTATTTATTTTTTCATGATATAAAAAGTGACCTAAAATACGCTATTTTGGACTTTGGAATTTTTTTGCACGTACGCCATTGACCATGCAGTTTAATTAACAATATATTTTTATAATTCGGACATTTCCGCACGCGGCGATACCACATATGTTTATTTTTATTTACACAGTTTTTTTTTAAATGGGAAAATGAGGGTGATTCAAACTTTTATTAGGGAAGGGGTTAAATGATCTTTATTAACTTTTTTTTCCCACTTTTTTTTTGCAATGCTATAGCTCCCATATGGGGCTATAACACTGCACGCACTGATCTTTTACATTGATCAATGGTTTCTCATAAGAAACCATTGATCAATGATGCTGCAGCTTGACTGCTCATGCCTGGATCTCAGGCACTGAGCAGTCATTCGGTGATCGGACACCAGGAGGCAAGGTAAGGGGACCCTCCTGCTGTGTCACAGCTGTTCGGGATGCCGCGATTTTGCCCCGGACATCCCGAACAGCCCCCTGAGCTAAACGGCAATGATTAACTTTCACTTTAGACGTGGCGTTCAAAGTCTAAAGGGTTAATAGCTCGCGGCACCGCCATCAGTGCCGCGCTCTATAAGCCATGGGTCCCGTTATAGAACAGGAGTGGACTCAGGGAGCGTACAGGTACGCCCTTGGTCCTTAACCCCTTAAGGACTCAGCTCATTTGGGCCTTAAGGACTCAGACAATTTTATTTTTACGTTTTCGTTTTTTCCTCCTCGCCTTCAAAAAATCAGAACTCTTCTATTTTCATCCACAGACTAGTATGAGGGCTTGTTTTTTGCGCGACCAGTTGTCCATTGTAATGCCATCACTCACTTTACCATAAAATGTATGGCGCAACCAAAAAAATACTATTTGTGTGGGAAAATTAAAAAGAAAACCGCAATTTAGCAAATTTTGGAAGGTTTCGTTTTCACGCCGTACAATTTATGGTAAAAATGACATGTATTCTTTATTCTTTGGGTCAATACGATTAAAATGTTACCCATGATAACATACTTTTGTATTACTGTTGCGCTTAATAACCAAATTAGGTACGTTTAAAATCCCCCTATTTTGAAGACCTATAACTTTTTCATTTTTCCGTATAAGTGGCGGTATGAGGGCTCATTTTTCGCATCGTGATCTGTACTTTTTATTGATACCAAAATTGCTTATATAAACTTTTAATACTTTTTAAAAAAAATTTTGGGGGAATAAAATGTTATAAAAAAGCAGCTATTTTGGACTTTTTTTTTTACGTTCACGTATGGTATCATTAACATTTTATTTTAATAGTTCAGATATTTACGCATGCGGCGATACCAAATATGTATATAAAAAATTTTTTTTACACTTTTTGGGGGTGAAATAGGGAAAATGGGACAATTTATGTTTTTTGGGGGAGGTGTTTTTTTTAATAATGTTGAACTTTTTTTTTTTACTTTTTTTTTACACTTTAATAGTTCCCATAGGGGACTATTTATAGCAATCATTCGATTGCTAATACTGTTCAGTGCTATGCATAGGACATAGCACTGATCAGTATTATCGGTCATCTTCTGCTCTGGTCTGCTCGATCGCAGACCAGAGCAGAAGACCCATGGAAGGCAGCAGAGGCAGGTGTGGGGACCTCCGGTTGCCATGCTGGCTGATCCGATCGCCGCGGCAGCGCTGAAGGCGATCCGATCATCCATTCAAAGTACCGAGATGCTGCAGATGCCGTGATCTGTATTGATCACGGCATCTGAGGGGTTAATAGCGGACATCCACGCAATCGCGGATGTCCGCCATCACGGGCGGGTCCCTGGCTGCTATCAGCAGCCGGGACCTGCCGAGCATGACACGAGCATCTCTCCGATGCTCACGGTTATGCATAGGACGTAAATGTACGTCCTGGTGCGTTAAGTACCTCACCAGGACGTACATTTACTCCCTGCATCGTTAAGGGGTTAACAGGTTAAAAATCTTGTCAGCTGCTGTATGCTTCACAGGAAGTTCTTTTCTTTTTGAATTTCCTTTCTGTCTGAACACAGTGCTCTCTGCTGACACCTCTGTCCATTTTAGGAGCTGTCGATAGTAGGAGAAAATCCCCATAGCAAACCTATCCTGCTCTGGACAGTTCCTAAAATGGATAGAGGTGTCAGCAGAGAGCACTGTGGTCAGACATAAAGGAAATTCAAAAAGAAAATAATTTCCTGTGAAGCATATAGCAGCTGATAAGCAATGGAAGGATTAAGATTTTTAAATAGAAGTAATTTACAAATCTCAAAGAGAAGATGTGATACTTGGCACTGCTCCTATTGGCTAGGCTGGATTGTACGGCGGGCGTGTGACTTGGATAAACCGATAGAGGTATGGTGGTGCTCTGACGTTTCAGCAAGGTATAAATCTTCAATGCAGTAAAGAATAGAATAACATCGGCACTCACCGGTCTTCTCTTAAAAAAGGCTTCTTTATTGATACATACTCACAACATGAAATGCAGTAAGGGAGAGGGACCCTTGCAGGGGGGGTACGTAGTATGCGACAGATTCTGTTTCACTCGTTATACGAGCTTCATCCGGCCATATCTACCTGGATTTCTGTGCTGCTTCTTATACAGGTGGGCGGCCAATCGTGAATGCTCCGGACCGCCCTCCTCTTCTGATGCACCTGGCGAGTTCTCGTTAGAGTCTCACCATTGGCTAACCATCGCCATTTTTGTAAGTGCATCGGTATAAGAAAGCATATACTAAGACATGTGCATGTTAAAAACTGAAAATTTAAAAACATGGTGCATAATCAATTTTATCATTTAATCCGAGAGGACCAGCTGCTGCTGTTTGTATGATCCAATATGTTTCTCTTTGCAAGAGGTATTGATCTAGACTTATCCCCGGTTTGGGTTTAACCTTTTCTATCCCGGAGAATTTTAGATGATCCAATTGTCCCTTGTGGGCTTCCATCATATGGGCGATAAGACGCGGTGCTCCCTTCAAGGTACGGAACGAATAAAGATGTTCCCTAATTCGAGCACATAATTGTCTTATAGTTTTGCCGATATAATAGAACCCACATGGGCAATAGATGACATATACCACAAATTTAGTTCTACAAGTAATAAGATCAGTTACTGTGTGCGTAATTGCACCTAATCTCATAGTTTTTAATTCAGCGTTATACTTACAAAAACTACATGACTTACATGCAAAATTCCCTTTCGGGGTACATTTCTCCAGCCATGTATTTTCAGTATTTTTCTTAGTTTTTACTTGTTTTTTCAAAATGTCACCTATAGTTTTATTTTTTCTGTATGAAATCAATGGTTTTTTACTAGCTACTTCTTTCAATTCTGCATCACTCTCTATTATGTACCAATTCCGTCTAACTGCTTGTTCTATAGTTCTATTCAAAGGTGTATTCTGAAAGGTGAAAGTGAAACGTTTCTGTTCTAATGTGTGTGTCTTATTCTTATTTTTATTTTTTAATAGATTAACCCGTTGCATTTTTGTAGTTCTTTCTCTACCTTCTTTTATTAACTGTATAGGATACTGTCTTTCTATGAGTCTTTTCTGTAAATCATCGGCTTGCATATTAAATGTTTCATCTTGGGTATTATTCCGCCTTAGACGAATAAATTGTCCGTAGGGAATACCCTTCTTCACTGATGTTGGGTGAGAGCTGTGATAGTGAAGAAGGGTATTCCTGGACATATCTTTTCTATGTCCTTCGCTCACAATCTTATTTCCATTAATAATCAATTTAACATCTAAAAATTCGATAGATGATCCTCCAAATTGAGACGTAAAGGCAAGGTTCATTGTATTCACTTCATTTAAGTGTCTAACGAAACTGTCAAATTGTGACTCGGTCCCTGCCCAAGCTATTAATATGTCGTCCACATAGCGGGCATAGAATTTCAGATGCCCGATGTATGGATTCATGGAGGAGTAAATATACTGCCTCTCAAATTCAGCCAAAAAGAGGTTTGCGTATGTACAGGACACCGGGGTACCCATCGGGGTCCCGGTGTCCTGTCTATACCAACTATCTCCAAACATAAATGTACTGTTAGTTAATACAAAGGAAAGTGCATCAATTACGAAACCGACAAATTCTTCTGACTTATTGGATCTTCTTAGTCCTTCCTTGACAGCCTGCACACCCGTATCATGTGGAATACGGGTGTACAGGCTGACAACATCTATTGAACACAGCTTCCACTCCCTCTCCCAATTCAAATCTTCCATCATTTGTAAAAGGTGTAAAGTATCTTTTATGTATGCAGGTATGGCCTTCAGCATAGGGCTCAATAGCCATTCCAAGTAATGAGAAAGGTGTTCAGTGACAGACCCCACCCCCGAGACGATGGGTCGTCCCGGGGGGGGGGGGATCTGCCCTTTATGAACTTTAGGTAAATGATACCAGGTAGCTGGCTTAGGGGTATCTGGAATCAGACGTTCTGCATTCTTTTTAGATAAGGTACCTTTCGCGACTGCTGAATGAAGAAAAGACGTTAATTTAGAGAGGATTCTACTTGTGGGGTCGGATTTTAACATGGTGTAGGTAGCGGTGTCCTGAAGTTGCCTTTCGGCTTCGGTAATATACATAGATTTATACATTACAACCACTGCCCCACCTTTGTCCGCTCGAACCACCTGTAAATCTTCCCTATTTTTCAAAATGTTAAGTGCCTTAATTTCATCTGCCGATAAATTCTGTGGGGCTTCTTTGTACATTATAGACTTAACGTCTTGCATGACTGCGTTTTGAAACAGGTCCAGACTACTCCCCGGAAAAATCGGGGGGTTAAACCTGGATCTCTTTCCTTTGGAAAAATAGACAGCTTTTGACCCACATTCATTATTCGGTTCGCTGAATTCATTAGCTAACATCTCTAAACATTCTATTTCTACTTGGGTACATTCTTTTGGAAAAAAACCTAAATTGTTAGTTTCTACCGGTAAATCTGCTTCACATTGGTCATGCTCTAGTATTTTTTTATTTTGGAAAAACTTGAAAAGGTTGATGTCTCTAAGGGATCGCGCTAAGTCGATCTCAAAAGAGACTGGGTTAAATTTCTCAACCAGTCCATAACTTAGACCTTTAGATAAGAGACAATTATGTGCTGGAATTAGGGAACATCTTTATTCGTTCCGTACCTTGAAGGGAGCACCGCGTCTTATCGCCCATGTGATGGAAGCCCACAAGGGACAATTGGATCATCTAAAATTCTCCGGGATAGAAAAGGTTAAACCCAAACCGGGGATAAGTCTAGATCAATACCTCTTGCAAAGAGAAACATATTGGATCATACAAACAGCAGCAGCTGGTCCTCTCGGATTAAATGATAAAATTGATTATGCACCATGTTTTTAAATTTTCAGTTTTTAACATGCACATGTCTTAGTATATGCTTTCTTATACCGATGCACTTACAAAAATGGCGATGGTTAGCCAATGGTGAGACTCTAACGAGAACTCGCCAGGTGCATCAGAAGAGGAGGGCGGTCCGGAGCATTCACGATTGGCCGCCCACCTGTATAAGAAGCAGCACAGAAATCCAGGTAGATATGGCCGGATGAAGCTCGTATAACGAGTGAAACAGAATCTGTCGCCTACTACGTACCCCCCCTGCACGGGTCCCTCTCCCTTACTGCATTTCATGTTGTGAGTATGTATCAATAAAGAAGCCTTTTTTAAGAGAAGACCGGTGAGTGCCGATGTTATTCTATTCTTTACTGCATTGATAATTTACAAATCTGTTTAACTTTCTGACACCAGTTAATAAAAAAAAAAAAAAGTATTCAGTGGAATACCACTTTAAGGAGAATTACAAATTAAAGTATGCAAATGTGATGCAATTTTAACCACTTAGGGACCCAGGGCGTACAGGTATGCCTTCGCTCCCTGGTACTTAAGGACCCAGGGCGTACCTGTACGCCTGGGGGAATTCCAGTCCCCGCCGGACGCCGGGCAGGGACCAGACCGGGGTGACTGCTGATATCGATCAGCAGGCACCCGCGCAAATGCCCAGGGGGGCAGGAAGGATAAAGATTTTTAAATTGAAGTAGTTTACAAATCTGTTTAACTTTCTGACACCAGTTAATAAAAAATAAAAATAAAAAGTTTTTCAGTGGAATACCACTTTAAGGAGAATTACAAATTAAAGTATGCAAATACATGGTGATCGGGGGTGTAGAACATACCCCCAATCACCTCCTGTATCTATGGGGAGGTGGCGATCTGGCCAATAGCAGCCGGCAGGGGAGGAGTTAATGATCTCTTCTTGCCGCTCTGCCAGCTAACTGAGTTTAGTCAGCGGGCAGAGCTGCAAGAAGGAGCCAGGGACCCCCCCTCTGTGAGATCAGAGCCCCTCAGTGAAGAAGACACCCCCTTAGAGCAGGGAAAGGGGTGAGAAGTGCATGGCAGCTAGATTTCCCCCCTGCTTATTCTAGTATTCAGTCAGGGTCTGAACACTCACACCCCGACCGATCAAAACTTTTAGCATTTTTCTAGGACACTATAATTTTTTTTACAAAGACAGGTACGCTTTACGTTTTATGAAGCTGCAACAATGGTGGCAGCTGCTGTTTGTTGAAATCAATGCTTGGGGAGGCTCAGGGACTTTGCAATTAATAATTACAAGAAGACACTGTAAGCCTCATGGTTTCCCTTTAAGCATGTTGCTGAAATGGGAACCATGGGGCCCAATCATTCTATTCATACAAATATTTATCTGTCTGTGCTTAGTTTATAAACAAGAGAATGTTGGAAGGAGTTATACAACATTGCTGACCTCTAGACTGAAACAGCCCTTGTCTCCTTGCCTGCCGTGTTTATTGTCTCCGTCTGCCTTGCGGTGTGGCTCATGAGTAACATGGAGACGGTGTGCATCTTCTTCATGCTCATGATGGAGCTGCAATTCCATTTGTTCCCTCAGCTTGGGCTGCTAAGTGCATGGGCAGTATATAAACACAAAATAAAAAAAGACCAAGGTGGGAGGGAGTAAAGAAAGGCAAAATAAACAGACATATACATAACAAAATGGGTAAGGAAAATAACTTAAACACTACAAAACAAAGAAAAGCGTGAAAAGGAAAACTAACTTAAAAATGGTGGAATAAGACAGTGATGAAAACATAACCAAAAAGAGGATGAGCAAAATGATGGGTTGAAATATCTGCAAAGCAAAAGAGAAAAAAACGGGGGGAAAAAGAACGCAAACACTGGTTATGAGACGCGCATGCAATGAAAGATGCATGTGTCATACCAACAGCAAGCGTGCAAGCAATGAAAGCCTCAACAAACCACGTTTCTTCCCCAATTTAAAGCCAAATGGTTAAGACTACTTCATGCATTCCAATAGGACTAGTTTACTGGCTTGTCACAATTCAAATACAAAGCTTTATAACTGATAGTAAATGGGTAAATTACTAATGGCTTACAATCCAATAGCTAACAGTTATTACAAAACTTTTCCTAAACTAAGTTGAATCTTTACCTTTGAATGTAATTTCACAGTTTATATACAGATAAAATCTACATAAAGCATTGAGCAACTTTATAATTACAGGGCTTTCCTAACTTTTACTTATCCCGAGTTACAGCCTGTTTTATTGTTCAGAGCTGCATTCAGAATTCTAAATGGTAAAATAACTGCAGTAGCGCAGCATTTTTTTTTTGCTTGCTCAAAGGATTTTTCTCGTTTGGGGAAGTTATCCCTTATCTTGTGGATCAGTGGGGGGTCAAACAGCTGGGACCATAGCCGATCCCCAGAACGGATTAATGAAGTAGCTCCAAATGAATGTAGCAGACTTCACCAGTTGGGCTTTGCTGTCATTTCTGAGTGCAACACTGAGCAACGTTTGGAAAGCCGATGAATAAAGTGGTAAACTGCTCCATTCCTTCAGCGATGTATTTTTACTATGTTCTTGGGATTGGTATGGGTGCTAGTGATCCGCCCCCACTGATCTGCAAGTTATCCCATATACAGTGCATAGGAAAGGCTAACTGTCCAACTAAATTGTAGGTGTGAAGCTAAGCTTTCAATGATATATCAGTTGGCAAGCTTGTTGACTGTTTTTATTATCAAGCAGAAGACTATGAATCTGCTCTTAGAGATTGTAAAAACTGTAATTCAGTATTAGAAGATTAAATCTACAAATAAACTGGGAAACTGTGTTCAAAGGTGGGCGTGCAATTTATTATTTTGATCTTCCAATGCTAGTTAGCTGGGGAAAAAACAGTGTCCATGTGTTAATGGCAGAAAGCAAAAACGATCATGTGAATTGACATCTATTTACCTGAAAGTCAGTTATCAGATCCTTTCCAAGATTTCCAATAGGAGAATCTCGAGATGCTGAAGTCAAGTTGGACAAAAAACTTGATGATTCAGTGAGATGTGGCATTGGGGAGAGGTCTTCTACATGCTCTTTAAGACCTTCACTTGTGTTCTCAATCACATCTACAAAACTATTCAATTCTTTCCTGAACATTTTCATTTTGTTATTGATGCTGTTTAAAACATCTGACCCAGTAGCGTCTTCTTTTTCTTGACAACTCTTCAGCGCCTCCTCTACAGATCCACCTGTCATCTGCAACTTAGCATCATAGATCAGGCTGTCTGTGTCAGAAATAAGGCGGTCCACAGTTTTCCCCAGTCGATCAGCTTCACGCGTTATGCTTATAAAGTATTGTGCATCTTCTCGCTTTTTAGCCAATTCCATACAGTACAAATCACTGACTTCTGAAGGTTTCACACTTTCAAAGCCAGACGTTTTCTCGTAGGCATCTTCGGAGTCACTTTCCCCGCCAATAGGTCCTTCCCTCTTTGGTTGAACAGGACGTCCATCTTCACTGTCACTTTCTTTTTTCCCTGCATCACTTTCTGCATCACTGTCCCGTGGACTTGCTGTTCGCATTCCCAGGTGTGAAACCAGATCATAACGTTGAACATTTGACAATAAAACCCTATTTTCGTACTGAAGTTTCATAACCTTTGTACTTAGATCACTTATCTGGATTCTAGCAGACTTTAGCTCCTCCTGTGTACCATTGCATTTGGAGGAATTGTCATCAATCCAGACAAGATCCTGAACTGGTCCAAACTTAAATCTATTTAGCTCTGTTGTAAGTTGTTTATTGTGATCCTCTATCTCTGAAATGGATCGCCTCAAGAGCTCTGCTTCCTCCTCCACAAATTGGAGATGACGCCGCAGCTCTGTGGCAGATTCCATGGAATCACCATACGGTGAGGTAGGAATGCTTGAAACATACTCCCTGCTTAGAAATTCTTTTTCATACTGACACCTGAGGTCTTCCATTTCTGCTTTAATGCCCCTATTTTCCATTTCCAGCTCAACTATTTTTCGTCCAAGGATATTTGCTTCCTCTTCCACCAACTTTAGACGCAATTTTAGTTCGGCCTCTCTTGTGCTGGGTGGACCTCTAGTTTCCCCTGTTGGAAAAGGACTTTCAACGTCTCCGTAAATAGACTTGAATTTTTCTAGTTCTTGCTCTATTTCATCCTTCTCTTTTCCAAGTTTAGCCATTTTCTTTCTCATCAATGCTGCTTCTTCCTTTGCAAACTGTAGCTGGCACTTTAAGTCAGCGCTGTCCTCCTGTGCATAAGGAAATATACATCTTTATTAAGCCGCTACTATAATGAATGAATGTCATGTCATATTTATATCGATTACAAACCACAGGCAGAAATAAGCAGAAGTTGAATGCTTATATTTAACCCTCTCTATGTTTTATAAGGAAATTCCCATCTCAACTAAGGTCGTTAAACTCGTAGGTCACGTCTAGTTAAATATTTTTGCAAATACATTCATTTAGCAAATTTTCCTCCTTCTCCTGATATTCTTGCTCTTTTCCTCCCCTGATTGACAGCTTGTTGCCTAGGTTACAGATGACCTACACAGTACAAGGTCTTACGGAAAGATGTTCCTAAATTGTTATTTCATGGGGAATACATGTATTTACTATAACACTCAGGTCAGGAGAGGCTATGGAAAATGCTTTTCATAATTACATTTAATAACCACTCCCAAGATATGTATGGACAGCATGTAACTCAATCCTTCGGTGAACCGCAAATCCGTTTTGTAAAGACAAGATAGAATTAAGCTGTTTTGTCAAAATAAATGAAAATGGGTGGATGAGGGGTAGTGTGAAAAGAAGATAAATAAATCATGTTCTCTGTTAAAATATATGATAACATTTTTACTATTCACTTGTATCACTAATTAATGCAAAGTTTGTTGAAATGATGGGGACGATTTAAATTCCATCTGTGGAAATGATCTGCAGCAGATTATGCACGTGTTAATGTACCCTCATATAGTGAAGGGTAAAATTGTACAAATACTGTGAAGAGGTATTCCTATCTGTGGACATTAATGGCATATCCACAGGTTATGTAAAAAATGTCTTATAGATGTGGGTCTTACCTCTGGCTTCCTTGTGGCAGTAAGAAGTGGTGTGGAAGCCAATAGCAATAAAGTTGACTGTTTTCAGTAGTCTGTGTCACTGCCTAAGAAACATATGTCGGCAGAAAAGAACTATTCAGCCTATCTACTCTGCCCAATATTCTGTATACTATGAATAGTCCCTGGCCCTATGTTATACGAAGGATAGCCTTATACCTATCTCTATCTTATATGAAGAATAGCCTTATACCTATCTCTATCTTATATGAAGGATAGCCTTCTACCTCTATCTATCTTATATGAAGGATAGCCTTATACCTCTTTCTATCTTATATGAAGGATAGCCTTATACCCCTATCTATCTTATATAAAGGATAGCCTAATGTCTATCCCATGCATCTCTTTCAGTGTATTGGCAGCTACCACTTCTGCAGCAAGGCTATGTCATGCATCCACTATCGGTAAAGTAATACTTACTGATATTACTGCATAAACCTTTCCCCCTCTAATATAAAACTTTAAATATATTCTTCTCCTTTACTGTGTTTTCCTTATGTATTTAAAAGTTTCTATCATATCCCTCTATCTCATCTTTCTTCCAAGCTATACATGTTAAGGTCTTTTATCCTGCAACCCATGTACTAGTTTGGTAACTCTTCTCTGAACTCTATATACGTCCAGTACAATGCACAATCCTCCAAGTGAGGTCTCACCAGTGCTCTGTACCATGGCATGAGCACGTCCCTCTCTACTGCTAATACCTCTCCCTATACATCCAAGCATTTTGCTATTACATTGTCTGCTTTCCTTGTTGAGTAAGCAGTTTATGTAACTACCGAGCTTCAGTGGTGCTAGACTGTTTCTGCAACCTCTATGGAGGCTACAAAAACTGAATAAACAGCTCAAAGCTGGAGGGGACCAGGGGGTCATTAATCTTGAGGGCAGTGTTACTTATTATGACAAAATAACTTTATGTGGACATTTCTATGAATTGTCCTGGCTTGGCAATGTGGTTTTTGTCTGCCTAACTGTACAAGCCAAGCCAGTGAAAAAATAGTTTGCAAAAATATGAAACATGGCAATGCACAATAGAATGTTTACAGTGTTGGAAATTAGCCACCCAGCATAATTTTTATCATGTAAAAAGGCATGTCAGCCATAATCGTATTTGAGGGGGAGGTGAATAAAAGATATTACACTTAAAAGGGGTACTCCGAAGGAAATTTTTTTTTAAATCAACTGGTGTCAGAAACTTAAACAGATTTGTAAATTACTTCTATTTAAAAATTATAATCCTTCCAGCACTTATGTGCTGCTGTATTCTACAGAAGAAGTTGTATAGTTATTTAATGTCTGACCACAGTGCTCTCTGCTGACAGAAACTGTCCAGGGTAGAAGCAAATCCCCATAGCAAACCTCTCCTGGCCTGGAGAGTTCCTGACACGGACAGAGGTGTCAGACAGAAAAGAACAACTCAACTACCTGAGGAGCATACAGCAGCTGATGAGTACTGGAAGGATTAAGATTTTTAAATAGAAGTAATTTACAAATATTTTTAACTTTTTGGCACCAGTTGATTTGAAAAAAGTTTTTCACCGGAGTATAACTTTGAAGGGGTACTCCGCCCCTAGACATCTTATTCCCTATCCAAAGGATAGGGGATAAGATGTCAGATCGCTGCGGTGCCGCTGCTGGGGATCGCTCTGCACATAATGACGCGCAATACAGGGGCCGGAGCATCGTTATGTCACGGCTCCGCCCCTCGTGACGTCATGGTCCGCCCCTTTCAATACAAGTCTATGGGAGGGGGCGCGGCGGTCGTCACGCCCCCTGCCATAGACTTGCATTAAGGGTAAGGGCCGTGATGTCAAGAGGGGCGGAGCCATGACGTCACGCGGCTCCATCCCCTGTATCGCCCGTCATCACGCACAGAGCGAACTCGCTCTGTGCTGTAATGATAGCGGGGTGCCGCAGCGGGGATCCCAGGGGTCCCCAGCAGCGGGACTGCGGGGATCTGACATCTTATTCCCTATCCTTTGGATAGGGGATAAGATGTCTAGGGGCGGAGTACCCCTTTAAGGCTATGTGCACACACAGCCTATAGGATTTAATCGTAGTGGTCTAATGGAGGTGGTCTAGGGCAGGAATGTGTACCTATAATTTGATTTACTCTAAAAATGTCCACAGGGAATATGTTTGGTCTAAGTCAAAGTGCCCCTGCTATTTATCTCAAATGTTATAGGGGTCTGAACTTTCTTTTTCTGAAACCCAGTTGAAACCCCCTGCTTTCTTTAAGGCTAGTTTCAGATGAGCAAACACATTTTTGTGTCTGTATTACAGCTACAAGCCCTGGTTAGGAATCTATGATTCTTTTTGTTCAGGTCACTATATCCATAATCGGGCCGGGACTTGCAACTGTAATACAGAGGGAGAAATCTGTCCAGATTACACTTGTCTGAAACTGGCCTTAGACATAATATTACATCATAACATTCTGTTATGCTGAGATCTTCCAAGACATCATTATTTTATCATTTAAAGGGGTACTCTGGTGAAAAACTTTTTTTTTAAATCAACTGGTGGCAAAAAGTTAAACAGATTTGTAAATTACTTCTATAAAAAAAATCTTAATCCTTCCTGTACTTATTAGCTGCCGAATACTACAGTGGAAATTATTTTCCGTTTGAAATACAGAGCTGTCTGCTGACATCATGAGCACAGTGCTCTCTGCTGACATCTCTGTCCATTTTAGGAACTGTCTAGAGTAGAAGAAAATCCCCATAGCAAACATATGCTGCTCTGGACAGTTCCTAAAATGGACAGGGATGTCAGCAGAGAGCACTGTGCTCATGATGTCAGCAGACAGCTCTGTATTTCAAAAAGAAAATAATTTCCGCTGTAGCATTCAGCAGCTACAGGAAGGATTAAGATTTTTTAATAGATGTAATTTACAAATCTGTTTAACTTTCTGGCACCAGTTGATTTAAAAAAAAAAAAAAAAAGTTTTTCACCGGAGTACCCCTTTAACTCCTGTGAACTCACAGTTTCTGGGTACTAGGAACACTGGCCCTAGGTTTTCCTGTATTTCATACAACATCATACAGACAACTGCTGCACATTTAAAATTTGTTGAATGTTTATAAACATTACAGATACATATTGTTTGAAAAAGCCAAAATCCAAATACCTGACTGGAAGTCTTTTTATCTTTGTGCATCTCTCGGCTTCCTCTTCGTTTGAGTGTGGTCTGAAAACAAGATAAAGCCTCTGGTTATTCGGGAATACCGAACACACTAGAAAGTAAAAATATCAATTTAATATACCAAATAATACAATTAAAGGTACAAACAAATGCGATTAGTTTAACTAAATATATGGAACTTTAGTAAAGAAAAAATATCATATACCCTGTATATAGAAGAGAAGAAAGAACAGAGCACACACCTGTAAATCTTGCTTGAAGTGGTTTATTCCAGTAAACACTGAACAAATTCCAATGTCCCGACACCTATAGACCAAGCAGAGCTGGAGCGGCAGGAGCTATTCACCTGGACGACCGCGCAGTTTCACGCTGACGGGCGTTTCACGCCCGTCAGCGTGAAACTGCACGGTCATCCAGGTGAATAGCTCCTGCCGCTCCAGCTCTGCTTGGTCTATGGGTATCGGGACATTGGAATTTGTTCAGTGTTTACTGGAATAAACCACTTCAAGCAAGAGTTACAGGTGTGTGCTCCGTTCTTTCTTCTCTTCTATATGTTGAAGTTCACTACACCTGCCACACGTGAGCACCACGCTGCATCTTGCTCTGTATCTCATCCCACCCCCACCGCCATATAGACTTTTTCGCTGGCTACATCCACTTACCTCCCTCGCCTGCAGTGCCCAGTCCCAGCTTCTCTTGTTCAGTTTTATATGCCCTGTGCCTAAAACATCTGCCACACATACATACACGTCAACCCTGCTTTGGAAAAGTTGGGATGGGATTGGTTAAGGTGCACAGGTATAATAACCTTTACCATAAACTGCCATACAGGTAGGTCATGACCAGAAAACCACTCCATAGCATCCCCAGGCCCTAATAGACACAGGGATTTTTTTTTTTGTCTTTTGGGAGAACCATTAATTTGCTCAAGCACTTGAACCTGCACTTTTTATATGTCAATGTATCATTCTAAATGTGAAAGCTTACATTACTATGATAATATAAAATATACTTTATACAGTGAGAATAAAAAACATAGCTTTGAGCTTTTATGCTTTTATTGAGACATACTCTGCACTCACTTGGCTTGCTCTATGACATTGCAATACTATACGGTACTATTACTGCCAATGACACCGCACAACCCTGTCTGATTGAGGGTTCATGCTGGGTAAAGACAGCTCACAGAAAAGCTGCTACTTTGCTCAGTGGTGGAAACAACATAAGGCAATTATGACTGGCAGAGTATGACTTGGCTTGCTCTGTATTTTACCATAAATACAAATGTCATGTCTGCAGACATTATACATTAAAGTTTTAAAAGGTTACAATATGTATTGGTGAACAGCTTTAATAACTATGTGGAAAAATCCAATCTATTTCATAGTCCCAGCTGTCTTCACATATCCCTTATACAGCGAGCAGCAGGGACAGTTGTCTGGCTGATCCTTGCAGGGATATGTTCTCATTATGAACACACAACAAAAAATAGTATAAGGCTCTGTTCATATCATGTTTGGATTTTATGGCTTACAGTAAATGGCCCAGGCTACGCTTTACAATACAGGTTAACAAAACAGTATACTGGCAAATATTTCCCATCACATCCAATGCTAGTTAATAGTTAAAGGAGTAGTACAGTGGTGAACAAGTGGTGAACAACTTATCCCCTATCCTAAGGATAGGGGATAAGTTGCAGATCGCGGGGGGTCCGGCCACTGGGCCCCCCCCCGCGATCTCCAGTACGGGGCCCCGACAGCCCGCGCGAAGGGGGCTTGTTGACCACCGCACAAAGCGGCGGCCGACACGCCCCCCCCCTCAATTCAACTCTATGGCAGAGCCGGAGCGCTGCCTTCGGCAATCTCCGGCTCTGCCATAGCGATGTATTGAGGGGGCGTGGGTCTTGCGGTGGTCGACACCCGCTATCTGGCCGGAGAGCCTGGCCCCCGTACAGAGAGACCCCCCGCGATCTCAAACTAATCCTTAGAATAGGGGATACGTTTTTCACCACTGGACTACCCCTTTAAACAAGCTTTTCTTTTATTCCATAAATTTTACAGTTACACATAGGTAAACCTTATACCCACAATGTGTTCCCGGGCAAAACGTTGCCTCTTTTTAAGATGTAACATAGCATGAAAAATGCAGGAATTAATTGCTTTTAACCTCTTGCCGACCCATGACATACATGTATGTCATGGGTTGGGTCCGCGTCATAAACGGCAGATGCCCGCTGCTATCAGCAGCAGACATCTGCCTGTAATGAAAAACATTGGAGATCGCTCCAATGTCCATCACGGAGATAATTAAATACTGTGATCTGTATAGATCCATAAACATTAAATGCCGCTATTCTTTGGTGTCTAGTGCTCCCATTGCATTACATTGCGGGGTGATGAGAGGTTCATAGGACAGCCCAAGGACTTACCTCTGCTCTTCCCTGTCTATATAGGTAGCTTACAACCAGCCACCCAACACAACAGTCAACAAATGTGTTCCTCACATAGGTAACAAAGTCTCTTTATTGAGGGTGCAAACCTCCAGGTCCAAATTTTTCTCATAGGCCTCACTTGCAGACTCTCACCTAGTTTTAAAGCCCAGTGATGAACTGTTTGCAGAACCTGTGCTGATCTGGACCAGTCTAAATACCTGGAGTGGTCCAGGAAAGGAATGTAAAGCCCCACTATCAAACCTAACTTTCATCCCCAAAATAATCATGCATGATTATGGGACTTACCCTAGAAAATGTTGCCAGGATTTTTACTATTTATGGATTTCCTATATCTCAACCAGCTTTCCATGGATGAGATGAAATTTCATGATGCACTTTCTGAAACCTGGTATCAACATATGACCAATTTTGTCTCACAAAGAGCAGAACAATGAAAAAAACATTACACTGATGTGAACCTGGTATGAGACAAACATATAATTGCCACAAAATGACTTCCCTTTTTTCCCCACATTTTTAGCTGTTTTACTAAAGATATATGTATGAAAAAGTGTATTTCAGCATGTGAAGTACAGTTACATCGAAACATAGTGGGCCACATTTAACAATGCATTTGGTGCATTTTTACTCAACAGTGTCTTATCTACGAGACATATTTATTAACCATTCGAGCCACAATTTAGAACCACTTATACCATACTTGGCCAGGATTTGGACACATTTAAGAAACATGATTCCTTTAAAAAAAAAAAAGTTGTGAATTAGAAAAAAAAGTCACATCAGTACCCCATATACGGTAGGTAATTTAGGAGATGTCCGATGCTCACTTTTCTTATTTTATCCGTTCCGGGCTGAAAAATAAAAGAAAAACATTTTCTCTTACCTGCCTAGGCTCCGCCGGTGTTTCAGTACAGGTGTTCGGTCCCCGGGCTGTATTCTTCTTACTTCCTGTTAGCCCGGCACGTCACACGGAGCTTCAACCTATCACCGGCCGCAGCGATGTCCGAACGCCTGTACCGGAGCACCGGGGGAGCGTAGGCGGGCAAGAGAAAGCTTATTTTCTTTTTTTTTGCAGCCCGGAACGGATACAATAACAAAAGTGAGCACCGGACATGTCCTTTAAAGGAGTACCCCACTGGAATTTTTTTTTTTAATAATTTGGCACCAGAAAGTTCAACAGATTTGTAAATTACTTCTTTTAAAAAATCGTAATCCTTCCAAGCACTTATCAGCTGCTATGATCCACAGGAACTTCTTTTCTTTTTGAATTTCTTTTCTGCCTGACCATAGTGCTCTGTGCTGACACCTCTGTCCATTTTAGGAACTGTCCAGAGCAAGATAGGTTTTCTATGGGGATTTGCTCCTACTCTGGACAGTTCCTAAAATGGACAGTGGTGTCAGCAGAGAGCACTTGTGGTCAGGCAGAAAGGAAATTCAAAAAGAAAATAACTTCCTGTGGATCATATAGCAGCTGATAAGTACTGGAAGGATTAAGATTTTTTAATAGAAGTAATTTACAAATCTGTTTACCTTTCTGGCACCAGTTGATTTAAAAAAAAAATGTTTTCCAGTGGAGTACCCCTTTAAGCAAATGTGAAAGCCAATGGCACTGATATATTCTGTTACAGATTTGTCAAAGACGACATGAGCAATTATAAACTTACCAAAACACACTGCAATAAATTTGCTTAGCTTTAACTTAGACATTGGCTAAACTGGACTGGAAAAGCAACTTCAGCTCATCCCAATGAAGACGGCCGAGCACAGACCCCAATGCTGGACAAAATACCAGTAAGAAGAAAAAGAGGTGATGGATCGAGCTCTTGGGATGCATAAAATCCAAGGATTTATTTCAAATAAGGCACACACATGAACAGCAAGTAGTATGACATGACGTGTTTCAAGAGCAGGTGCGCTCTTAGTCGTATGCATCTCCTCTTTTTCTTTTTAGTGGCTAAACTTGAGATTAACTTGATATAAACTTTTGATAAATGCTGGCCAATGTTTGTTTGTATAAAAAGATCTCAAAATCCAACATATGGTTTGCCCATACAGATAGACTTGCTTTCATATTTACCCATAAATGGTGTATGGAGATTGTGTTATTTCCATACATTCCGATGTGCCCTTTTAACCTGTCCTTATGATCTTCTATTTTAAATGTAGATGTCCAGTATACATGTTATTGTAAATTTTTAGTAGCACAGAAGCAGTTTAATATGAATGACATACTGAATTATCACGTCACATAATATGTAGGTAAGAATGCCAACATTACACAAATCACATGCCATATACCTTACAGGCCTAAGACACATTCCCACAAGTTATTCATCATATGCTTAGCAATGAGACTGAAAAAATTCCATAAAATATTTTTCAACACCATCTGCTGCCCTGGCAGCTCGTACACACACTTGTTTTGGCATTTCTATCTGTGCCTGTCATTAGACTAACAACACATCCAATTTAACTGATTACTACAATAATTGCCTTCCTTTTTCTTATTCAAAGTAATGTTGAAAGGTAAATAATGTTTCTGTTTCTATGACAAGATTAACCACCAATTATAACTTTTTATTCCTCTTGATGTAATTATTACCTTTGGTGTGAGATGACTAGTTACATGGGAAGAGACTCCCATTGTTATTAGACATGGCATATTTCAAAATCCAAAACAATGTACAAAACACTGAATATGATATAATCCCAATTCTACATAATATGATCCCAAAGTATCATCTCAAATTTGGAGGGGTTGAGCATAGGACGATACCATTCTACACACTTTTTGGGAAAGCCAATTTTTACCTAACTTCTGGAAGGAAGTGTGGAGATTATCCTCCTGCTTGACGAATTTCTTGGTCCTATCCCCTGCTTTCTCATTACTGCACCACAATAAGATACCGTTCAAAACTTATTGCCTGTCTATTCTAAGGCATGTGTCATAAAGCTATCACAGCCTGTTTACCTGCTCTTTCAAGAAGTTCAGTTCATTCTTCTGTAAATAAAGTGGAGGATCTAAGATTTATGAAGAACCTTCCTGCTAGTCATAATAATCCGTTTCTGGCAATACTAAATAACATTCGAGAACTCTATGCACTTTTAAGGGTCATCTTTAAAGTTTATGGTACAATTTATATTTTATTTGTCACTTTTTTTTAGGAGTGTTTTTTCCCCTATGTATGAGAGTTTCTTGTTATGTTTTTTTTCCCCTTTTTCCTCTTTTTGTAACAAGAAAACTTTAAAGTAAATAATAATAAAAAACTGAATAAATGGTAAATCCTTGTACAGCTAACATACATTTCCATATATTATGTTTGGGCACATTTTTATGGGCCCAGGAAGTTAGAGCCAATAGTGAAAATACATAAGTCAGACCCTAGGACCACTTTTGGGATAGTGCATCTACCACTAGAGGGCCCTCCTTTAGAAAGAGGGAAAAAAATCTCGACCTGTCGATTTCTTCTTGTAGCTAATAAAGAACTCCCCACAGGGCTGTGATTTTCTGGAAGGCCCGAGGGTTTACCAACCATTATTCCTGCTGGAGTCTGTGTCTGCTTAAGAAGTCTGCTCTGGTGTTCTGGGCCTCTTTATGTTTGCTGTTAATAGTGAAAAAAGATTCCTTTCCAAAAAAGCTGAAAATCTGGAAGGACGATGGCATTCCGCAAGCAAAAATTCTGCAGTATGAATGGGAGTGCGGAATCCTATAGAAGTCTATGGGCTTTAATTGGAGGCGGAAGTCCGCAAGCGGAAATTCCACCGTGCTAATGGACCCTTAGACTTCCTTTCCTATCAGAGACTTCACCTCGCTTCTAATACATTTTGAACTAAAAAAAAATTTGACTTGAACCATGTAGAAGACACCTTCCTTAATACTTTAAAAAACCAAACAGCTGCTGCAGATTTTGTTTCCCAGGTGGCGCTAGGGTTGCATTGTAGTTGGTCACTTACACTACCTGCTTCTGAATTGCTGCTGTTAAACTGTGTTTTTTTTAATACTTGCCATTTTTAGCAATTATACCCTATTTACTAAATAGCAAATTAAAAATACAGGTTAGCATAAGCATTTCAGCAGTTTACATCATTGACAGAAGGGTGGTAGACAGAGATGAGGGAGAAGATATAGGGAGGTGCAAGCTTTGTTGTTGAAAGTGATAAGATTCTATCGTAAACAAGAACCCAGTGCGGTGAAGGGCACAGGGTAAAGGCGTCAGTGTAGTGGCTGGATAGAAAGAGGAGCCTGTCTGTTTTATTCAGAATAGACTGAAAAGGGGAGAGTTTGGAGAGGGAAGACCAATAAGTAAGGAGTTAATGTAATTAAGATAACAATAAACCACAGAAATAATAAGGGTATGACCACACAACATGCTTTTCACATGGATTTTGTTACATATTCTGTGCCAAGATCCACATAAATCTGCATCCCATGTGTGTGAATTTTGATTTAGTAAGCCCATTCACAAGCAATGGTAAATTTCCATGGTGTTTTTTCACCATTAATACAGAAAAAAAGTATCATGTCAATTATTCTGGGCAAGGATTTGTCCCAATAAATGAGCTAATATTCATGGTAATTTTTTTCCATGGCAATTATTTGTCATATAAACAAAACATAATGCTGGGTTCACACATAGTATTTGAAACTCATTGAGTCATCATGTTGGACAGTACCAAAAATACTGACCGAATACTCACTATGTGGAAACCCAGACTTACGGTTTTGGCTGTTTCCCAATTAAGAAAAGGGCAGATTCTGGAGATGTTTAAAGTGCAGATGAAACATGCATGCAAATGATTCAATATAGAGGAAAAAGAAAATATATCTGAGTCAAACATAACACCCAAGAATGGGCGTGCTGAAAAGCTACGACATGGTCAAAGTATTGCCCTAGAGTCATGGTTTCATATGATCAGGACACATTGAGCACCTGATCTTGGCATCTGGCCGCTGTCCAGTGGGATGAGCTGATCCTTTTTGGTTTTAGGGAACAAACAGGAATGTGACACATTGGCCGGACGCACTATCATTAAATGATTTGTTATTGTTAAAGGTCATTTAGTTATGGTAAAGGTCATCCTCGTCTTCTCTAATGTAGTCCTATAATGTCCAGCATTGGTTTTACCAAACTTTACCACTGTGCATTAGCATTAAGGTATTACGGTATATACGGCAAAATACACAATACCAAGGTAACTTATACAAGAAGATAGTAAGGAGAAGGTATGAGTCCTTGATCAATAAAGCTTTAAATGGTTTACTGGATCAGCTCTTGAGATGTGGTAAAATGATTGTAGTTGTATCCCGAGAAGCCACTCAATAGGAGAATCAAATTCCCCAAGAACACTGAGAAGATGAAAATAAATAGACAAGCCAAGGGCATGACACTAATAAGGTGGAGACAGTGAAGACAGAGCTGGCGCACAGCACACATAGACATGCTTACATAGGAAAATTACATATTCAGATCTAGGCATAAGAATTTCATATTTCGTGGGAAATGGAAAAATGGATTAAATAATGTTTGCTTTAGGTAAGATCAAAAACAGTATTATTATAAACTAGAATCAAATTCTATCTTTAATATGTAATCTATTACATGTAAGCATTCTAACTAACGCTTAGCAACATTAAAATATAACAGGTGATATTGAAGCACAATAATGAAGATATGAAAACATATCTATAATGTAGGGATCGACCGATTATCAGTTTGGCCGATTTTGGACATTATCGGTATCGGCAATTACTTTGCCGATAATGCATCGACCCCCCCCCCCCCGTCCAGTGACCGCTGCTGCCCCATTGCCTCCCCAATCCCTGGTTTTATAATTACCTGTTCCCTGGGTCCACGCTACTTCTGGCTCCTGCGGCGTCCTGCGCTATTGCTGTGCGCTGCGCAATGACATTCTCAACTTGACGTCACCGTCAGTGCGCATAGTGACAGCTCAGGACGCCACCGGAGCCAGAAGTAGCGCGGACCCCGGGAACAGGTAATTATACAACCGGGGATGGGGGAGGCAAAAGGGCAGCGGCAGTGGTTGGACTCAGGACTGGCAGGGGGAGAGACGCAGGCGGCGGCGGTCTCTGGCTAGAGCATAGGCGGAGGGGGGGGGGGGGGTCGGGCAGCGGCGGTGCTGGTTGGACTCAGGAGGACCCCAGGACAGGCAGGGGGAGAAAAGCGGGTGGCGGCGTTCTCTAGACCGGCAAAAGCCGCTGTAGTACATTGATTTAAAGCGCCCGCATTGATCTGCAGTGGCTTCTGTGGGGCCGGGGGGGTCGGAGGTGGTGTAGAAATAGCCGATAACTTATACCGGAATATCGGCCTGAAAGTTCACAGATTATCGGTATCGGCCCTAAAAAATCAATATCGGTTGATCCCTACTATAATGCATAAATATATTTATATATATATATACACATCTTAACAGCAGTAGGGGGGCTATTTGGTCATGTTCAAAAAAAAAATGAATTTTTGCCCATTTCCAAGCTGTAATGTTGCATTTACAGTCATGGCCGTAAATGTTGGTACCCCTGAAATTGTTCTAGAAAATGAACTATTTCTCACAGAAAAGGATTGCAGTAACACATGTTTTGCTATACACATGTTTAAAACCTTTGTGTATTGGAACTAAACCAAAAAAGGGAGGAAAAAAAGAAAATTGGACATAATGTCACACCAAACTCCACAAATGGGCTGGACAAAATTATTGGCCCCCTTTCAAACTTGTGGAAAAATAAGATTGTTTCGAGCATGTGATGCTCCTTTAAACTCACCTGGGGCAAGTAACAGGTGTGGGCAATATAAAAATAACACTGAGGCCTACAAAGAAAAGAACACAGTACCTACAGTGAAATATGGTGGAGGTTTAATGATGTTTTGGGGTTGTTTTGCTGCCTCTGGCACTGGGGGCCTTGAATGTGTGCAAGACATCATGAAATCTGAAAATTACCAACGGATTTTGGGTCGCAATGTACAACCCAGTGTCAGAAAGCTGGGTTTGCGTCTGAGATCTTGGGTCTTCCAGCAGGACAATGACATAGAATGTGTTGGCAGATAAGAACCATCAAAAAGCACCCAGAAATGGATGGCAACAAAGCGCTGGAGAGTTCTGAACTGGCCAGCAATGAGTCCAGATCTAAATCCCTTTGAACACCTGCGGAGAGATTTTAAAATTGCTGTTGGGAAAAGGTGCCCTTCCAATAAGAGAGACCTGGAGCAGTTTGCAAAGGAAGAGTGGTCCAACATTCCGGCTGAGAGGTGGAAGAAGCTTATTGATGATTATAGGAAGCGACTGATTTCAGTTATTTTTTCCAAAGGGTGTGCAACCAAATATTAAGTTAAAGGAGAACTCCAGAACAGAAAAATTGTCCTCCATACTGCCGTCAGAAAAAAATAAAGATGTACATACCTTCCTTCACTCCCACGGGGCCTCCGGTAACCCGGTCCGGTCTCCGCCGTGATCCTCTTCCTGGTTGCCGATGGTCGGCGAGTCATACTGCACTCAGCCAATCACCGGCTGCAGCGAAGTCCTGACTCGGCCGGCGGTAGGCTGAGCGCCAGTGTGACGTTTTCGGCCCTGGCACCTGCTGCCGGGACCAAAAACGTCACATTACTTCTGTTAAATGTTCTTGCTATAAAATGTAGTATAATACAATAGGTTTAATTACGTCACCTAGAAGATTCGTGGTAGATCAGAGGAATATGTATATACAGTCAAAAAGTACTGTACAATACTTAACTAGCAACTTGATTATACAAATACATGTATATAAATGTGCAATATTATGCAATAAAGCTTGACAGAATGCTTATATGAGTATGTGTATACAATAGTACAATACTATAAAATAATATTAGCAGCCTGGAAAAACAAGCTGCATTGACGGTGGCGATC
The DNA here is from genome assembly GCF_029499605.1 of Hyla sarda. Lineage (NCBI taxonomy): Eukaryota > Metazoa > Chordata > Amphibia > Anura > Hylidae > Hyla > Hyla sarda. Next base: position 258,703,334 of record NC_079193.1, read on the forward strand.
TGAAGGGTTAATAGCCGCCCGCTGTGATTGCCGCATATTGGCTATTAGTGTTGGCCCTCAGCTACAGGAACCAGCTGGGTGCTGCCCGGTATGTCATACACCCTTAATGCCACATTGACGTGTATACACGTCAATGGTCGTTAAGAGGTTAATGGAATGCAATAGCATAACATTGAACAGTGTTATTACCACTGCTTCTCCAGTCTGCACAGCACAATCAGGACAGAGTGGAGAAAGGTAAAGGATAGGCCGTCATCTCAGCTGATCGGACCCCACAATTACACTACTGAGGTCCTGGTCAGCCGATTAAGGGACTAACATTTTTACAACAGTTGATTGTATAATCTAAAGGATTAATGCTGGACATCGGTATGATCCAGCATTAGCTGTGAGTCCTGGCTGCTAATAACAGACATTATTTATTGTCTTTGAAGCTAACTCAGATCCTGAGCAGATGCAGGGTGTACATGTATGTCCTCGAATAGTTTTTACTCAGGTGAATTATTGTCAGTGCAGTGTCGCATGATCGATTGTTGGATCATTCATACGGCTCTTCACTCCACACGTCCTGTTTATACATTGAAATGTGCAGCAGATTTATGATGATTCTTGGTGCCACATGATCCTAGCGATCAGCTGATGAACGTGAGGAGCATTTTCTAATTCATTGGCTGATTGCTGGGTCTTTTACATGGGGCGATAGTTGGCCTATTCGACCCATGTAGGAGGCCCTTTACACATTTAAGAAGTGGCCAAAAATTTTCTATTATTCGGCTATTGTGTATGAAATTGTAATGAACTAAAGTTTCCTCTTGATGGTCTTTTGGAGTTAGTTGCCCACTTTTATATAGGCCTTGAATCTGGAGTATACCAGGGAAGACAAGGTAGTAACTACAGGAGCCAATTACATAAATCCAGAAGCCAGTTTGATCTTTTAAGTAGCCAAACTAAAAAAAACATAAAAGCACCTGTTGCACTGAGCGCTCCGGGCCCCCTGCTGGCCTCGGAGCGCTCACAGCGTGTGTCCCCAGGTAGCGCTCCGGCATCACAGCGTGTGCATCCCCGCTCTCTAGGGCGCGCGTGCACCGGGACTCTTAGATCTAAAGGACCAGTGCACAGGTGATTGGTGCCTGGTCCAATGTGGTTCATTAAGGGTTAAGCTTTGTGAGAGGGAGTGCTGTTTTGACTTAATTAGTCCTCACCTGTTCACTCCTCCCACAGCCTCCTGCCGGATCTTTGTTGCCTTTGTGCCTGAGAGAAAGCATTCCTTGTTCTTGTGTTACCCTGCCTGTTGCCGTACCCGTTGCTACTGACTACCACCTGTGAACCGTTGCTGCCTGCCCTGACCATTTGCTACGTCTGACTACGCCTTTCCCTGATCCTCTTGTACCTTGCCTTATCTCAGCAGCCAGAGAGGTTGAGTCGCTACTGGGTGGAACGACCTGGGGGTTACTTGCCGCAGCAAGTCCATCCCACTTTGCGGCGGGCTCTGGTGAAAACCAGTAACTCCTTAGACTCCGTTCCCCTGGTACGGCCCACATCATCACTTCTCTGGCACAGCGGATCCACCACCAGCCTCTGCTACCAGCCCGGATCCTGACAGCACCCATAGCCGTCAACTAAAAACACTAGGCACCAAAAGCAAATATCTAGGTGGATTGTCAACCTGCAATATGTTAACTCATCCCAGCTAGAAAACAAAAATAGTACAGTAACCCCCCGACCTACGATGGCCCCGACATATGATAAAATCGACATACGATGGCCTCTCAGAGGCCATCGCATGTCGATGTCAGCATCGACATACGATGCTTTTATATGTCGGGGCCATCGCATTAACTGCTATCCGACAGCGCAAAATGCTTAAGCTGCTGTCGGATAGCAGTTTAAGCCTCCCGGACAGGTTCGCTTACCTATTCCCGCTGCTCCGGGTCCACTTCGCGATCCTCCGGTGTCTTGCGCATTTTCTCCAGGGTCCGGGCCTTGCTTTCCGGCGTCGTTATTACGTCACTACGCACGCTGTGGCGGCGCAGCAGCGTAATAACGTCACCAGAAAGCGAGGCCCGGACACCGGAGAAGATGCGGAAGAAGCCGGATGATCGCGAAGAAGACACCGGAGCAGCTGGACAGCTTCGGGAGCCCCTGGGACAGCATCGGGAGCGGTGAGGTCCCGGTCCGGAGCGACGGGGACAGGTGAGTACAGCTTCCTATACTTTACATTGCACGGATACCTCAACATACGATGGATTCGACAAACGATGGGTCGTTTGGAACGAATTACCATCGTATGTTGAGGGACCACTGTATTATTTATTAATATTGTGCGTGTGACATTCTCAAACATCCATTGACTCTGAATAAGTATCAAAAATCCAACAACCAGAGCAACTTCAGTCACATCTCATCTATCACTTATCTATAAATAGTCCTCCATACTGTGACCTTGCAATCTTCACTCAAGGTTACCTGTGGTTGGGATCAGCGATCAATGACTCACAAATCCGCCATTACACCCCTAGACAAGCAGCACTGTTCTGGATACCTAGTGAATCACACGACATCACTGCTCGCTACACATGCACTTCGTATAAATTGCCTTTTCAAATCACACGTACATAGAACAGATCTGTCGTTCTCCTGGAATGATTTATAGGCATGTAGAAAAACATGGAAATGGATATACAATGTGGGAATTAATCGTTCCCCTGGTATAAAAAAAAGTGCTTTATCGGCAGGGCTGCTGAGTGCTCTTCTAAGCTATAAATGGAAGAGATGCCTAATGGCTGCCAGGATCATGTACTTAACCATTTACAAGCATCCTGAAACTCAACAACCCCAAGGAAGCAGACAAAATCAATAGGTCAAGAAATGATAATTCAAGCCCACAGTAATGTCTCCTAATTTCTAAGCTTAAAAGCAATTTACTCCAAAAATAAGATTTATGATATTGTACTTCAAATGTATCATAATCTTGAAGAGGCACCCTAGTAATAGTGGTAGATGATTTCAGTTTACTCTAGAACAGTGGTCTTCAACCTGCGGACCTCCAGATGTTGCAAAACTACAACTCCCAGCATGCCCGGACAGCCAACGGCTGTCCGGGCATGCTGGGAGTTGTAGTTTTGCAACATCTGGAGGTCCGCAGGTTGAAGACCACTGATCTAGAGAGTTGGCAGAAGTCCACAGAAACATCATCCTGCATTTGTATAGCTGCTATATTGTAGTTTTTCTCATTGTTTCATTCATTTATTCAGTAGACTAAATCAGTAGTCAGCATTGGCAGCTTTAGGATCTACGGTATTTACATGTACAGTATCTGAAGTATTTGATGCGCAGGATTTTAAACTGCAGATTTGAAGCTGTGTTCAGTTATTTCGTTTACACTGAAATCTACAGCATAAAATCTGCAGCTTCAAATCCTGGGCATCAAATATGTGCAGGATACTGTACATGCGAATAAACCATTAAAGGGGTACTCCGGTGGAAAACGTTTTCTTTTTAAATCAACTGGTGCAAGAAGGTTAAAAGATTTGTAAATTAAACACAAAAGCAAGCGACAATGTCCGGCACTGGCCGGAGGAAGCTCGCTAGCCGAGTGAAACAGAATCTGTCGCCTGTTTGTGTACCCCCCACGTCGATCCCTCTCCCACTTCTACGTTCTATATGTTGTGAGTATTTTGCATTAAAGAAAGAATTTTTAAGAGAAGAATGGTAAGTGCCGGTTTGTCTTCATTTTCCTTGGATTAAGAACTTTGGAAGATTTGTAAATTACTTCTATTAAAAAATCTTAATCCTTCCAGTACTTATTAGCTGCTGAATACTACAGAGAAAATTATTTTCTTTTTGGAACACAGAGCTCTCTGCTGAATCATGAGCACGTTGCTCTCTGCTGACATCTCTGTTTATTTTGGGAACTGTCCAGAGCAGCATATGTTTACTATGGGGATTTTCTCCTACTCTGGACAGTTCCTAAAATGGACAGAGATGTCAGCAGAGAGCACTATGCTCATGATGTCAGCAGAGAGCTTTGTGTTCCAAAATGAAAAGAATTTCCTCTGTAGTATTCAGCAACTAATAAGTATTGGAAGGATTAAGATTTTTTTAATAGAAGTAATTTACAAAGTAAGTTTAACTTTCTGGCACCAGTTGATTTAAAAAAAAAAAAAAGTGAATGGCTGTCTGGGCATGTCCAGGCATGCCTGGAGTTGAAGTTTTGCAACATCTGTAGGGCCGCCAGTTTGGGACCCCTGCACTAGGGTGCAATGCTCTGTCTGCAGTCTGCTCTGCACATACCCCCCATGTGTATAGCAGTGCAGTGCAGAGCAGACTGCAGACACACATGGACGGAGGCCCTAGGAGGATCACCGGCTGCCAGGGCCACAGCACAGTGAGTGTGAGCTGTATTGGACCCTCAACCTACGGTACGGGGACCCTGGAGGTGGCGGCAGCGGACGGTGGTAAAAAATGGAGGGTCGCTGATCCTCATGGGCTGAGAAAGGGAAATACAGGTAAAATGGCGGGGGGGGGGGGGGGTTGGGGGAGACAGTTAGGAGGTGCAGCAGGCTCCTAACTGGTAACACTGATCGGAGGGTGGAGCTGAGAGTCTCAGCCTGAGACTGTCACTGAGGCTGCTGCAGGATTTTAGGGACTTGCGCCTGACTGACCGCCTGCCCGGTTAGCAGCAGCCTCCTGACCGCAGACAACGAATAGGCCGATTATTTGTTAACGGGATTTGTCGACAGCTAATCCTGTTATCGAATTTAATCGATTTTATTGATTAACCGTTGCAGCTCTAAATCCTTCCAGTACTTATCAGCTGTTGTATGCTCCACGGGAAGTTCTTTTCTTTTAGAATTTTAATTTCTGTCTGACCACAGTGCTCTCTGCTGACACCTCTGTCCATGTCAGGAACTGTCCAGAGCAGGATAGGTTTGCTAAGGGGATTTGCTCCTACTCTGGACAATTCCTAAAATGGACAGAGGTGTTAGCAGAGAGCACTGTGGTCAGACAAAGGAAATTCGAAAATAACCTACTGTGGAGCATACAGCAGCTGATAAGTACTGGAAGGATTAAGATTTTTAAATAAAAGTAATTTACAAACTTTAACTCTCTGGCACCAGTTGATTTAATAAAAAATGTGTTCCAGCAGAGTACACCTTTAATACTGATGGCCTATTTATAAGATTTATTGGTGGGGGTCTGACTCCTGATACCCTGACAATCAGCTGATTGAAGGGGCCATGTTGCTCCTACAATTCACCTAAGTGACATGAGCTTCAATACCATGAATGCTGCTGCCAAATGTACAGATCTGCACCTAGTAAAGAGAACTCCGCTCTTACACAAGATTTCTAGCCCAGTAGGGATACTGGGACTCAACCGCCCCCCTCCCCCCACTGACTGAATATTGAGGCCTGTCCTAAGAATAGGGGCTAATATAAAAGTTCCAGAAAACCTTTAAAAGGTCAAGCTTACCAGTACTCATACTATACTTTTCTTTTAAAGGTCACTAGACACTTTATAGGTTTTGATCAGAAGATGTGACATACTGATATGACTCTTACTTTAGTAATATGGTTTTCAGGAGTGTCATGTTCTAGTAATATTGTAACCATCAACAGCTGGGGAGCCACATGCAGGGTCCCAAAAATCACATGTGCCTCTACAGCTGCTGAGTGGGAACCAATGCTCTATCCATTACTGCCATATTATTATATATATATTTAGGTCTGCCACCTCCTTAATTCTGGAGTGGATTTTGACGAGTGAATGTTATTGATTGAGCTGGGGTGTATCTTACATATTTACTGCCACATGAAACATATCAACATTTTCGAGAGAATGTAAGTGTTCTACTGAACATATCATATTAGAGCTTGTTAATAATGTGATCGAGCTGTCGTCAGCAAACTGTCAAAGTGGGATACGGCCGTATATATGTGATTAGTAGCAATGGCCTCGTTGACTTTAATGGCTCAAATGCAGTCAACTAGTGACAACCTTCAGGTCATTTAATGAATGTATGTGTGTACTTACTCTGACACACAATGCTTTGAGCCTAAATACATGTATATGTTTAGAAAGTTACCCAAACATAGTCACTAGCTGACTGTTTGTGTGTGTATATGTAAAAATACCATTCGTACCAATTGATGACCATGGATGGCGCAACAGTGCTGGGAACCAAGCCTTACAAACCAAACCCATGTTGCAGAAATCTTACTATAAAAGTCGTTCATGGACCGGGAATAAGAACGCTATTTTATGTTTAGGGAATTTTTCTTTTTTTTTAAACAACTAAGAGTTAATTAACATGACATACAAGTTCAAAGTAATGCTCTTTTGGTAGCCATATAAGAATACCAAAATCCTTATTTACAAATATGTCTTGAAAATATACAAATACAAGCAAAGTATTGTTTCCCAATTACTGACATCTCGAAGGAACAGAACTCCTACTACTCAACTGCCATTTATGGGAACATAACTAGTGACATGATGCAACCGTACAACAAAAACATCTTATTTCAACATATTGCGGATGCTTTGTTAGTAGTAAGTATGCTGCAGAAATACACTTGGGCATGAAATCCTATCCAGCATACAATCATCACAGACGTGGCCGGGATAAACAGCGCTCGCTGAGCGGCAGGGCAGGTTTGAAACCAGTTTACTTCAACACTGTGTTTTTTTTTTTTTTTTCTTTTTAAAGAACTATTTAATGTTTCCATTTAAGGACATGAGCAAGACTCCGAACACACTTCACTGTGATCTCTAGTCTGCTGTCAGACTCTGCTTTTATGCTTTATAGGCCTTTTCTTTTTGCAGTTTCTTAAAGGAGTCCTAAAGCTAATAAGAGCTGTGCACAAAAGGATTCGAGACTAAGAAATCAAAGAAGGAACGACCTGACTTTATAAGCAAAATATGTGCTCCCCACCAACCCTCTGCTAACGGGGCGAAGACAAATATACAGTTATAAAAGAGGAATAGAAGGTGCAAACGTATCTGAATAATCCCATTAGATATCTGCACATATTTCTACATGTATCTATACAGTATTTTAAGAAAGTAGGCCGGGTCTACAGGGAGGAGACATTTTCCACTGTGGATCTCTTTCCAAATCCTTGTGTTTCATTTGTAAAACGTCATACACTTGCCTTCTACTGTAATCTGTTCTAGGTGGTTACTGCCTTTAACCCATGAGTGTGTTGTTACAGACATTTCTGTGTCTATCTGCAGAAACCTAAGAGCCTTCCACTAAAAGTTGCAGTTCCAGCAACAAATATGTAGAGTGTGTGAACACATACTCAAAGTGCAATGTGAACATATCGTAGTTACACAGATGTATTTTATGATGACATGAATGGCAGTAGATAAGAATAAACTACAGTACTGGATATGTGCTATGTGGTTTGAATAGACTTTTCCATAAGAATAAAAATTAATTCAGTTTATGTTACATTTTGTGGCAGCAAACCCCTTAACGACCATGGACGTAAATGTAAATCACACGGCGGTACCAGATATGATTTTATTTTTTTTTTATTACATTATTTTATTTATAAAATAGGAAAAGGGGGGTGATTTAAACTTTTATTGGGGGTGAGGGGCTTATTCACATTTATTCTCTTATTTTTTTAAACCACTTTTTACTTTTTTTTTTAGCCCCCTTAGGGGGCTATACCATGCAATCTTTTGATTGCATACACTGTTCAATGCTATGCCATAGAATAGCATTGATCAGTGTTATTGGCACTCTGCTGCTCCAGCCTGCTTGGAGGACTAAATCGCCGACTGGAGGATGAGGAGGCAGGTGAGGACCCTCCCATTGTCCAGTAAGCTGATCAGGACAACGCGATTCTGTTGCAATAGTCCTGATCAGCTTCGCTGAGCTGCCGGAATAGTTTTACTTTCAGTTTAGACGCCGCAAACAACTTTGATCACAGCATCTAAAGGGTTAGTGCCGGGCATCGGAACTCACGGGGTTTAACCCGTTCTCCACTCGTGAGAACGGTTTAAACCCAGTTAGCAGGATCAGGGCGTACAGGTACGCCCTGAGTCCTTAAGGACTCGGGAACAGGGGGGTTCCCATACGCCCTGTGTCCTTAACTGGTTAAAGGGGTATTCCAGGAAAAAACTTTTTTTTTGTTATATCAACTGGCTCCAGAAAGTTAAACAGATTTGTAAATTGTTTCTATAAAAAAAAAATATATATATATATTAACCCCTTAAGGACTCAGGGTTTTTCCATTTTTGAACTTTCGTTTTTTCCTCCTTACCTTTTAAAAATCATAACCCTTTCAATTTTCCACCTAAAAATCCATATTATGGCAAATTTTTTGCGTCGCCAATTCTACTTTGCAGTGACATTAGTCATTTTACCCAAAAATGCACGGCGAAACGGAAAAAAAAATCATTGTGCGACAAAATCGAAGAAAAATCGCCATTTTGTAACTTTTGGGGGCTTCCGTTTCTACGCAGTGCATATTTCGGTAAAAATTACACCTTATCATTATTCTGTAGGTCCATACAGTTAAAATGATACCCTACTTATAATGGTTTGATTTTGTCGCACTTCTGGAAAAAATCATAACTACATGCAGGAAAATGTATACGTTTAAAAATGTCATCTTCTGACCCCTATAACGTTTTTATTTTTCGACGTACAGGGCGGTATGAGGACTCATTTTTTGCGCCGTGATCTGAAGTTTTTATCGGTATGATTTTTGTTTTGATCAGACTTTTTGATCACTTTTTATTCATTCTTTAATGGTATAAAAAGTGACCAAAAATGCGCTTTTTTGACTTTGGATTTTTTTCGCGCGTACGCCATTGACAGTACGGTTTAACTAATTATATATTTTTATAGTTTGGACATTTACGCATGCGGCGATACCAAATATGTTTTTTTTGGTTTTTTTTTTACACTGTTTTTTTTTTTATGGGAAAAGGGGGGTGATTCAAACTTTTATTAGGGAAGGGGTTAAATGACCTTTATTAACACTTTTTTTTAACTTTTTTTTGCAGTGTTATAGGTCCCATAGGGACCTATAACACTGCACACACTGATCTTTTACACAGATCACAGGCGTGTATTAACACGTCTGTGATCAGTGTTATCGGCGCTTGACTGCTCCTGCCTGGATCTCAGGCACGGAGCAGTCATTCGCCGATCGGACACCGAGGAGGCAGGTAAGGGCCCTCCCGGTGTCCTGTCAGCTGTTCAGGACGCAGCGATTTCACCGCGGCGGTCCCAAACAGCCAGACTGAGCAGCCGGGTCACTTTCACTTTAGAAGCGTCGGTCAGCTTTGACCGCCGCTTCTAAAGGGTTAATACCGCACATCGCCGCGATCGGCGATGTGTGGTATTAGCCGCGGGTCCCGGCCGTTGATGAGCGCCGGGACTGACGCGATATGATGCGGGATCGCGGCGCGATCCCGCTTCATATCGCGGGAGCCGGCGCAGGGCGTAAATATAAGTCCTGCGTCGTTAGGGGTTAATACTTCCAGTATTTATCAGCTGCTGAAGTTGAGTTGTTCTTTTCTGTCTGACAACAGTGCTCTCTGCTGACACATCTGCTTGCCTCAGGAACTGTCTGAAGCATTAGAGGTTTGCTATGCGGATTTGCTCCTACTCTGGATAGTTCCTGAGACAAGCAGAGGTGTCAGCAGAGAGCACTGTGGTCAGACAGAAAAGAACAACTCAACTTCAGCAGCTCACAAATCTTTTTAACTTTTTGGAGCCAGTTGATATATATATATATATAGATATATATATATATAATTTCCCTGGAATACCCCTTTAAAATGGTACAGAAGATCACTTGCCTGTAAGCATAGTAGTCACAAAATGCAAGAATACATGATTACCATCCATACAAAAGCTCCACCCAGCGATCACATCTTTTGCGCATGCCAAAAAATCAACATTTGTTGGCAGCACATCTCACTGTGTAAACAATTGATGTACTAGCTACAATAATGGAAGCAAATGGCCATATAAATTATCAAGTGATCGCTCATTGGGCTGTTCAAATAATACCTTGAAGGAGTGCAGACTGACTTGTATATAGTAAACTGGCACTGGTTAATAAGCATTACAATACTGTCTCCATAACAGAATTCACCGGCAATGGTGCACGTATAAAAAAGTTTATGTGCAACAATGCCAGAATGACAGACTCAGCTTGTAAGGGTCTATTCACAAACGGAAATTCAGAAGTGTGAATGGGAGTGCGGAATCCCATAGAAGTTTATGGGCTTTAATTTGAGGCGGAATTCACCAAGGGCTGCGCAGACTGCATTGCCGTCCCAATAGACGACAATGCATTTCTGGGTCGATCTTTTGGGAGATCTGCTCAGAAATGCATTGATATGGAGATGGCAATGCAGTCCGTGCGGTCCTAGTGCCGACGGCTTGAACTCCCAGAGATTACACAGTGTGAACCCAGCCTTACAGTGCACAGGTATCAGAAGCATCCAGCAGCAGCTGAAGAGGAAGGAATACGTCTATGAGACAAGCATGACTTGAAGCCATTACACATAGACTATAGACTTGTGGTCTGTACCCCTCAGGGCACACATACTGAAAGATGAGAAACTTGCCTATCATTAGCCGTATTTGTATAAAGTGTTTTATAGGCACGGTATGGTGATATTTTTTGGGTGCTGTTGGGTTCTGTTGTGTGAGCTCTGCAAAGCGGTGCATTATTAAGGATTATTTCACATAAAATTACACTTTTTGACATGGCAATTTTCAAACATTAGCCAAAGCATTTTTGCTAAAAAAAAATGTATAAAAAATACCCTGCATCACATGGAATTGTAACCACAATTTAGGAAACGTATACACATAAAAATATGGCATCATTAGCCAACTAAAAAAAAAGCTGGCTGAATGTATGCATGCACATAGTATTATTATTAGTCAAGCTATTAAATTGTAATTGATCTGAATGAGTTTCCCAAGCAGGTGGATCAATATCAACATCCGGAAAATACTATAAAGGATAGAAATCACGCACCAATGTCAGCCCGCTCATTAGGAAACTTCTCAATGTACAAAGAAACTATAAAGATCCGCATTCTCCCAGGGTCTGTGCAGGAGACGCTTATGACCCTACATATGACTATTGATCGGGAGTTCATTAAGGATGACCTCCAATTTTTTTTTAATGATCAGGTCTAAGAACCTAGAGACAATTAAACCCTACATCATAAAATAAGAATCTATGTATTGTTGAGCCAGAAGTGTGTAATGAATAATGCAAACCACAATTTCCCAAACAAATTCCCCACTTCTAGCTCTGCCTGACTGCCAATTGACTCTTCGTGCAGTGCAGTCAGTCTGACTACTTATAATCCTACGAGGAAAGGAAAATTCTGCAGGTCAGATCCAGCAAGCAAATTGTGCCTACTCCTAAGTGAAAAGAACCCAAACTGTTTGCATTCTATATGGACAAAAGTAATGGGCCTCAGTTCTTAAAGGGGTACTCCACCCCTAGACATCTTATCCCCTATCCAAAGGATAGGGGATACAATGTTTGCTCGCGGGGGTCCCACCGCTGGGGACCCCCGCAATAAAGCATGCGGCACCCACCTGTTTCTGGTCCGGAAGCGCTGGAGGGTCGGGGTCCCGATCTCGGGAACGGAAGTTCGTGACGTCACAACTCCGCCCCTGTGTGACGTCACGCCCCGTCCCCTCTATGCAAGTCTATTAGAGCAACCCAGCCACATACATTATCACGTAAAGTTACAGGGTTGTCAATAGCTAAGGAGCATAGTCAGTAGGAGTCACCATTGCTTGTTGACTCTGTTGGCTTTGAGTAACTGCAGAGTTTCAAATCTCATCTTGAATTTAGCACAGAAACTGCACTAGGAGCCAGTGACGTTGCTAGGGTTGGTGTCACCCGGTGTGGTAGAAAATGGTGTCACCCCATACCTTCCCCCACACACGCACGTTTTTTGACTGTTGCGACAGACGCCACTGGTGTAGCACACTGTGAAAAATTCCAGTATAACAATCAAATATATCAATTGCCACAGAATGGGAAAGTGCTAAATAAGTTTTCACTTCCCAGAATGACTTAAGCAGTAAGGTTATGCTGGGAGTTGTAGTTTCACTCATCATAACTGCAGAACTTACAAGTGACTCCAGCTCTGATGGGACATAGTGAGGAGAATACACAATAATATCAGTAAAATCAGCAGATTCTGATCCTCTATATGAAAACAATAATTAATATAACCCAACCAGACACTGTATCCTCTAAATATAATACTACCACACACAATGCACTCCCTCAGAATATAACCCTGTCCCACACTGTAATCTCTGAATAACCCCACCCCCCAACCCTACATTACTGTGCCTCCTCATGTCAGCCTCATTATCATGATGGGGGTTGTAGTTTAGCAACAGCTGGAGGCTCGTTGTTTGGGAGCACACTGCCAAAATGTGCTAACCCATTTTCTGTGCTTTTCTTCTCATTTCAGATACGTGTATGCTGAGGATTACTATGGATGTGTTTTTCGTAATAAAATATTTTTTTCTGTGTGTTGTGTTTTTTTAAATTTACTTTTCAGGCTAGCCCAGAAACCAGCTAACGCTAACTCCCAATTACCCCGGTACCCATCGCCCCAGGGGTGCCGGGAAGAGCCTGTACCAACAGGCCTGGAGAGTCAAATATGGTGCTCCTGGGCCTAGGCGGTAACAGTATGGAGTTATTTAGGTTAGGGAGGGCCAGTAACAATGGTCCTTGCCCACCCTGGTAATGTCAGGCTGTTGCTGCTTGGTTGGTATCTGGCTGAGAATGAAAAGGGAAACCAAACACATTTTTATTTTTCAAAAAAAAGAAAAAAAAATGTGTCTGGTTCCCCGTCTTTTCATTCTCAGACAGATACAAACCAAACAGCAACAGCCTGACATTATAAGGGTGTAACCCCTCCCCAACCTAATTAACACAGGCCTGTTACTGCCTAGGCCCAGGAGCGCCATATTTGACACTCCAGGCCTCTTGGTACTGGCTCTTACTGGCACCTCTGGTGCGGGGGTACCGGGGTAATAATTGGGGGTTAGCGCTAGCTGGTTTTGGGGCTAACACTAAGCCCGGCTTAGTAATGGACTGTCTATAAGACGGCTTCCACTACTAAGCCTGTAAAGTAAATAAAAAAACAAACACCACACGGAAAAAATATATTTTACTACAAAAAACACTCCCCACACAACCAGCCCTCGTTAACAATTTTATTAAAATGTTTTAAGAAACGCAGGTCAATGACGCAGTCCACAGGATACATGTATCTGAAACAAGAAAAGCACAGAAAATGGTACAATATAACATTTTTTGGTGCTCTCCACTGGGGAGAGCACCCATAAAGCAGTGTGTTACCAAACAGCCTTTGGCTGTCTGGGAATAATGGGAGTTGTAGTTTAGCAACAGCTGGAGGCTCCCTCTTTCGGAAGACACTGTCAGAAAGAGTCCGTTCAAATTATACATTTTTAACATGCCATTTTTAAACAAAAGGGCATGCTAAAAACATGTAATGGGAACAGAGCCATTCTTACCATCGTCATTGCAGGTTGTTGTGAGTGTCTTCTTGTATAGCTGATGCTATTACCACGAAGCTATTACAACTGTGGAGCGGGGGGGGGGGGGGGATGTCGACGCAACTGAGGAGCGGGGGTGGTTGGTTGAAAGTGGAAGTGCAGGACATGTCGCCGGGCAGTGCCACTAAGGAGCAGTGGTGCGGGGGTGCTAGTGGAAGTGCCGGACATGCTTGTGGGGTGCTGGACATACCTGGTGTCACCCATTCAGGCTGGTGTCACCCAGTGCGGCCCACACCCCCTGCACCCCGGTCACTACACCACTTGTAGAAGCTTAATGGAATGGGTTTTCTTTGTGGAGCAGTCCTGCACAGAAAGTTAATCTGTTCAGGAAGTGGACCAAAATTAGTCATAAATATGCTATGCTCGACCCATTAAAGTCGAAGGGTATGGTGACTCTACATCGGCATTTCAATTTGACAGGATGCTGATACGTAGCTAATGTAGAGGGTGTCAGATGCCCAAAATGTGGTGTAAATGGGGCCTAAGCATCTGGTGAAAAATTCAGTTGGAAGAGCTGACTTCCATGTATGTTAACAAAGCCCAATGGCTTGTTAATGCCTCCCCCTCTTTTTCCAGGCAACACGTTCCCATCAACATGACTCAACATCCCCCATCAAGCCCCTGGCTGGGATTTCCCTAACCATTTCACATTGAAGGGTTCACAATTATAAAGTAAATATTAGACATATCGGGTGTTATGTAACTTTATTGCTTAACCTGTACATGCATTAGATGCTGTAAGCAACAGCTGCCAGTGATTGGTACTTACCCTGAGAGCAAACAAGCCATATCAAAACTACCATGGTGCGGTAGGATTCTGTAAAGCTTTTACATTTCGTTCATATACCAAAAACTATAATTACATGTTACACCTTGTTTTTATTGGAACTGACAAACATAGCGGTGGATGGAATAATAAGCTCACTCTATGCGGAAACCTATTAGCGCTCTACAATTATGCAAAACAGCAGGAGACAATAATTAACTGCAATCCCCCTTATTGATTCCTGTGCACATTAGACTTTTATGTTTGTAATGAGAGCAGTCAGGCTTTTTCTGTGTTTTTACAATTCAGAGTTGTCCCAGAAAGTGGTTGCACATGCAAAGAATGGATTACTGATAATATACTGTATATCTGGGCTGCATGATTTGGGAAAAATGTGTGATTGCAATTATAGAGGTAAATATTGCAATTTCGATATACTAAACAAATGGTAAAATCCCCAAGCTCATGTCCAATCTCTCCCATTTCATTTCTAGCCCACAATTTCACCCCACCCCTCCATTTCACGTCTATGCTCTATTTCACATTCCACCCATTTCATTTCTATTTCCCCATCTATCTCTCCATTTCATGTCCACATCCCAAATGTCACATCTCCCCATGTCAAATCTCCCCCATGGAATGTCTCCCCTATGTCACCCCCCCCCATTTCCCACCCCTCCACGTCTCATCCCCCCATATTCCACCCCCCATGTTACTTTATCCTTCCATGTCACAACCCCTGCTCTATCACATCTCCTCCCACTCCATCTGTCACATCTCCCCCCATTAATGTTGTGCCAGGCACGGGGGAAACATAAAAAAAAAAAATAATGCTAACCTAGCACCAGTCCCCCATAGGTCTGCCGCAGATCTGATTCTCCTCCATGCAGTTCGGTGTCTTATAGGTCTTTCAGGACCTTTCTGCTCAGCCAATCTGTGTTGGGAGCCCAGAGAAAATACAGAGACTGCACGCATGGAGGAGAGTGGGATCTGTGGCAGACCTATGGGGACTGGGGCTACGTGAGTATCAGTTTTTCTATGTTTCCATGCCCCCTATTATTACTTAGGACAGTGTTTACCAATCAGGGTGCCTCCAGCTGCTGCAAAACTACAACTCCTAGCATGCTCGGCCAGCAAGGACTGTTTTGCAACAGCTGGAACCACCCTGGTTGGGAAATACTGACTTAGCATTTGAATTTCGGTGGCAGTCTCTCTAGTGAATAAAAGTCGGATTTACAAGAACTGCAGGATTCCTTTGCTGCATTTGGAATATGGATGGTTAAAGACAGGTACAATATGCTCATTTAAATGAGGCAATAGCTGTACTTAACATATATCTTCATCTCCACAGACTTGTATATTTACTGCTGCCATTCATTATTTAGCATAAGTGCTATTAAACACACTCCATGCACCACCTTGTAGCACCATATTCTCCCTAAAAGCAAAGTACACTCTGCAAAACAATAAATGTTAAAGCACGCCACACTTATTTGTTTTTATTGTCTCTTAAGGGATCAGAAAGGAAAAAAAACCTCCATGTGCTCTATGTAGTATCAGAGCTTGGGTCCACAGATTTTTATGGTTACCGTGGTTGGTGTTTCAAAATTCAATTGTATAAGCAGGAAATGTACAGACGCAACATGAAAGAAGACGTCTCACAATGTAGGAGGAATCTATTGTGTCATATATCACAGCTATTTGCCCACACAGATCCCCCACACTTTTTCAGGAAAATTGAAATAACTTGTATGTTGTACCTGTCTGCTGCACTTCACTTTTGCTTGTCTGTTATAATCTCTGCATTAGGAAGAGCATCCCCAGGTACTTCTATACAGCAATACCTACATGACCTGGCTAGACAATTTTACTCAGAGCATAGACCCCTGGGATCACTGATTTACAAGCAGGTCCTGAAAATGGGGAAGGGAACAGCATAGCCGAGCTCTGGAGTCTTCTCATCAATAAATGCATCATTCCTGTAATTTTCGTTTCCCGATCGCAGACCAGAGCGGAAGACCCGTGGAAGGCAGCGGAGACAGGTGAGGTGACCTCCGTCTGCCGTTCTGGATGAACGGATCACCATGGCAGCGCTGCGGGCGATCCGATCATCCATTTTAGTGACCGCAATGCTGCAGATGCCGTGATCTGTATTGATCACGGCATTTGAGGGGTTAATGGCGGACATCCGCTTGATCGTGGATATCCGCCATTACCGGCGGGTCGCTGACTGCTATCAGCAGCCGGGACCTGCCGCGCATGACCCAAGCATCGCTCTGATGCTCGCGGTTATGTATAGGATGTAAATGTACGTCCTGGTGCGTTAAGTACCAGCTCACCAGGACGTACATTTACGTCTGGCGTCGTTAAGGGGTTAAAGTGTACCTGTTGTCAACAAAAACTTTTTATATAACCTAGATAATGCCATTATATTTGTAATATACAGTGGTTAAAAAAATGTGTATATTTTTGTCCCTGCAGCTATTGCCTGTGTGTCTCTATGAGGAGTCCAAATACAGGAAGTGAGAGAGGACAAGCAGGGCTCTGTACACTAAGAAAAAGCAGGACAGTGTGCACTGAGGCTCTATAACATGCTGCTGGCTCATACACCAGGATGATTGACCAGCCAGGAGTCACTGCTTGTCCTACCCTCACTTCCTGTTTTTGGACTTCTCATAGAGACACACAGACAATAGCTGCAGGGAGAGCATTTTTTTCACCCAAAAATATACACAATTTTTAACCAATGTATATTACAAATATACATATAATGGTATTATCTACATTTTACAAAAAGTTTTTGTTGACAACAGGAACAATTTAAAGAAGAAGTCTGTGAGAGCCAGAAATCTTGCTTGTTTGTAGGTGTCCAAATACTTATTTTCCACCATAATTTGCTAATAAATTCTTTAAAAATCAGACAATGTGATTCTATGGATTTTTTTTCCTCATTATGTCTCTCATAGTTGAGGTATACCTATAATGAAAATTACAGGCCTCTCTCATCTATTCAAGCAGGAGAACTTGCACAATTGGTGGCTGACTAAATACTTTTTTGCCCCACTGTATCTGGACGATATTCTCATCATGGCCGATTCTTTAAATCTCTTTCATCTTCACTTACATTGGACACTAACCTTATTTGCCAATCTCAGATTTCTAATCAATCTCGAGAAGTCAGTTCTCGAACCTTCAAAAGAAGTGGAATTTTTAGGATTCCTGGTCAATAAATAATAAAATAAATAATTTTGAGTTCAATACGATCCCTTTTGAACAAACAATAAGTGTCCCTACAAGCCATTGCTCGTATTGTAGTATTACTTTCTGCTTCCATTCAAGCAACCTTCTCTGCACCTCTTCACTACAGGGCACTTCAAGGCTCAACATTTGAGAAATGGCTTGGGTTATTCAGATGAGATATACATTACTTTAGTTACCAAAGAATAACTTCTATGGTGGCTTCATCATATCCAGGCTTGGGATGGCAAAGCCAACTTCAGTTCAGTTCTGGATATGATCATAGAATCGAATGCCAGTTATCTGGGTTGGGGTGCTCATTACAGTTCCCTTTTCACAGGAGGAAAATTATCCGAAGAAGAATCCCTTCTTCATTTCAACTGTTTAGAACTTTTGGCAGGTTCTTTTGCCCTCAAGAGTTTTGACAAAGACAAGTCACATTGTTGTATTCTACTGTGGATGGACAACATTCCTGTGGTACAATACATCAATCGACTAGTAGGTACCAAATCGAAAATGTTAGCCAATATCGCAAAATATTGTTGGCACTTTTGTCTGAATCAAAACATTATTTTGTAAGCAGAATACCTCCCAGGTTTGTCCAACTCAATAGTGGACTTGATCCTCTTGTTTTCAATCAACTCAATTCTCTCTGGGGTCCCCTTCATCTAGACACATCCTGTCTGAATCGCCAACTTCCACGATTCTTCAGTTGGTGTCCTGACCCAGAATCTCTCGGCACAGATGCATTACTTCAACATTTCCACCATTTGCATTAATTCCGAGAATTCTCCTATTACCAAATTATAGAAATCTACGATTGTCCTGATAACCCCTCTTTGGCTGACCCAATCTTGGTTCCCTCAAATTTAGGGAATGTCTATAGATTTTCCTTGCATCATACCAATACATCAATCCATACTATTAGATCTGTCAGGGAATCCACATCCTTTGATTTTGTCAGACCAATTGTCTCTAGTAGATTGGTTCATCTCAGGTCATCAGAACCTGATTTTGATCTTTCACAATCAGCTAGAGATATCCTCTCGGACGCATGGGCTCCAGGGGCCCATTCAACTAGAAGTGCCATGTCTACTAAAGTTAGACAAGCAGGAGACTCCTTGGCAGATACAGTGGGGCAAAAAAGGATTTAGTCAGCCACCAATTGTGCAATTTCTCCCACTTATAAAGATGAGAGAGGCCTGTAATTTTCATCATAGGTATACCTCAACTATGAGAGACATAATGAGGGGAAAAAATCCATAAAATCACATTGTCTGATTTGTAAAGACTTTATTTGCAAAATATGGTGGAAAATAATCTGTCCTCCACTTGTTACCTGTATTAATGGCTCCTGTTTGAACTTTTTCTCAGTATAAAAGACACCTGTCCACAACAATCACACTCCAAACTCCA
The DNA here is from genome assembly GCF_029499605.1 of Hyla sarda. NCBI lineage: Eukaryota > Metazoa > Chordata > Amphibia > Anura > Hylidae > Hyla > Hyla sarda. The sequence goes on from NC_079193.1 coordinate 258,722,362, forward strand.
CTATGGCCAAGGGCAAAGAGAAGGACACCAGAAACACAATTGTAGACCTGCACCAGGCTGTGAAGACTGAATCTGCAATAGGCAAGAAACTTGGTGTGAGGAAATCAACTGTGGGAGCAATTATTAGAAAATGGAAGACATACGAGACCACTGATAATTGCCCTTGAATGGGCCAAAATATCAGCAACAGTGTGTGAAAACCTTGTGAAGACTTACAGAAAACGTTTGATCTCTGTCATTGCCAACAAAGGGTATATACCAAAGTATTGAGATGAACGTTTGTTATTGACCAAATACTTATTTTCCACCATTATTTGCAAATAAATACTTAAAAAATCAGATAATGTGATTTTTATGGACTTTTTTCTCAATATGTCTCTCATAGTTAAAGGGGTTGTGCGCTGCCCTGACTTTTGGAGCTCCGCTCACAGCGTCTGGAAGTTCATTACTCCGTGTGCGGGCATCCGTGTTCGCGGCCGCCGGGCTTGACGTCACGCCCGGCCCCTCGTGACGTCTCACCCGCCCCTCAACGAAAGTCTATGGGAAGGGGGCGCGACCGCTGTCACGCCCCCTTCCCATAGACTTTGGTAGAGGGGGCGGGCGAGACGTTACGCCCGGCGGCTGCAAACACGGAAGCCCGCACACAGCGTTCGGAGTAATGAACTTACGGACGCTGTGAGCGGAGCTCCGAAAGTCAGGGCAGCGCACAACCCCTTTAAGGTATACCTATAATGAAAATTACAGGCCTCTCTAATATTTTTAAGTAGGAGAAATTGCACAATTGGTGGCTGACTAAATAATTTTTTGCCCACTGTATATTAAAAGCTGCTCCACTGTCATCAGAATCCATATTCAAAACTTCTTACTTTAGACCCATACGTTTCTATGTCTTATTTTAACTTTACATTTTTGATTGTATAAACAGTACAGTGACCCCTTGACCTACGATGGCCCCGACATACGATCATTTCTCTCAGAGGCCATCGCATGTTGAAGGCAGCATCAACATATGATGCTTTTGTATGTCGGGGCCATCGCATAAACGGCTATCCGGCAGCGCTGGCTGCTTCAGCTGCCACTGGATAGCCGATTACGATGCCCCGTGTGCTCCGGTGACGATCACTTACCTGTCCTCGGGGCTCCGGCGCGTCCACTTCGGGATCCCCTGCATCGTCGGCGCTCTCCATCAACGTCATCACGTCGCTGCGCACGCCGTCCCGTCATCCAATAGGAGCGGCGTGCGTAGCGACGTGATGGTGGTGACGGAGAGTGCGGTTGCCGGGGAAGCAGAGGCCTTGCCGGAGAGTCGGGGACACCTCGGGGACGCGGCGACAGCGATGAATGGCGACATCCCGGGCAGCGGTGACGGTCCAGAGCGGCGGGGATACGTGAGTATAACTTCCAATACCAGTGGTCTACAACCTGCGGACCTCCAGATGTTGCAAAACTACAACTCCCAGCATGCCCGGACAGCCAACGGCTGTCAGGGCATGCTGGGTGTTGTAGTTTTGCAACATCTGGTGGTCTGCAGGTTGTAGACCACTGTCCTATACTTTACATTGCACGGATCCCTTAACATACGATGGATTCAACAAACAATGGTCCATTTGGAACGGATTACCATCGTATGTTTAGGGACCACTGTATTTTCATTAATGTATAAGCTTTAAACAAGCATAATGTGAGTCTCCTGGCTCCTTATAAAATTGGAGATTTTCCTACCGATGGTGACGGAAAATATAGATTTTATTAAAGACCGGACACGAGCATTATCCCTCCCATGTGCCTGACCTTATCTATTTACGATTTTTTTTGTTTGTTAGTTCCTTTCAGCCTAAACAAATTACAACTCTGGGTTTCCAGTTATTCCTTCTTACATAATGGATCAATCATCCTTAAGTTGACCTGCAATTGGTTCCAGTTCCGTTCATTCTGTTTTCAACATGAGAACTTCAACTTAATATTATTCTCATCTACCACTTCATCAAAGAAAGAGGAGGGGCTTCACCTGAGGGGTCCTTATATTCACCTGGACTGTTACCAATACAGATTAAATGCTCGACTTAATGTACTGCTTCAACTTTTTTCTTGTTAACTGTTTATTAACTCTTTGTTTGCTGCTATCAATTCAGTAAAGGAAGAATTTAGCAATTCAGTAAAGAAAAAATTTAGCATAATGCTCGTCTTCTGTCTCTAATAAAATCTATATTTTTCGTCACCAAGGGTAGGATAACCTCCAATTCACCACTATTGAGCTGGCCTCCACACCAGATCTAACACACTGTGTACGTCTCTCATGTTAATACATTTGTGTCATGTTCCCTCAGAATACCAAGGCTATAATTTTTCACTATCCTTTTTGAATCACCCTATATTTATGTATATATATCAATAAATTTGTACTTTGCACCAACAGCCGAATTAAACCAGTACACTGCAAAGAGCTGTTTTCTCCTGTATTATTATTGCTGTTTTCCCACACCAAATTGACATAGCACCTGGAAAATAATTAATATACTGTTTCTAACACGAAAAAAATGTGCTCTATTCAGTATACTGCATTGCCCTTTTCTTTGTCCTGGTTACGCTGTCACACACGGTTACTCACTGTACAGAGGAGAATCCATAAGCTGTCTCTTTAGGTGAATTACAATTATCTGCAACAAGGAGATACACAGAACTGTACCAAGAGGCTTAAGAAATACACAGAAGTCAAGAGAATCAACATCGTGATACCTGAAGAATGATTACAACACTGGTAGACAAGGTTGTAACTTCGCCCTAACTCATCGGGGAGTATAGGTCAATCTTCATCATAAAGAACAGCAGTGCTACTGTATATGTTAACAGTAGAAAGGAACATGACAACGTATGAACTGTCAGCTTGATATGTGACATCACCGGTGCCAAATGTTCTATCACTATAGAAATGGTCCACTTGGTGTGTGACTTTGCCTTTAGTTGGCTTGCTATATGACATCATAGGCTTGTTACATCATATATTGCTATCAATGGTGATTAGCTTGTCTGTGACATCTTAATATGTAAAAATTCCTGATGGTCAGGTTCCTAAGTGATATCATAGACCAGTGATTCCCAACCGCGGTGCCGCGGCACACGTGTGTGCCGTTCGCCACTGGCCGTGGTGCCGCGGGATTTTGCTGGGATTTTCTTTTTTTATTGTTTTTTTTTTTTTTAAATATCCCGCCCCGGCCTGCGCGCTTATGACTGGCGGCGCAGGGGGAAGGGAAGCCTGCGTGCGCACTGCGCACACAGCGTCCCCTGCGTCCCCCTCCTCCCTGCGTCCCCCTCCTCCTTCCACCTTGCGGTGCAGTGGGCCGAAAATGGGTCCCTGGGGCGGAACGATCTTCACCTGCGCCGGACTCTCGTGCCTGCCGCGGACCTGCAAGCTGCGCGGACCGGCTTGCTTAAGGTACTGTACCTTTTCCACCCCTCTGTTACCCCTTCTCAACCCTGTCCAACCCCCCCCCCATCACCCGGGTCCACCGTATCCCCCCCCTGTCATCCATGTCCACCCCCCTCCTGTCACCCATGTCCACCCCCCCCTTGTCACCCATGTCCACCCCCCCTGTCACCCATGTCCACCCCCCCCTGTCACCCATGTCCACCCCCCCCTGTCACCCATGTCCACCCCCCCCTGTCACCCATGTCCACCCCCCCCCTGTCACCCATGTCCACGTCCACCCTGTCACCCATGTCCACCTCCCCGTCACCCAGTCCGCCCCCCCCTGTCACCCAGTCCGCCCCCCCCTGTCACCGAGTCCGCCCCCCCTGTCACCGAGTCCGCCCCCGTCACTCAGTCCGCCCCCCCATCACCCATGTCCACCACCCCTGTCCACACTCCTGTCACCCATGTCCACCCTCCTGTCACCCCTGTCCACCCTCCTGTCATCCCTTTCACTCCTGTGCACCCTCCTGTCACCCATGTTCACCCCCCCGTCATCCATATCCAGCCCCCCCCCGTCCACCCTCCTGTCACCCCTGTTCACACCCATGTTCACCCTCCTGTCATCCCTTTCACTCCCGTTCACCCCCTCCTGTCACCCATGTTCACCCCCTCCTGTCACCCATGTTCCCCCCCTCCTGTCATCCCTTTCACTCCCATCCACCCTCCTGTCACCCCTGTCACCCATGTTCACCCTCATCCACCCTCCTGTCACCCATGTTCACCCTCCTGTTATCCATGTTCACCACCCTCCTGTCATCCCTTTCACTCCCATCCACCCTCCTGTCACCCATGTTCACCCTCATCCACCCTCCTGTCACCCATGTTCAACACCCTCCTGTCACCCATATTCACCACCCTCCTGTCACCCATGTTCACCACCCTCCTGTCACCCATGTTCACCACCCTCCTGTCACCCATGTTCACCACCCTCCTGTCACCTATGTTTACCCTCCTGTCACCCATGTTCACCCTCCTGTCATCCCTTTCACTCCCGTCCACCCCCTCCTGTCACCCATGTTCACCCTCCAGTCATCCCTTTCACTCCCCCCCCGTCCACCCTCCTGTCACCCATGTTCACCCTCATCCACCCTCCTGTCACCCCTGTCCACCACCCTCCTGTCACCCCTGTCCACCCTCCTGTCACCCCTGTCCACCCTCCTGTCATCCCTTTCACTCCCGTTCACCCCCCATCACCCATGTCCACCCCCATCCACCCTCCTGTCATCCCTGTCACCCCCGTCCACCCTTCTGTCATCCCTCTGTCACCCATGTTCACCCTCCTGTCGACCCATGTCCACTCCTCTACACCTCTCTGTCCACTCTTCTACACCCGTCACCCATGTACGCTCCTCTACACCCCTCTGTCCACTCCTCTACACCCGTCACCCATGTATGCTCCTCTACACCCCTCTGTCCACTCCTCTACACCCCTCTGTCCACTCCTCTACACCCCTGTCACCCATGTATGCTCATCTACACCCCTCTGTCCACTCCTCTACACCCCTGTCACCCATGTACGCTCCTCTACACCCCTCTGTCTGCTCCTCTACACCCCTGTCACCCATGTACGCTCCTCTACACCTCTCTGTCCGCTCCTCTACACCTCTCTGTCCACTCCTCTACACCCCTCTGTCCACTCCTCTACACCCCTGTCACCCATGTACGCTCCTCGACACCACTCTGTCCGCTCCTCTACACCCCTGTCCACTCCTCTACACCCCTGTCCACTCCTCTACACCCCTGTCCACTCCTCTACACCCCTGTCACCCATGTACACTCCTCTACACCCCTCTGTACACTCCTCTACACCCATGTACACTCCTCTACACCCCTCTGTACACTCCTCTACACCCCTCTGTCCGCTCCTCTACACCTCTCTGTCCGCTCCTCTACACCCCTCTGTCCACTCCTCTACACCCCTTTCACCCATGTACGCTCCTCTGCACCCCTCTGTCTGCTCCTCTACACCTCTGTCCACTCCTCTACACCCCTGTCACCCATGTACACTCCTCTACACCCCTCTGTCCACTCCTCTACACCTCTGTCACCCATGTACACTCCTCTACACCCCTGTCACCCATGTACGCTCCTCTCCACCCCTCTCTCCACTCCTTTACACCCCTCTGTACACTCCTCTACACCCCTGTCACCCATGTACGCTCCTCTGCACCCCTTTCTCCACTCCTCTACACCCCTGTCACTCATGTACGCTCCTCTACACCCCTCTCTCCACTCCTCTACACCCCTGTCACCCATGTATGCTCCTCTACACCCCTCTGTACACTCCTCTACACCCCTGTCACCCATGTACGCTCCTCTGCACCCCTCTGTCTGCTTCTCTACACCCCTGTCACCCATGTACGCTCCTCTACACCCCTCTGTACACTCCTCTACACCCGTCACCCATGTACGCTCCTCTACACCCCTCTGTCTGCTCCTCTACACCCCTCTGTACACTCCTCTACACCCCTTTGTACACTCCTCTACACCCCTGTCACCCCTGTCCACTCCTCTATACCCCTGTCCACTCCTCTACACCCCTGTCACCCATGTACACTCCTCTACACCCCTTTGTCCACTCCTCTACACCCGTCACCCATGTACGCTCCTCTACACCCCTCTGTACGCTCCTCTACACCCCTTTGTCCACTCCTCTACACCTCTGTCACCCATGTACACTACTCTACACCCCTGTCCACTCCTCTACACCCCTCTGTACACTCCTCTACACGCCTGTCACCCATGTACACTCCTCTATACCCCTCTGTCACCCATGTACACTCCTCTACACCCCTGTCCACTCCTCTACACTCCTCTGTACACTCCTCTACACCCCTGTCACCCATGTACACTCCTCTACACCCCTCTGTCCACTCCTCTACACCTCTGTCACCCATGTACACTCCTCTACACCCTTGTCCACTCCTCTACACCACTCTGTACACTCCTCTACACCCCTGTCACCCATGTACACTCCTCTATACCCCTTTCACCCATGTACACTCCTCTACACCCCTGTCCACTCCTCTACACCCCTCTGTACACTCCTCTACACCCCTGTCATCTATGTACACTCCTCTACACCCCTGTCCACTCCTCTACACCCCTGTCACCCATGTACACTCCTCTACACCCCTCTCTCCACTACTCTACACCCCTGTCACCCATGTACACTCCTCTACACCTCTGTCACCCATGTACACTCCTCTACACCCCTCTGTCCACTCCTCTACACCCGTCACCCATGTACGCTCCTCTACACCCCTGTCACCCATGTACACTCCTCTACACCCCTGTCCACTCCTCTACACCCCTGTCACCCATGTACACTCCTCAACACCCCTGTCACCCATGTACACTCCTCTACACCCCTGTCCACTCCTCTACACCCCTGTCACCCATGTATACTCCTCTACACCCCTCTCTCCACTCCTCTACACCTCTGTCACCCATGTACACTCCTCTACACCCCTCTGTCCACTCCTCTACACCAGTCACCCATGTACGCTCCTCTACACCCCTCTGTACGCTCCTCTACAACCCTCTGTCCACTCCTCTACACATCTGTCACCCATGTACGCTCCTGTACACCCCTCTGTACGCTCCTCTACACTCCTCTACAACCCTCTAAACTCCTTTGTCACCCATGTCCACCCCTCTACATCCCTCTGTCACCCATGTACACTCTTCTACACCCCTCTGTCACCCATTTAAAAAAAAGTTTGGCACCTAATAGATTTGTTTTGCAGGTTTACCGGTGAAGAATTGTGTGTGGAAGAAATCGTGATGATGGCCCGGACCAGATGGAGAAGAGAAGGCAACATTGCAAATTAGAGAAGACGTCATTGATGAGTTGCTGTATAAAGCAGCACTTTAAACTACATACCCACTGATAAATAGATATAGTGCATTGCATTTTTTACCATTTCCCCCCTTTTTTTTTTTTTTTTTGCTCGTCAACCTCTGTAGCGGTGCCCCGCGAATTTTTTTTTTTTTTGAGGTGTGCCCCGACCCGAAAAAGGTTGGGAAACACTGTCATAGACAATAAGCCTGTTTATGTTACATCCCTAACAGTTACCGTAGTATGACATTACTGAAGGTAACATTTACATGTGACATCATAGGCAATCAACTTAATAATTTAGCTTCTGTCATATGACCATTATCTTGCTATCTGACATTTGGAAAGACACAACCCTGTCCATAAGGACTCACAACTGACTAACATATCAGAGCAAAAAACAAGTCATAAGAATGAAAGAACTGCCGGTTGAGCTCAGAGACATGCTTGTGTAAAGGCACAGATGTGGAAAAGATAAAATAAATAAATAAATAAATAAATAAATAAATAAAATCTGCTGCACTGAAGGATTGGCCTCCATAATTCTTGAATAAAAGACATTTGGAATAAACAGGACTCTTCTTAGAGCTGACCGCCTCACCACACTAAGTAATCAAAGGGAGAAGGTTCTTACTATGAGAGGTGACAGAGAATCCAATGATCACTCTGGCTCAAGATCGCTCCAAAGATCCTGTGTCCAGAAGGTCAACCATCACTACAGAATTTCACCAATCTTGGCTTTATGGCCAGATTGGTCTGAAAGAAGCCCACCCCATCACCTGCACCTGCTGTGTTGAGAGCATTGCACTGTGTTTTTCTTTTTTTTTTGGGACAGGGAGACTGGTCACAGCTGAAAAAATGGTAAATGTAGCAAATTACAGATTTATTCACTTTCCAACAAGACAATGACCGTAAGCACACAACCAAGACAGCACAGGAGTTGTTTAAATGGGCAACGTCATAAAAAATTTTTTGCTTATGATACAGCAGGTAAAATAAATAAGATTTGTAATTTACTACCTGTAAAAAAATAATTTTATGTCACTTTCATGTCTATAAATGTTATTAAAGAGCAGTGTAATAATGCTGTCACTTCTCCTGCGACGGTCTCATACCCCCTCCTACTGATTCCAAATTCCATTTAGCAACCAGGGGGAGAGATGACACAATCTGCTTTTGCCAAGAAGACTACAGTGGAATTCTGCTGTACCTCCTGCTCAGCCAACTCCCTGGCATATTGCATTAGATGCTGATCATGTGAAATGACAAGACCTTCCAGTTTCGTGTTCCATGAGAAAAATGCTAAATAATACCAGAAAAAGCAGGCTATAAACTGTAGCATAATATTCTATTCCATACAGTGTAAACCTGCAGGTAACACCTAAACAAGGCTGTAATGCGTTAAGAACACAACATGTCATAAGTGAACGTGTCATAATAATAGAAATAAACATATTTGTTTTAATACAGGAAATAATACAATTGCCAAGTAAACATCTCTCCCTTCACTGTATAAGGAGCATCCATTAGATGTGCTCAGCTGCTGCCATGACTTCCTTAATGTTGTATGGAGTTGCAGCGCACACGCTCAATCATTGCTCCATACAAAACCTTCCTCTTGGGAAAGTGCTAGCGTGGGGAACAGAAAACAGGAGACCCCCATCTAGAAACCATTAGGCATCTTAGCGGGCCAACAATCTAACATTTATCCCCTACAAAGAGAATAGCAGAGAAATGTTTTGGCTGGAATCGCCTGCTAACCAAAATGCACCAGTTTGGATTGGCTTGGATCTATGGCCAGCTTAAAGGGGATCCCCCGTTTAGAAAGCCCGTATACCTCTTTAGAGAATCCTAAGTTAATAAAGAGAAGATTCTCTGTTCAGCCTCTTTATTTTTTGGCCAAAATGGAGAGTTGTTAAAAAGAGTCTCTCACTCTGGAAAGCCTGTCCTTTCTTGAATCAGAAATAGAGATGAGCGAACTTACAGTAAATTTGATTCGTCCTAGGAAAGAGTCTCCTAGGACTGTATCCACCTTTTCCAGCCCACCGGAGCACCGGAAAGCTGAACTAATTTATGCAGGAAAAGTCATCAACTGCCGAGCCGAGAAGTTCGTGACGAATCGAATTTACTGTAAGTTCGCTCATCTCTAATCAGAAACAACCCAGTGCTGCTGTAGAAATCTGACACTTCCTACCATGTTTCCCCACAGATTTCAGCTGCTTTATTGGGGGGTCCCAGTAGAGGGGCACCTCATAATCAGTTAACTGTCTAGGAACCCTTTTAATAAATAGAAAGTGTCCAAAGCAGAGAACCCTTTTAAAGGGGTACTCCACTGGCCAGCATTAGGAGGTAAATGTTCCGAATGCTGTTTTCGCGCTGCGGGGGTCGGCCACGCTCCCTCATGACATCACAACCGCCACGCCCCCTCCCATAGACTTGCATTGAGGGTGTGTGGCAGTGTTGTCACAAGGGGGCGTGGCCGACCCCCGCAGCACAAAAAAAGGGTGCGGAACATTAACTTCCGAACCCTGGCCAGTGGAGTACCCCTTTAACAGTCAAGGTTTCCTTTCTTTCTATTAGATTGGAAGTAAATCTGTGTGTACTGCAATATTTTATGTTTATACATTTATTGCTTCTCTGGAGCAGTATAAAGATGATAATAATCATAATTCCTAGAACCATTATAAAAAGAAGTTACACTGTCACTGCTTAAAATAAAATATTTCTTTTTTCAGTTTTAAAATATTTTCTTTTCCAAGCTCAACAAAATATAATATTGCGTGTTTTCATCGAACCACCTGACTATAGTGGCTGTAGAACACTTTTTAGATATCTGTAGGATGTTTAAAGGGGTACTCCACTGGAAAACATTTTCTTTTAAATCAACTGGTGCCAGATAGTTAACCCCTTAAGGACGGAGCCCATTTTCACCTCTAGGACGAAGCCCTTTTTTGCAAATCTGACCACTGTCACTTTAAACATTAATAACTCTGGAATGCTTTTAGTTATCATTCTGATTCTGAGATTGTTTTTTCGTGACATATTCTACTTTAACATAGTGGTAAATTTTTGTGGTATCTTGCATCCTTTCTTGGTGAAAAATCCCAAAATTTGATGAAAAAATTAAAAAATTAGCATTTTTCTAACTTTGAAGCTCTCTGCTTGTAAGGAAAATGGATATTCCCCAAAAAACATTTTTTGGATTCACATATACAATATGTCTACTTTATGTTTGCATCATAAAATTGACGAGTTTTTACTTTTGGAACAGACCAGACGGCTTCAAAGTTCAGCAGCAATTTTCCAATTTTTCACAAAATTTTCAAACTCGTAATTTTTCAGGGACCAGTTCAGGTTTGAAGTGGATTTGAAGGGTCTTCATATTAGAAATACCCCATAAATGACCCCATTATAAAAACTGCACCCCCCAAAGTATTCAAAATGACTTTCAGTAAATGTTTTAACCCTTTAGGTGTTTCACAGGAAAAGCAGCAAAGTGAAGGAGAAAATTCAAAATCTTAATTTTTTACACTCGCCTGTTCTTGTAGACCCAATTTTTGAATTTTTACAAGGGGTAAAAGGAGAAAATGCATACTTATATTTGTAGCCCAATTTCTCTCGAGTAAGCACATACCTCATATGTCTATGTAAAATGTTCGGCGGGCGCAGTAGAGGGCTCAGAAGCGAAGGAGCGACAAGGGGATTTTAGAGAGTACGTTTTTCTGAAATGGTTTTTGGGGGGCATGTCACCTTTAGGAAGCCCCTATGGTGCCAGAACAGCAAAAAAAAAACACATGGCATACCATTTTGGAAACTAGACCCCTTGAGGAACATAACAAGGAATAAAGTGAGCCTTAATACCCCACATGTGTTTCACGACTTTTGCATATGTAAAAAAAAAAATAATAATTTCACTAAAATGTTGGTTTTCCCCCAAATTTCACATTTTTTAAATGGTTAATACCAGAAAAGACCCCCCAAAATTTGTAACCCCATCTCTTCTGAGTATGGAGGTACCCCATAAGTGGACTTGAAGTGCACTGCGGACGAACTACAATGCTCAAAAGAGAAGGAGTCATATTTGGCTTTTTGAGAGCAAATTTTGCTCGGGGGGTATGTTGCATTTAGGAAGCCTCTATGGTGCCAGAACAGCAAAAAAAAACACATGTCATACCATTTTGGAAACTAGACCCCTTGAGGAACGTAACAAGGGATAAAGTGAGCCTTAATACCCCACAGGTGTTTCACGACTTTTGCATATGTAAAAAAAAAAAAAAAAATTTCACTAAAATGTGGGTTTCCCCCCAAATTTCACATTTTTGCAAGGGTTAATAGCAGAAAAGACCCCCCAAAATTTGGAACCCCATCTCTTCTGAGTATGGAGGTACCCCATAAGTGGACCTGAAGTGCACTACGGGCGAACTACAATGCTCAGAAGGGAAGGCGTCATATTTGGCTTTTTGAGAGCAAATTTTGCTCGGGGGGCATGTCGCATTTAGGAAGCCCCTATGGTGCCAGAACAGCAAAATAACCCCCACATGGCATACCATTTTGGAAACTAGACCCCTCACAGAATGTAATGAGGGGTACAGTGAGCATTTACCCCCCACTGGTGTATGACAGATCTTTGGAACAGTGGGCTGTGCAAAATTTTTCATTTTCACGGACCACTGTTCCAAAGATCCGTCAGACACCTGTGGGGTGTAAATTCTCACTGCACCCCTTATTACAATCCATGAGGGGTGTAGTTTTCAAAATGGGGTCACATGTGGGTGTGTTTTTTTTTTTGCGTTTGTCAGAACCGCTGTAACAATCAGCCACCTCTGTGCAAATCACCTCAAATGTACATGGCGCACTCTCCCTTCTGGGCCTTGTTGTGCGCCCCCAGAGCACTTTGCGCCCACATACGGGGTATCTCCGTACTCGGGAGAAATTGTGTTACAAATTTTGGGGGGCGTTTTTTCCTTTTACCTCTTGTGAAAATGAAAAGTATAGGGCAACACCAGCATGTTAGTGTAAAATTTTTTATTTTTTTACACTAACATGCTGGTGTAGACCCCAACTGTTCCTTTTCATAAGGGGTAAAAGGAGAAAAAGCCCCCCAAAATTTGTTAGGCAATTTCTTCCGAGTACAGCGATACCCCATATGTGACCCTATTCTGTTGCCTTGAAATACGACAGGGCTCCAAAGTGAGAGAGCGCCATGCGCATTTGAGGCCTGAATTAGGGACTTGCATAGGGGTGGACATAGGGGTATTCTATGCCAGTGATTCCCAAACAGGGTGCCTCCAGCTGTTGCTAAACTCCCAGCATGCTTGGACAGTCAATTGCTGTCCAGAAATGCTGGGAGTTTTTGTTTTGCAACAGCTGGAGGCTCCATCTTAGAAACACTGCCATACAATAAGTTTTTCATTTTTATTGGAGAAGGGGGGTGGGGGGGGGGCAGTGTACATGTGTATATGTAGTGTTTTACTCTTTATTTTATGTTAGTGTAGTGTAGTGTTTTTAGGTTACATTCACACTGGCGGCAGATTACACTGAGTCTCCCGCTAGGAGTTTGAGCTGCGGCGGAAAATTTGCCGCAGCTCAAATTTGCAGCGGGGAACTCACTGTAATCTGCCGCCAGTGTGAATGTAGCCTGTACATTCACACGGGAGGGGGGTCAAAACTACAACTCCCAGCATGCACTGACAGACCATGCATGCTGGGAGTTGTAGTTTTGCAACAGCTGGAGGCACACTGGCTGGAAAACCTTGAGTTAGGTTCTATGACCTAACTCAGTATTTTCCAACCAGTGTGCCTCCAGCTGTTGCAAAACTGCAACTCCCAGCATGTACTGATTGCGGAAGGGCATGCTGGGAGATGTAGTTATGCAATGGCTGGAGGCACGCAAGTACAACTCCCAGCATGCCAAGACAGCCTTATGCTGTTCCTAAATGCTGGGAGTTGTAGTTTTGCAAGATTTAGAGGGGTTCAAGTTGTAAATCACTGTCCAGTGGTCTCAAAACTGTGGCCCTCCAGATGCTGCAAAACTACAACTCTCAGCATGCCCAGACAGCAAACTGCTGTCTGTGAATGCTGAGAGTTGTAGTTTTGCAACATCTGGAGGGCTACAGTTTGAGACCACTTAGTGATCTACAACCTGAACCCCTCTAAATATTGCAAAACTACAAGTCCCAGCATGCCCACACAGCAAACAGCTGTCTGGGCATGCTGGGAGTTGTAGTTTTGCAACATCTGGAGGGCCACGGTTTAGAGACCACTGTAAACTGTGGCCCTCCGGATGTTGCTAGGCAACAACTCACCTAGCAGGACCCGGAAGCCGCCGCCGCCGCCGCACGTGGGGGATCCCCGCATGGAGGATCGCGATCCGGGATCCAGGTAGGGACCTTCGGCGCCGACCCTCCCTGGACGGTTCCCCCGTTTTGCCCGGACACCGATAGGTGGGCAAAGCGGGGGAACCGAACTTTAACCCCCCCTCCCCCGGTCTGCTATCGGTCGGTACCTCGGCCGACCAATAGCAGGGATAGGAGGGGTGGCAACCGTGCCACCAAACTCCTATCCCTTTAGGGGGATCGAGGGTGTCTCGGACACCTACGATCCCTCTTATTTTCCGGGTCACCGGGTCACCAGTGACCCGTATGACCCGGAATCGCGCAGATCGCCGGTCTGAATTGACCTGCGATTTGCGCGCATCGCGGTCTTGGGGGGGTCTCAGGACCCCCCTCGGCGATGTGCCGGGATGCCTGCTGTTAGATAACAGCAGTCATCCCGGTCCGATCACCGCTCCCGGCGACGCGGCGCTCCCAGAACCCCGCAGCGTACATGTACGTCGCCGCGCGCCAAGTGACACTTCGCGGCGCCGTACATGTACGTCGCTCGTCGTGAAGGGGTTAAACAGATTTATAAATGACTTCTATTTAAAAAATCTTAATCCTTCCAGTACTTATCAGCTGCTATATGCTCCACAGGAAGTTCTTTTCTTTTTTGTATTTCCTTTCTGCCTGACCACAGTGCTCTCTGCTGACACCTCTGTCTATTTTGGGAATCCAAATATCCCAATAGCAAACCTCTCCTGCTGTGGACAGTTCCTAAAAATGGACAGAGATGTCAGCAGAGAGCACTGTGGTCAGACAGAAAGGAAATTCAAAAATAAAAGAACTTCCTCTGTAGTATACAGCAGCTGATAAGTACTGGAAGGATTAAGATTTTTTAATAGAAGCAATTTACAAATCTTTTTAACTTTCTGGCACCAGTTGATTTAAAAGAAAATGTTTCCCAGTGGAGTACCCCTTTAAAACCTATACCTTCACAATCCTCTTATTATTGTAATAATGTTGATAAGATGCCCAATAAAGCGACTTTGCAAATAGCGTGCTCTAAGAATTCCTATTATTTTGTGTCTATAGCTCCTGTGCACAACCAATATACACCCAACCCCTCATTTTCCTGGCATGCAGTTAGAAAGTTAGCCAGAAGCAGATGGATGGCAATATGACTGGATGAATGGGGATTTGTTATGACTTGTCTGCCAATTTTCTGTCGCAAAAGTAAAATATTTTTGTGGAAAGCTCATGTGCACAAAATTTGTACCTTTTGGCCGGTTTATGCCACACTCAACATTTTTAAAGTACAGTCACCCCTCGACCTACGATGGCCCCGACATACCATAATTTCCACATGCGATGGCCTCTCAGAGGCAGCATCAACATACGATGCTTTTATATGTCGGGGCCATCGCATAAACGGCTATCCGGCAGCGCAGACTGCTTCAGCTGCCACCGGATTGCAGTTTACGGTGCCCCGTGAGCTCCGGTGATGGTCACTCACGTATCATCGGGGCTCCGGCGCATCCTCTTCGGGATCCCCTGCATCGTCGGCGCTCTCCATCATCGTCATCACGTCACTGCGCACGCCGTCCCGTCATCCAATAGGAGCGGCGTGCGTAGCGACATGATGGCGGCGACGGAGAGCGAGGATGCCGGGGAAGCAGAGGCCTTGCCGGAGCGTCGGGGACACCCCGGGGACGCGTCGACAGCGATGGACAGCGACATCCAGGGCAGCGGTGACGGTCCGGAGCGGCGGGGACACGAGAGTACAACTTCCTCTAACAGTGGTCTACAACCTGCGGACCTCCAGATGTTGCAAAACTACAACACCCAGCATGCCCGGACAGCCAACGGCTGTCCGGGCATGCTGGGTGTTGTAGTTTTGCAACATCTGGAGGTCCGCAGGTTGCAGACCACTGTCCTATACTTTACATTGCACGGATCCCTCAACATACGATGGTTTCAACAAACGATGGTCCGTTTGGAACGGATTACCATCGTATGTTGAGGGACCACTGTATATAGGGATTAGTAGAAAAGGGGCTTGGGCCGATATACTATAATTTACGTATATGCCAATGTAACACACGCCCCCAGCTGTGGGAGAGGGGTGGTTATATACCCCACGCCACTCCCACAAATAAAGCCAATTAGGCTTAACACTTACACCAGAAGATAGCAAAAATGATATTTACAACCAATGCCAACTTGTGGTTTCTGTCTCTGTAAGGCAAACAGTCAATTACCGAAGCACCAAAATGAGAGATAATAAGATATAACATGCAATATCAAGACAATTTAATATGCATATGATATAATCACACATGTTTAAATGATAGGAAGCCTTGGCTGCTCAGTACATACAATTGTTTGTGTGTGTGTGTGTGTGTGGGGGGGGGGGGGGGGGGTATCCAGTGTTTTTTATTTTTTTTTATTTTTTTTACTAAATCATTTTAATAACAGAAATTTTGTGGGAAATTAATAAAAATGTGCTGATTAGTTTAATGCGTAATGAAAGCTCCAGACATGTCAGGTCACCCGGGCCGTCTGTTTTCTTCTTAATAATGAGGGCTGTCAGCTGTGGAGTGCGGTTCAGGCGCAGACAACACCCTCTTCTCCTTTCTCTCCATGGCAGCCCTGATCCATTCACTCTTTTAACAAAACCATTTAAACTATTCATAACAAATCCCTGTGCAGCTGTTACCCTGCATTTAATCCTCCTGGAGCTTTGTGCTCTTCAGCAGGGTTGCCCCAACATTATGTGAAGCCCAGCCGGGCAACTGTCTGAAGGTTTCTTGGCAATATCAGCATGGGTCCGACACAAAGGGACACAAAGTAACTCCTAGCAGCTGTGTATCAATGGAGGATGGTGCCATTTTGTTTAATTTATTGCAAGAAAAAGACCGGAGCTTTACATTTTGTCTGCTTCCTATTGATAACCTGACGACTGCATTGTGTACAGCAATGACTGAATGCTTGATTTTTCTTCTACAAGTATATGCGGGTGCTCAGTAGAGATGAGCGAACTTACAGTAAATTCGATTCGTCACGAACTTCTTGGCTCGGCGGTTGCTGACTTTTCCTGCATAAATGAGTTCAGCTTTCCGGTGCTCCGGTGGGCTGGAAAAGGTGGATACAGTCCTAGGAAAGAGTCTCCTATGAATGTATCCACCTTTTCCAGCCCACAGGAGCACTGGAAAGCTGAACTAATTTATGCAGGATAAAGTCAACTGCCGAGCCGAGAAATTCGTGACGAATCGAATTTACTGTAAGTTCGCTCATCTCTAGTGCTCAGTTAAAACTAGTTTTTAGTTCAAACTAGTTTTCCCTAGTGAAAACTAGTTTTAACTAAATGTCTTTGTGAAAACTAGAATTGACAGCTTTTTCCTACTTAAAACCAGTTTTTACTGAATGCCTATGTTGAAACACCAGTTTTTACTAAACTCCTTTGTACAAACTAGAATTTATGCCTTTCTGAAAACTAGAATTGACAGCTTTTTCCTACTTAAAACCAGTTTTTACTGAATGCCTTTGTTGAAACACCCGTTTTTACTAAACTCCTTTGTACAAACTAGAATTTATGCCTTTGTGAAAACTAGACTTGACTTTTTTTTTTAAATTAAGATTGTTCTTTCGTGACATACTGTACTTTATATAAGTAGTACATTTTGTTGATACATGCAGTGTTTTTTTTGTATTTTTCTAGATTAGAAATTTTCTACTTGTAAGAGAGCTAGTCATGCCAATTAAATCTATTTATTAGGGATGTCCCGATACCATTGTTTTTTAAGACCGAGTGCCAGTACCAACGATACTATTTTAAATGTCATGGGGAAATGTCTGGCTTTTATATGGGGAAAAGGGGATGTTTTCAGTTTTTATTAGGGAAGGGCTTTAAAAAAAAAAAAAAAAAAAACATAATGAATGTAAAAGTAAGTCCCCCAGAAAGTTGTACCATAAATGAAAACCCTCATATAAGCTATGCAGGTAGCAGGTAGCCCCTCTATAAGCTTGGTAGTTAGTCACCATAATAGCTTGTAGGTAGTAGATAGCTCCCCACATAGGCAACAGAAGTCCCCCACATTAGGTATCTAGCAGATTTCTCCCACATTAGGTATCCAGCTAAAGTCCCCCACATTAGGTAGGTAGCAGAGGTCCCCTCAACCTAGGAAACCGTTCCCTCATAGTTGGCAGCAGTTCCCCCATAGGAGACAGCAGTTCCCCCATTGTAGGCCACAGTTCCTCCATAGCAGGCAGCAGTTTCCGACCCAAGGCAAGATGGCTGGCTATTAGCCACGTCTTACCAGGTTCAGTTCAGTGGCGGCTAGTATCCATGACATACATGTACGTCACAGGTTGGGAAAACCTTCCACGACATACATGTATGTTATGCATCGGGAAGGAGTTAAAACTAGTTTTATCTAAGCAAATGTCTGAATGAAATGTCTCAAATCTTTCCTCTGACCCTAGCAGGCCTCTGTGTGAGTAATGTCACATTACAGGGATAAAAACCCAAATGATGTTGCAGTACAGGAATAATGCACACATTGATGTCACAGTACAGGGATAATAACCCTAATGATGTCACAGTACAGTGATAATGCACATAGTATAGGGATAACCCCAATGATGTCACAGTACAGGGATAATGCACATAGTATAGGGATAACCCCAATGATGTCACAGTACTAAGATAATGCTCACAGTGATGTTACAGTATAGAGTAAATATGCAGTGATGTCACTGTGTTGGGGGTGGGGTAGTATAAAATGGCAGGGGCCAGGGCACAGTATTTATACTCTTACCTTTGTAACTTTCTAATCTTCTGTTCTCTTGCAGTCTCAAATCTTTCCTCTGACCCCAGCAGGTCTCTGTGTGAGTCTGAGATCACATGCACAACAGGGGGCAGGGCGGAGAAAGTGGAGGAGCTGAGCAGACAGGCCAAGATTGCTGGGTGTATGGCAGTGTTTCCCAAGCAGGTGTTTCAAAACTACAACTCCCAGCATGCCCAGATAGCCCTTGGCTATCTGATAATGCTCGGAGTTGTAGTTTTGCAACAGCTGGAGGCACCCTGCTTGGGAAACACTGATATATGGACTCACTCAGCAGCTGACTTTTGGGACACTTGTCTTTTTGTTTGGGGAATAGACCCCAAATGTTTTAATTTAGTGACGCCTCTGGCTGTCAGAATACTACAGAAGTCAAAGTCACATATCTTGTTAAGTCCTGCACTGCCCATAGCTCCGTAACATCCCACATCCGATCAGCTATTTTCCTCCTGTGCCGAACTTTGCCACCA
Source organism: Hyla sarda (assembly GCF_029499605.1). NCBI lineage: Eukaryota > Metazoa > Chordata > Amphibia > Anura > Hylidae > Hyla > Hyla sarda. The sequence continues at coordinate 258,741,300 of NC_079193.1, forward strand.
CAGAAAAGTAGAAATATTTACAGAAAAATATAACGGTGTCCTTTGAAGTGGAGCACCCTAAAAGTTTATGAGGAGGCTCCTAGCACTGATGCTGTAAATACATGCAAACTTGCTACTTGCAGCTCATGATTCAGCAGAGAGCTCTGCATTCCAAAAATAAAATAATTTCCTCTGTAGTATTCAGCAGCTAATAAGTACTGGAAGGATTATGATTTTATAATAGAAGTAATTTACAAATCTGTTTAACTTTCTGGCACCAGTTGATTTACCCTTTAACTAGTACCCCTTTAACTATAACAGATATATATATATATATATATATATATATATATATATATATATATGTAATCATGATTACCGTATATATATGAAATTGATGGGCATACTGTGTAAAAACCTAGTAATAAAGAAAAAAATCATGAAAATGTTCTAATAAAATACTTGTAGAATATTTTTAGAAATGAATGGAAGGCTAAGAATATAACCACTAACAATGACACAACCATGACCACTAGTAATCATGATTGATGGCCCTTGAGTTCATAATAAAATTGGTCATTACTGTGGCCTTTTATATCTCCAGACATGAAATGCATTAACGTACCCATGGTTTGCACCATTATAATAAATAAATAAAGATTTGTGCATGGAAATCACTTTAAATATCTTACAATGTTAAATGGCATGGGTCATTTTAATGTTTTACTATGAACAAAAAATTTTCTAGTGATCTTGTTTTTCATTTTTCCCTACACTCAAAATTGAAGGTTGAGCTATTTATCACAACTGATAAAATGTGGCCATAACAAAAGACTATTTTTTTTTTACAATATGGAATGATTTAAAAGGGTGACACATTAGGGTCAGTTAATGTTTTCCATTAGGATCTATGCCCTTAATAGGCCTGATGAATTTCCACCTGCTGTGCTATAGAGTGTGATTTTAGGGTCTGTCTACATCCCTTTCACAGGAGCATTTGATATAGAAGCAGCTGGAAGATACACCCATTGATAACCTCCTGTCACCTACTTTGTGCGCTTAGAATCTGGAGGGGATGAGGAATAATCCTCTGCTGAATGGCAGTAGAAGAAGCTGGGCAAGATTCACTAATCCATTTAAAGGGAATGTGTCGCCTAGATTTTTTTGCTGATTAGAGCAAAAATACCAAAACATGTTCATTTTTCTAATCTCTTTCTATTTTCTTATTGTAGATTTATTTTTTATAATTATGGGGAGGTGGGCATACTACCTGAGCTTTCTGCACAGCATTTAGAGATAGGCTTTACAGCAACCCCATCGACATAGGCACAATAAACTGGACCCTCTAGTTTTCTAGGCATGCTCTGTGATCAGAACAGAAGTCATTGTGCAGGGGAAAAAAGGGTAAACTGTGACCAATCCCTATTGTGAATGGCCTGATCCCATCTTATCTACTGACTGGTGTCACCTTAAATTTCAGGAGGTGTCAGCTTATTATTAGGTTAATGAAAATTGCAAGACTTATTTTATAATATAGATAGTAAAATTCTAAATTAGAAAAACACCAATAATGAAAAAAACAACTAAATTTAACATAAAAACTATTTAAACAAAAGAAGTAATTTTTGTGTTTTTCAAAGTCAGCACGATTGCCATTGCCATGTTCTAGTAATGTCACTACCATACAGTTCAAGTGTCTGACAGAAGATACCTGCCTGCTTTATGTGCCTTTATGACCACAAAACCTATGTAACCCCTCCACAGCCACCCAATTTTCGATTTTTACTCAGTTTGTTTCCCTCTTCACCTAAAATCTGTGGTATTTTATTTTTAAACCAACAAGAGTCGGTTGAGGCCATTCTTCTTTGTGGGACAAGTTGTACATTTTACAGGCACCCTTCATTTCACCACATAATGTATTACAAAGCCAGAAAAATATTATTTGCCGGCAACAAAAATTACGGTAAATTGCACAATTGTAAGGAAATATTTTTTTCCTTTTTACTGAATGTTAAAACTGACATACTAACTTTATTCTACAGGTAAGTCCGATTCCATTGATACTTTTCGATACATTGATAATTTGTTCAACTATAAAAAAAAAAATAATTGAAATTAAACTGTCACAGAGTCTGACCTCTATAATGTTTGCTTTTTCACCTACAGAACTGGGTAAGGTCACATTTGTGGTGTCATGATCTGTAGTTTTTATAGTTTTGCATAGATATGACTTTATGACTTTTTGATATTTTTCTTTTTTTCATTTTTACTGGGATATGATATGAGCACAAATTTTTTTTTTTTTTACACTGTTGACCAAGAGGTATCATGAAAGTTATATTTTAATAGTTCAGACAATTTAGCTCATGGTAATAGCAGCTGTGACCTGTCAGGTATTGGTCCAGAACCCACAACATATTCCCTTACCCGACTCGGGATGTAAACTTATGTCATGGGTTGGGAAGGGGTTATAGGGGTATTCATTTTGTCATCAAGAAAGGAGACTATAAGGTGACATCCAGTATGGCTAAAAATATAGCGGAATAGCAATAAAAAGCAGGTGCAGCCGAATCAAAGGAAGTAAATATCTACTGCCTATTCTGACTTGTAATTATAGTATTCTGAATATATAGGGTTTCCTTCACACATACTTTTTCATAGCATTTTTGGCTAAAACATTGACTCAAAAAAATGTAGCATTATTTTGTGCTTTGTATGTTTTTTTAAAAGCAGTTTTTGTAGCATTTTCCCAAAATAGTACATTTTATTATATGCATCTTTTGGTTACAAAAACCACAGGCCTGGTAAAAAAATGCTATACCTAGAGAACGCAGCAGTTTTGAACTGCCACTGTCTAGAAAGATGCAGGAAAAGGCGAGGAACCTCGCCGCAAAGAAAAAAATCATTGTAGGTACAGTCATGGCCGTAAATGTTGGCACCCCTGAAATCTTTCTAGAAAATGAAGTATTTCTCACAGAAAAGGATTGCAGTAACACATGTGTTGCTATACACATGTTCATTCCCTTTGTGTGTAAGGGAGGAAAAAAAGCTATTTGGACATAATGTTACACCAAACTCCAAAAATGGGCTGGACAAAACCATTAGCACCCTTTCAAAATTGTGGATAAATAAGATTGTGTCTGGCATGTGATGCTCCTTCAAACTAAGTAACAGGTGTGGGCAATATAAAAATCACACATGAAAACAGATAAAATGTAGATAAGTTCATTAGTCTTTGTATTGTGTGTCTGTGTGTGCAGGGGAGAAGAGAACTGTCTGAGGACTTGAGAACCAAAATTATGGAAAAATATCAACAATCTCAAGGTTACAAGTCCATCTCCAGAGATTTAGATTTGCCTTTGTCCACAGTGAGCAACATTATCAAGAAGTTTGCAACCCATGGCACTGTAGCTAATCTCCCAAGGCGTGGATGGAAGAGAAAAATTGATGAACGGTGTCAATGCAGGATAGTCTGGATGGTGGATAAGCAGCCCCAAACAAGTTCCAAAAAATATTCAAGCTGTCCTGCAGGCTCAGGGAGCATCAGTGTCAGTGCGAACTATCAGTCGACATTTAAATGAAATGAAACACTATGGCAGGAGACCCAGGAGGACAGTGCTGACACAGAGACATAAAAACGGATGACTACATTTTGCCAAAATGAACTTGAGTAAGCCAAAATCCCTCTGGGAAAACGTCTTGTGGACAGATGAGACCAAAATAGAGCTTTTTGGTAAGGCACATCATTCTACTGTTTATCAAAAATGGAATTAGGCCCACAAAGAAAAGAACACAGTACCTACAGGGAAATATGGTGGAGGTTCAATGATGTTTTGGGGTTGTTTTGCTGCCTCTGGCACTGGGTGCCTTGAATGTGTGCCAGGCATCATGAAATCTGAGGATTAATAACAGATTTCGGGTTGCACTGTACAGCCCAGTGACAGAATGCTTGGTTTGCATCTGAGATCTTGGGTCTTCCAGCAGGACAATGACCCCAAACATACGTCAAAAAGCACCCAGAAATGGATGGCAACAAAGCACTGGAGAGTTCTGAAGTGGCAGCAATGAGTCCAGATCTAAATCCCATTGAACACATGTAGAGAGATCTTAAATTGCTGTTGCTCTTCCAATAAGGCTGGGTCCACACTACGTTTTGTCCCATACGGGAGCGCATACGGCAGGAGGGAGCTAAAACCTCGCGCTCCCGTATGTGACCGTATGCGCTCCCGTATGCCATTCACTTCAATGAGCCGACCGGAGTGAAACGTTCGGTCCGGTCGGCTCATTTTTGCGCCGTATGCGCTTTTACAACCGGACCTAAAACCGTGGTCAACCACGGTTTTAGGTCCGGTTGTAAAAGCGCATACGGCGCAAAAATGAGCCGACCGGACCGAACGTTTCACTCCGGTCGGCTCATTGAAGTGAATGGCATACGGGAGCGCATACGGTCACATACGGGAGCGCGAGGTTTTAGCTCCCTCCTGCCGTATGCGCTCCCGTATGGGACAAAACGTAGTGTGGACCCAGCCTTAGAGAGACCTGGAGCAGTTTGCAAAGGATGAGTGGTCCAACATTCCAGCTGAGAGGTGTAAGAAGCTTATTGATGCTTATAGGAAGTGACTGATTTCAGTAATTTTTTCCAAAGGGCGTGCAACCAAATATTAAGTTAGGGGTGGCAATAATTTTGTCCAGACCATTTTTGGAGTTTAGTGTGACATTATGCCCAACTAGATTTTTTTCCTCCCTTTTTTGGTTTAGGTCCAATACACACAAAGGGAATAAACATGTGTATAGCAAAACATGTGTTACTGCAATCCTTTTCTGTGAGAAGTTCTTCATTTTCTTGAAAAATTTCACGGGTGCCAACATTTACGGCTATGACTGTATAGCATTTTATATTTCCATACTCACTATTAGCTAACATTTGGCAACCTTGTTCATTCCCCCTTCCTAAAAGAGCCATGCGTTTTTCTGATGTTTTTTTTTTCTTCTAGAAAAATGTCATGTGTGATTACACCCTAAGGCCAGGTTTCCATGCAGTTTTTTTCTGAGGTTTTTTGGAAAACTGCCACTGCAGTTCTTGAGCCAAAGCCAGAAGTGTGTTCAACAGGAATGGGGACTATATAGGAAGGATTTATACTTCTCCTTCCTGCTGGATCCACTTCTGACTTTGGCTTAAAAACTGAAGTAAAAAAAAACAAAAAAAAAAAAACGTCAAGAAAAAGCCTGTGTGGAAACCTAGCCTTTCTTTTATGTTTCAGGAGGCCTCTTTAATACATTTTTTCAGTTAGAGTTTATTAACATTTATCTACAATCACCGTGGAATAATTTTGAGTACAATCACTGTCTAGGACATGGAAGCGCACCTTGCTACTGCACAGAAGCTCTCACCTCTTTTGCTCTTTCCAGCTCATTGTGTAATGCCTGCTTGGTCACCTCCATTTCAATGATTTGCTGACGCAATAATTCATTTTCATCTTCCGCTTTAATTCTCTTCTCTTCCACATTTTCCAGCTCATGGTGCAATCTGACAGATACATCTTTGGCTACCTGTTAATAAATATACAGAGATGATTAAAAGGACTGAAGCCACAGCACATTCAGTCATCTTTGGTCCTTAGTGAACTATACACCACAATGGGAGATAAACTGGTCTTGGTGATGGGATATAGAAAATAACATTTTACCATTAAAAAAAACAAACACATAGCTATATGAAGATTCACACTTGGCACATATACGTGTCCTAATTCACATCTGTGTGTTTTCTGTGAGAAGTATTCCCTTGCAAGCAGCGCATATATACTATATAAACAAAAATATTGGTACACCTACACATTGCACCTACAGAAGCTTTTAAGATATCCAATTCCAAGTTCATAGACACTAAAGGTGTATTCTGAGTATTGTTTTCTAAAAATGTAGTCAACCCAGTGGGAAACATAAAAAAACCCTATAGATGGACCATCATGGGTATTGCCTGCTGGGTGCTGTTATATAGCTTATAGCAAGTGCAACATATGGGCCCTCATTTACTATTGCAAACCCGACATGTTTTGTCAGGTTGTGCGCCAGATTCTGTCGCATTGCGCCAGAAATTCTGTATGTGCCAGATTGTGCACCAGAATTTGCGCCAGAATTGAAAAAACCCCGATTAACTCTCCATTTTTCTAAGAAAACCCCAAAAGGGGCGTGGCTGCCAGGGAAAGGTGGTGTGGTCTCCAAAAAGGGGCGTGTTGCCGACATTTTCACAAATAAAATGTGGTGGATTTGAGCTGAGGAAAACCCTACAGGTCAGAGCATGTGTAAAAAACCAAAGTGTAGGGAAAGTGGAAAATGTAGGGAAACCTTAGTAAATACCGTGGAAAATAAATTGTAGGGAATTAAAACCCACAAAGAAACCTACACTCCACTCTTAGTAAATGAGGGCCAGTGTGTGTTCTGCACTTGACCATCATGGCCAGCATTAATATTTCAGTAATAGCAGATGAGCTAGCAGATGAGCTAGCCTTCCCACATGAATCAATGAGCCTTAGGTGCCCATGACCACACCACTGGTTTATCAATTGTCCTTCATTGGACCACTTTTGGTGAATACTAACTGCTACATAACAGGAACATGGCTACCATTTTGGAGTTGCTTTGACCCACTTATTTTCCATCACAATTTGGCCATTGTCCAAGTCACTCTGATGCACATTTATTATTCTGGCTACCAACACATCAACTTCAAGAATGTACTGTTCAATTGCTGCCTAGGTTTGGATTCACATATGTCTGGTGATCCAAGCACTCTCTTGGATGGGAGTGTTGGATGTCACAAGCTGGGTGTTTTGCATTAGACGTCCCATCTGTTGCACAAAGGCTGAGATGGAGCTCAGGGCCAGACTATGGACCGTAGGGCATATTTGAAACCTGGTTTGGATTTACTGCATTTTTTGATCTGGTGCCTGCACACCTGATAGAAAATATGCTGGATGAATGGGAACAGGGCCTAATATATCCCACCCTTGATAGACGCCATTGTAACAAGATAACCTTCACTTCACCTTTAAAGGGCTGTTAGGAATTACTTATAAACACACACTGCAGCCTTGTAGGGATACAGAATACTCAAATACGCTTTGGAAATGAGGCCTTAACATTTCCCCCTTATCCTGTTGTCCAGAAAAATATTAATATTACAGAGCCAGATAATACAAAGCCAGATTAAAAGCCTCTTTTGCTGGAGACAGGTTCTCTTTACATCCCTGCTTGTTCCGGGCTTTAGGGTGGTCTTTCTGAATGACTGACAACCTTCCCTGAGTAGAGCCACCCTCTGGACCCATAAAGCATGTATACAGTCTTCTACTGAATAATTGTCAACATAACCATATATCAGATGCCTCCTCTCTACAACATTCTACCTACAAATAGAACACAACGTTCAGCATACCTGTAATATAGTACACACTATATTCTGCCAATATATGGGATTCTGGGACCTTCCTCGCCCACAGGTATGAGTTATTAGGCTATCATTGTATCCTCCATTCTGTCATGTACATTGTAAGTGGTTTTATATGTCTGTTTTTTCCTGTGTGTTCAATTGAATAAAATGTGATATATTTTGCTATATTTGATGGTGGGCATTAGATCATAATTGTCAGCTTTACTCTCGTAGAACAGCATGTTACACATAACAAGTTCCCTTTAAGGGTACGTTCATATATACAGGATCCTGCGCAGAATTGATGCGCAGGATTTGTAACTGCAGATTAGAATCTGTGCTCAGTCATTTAGTTTACATTGAAATCTGCAGCAGAAAATCCTGCGCATCAAATCTGCGTATGTGTGAACGTACCCTAAAGGGGTATTCCGGCTTTATACATCTTATCCCTATCCAAAGGATAGAGGATAAAATGTTTGATCGCAGGGGACCCGCCGCTTGGGAGCCCTGTGATCCTGGTGCAGCCCCTGGCATTCTGTGCCGGGCACTGCCTCCGGGGCGGTGGCGTCACAGCCACGCCCCCTAGTGACATCACACCACGCCCCCTCCATTTATGACATCACTAGGGGCGTGGCCGTGACATCACCGCCTCGGAGGCAGTGCCCGGCACAGAATTCCAGGGGCTGCACCAGATGATAGGGGTGCTGCAGGAGAGACCGCGGGGGTCCCCAGCGGCAGGACCCCTGCTATCATACATCTTATCCCCTATCCTTTGGATAGTGGATAAGATGTATAAAGCCAGAATACCCCTTTAAGTCTTGTGACACTTGAATATCCATGAAACTATTACACTTAATTACTAAAAAATCAGTAGAGCGCTAAATGTTTCTCTTAGCAATAAAATATCTAATAGATCCATTAAATCATCCACATAATAAAGCTCTTTTGCTTGGTAGAGGCCTTGGCACTACAGTCCAGTTCTAATAAGCTCCAATGCTATTCAATATGCTGCCATAGCTGTCATTTCCCAGTTCCTAGGAAGTCTTTTTATAGCTGACAGGAGGCACTCCAGTGTTTATATGCTCCGAAAGTAATGAAGCATCCAATACATGATCCTTACAGCGTCCGGCCTAAGCCAGAACTGAAGGCTTTGTTTAGCTGTGAGAATTCATCCTCTGACATTTTTAATTAATAGGAAAGCAAGTGGCAGAAATGAAAGGGGAATTCAGTAGAAAATATCCTGATGGGCCTCTCAATAGTCAGCATGACCTGGCCACCACATTCCAATTAGGGTCAATTTGTTTTCATGTCCCCTCTGCCTTAATATATATATATATATATATATATATATATATATTTATAATATATATATATTTATAATATATATCATATAAATATTAAATACATATATAAATATATATATATATATAAATAAATTAAATATATATAATATATATACCGTATTTTTCGCCCAATAGGACGCACCGTCATATAAGACGCACCCAATTTTAAAGGTGCAAAATCTAGAAAAAAAAGATTTTGCACCCAACAGTGATCTTCAACCTGCGGACCTCCAGATGTTTCAAAACTACAACTCCCAGCATGCCCGGACAGCCGTTGGCTGTCCGGGCATGCTGGGAGTTGTAGTTTTGCAACATCTGGAGGTCCGCAGGTTGAAGACCACTGGTATAGGAGGTAATACTCATGTGTCCCCGCCGCTCCGGACCCGTCACCGCTGCCCTGGATGTCGCTCCATCGCTGTCGCCGCTCCGGACGTCTTCTTCCCCAGGATCCACGCTCTCTGTCGCCGTCATCACGTCGCTATGCACGCCGCTCCTATTGGATGACGGGACGGCGTGCGCGACGACGTGATGACGTCGAAGGAGAGCGCCGGCCATGCAGGGGATCCCGTCACGGAGCAGACACCGAGGAGGCAAGTAAGGTCCCTCCCGGTGTCCTGTAAGCTGTTCGGGATTTCACCGCGGCGGTCCCGAACAGCCCGACTGAGCAGCCGGGTTACTGTCACTTTCGCTTCAGACGCGGCGGTCAGCTTTGATCGCCGCGTCTGAAGGGTTAATACAGGGCAACACTGCGATCGGTGATGTCTGTATTAGCCGCGGGTCCCGGCTGTTGATGGCCACAGGGACCGCCGCGATAGGTGTGTATTCGCCGTATAAGACGCACCAACTTTTCCCCCCAGTTTTGGGGAAGAAAAAGTGCGTCTTATACGGCGAAAAATACGGTATATATATTTTTATTTACCATTGAGGTTTTTTTTACCGTAAAATTTTCTTGCACAAAATTATTTTCCTACAAAAAAAAAAAATCCAAATTTTCCATTTGTATAAAGAAAGGTTTTCTTTCTAGGAAAGCTACTTACGTAAGAAGCAATTGCAAGAAAAGAGGATTGTACTCAGTTTTCGCGGAAATGAGAATAACTAGAATAATACTGGATTAAATTTCCTGACTTTTATTAATGCACAATACATTACAGTTGTCAAAGGCTGGAATAGCCATCCTGAATATTCTGCTGCAGAATAAATAATGGATAAATATTTCTCTTACCTTTAAGTCTTGCTCCAGACTTCTGATGAGCTCTCCATCCACTTGGCCTGTCTGTGCAACTTTTAAGCTTTTTTGCTCTGCTTTCCTGAGGCGGTATTGCAAGATACGGCAGTTCTTATTGGCTCGGTCAAGCTCCCTTCGGAGCTCCTGCAACTGGTAAACATCTTCCTCTAGATAGCTGTCACGCATCTCCTCCATTTCAGCTCGCAGCTCATCCAGCTCATCCTGTGGAAAATCACATCGGGAGTTATGTTAAAAGAATTAGAGTCTACGCACTGAAGACAAAGTCTGGAGAATGTGAGATAACAAATACGAATGGAGCTTTAGATACAATTGTACTGATGAGTACAGGTGGCATTTCATATTCTGAGATGGTCACTGTTGTTTTTAACAACTTCACTCTGTTTGATGTCAATGTGATTCCTCAATATTAGTACATTTATTCATTTACCAAAATGATTCCTTACCCCAGTAAAACTGCTCTAAAATTTTAACCACTAGATGATTTTGTGCAGGTCACATTTTTTTGGAAATTTCTCTCTTCACATACACCAAAAAGCTAAGCTAAGTCTGGGCTGGTTTAGTTTTAGAGACTTTTCAGTGGCTTTGCGCCTTTTTTGCGCCTTTTCACAAAAAGGCGCAGTCTATAAAACCCTTCCATACCATGTGTATTGCCAAAATCAGTGGATTGCAACTCAAAATCAGCAGAAATGTGTAAACAAAAAGGGGCAAATAAACCATGCTTGCGTCTTTTTTGAGCCTTTTGTAGACACAAAAAACAGTCTAAAGACCATGATAAATGTCCGCCAATGTAATTTTCAATGTAAAAAACAAAACAACAACTCCTGCTACATGTGTCTCTATTATGCTGCAAGGCCAGAGGAGTTAGGAGAATGGCACAATGATAATATTTACAGTCATGTTGATGGTAACTGAGTAAGAATATAACGTTTCACATGTATCGCCTAAGATAGAACTCTGTCTCAGAGAACCACTCATTCCATTACCAGCCTGCTGCCTTTGGGATATGAACACTCTATTATTAGGTTTGCACTGGATTTTAGGCAGGAAGGAGGTACCGTATGCCAAGGCTAACTCAAAGTAGGCAAGGTTTCCAACACAGCGTCTCTCCTCTGTATTTACACAGACACTGTATCCCAAGAACAAAACAAAATAAAGACACGGACAGATATAATTGGAATAGCAGTAACACATGTATTGTAAAGTATTTGTGTGTTAGGCTATGAAGAGACACTCATTTGCTCACAGTTTTTCTCAACCTGAAAAAATGAAACTAAATACCTGCTCCCTCTTTTTTCTCCTGTATGATGTGTGTATTATTAGGTGTTTTTATGTTGTTTTTTTCTTATTACATGTCATGTGATTCTTCCAGGATTTTTATTGAAGAATCAGTGGGAAAATCGCCAGAAAAAACGCCCAGATACAAGTACACCTGCGTTTTTTTAAAGTTCTTAAAAAAAGAAACAACAAAAAAGCAACAACAAAAAAATCATAGCCAGAGTGTACAGCAATTTAAAAAAAGACTGCCACAAAATTTTTAAAATTTCACTAAAAAGGAAAAAAAAAATAATAAATAAATACACCATGTAGGTGTTTTATATATATTTCTACTGACTCCTAGTTGACATCTGGCCACAACATTTTTGGCCCCAAAAAAATGCCACGTGGCGACTATGGCATTTTTCTGGGCATTTCTGGACAAAAAATGCAGTGTCTGTTTCCAGCCTTAAAGGGGTATTCCAGGAAAAAACTTTTTATATATATATCAACTGGCTCCAGAAAATTAAACAGATTTGTAAATTACTTCTTTTAAAAAAATCTTAATCCTTTCAGTACTTATGAGCTTCTGAAGTTAAGGTTGTTCTTTTCTGTCTAAGTGCTCTCTGATGACACGTGTCTCGGGAAACGCCCAGTTTAGAAGAGGTTTGCTATGGGGATTTGCTTCTAAACTGGGCATTTCCCAAGACAGGTGTCATCAGAGACAGAAAAAGAACAACCTTAACTTCAGAAGCTCATAAGTACGGAAAGGATTAAGATTTTTTAATAGAAGTAATTTACAAAACTTTCTGGAGCCAGTTGATATATAAAAAACGTTTTCTTCCTGGATAACCCCTTTAAAGGCATAAAACTGTTTATAACTCTCCTCTTGCTTTTTGTCCATGTGTATCTCTGTGGGTATGTTTACACACTATGGATCTGCTGCAGATTTTCTACAACTGATCTACAATGTGTAAACACACCCCAAGGCTATGTTCTCACAATGGAATTTCCATGCGAGATTCTGCTGTGCCGTTCACATAGCAGAATTCTCACGCTGGAAACATCTGGTGCGGAAATTCAAATACCAGTCTCTGGACTCTGCACGGAAATGCATTGCCATCTATGAGACGGCGCATTTCAGAGCGGTCCTAGCGTCGGCATGTTCTGCAGGTGCTCAGCTATCAGGGGTATGTCCGCACTGACATTTTCTGTGTGGACATTTCCCAGTGAGAACAAAGCCTTATAGTAGAGGTTGAATATTAAAATATACTCCAACCTGAATTATGCTTAATGTAAGCTTATAAATCTAAGCATGACCGTACAGAAAATTGGGACTCCAAGCATCAATGGTTGCCTTGTTTTTATAAAACAAAAACAATTAAAAAAGCAAGATTTAAGGGGGATTCCAGAATGTTTCTTGTCTGCCTTTGAGCCCATGATGCCAAGTTATCATACTGTGTAATATGCTTCTATTACTTCCCTGCACCACTTCGGTCCATTTTCATGCATGTGCTGTAGTGCAAGTTTTTATTATTTTACAGTTGTCTATAACATTTCTCAGCATTCTATGCGGCCAAAGACAATGTCCCAGATTTATCAATCTACCTGAAACCGAAACTGTATGATTTTACCCATAACAACCAATCACAGCTCAGTTTTCATATGTCAATGTGCTCTGGTAAAATGAAAGCTGAACTGTGATTGGTTGTTATGGACAAACCCAGACAGTTTAAGGTATTGGTAATGCTTTATGGCATTTGGGCCAATATGTCATGAGTCACATGGTTTCCAGGGTGTGTGGCTATGCTGCATTAGGTGGATGGATAGCAGGGTAGAAGGGATCTACTGAAGTAATAATATCCACCCACCCATGACAGCATAGCCATGCCCATTGGAAACCATGTGACTTATGACATATTGTCAGAGGCAATAGTAAAATGAAAAGACTTACACTACAGCACTTCCGGGTGTGGGTCCTGTGTATAAAAACGGGACAAGGTGGCACACAGGTAAAAGAAGCATATTACACAGTATTATAATTTGGCATTATGGGCTCAAAGGCTGAAAAAAAACTCTTGGAATACTCCTTTAAAGATACAACATATATTTTTACACAGGAGGTGTTTAAAGGGGTATTCCAGGATTTTTTTTTTATTTGACTATGCTACAGGGGCTGTAAAGTTAGTGTAGTTCATAATATAGTGTCTGTACCTGTGTGTGACGGTTTTCTCACAATTCTTATGTGATTTTCACCCCAATATTTATTTTTAACAGCATACAAAATGACTGTTGTCTCAGATTTTTCCCATCTTGCAATGCGGCTGAGACCTGACTCACCAGTCAGCTGATGACAGGGAGCCTGTCTGCTTCAGTGGGTGGAGAGATCACTTGGTGGGAGAGAGATCAATCTGCAACTAATGCTACAGCTGTAGCCACCCTGACTGAAAACCACAGGTCTTTTGAAAGGATGCAGCTCATTTATGTTTCAATGGGTGGGGTGGCTGATGTGTGGGAGGGAGGAAAATTGAATTATGGGATTTGTAGTCCAAAAAAGAAAAATCTAACAGAAAATACCAGTTCACAAAAAATAGCCACAGTATTATGGTAATCTCACAACATAGCCATTTAGCCCCAAGACAAGCACAGATCCTTCCTAAGCATGTCCATTACTGTCTGCCAGGTACGTACTAAAATCACATTATGGTGGATAACACCCTTTAAGAGATTACAAATATGCATTAGACTTCAGAAGGCCTGGAGCAAATTGAAAGGTTGAACCTGGTGTAAAGGCTGTTATACTTTGGTCCAGCCATTTTCTAGACATTACCCCTTTACTTGTATGCAAATGAAGTCTTGTGCACAGTGATGTCTTGTGCGCAGAGCCGGCTTGTCGAGCTTTCCTGCTTTTATCCTGTTTGCTCACCCAGCTTCATCATATTCATATTTCTTCCCACTTACGTCCTAGTGAGAGTGAAAAATTATGAATATGCAGAAGATGGACTGGCCACTTTTTTTTACCTCATTAACATCTCCCTGGAGGGCCTGCCCTTGTATCCTGCCCCGCTGCCGAGCTGTGAGCCTTCCATGCCCCAGCTTTTGTACTCTGGCCTTGGCGGTCCGCTCTGTGCCCTCCTAACTGGGACTCTTTCAGGGCCTCGAAGGCCCCAGCGTGGAGAAACAGAGGTAAAAGGCTTGTGGGGGTAAGAGTGATCCTGTGGCGAATCAGCACATTAATAGATGTGGAGGTAGGTGAAGGTGTTTTTTTTTTTTTATTTAAAGAGGAGGGGACACTTACACAGTCATGGCACCCCTGAAATTTTGCTAGAAAATGAAGTATTTCTCACAGAAAAGGATTGCAGTAACACATGTTTTACTATACACATATTTATTCCCTTTGTGTGTATTGAAACTAAACCAAAAAAGGGAGGAAAAAAAGCAAATTGGACATAATGTCACACCAAACTCCAAAAATGGTCTGGCACTCTTTCAAAATTGTGGAAAAATAAGATTGTTTCAAGCATGTGATGCTCCTTTAAACTCACCTTGGGCAAATAACAAGTGTGGACAATATAAAAATCACACCTGAAAGCAGATAAAAAGGAGAGAAGTCCACTTAGTCTTTGTATTGTGTGTTTGTTTGTGCCACACTAAACATGTACAACAGAAAGAGGAGAAGAGGACTGTCTGAGGATTTGAGAACCCAAATTCTGGAAAAATAGCAACAATCTCAAGGTTACAAGTCCATGTCCAGAGATCTAGATTTGTCTTTGCCCACAGTGCGCAACATTATTAAAAAGTTTGCAACCCATGGCACTGTAGCTAATCTCCCTGCGCGTGGACTGAATAGAAAAATTGATGAAAGGTGTCAACGCAGGATAGTCCGGATGGTGGATAAGCAGCCCCAAACAAGTTCCAAAGATATTCAAGCTGTCCTGCAGGGAGCATCAGTGTCAGCGCAAACTATCCGTCGACATTTAAATGAAATGAAACGCTATGGCAGGAGACCCAGGAGGACCCCAGTGCTGACACAGAGACATAAAAAAGTAAGACTACATTTTGCCAAAAATGAACTTGAGTAAGCCAAAATCCTTCTGGGAAAACATCTTGTGGACAGATGAGACCAAGATAGAGCTTTTTGGTAAAGCACATCATTCTACTGTTTACCGAAAACTGAATGAGGTCTACAAATAAAAGAACACAGTACCTACAGTGAAATATGGTTGAGGTACAATGATGAGACCTGGAGCAGTTTGCAAAGGAAGAGTGGCCCAACATTCCGGCTGAGAGGTGTAAGAAGCTTATTGATGGTTATAGGAAGCAACTGATTTCAGAATTTTTTCCAAAGGGTTTGCAACCAAATATTAAGTTATGGGTGCCAACAATTTTGTCCAGACCATTTTTGGAGTTTGGTGTGACATTATGTCCAATTTGCTTTTTTTCCTCCCTTTTTTGGTTTAGTTCCAATACACACAAAGGGAATAAACATGTGTATAGCAAAACATGTGTTACTGTAATCCTTTTCTGTGAGAAATACTTCATTTTCTAGAAAAAATTCAGGGGTGCCAACATTTACGGCTATGACTGTAAATAAAAAAAATTAATGAAAAAAAAACACATTACACTTCTATTTAATCTGATACAAAATGCCCCTCTTTGTTTTAATGTATTTCCACACTATGAGAGTTGAGGGAAGCTGACGTGCGGAAAGTGTGCTTGTACAATATGTGATGCTGCCTGAATGAATATTTGGGCTGTGTTATTGTGTTATACAGGCTTTATTCAGGTACTGTCTATTCAGGGGAAGAGCATGAAAAAGGATAAAGGATTACACATGCACATCATACTGCCAGATAATTTCTATAGCTTATATTTCTATTAAGGGTGCGTTCCCACAGGGCGTATACGCAGCGTATTTTACGCTGCGCAAAATGTATGGCAGCAGCAGGAAATACGCTGCGTATCCCTTGCTCACTATACACACAGGGCTTTCTGGCGGCAGCCCCATGTGTGTAGTGAGTTTTGGAGGCGGAGCCGCGCGTCACAGACACGCCGGCACACAGCCCCGCCTCCAAAACTCACTACACACATAGGGCTGCCGCTGGGAGTTGAAGTTTTGCAACATCTGGAGGGCCACAGTTTGAGACTACTGCTCAGGAGTATTGTGATTTCTTGGCTATGGCTATGGCGTTTTTCAGCTACTTGGCGGTTTTCCAAAATCGTAGCATGTTGAGCGACTGGCGATTTTTTAGTCAAAATCGTGGTATTTTTCTCCCATAGAAGTCTATGGGAGTAGAAAAAACGCCAAGAAAAACAATATGTGGGTTTTACCTTTGGGGTTTTTGCAGGCTGTCTTTATTCTTTTTCAAAAGAGAACAGGGTGCGCGCCCCTGGATGGAACCTGATGGATAAGATAGAGCCCAATCAAAAGGCACTCACCTATGCGAGTTGTGTGAATGGAGGCACAACACTCAATGCGCTTGACCCGGAATCCTGTAATCGCGGCTGCTTCGGCTCCCAGCGTCCAGGCGCAAATATAGATAAAAGGAGATCCAAGAAAGGGAGATGAATCGCGCTGCCACAAGAAGTATATATGGGTAAATTTATTGCACACAAAGGATCCACGCAAGGCGTTTCAAAGCCGTTCCGGCTTTTCCGTCAGGCGTGGTTACACATTCCACAAAATTCAGTGCACCTTCACATCAGTATCAACTTCACTTAAGGCGACACCTTCACATCAGTATCAACGTCACTTAAGGCGACACCTTCACATCAGTATCAACGTCACTTAAGGCGACACCTTCACATCAGTATCAACGTCACTTAAGGCGGCACCTTTACATATCTGATATATAATTGTGTCGCCTTAAGTGAAGTTGATACTGATGTGAAGGTGTCGCCTTAAGTGAAGTTGATACTGATGTGAAGGTGCACTGAATTTTGTGGAATGTGTAACCACGCCTGACGGGAAAGCCGGAACGGCTTTGAAACGCCTTGCGTAGATCCTTTGTGTGCAATAAATTTACTCATATATACTTCTTGTGGCAGCGCGATTCATCTCCCTTTCTTGGATCTCCTTTTATCTTTATTCTTTTTTGGACTTTAGCGATCCAAAAAAGTGATGGAGATACCTTTTTTAATAAAATTTCGTAGGATACCATTAAAAAAAAAAAAGATACAGTAGTGAAGGAAAAAATTGTATCTAACAAAATGTATATTTTTTATAACATAATTTTTATAAATTTTTAAAACAGGGATCAATTTATGTGGGCAGGCGGGGACCTAAAAATGTAGCCGACAATAATAAAAATGTAGTGTGTGTGTGTTTTTCCCTTTTTTCTTTATTTTTAACATTTTTTTTAGGTAGTACTACTACTCCAAGCATGGAATACACTGTTCCATGATGGGAGTAGTAGTACTTGTACTAATAGATTGCCGGTTGCGATCCTTCTGTATAATATATAGATGCCGCTGGGCGCTCTTCTATGGTCCCCCGCACTGCCGTATATATACACATATTCATATTTCCCGCAGAGAGCTGTGATTGGCCAGATGGTTCCAGCCAATCACAACTCCCTGTGGGAAATATGAATATGTGTATATATACGTCAGTGCAGGGGACCATAGAAGAGCGGCCAGCTGCATCTATACATTATACAGGAGGATCACAGCGGGTGTCAGGAGTGACATCCACTGTGATCTTTCCTTAACTGCAGGCACTACTACTCCCGACATGGTGCACACTTTGCTCCATGCTGGGAGCTGTAGTACCTGCATTAATAGACAGATCGCAACAGGTGTCAGAAGTTACACTCGCTGTGATCTGTCTATTAATGCAGGTACTACAGCTCTCAGCATGGAGAAGAGTGTGCTCCATGTTGGGAGTAGTAGTACTTCCTAAAAAATTAAAAAAATGTAGAAAAAAAGTGAAACACACACACTATATTAACAATTAATAAAAATGTTGTTATAAAATATATACATTTCGTTAAATAATTTTTTTTTTTTTTGGTACCCAACAAATTTTGGGTACCAAAATAAACTGCCAAGGTGCAATTTCCACACAAATAAAAAATGCCAGAAAAAATGAAAAAAGCAGGACAAAAAAACAAGTAGAAACTTAGCCTTAATGTTTGATTTTAAGAAGGTAAAGAACAATCTATCTTGGATCCATCAGAAATATAAATATGCACCAAAATTAGCTCTGAGAAATCTCCAAATCTTACTTGGGGTGGAAATTTCTGGGTGGGTCTTCTAGTCTGAGTCTATGTGGTTAGCAATGACAGTGCCTGCATGGATTATTGTCTTTGTCTGTTTCTCTGGTATAAATGTTCCTTTTCTAATAACAAGTGGGGGTGGGAGAGTGACATCAACCTAGGCAAACATTCATTTCCAGTACTTGTTCAAAGTTATCATTCAAATAGTCTTCTCAATGAATATTTACTGTCTGGAGAATGAGGATGGCTGATCTCAGACTGCAAACAATAGGGTAGTGCAGGTAAAACGTAATGGGAACAAACATTAGGAAGCTTCAGCTCAAGCGCGTCCATTGTCAGAAAACAGCTGTATACATGGTAGAGCAACAACAGGTTTTAAAGGGACAACCATCTATTTTTTATCATATTAACCAGCTATATGTAACAATAAATACATTCTGTAAGTCCATTCATACACGTCTTCTTTGCTAATATTATTTTATATTTGCATTTATTTTTGTATGAGTTTTATCTACTTACCAATCTCATTTGGGCTAAGTTTCCACTTGGGTTTTTTCTGGCAGTTTTTGGAATACTGCCACTACAGTTTTTGGGCCAAAGCCAGAAGTGTATTCAAAAGGAATGGGAAATAAAATGGAAGGACTTACACTTCTCCTCCCTTATAGATCCACTTCTGACTCAAAAACTGCAGTGGCAGATATCCAAAAACTGCCAGAAAAAAAAAAGAAGTCTTAGCAGTGGAAACTTAGCCTAGTGCAAGTGTGTGAGTGTATATGTATGTATGGATAAGACTGCATGTATAAGGCTACATGTATATACTTGTGAGTGTGCATGTATGTGTGTCTGAGTGTGCATGTATAAGGCTACATATATATACATGTGAGTGTGCATGTGTACATGTATGTGTGTCTGAGTGAGTATGCATAAGGCTACATGTTTATACATGTGAGTGTGCATGTGTACATGTATGTGTGTCTTAGTGTGCATGTATAAGGCTACATATATATACAAGTGAGTGTGCATGTGTACATGTATGTGTGTCTGAGTGTGCATGTATAAGGCTACATATATATACAAGTGAGTGTGCATGTGTACATGTATGTGTGTCTGAGTGTGCATGTATAAGGCTACATATATATACAAGTGAGTGTGCATGTGTACATGTATGTGTGTCTGAGTGTGCATGTATAAGGCTACATATATATACAAGTGAGTGTGCATGTGTACATGTATGTGTGTCTGAGTGTGCATGTATAAGGCTACATGTTTATACATGTGAGTGTGCATGTGTACATGTATGTGTGTCTGAGTGTGCATGTATAAGGCTACATGTTTATACATGTGAGTGTGCATGTGTACATGTATGTGTGTCTGAGTGAGCATGCATAAGGCTACATGTTTATACTTGTGAGTGTGCATGTGTACATGTATGTGTGTCTGAGTGAGCATGCATAAGGCTACATGTTTATACTTGTGAGTGTGCAATCTCTGCTATGCTGGTGAGTGACGCCTTTCTTCTCTGTGGATCTTGCATTGGATTACTGTTTACCAAGCACCAACTGGAGCAGCCTGGTTCCTGCTACAAATTCAGCTAAGTTTCACTTTTATTTTGCTTTATATGCGGTGCCAGACTATTGCTAGCTCCTGGAGTGAGAGTGTACATGCATACGTGCATATGTAGATGTTTTAATGAGTGTGTACATGTGCAAGTGTGTACTGGTTGTGTGTAAGCGTGTGTACGCGAAGTGTGTACTGGTTGTGTGTAAGCGTGTGTACGCAAAGTGTGTACTGGTTGTTTGTATGTGTGTGTACGCGAAGTGTGTACTGGTTGTTTGTAAGCGTGTGTACGCAAAGTGTGTACTGGTTGTTTGTAAGCGTGTGTACGCGAAGTGTGTACTGGTTGTGTGTAAGCGTGTGTACGCGAAGTGTGTACTGGTTGTTTGTAAGCGTGTGTACGCGAAGTGTGTACTGGTTGTTTGTAAGTGTGTGTACGCGAAGTGTGTACTGGTTGTTTGTAAGTGTGTGTACGCGAAGTGTGTACTGGTTGTGTGTAAGTGTGTGTACGCGAAGTGTGTACTGGTTGTGTGTAAGTGTGTGTACGCGAAGTGTGTACTGGTTGTTTGTAAGTGTGTGTACGCGAAGTGTGTACTGGTTGTTTGTAAGTGTGTGTACGCGAAGTGTGTACTGGTTGTTTGTAAGTGTGTGTACGCGAAGTGTGTACTGGTTGTGTGTAAGTGTGTGTACGCGAAGTGTGTACTGGTTGTGTGTAAGCGTGTGTACGCGAAGTGTGTACTGGTTGTTTGTAAGTGTGTGTATGCGAAGTGTGTACTAGTTGTGTGTAAGTGTGTGTATGCGAAGTGTGTACTGGTTGTTTGTAAGTGTGTGTACGCGAAGTGTGTACTAGTTGTGTGTAAGCGTGTGTACGCGAAGTGTGTACTGGTTGTTTGTAAGCGTGTGTACGCGAAGTGTGTACTGGTTGTGTGTAAGCGTGTGTACGCGAATTGTGTACTGGTTGTGTGTAAGCGTGTGTACGTGAAGTGTGTACTGGTTGTGTGTAAGTGTGTGTGTACGTGAAGTGTGTACTGGTTGTGTGTAAGCGTGTGTACGTGAAGTGTGTACTGGTAGTGTGTAAGTGTGTACGCGAAGTGTGTACTGGTTGTGTGTAAGCGTGTGTACGCGAAGTGTGTACTGGTTGTTTGTAAGTGTGTGTACTCGAAGTGTGTACTGGTTGTGTGTAAGCGTGTGTACGCGAAGTGTGTACTGGTTGTGTGTAAGTGTGTGTACGCGAAGTGTGTACTAGTTGTGTGTAAGCGTGTGTACGCGAAGTGTGTACTGGTTGTTTGTAAGCGTGTGTACGCGAAGTGTGTACTGGTTGTGTGTAAGCGTGTGTACGCGAATTGTGTACTGGTTGTTCGTAAGTGTGTGTACGCGAAGTGTGTACTGGTTGTGTGTAAGCGTGTGTACGTGAAGTGTGTACTGGTTGTGTGTAAGCGTGTGTACGTGAAGTGTGTACTGGTTGTGTGTAAGTGTGTCTACGCAAAGTGTGTACTGGTTGTGTGTAAGCGTGTGTACGCGAAGTGTGTACTGGTTGTAAGTGTGTGTACTCAAAGTGTGTACTGGTTGTGTGTAAGCATGTGCACGAGAAGTGTGTACTGGTTGTGTGTAAGTGTGTGTACACGAAGTGTGTACTGGTTGTGTGTAAGCGTGTGTACGTGTGTGAGTGTGTGTCCATATGGGCATGTGGATTTGTATGTATAGTGACCATGTGTATGCATGACTGTATATTTTGGGTGTAAGCATATTTGTATATATTAAGAGTGCATATGTACATGTGTTTGAGTTAGATTTATATTTGTACTTGTTGCTAAGCCCCTGTTCATATCCAATCCCAACCCTGGTCACACTGACCACCTTGTAGACAACATTATCTCCTCACAGCAGCAGTAAAGTGACAATAGTTTCCCCTGATATTCACAGTTACAAGCCTGACTGCTGGATGCTTAAGTAATACAAGATTTACTATTTCATTTTTTATTGCATAGTAATTCGTGGGGGAAAAAGCTGCTAAAATGAATTGTTTTCATGAATACTAAGTAAAAAATTCCCTTATCTGACAGAAGTGCCCCTTTAAAACAAGTGTCAGCAGATGAACCATCAGGTGCAGGTAGAAAACAGATGGGGGATCACAGATGGGCTCTTAGAATACGAAATGGACCATAAGAAAAGCTCTGTAGCAGAAAGGAAGGAGATTGCAGTTTATTGTACTCTTACATTGGGCTAAGGCTAAGTTTCTACTTGGTTTTTTGTCCTGCATTTTTTGGTTTGAAAAAAACGCCTGACAAAACGCCAGTGCAATTTCCTGCATCTGGCGTTTTTTCATTTGTGTGGAAATTGCATTTTTGGCCCGTTTGGCGGCTTTTTTTTTGGTACCCAAAATTTGCTGGGTACCAAAAAAAAAAAAAAAAGGATGCAGTAGTGATGGAAAAAAATGTATTTAACTTTATAAATTTTTTAGAACGAACTTTTAATTAATTTTTAATAAAGTGTGTTTCACTTTTTTTTCTCTCTTTTTGACATTTTATAGGTAGTCCTACTACTCCCAGCATGGAATACACTGTTCTATGATGGGAGTAGTAGTACCTTACTAATAGCCGTATCGCCCGATGCAATAGTCCATAATATAGCAGAGATGCGGAGCAGCTCTATACAGCGCTCACATCTCTGCTCTGTACTCCGGCCAGTGATGTGAATAGAACATCACTCATTCATATTTTCCGCCCAGAGTGGGGATTGACCAAATGGTTGCAGCCAATCACAGCTCTCAGAGGGAAATTTGAATGAGTGATGTTCTATTCACATCACTGGCCGGAGTATAGTGCAGAGATGCGAGCGCTGTATAGAGCTGCTCCACATCTCTGCAATAGAAAAGACGATCTCAGCGGATGTCAGGAGTGATACCCACTGTGATCTGTCCTTAAAGGGGTACTCCGGTGAAAACCTTTTTTCTTTTAAATGAACTGGTGGCAGAAAGTTAAACATATTTGTA
Source organism: Hyla sarda (assembly GCF_029499605.1). Classification (NCBI taxonomy): domain Eukaryota; kingdom Metazoa; phylum Chordata; class Amphibia; order Anura; family Hylidae; genus Hyla; species Hyla sarda. The sequence goes on from NC_079193.1 coordinate 258,764,314, forward strand.
AATTACTTCTATTAAAAAATCTTAATACTTCCAGTACTTATTAGCTGCTGAATGCTACAGAGGAAATTCCTTTCTTTTTGGAACACTGATGACATCACGAGCACAGTGCTCTCTTCTGACATCTCTGTCCATTTTAGCAACCATGCATAGCAGATGTATACTAAGGGCAGCATGGTGGCTCAGTGGATAGCACTGCTGCCTTGCAGTGCTGAGGACTTGGGTTCAAATCCCACTAAGGACAACAATAATTGAAGCATTATTATAATAACGTCAGCAGAGAGAACTGTGCTCGTGATGTCATCAGAGAGCATTCCAAAAAGAAAAGAATTCCCTCTGTAGTATTCAGCAGCTAATAAGTACAGGAAGGATTAAGATTTTTTAATAGAAGTAATTTTCAAATATATTTAACTTTCTGCCACCAGTTGATTTAAAAGAAAAAAGGTTTTCACCGGAGTACCCCTTTAACTGCCGGTACTACTACTCCCATCATGTGGCACACTCTGTTCCATGTTGGGAGCTGTAGTACCTCCAGTTAAGGAAAGATCAAAGTGGATGTCACTCCTGACACCCGCTGTGATCCTCTTGTATAATGTATAGATGCGGCTGGACGCTCTTCTATGGTCCCCTGCAATGATGTATATATACACCTATTCATATTTCCTGGAACCATCTGGCCAATCACAGCTCTCTGCGTGAAATATGAATAGGTGTATATATACAGCAGTGCAGGGGACCATAGAAGAGCGGCCAGCCGCATCTATAAATTATTCAGAAGGATCGCAACGGACTCGGGTGATCTGTCAATTAGTACAGGTACTACTACTCCCATTATGGAACAGTGTGTGTTCCATGCTGGGAGTAGTAGTACCACCTAAAAAATAAAGAATAAAAAGTGAAAAACACACACACACAATACATTTTTATTATTGTCGGTTATATTTTAAGTGCCCTGCCCGCCCACATAAATTGATCCCTGTTTAAAAATGTATAAAAATTTTGTTATAAAAAAGATAAAATTTTTTCCATAACTACTGTATCTTTTTGATTATTATTTTTTTAATGGTACCCTACGAAATTTTATTAAAAATGGTATCTCCATCACTTTTTTGGATTGCTAAAGTCAAAATAGAATAAAAACCACCTGAAAAACGCAAAAGTTAAAACCCACATGGTGTTTTTCTTGGTGCTTTTTTTTACTCCCACAGACTTCTATGGGAGAAAAATGCCAAGATTTCAGGGAAAAAATCGTCAGTAGCTTAACATGCTGCGATTTTGCAAAACCACCAAGGAGCTGAAAAACACCAAAAAAGAGTGAAAAAACAGCAAAAGGATAAAAAAAAATGCCAAACTAAAAAAATGCCAAACTGAAAAACGCTGCGGCCAGCTAACATCTGGCTGCCATGCGGCAGAGTTGGCTTTTAAAAAAAAAAAAAAACAAGTAGAGACTTAGCCTTAACAAGCTCATCTGACAACTGTTTAGGCATATATCAGTAAGTTCTTATAGTAAGGATGACCAGAGGCTGTGCAGATAAGGTTATGTTCACACTGTGCATGAGCCTCCCGTTAGAAGAACACTACCAATAGGCTCCTATTGTTAAAGAATATATGTCACGTGGTTAATATATACAGTATATATTTTTTTCACACTAAAACAGAATGCCAATGAATATCAGCATGGTATAACCCAACATTTTGGTATATGCCAGGTGAGCAGGGTCTATACATTTGGCCTATGCAGGATGCAGATTCACGGGTATAAATAAGTATCTAACAAAGATTTACAAATACCTATTATAACTAACAATAAAATTACCAGCCTAATATAAAGTGGTGTACTCATGTTTTGGTAGGTGGTACGTGCCAAGTACTATCCACATGAATGCCAGAATTTAAGGTTTCCTCGCAGCACATTGCATCATACTGTCCCCACTTTTTACTAAATAACATCCAGGTGCCATCTCATTCACAGGAAAGCAACTCCCATACACCCAGCCATCCACATGGTGTAACAGACGGACCTAAGCTCATAATTCATGAATAAAGCTGGCGGGATGAAAACTAATGGCGCTACTATTTATCTGATCTATGTTACCAGAGGCACAGAAGAATGATCTTCCAAGGAGTGCTTCTTTAAAGGCCAGGCTTATATATCACATATTTGTTTCAAAACTTCTTTTGTGGAATCTGTACAGCCATTCTGCAACAATGTACAGTTCAATACAGACAAACTACATTTTAGTTATCAAGAACTGCACCTAGTTAACTCTGAGCAGAGCGCAGGCATCAACAGGCTTTTGCATCCTAGGGGGCATGAATAGTTTTGCTGGCCGAGGGGGGGAATATTGAGGAGGCAGAGGAGCGTGGTGAGCCGGCTCCTCACCTCCATTGCGCAGAGCTGAGTAATAGAACTCAAAGTATGAAGACGGAGAACTCCTGCAATACTTCATTAATTCACTTAAGTGACCCCTCGTTGAAATGTGCTGTTCCCCTGCACTATAACCCAGTATATTGGGTTTAGTGCATGTGAACAGCCTGTCTGTTTCGCTTTAACATGTTTGCAAAATATAGGAAGCTGTTATTACTACTCAGAAGGGATTCAGGGACTGCGTAGTATTACTATACATAGAAGATTTACATATAGATGTTGCCGGCGTCAACATGTATATCATCTGTATACCCCCTACACAGTATATCTGCACTTTGGGTAGAGCTGTGTAGTACTGTATAAATACAAAAGAATCAACCACTTCCCTCGTGCAGGGTCTCAGCCCCTAAAGCAAAGGGTCTGCTTCTGGTAAGGGAAATCAGACATACTGTATACTAGTATGCTTTTCTTACTTTTAAATGCTCTTATTTATTTATGGCAGGAACAAGACCAGATTACATTGAAAATAATTTAATGGATACTGAGGAGTCTGGGGTATATTTTTGGGAATAAATGTTTAAAAAAAAAAAGAAAAAAGGGAAGGGGCTTCAGCTAGAGAATGCTCAGTGCCGACATGGAAAGGTTGCACTGCACATGCTCCAGTTACGGTCTACAGCTTGACTGCACTGAGGTCACAAATGACATCCTGTACAGTCAAGCTGACAGGACGGGGGGGGGGGGGGGGGGGGGGGTCATCGAAAGAAGAAGAAGAATTGTGGCCGGCAAGGGACATGTGACCAGATCTTCAATTAAGATAAAGAAGTTATTTACATGGGACTGGCAGGGGTCAATGTAGGTGAATAAAACTTGGTAATTATTTTTACAGCACCCCCCTCCCCCCCCCCAAAAAAAAATGGTCATATGATCGGATGACCCCTTTAATATAGATCCTTCCAAAAATTGGGCAATTTCTGTTTTGTATTTTGACATTCCAACCTAAAAAAATAGTAAAAGAGTTTCCATACATTAAATAGTATAATTAACGGTACCATTAAAACATCTTGAGTTATGCCATCTCAGAGTTATTAGCTATCCACAGGACAGAGAAGTAGCTGATCGATGGAGGTACAGCACTTGGCATTTGATTCTGGAGTCCCAAAGAAAGGGAATAGAGCAGTGCCTGAACATATCTGCTGCTTCTACCTTTTCTCAGGAGACTGGGACCTCCGTTTCAATTATTACTAGCTGAGTACCCGGCATTGCCTGTTTTTTCCTTTCTAATCCTTATTAGGGGAGAAAATCAAAAAAGCAGGAAGCTTTTGACTTCATATCCCATCCTCATATATTGTTGTCATATCACGTCCTCATTTCTCGACTTCATATCCCGTCCTCATATCCGTCTTCGTATCCCATCCTCATATCCTGACCTCATATTCCGTCCTCATAAGCCATTCTCATGTCCCAATCTCATGTCCTGACCTCATATCTCAACCTCATATCCCGTCTTCATATCCCGTCCTCATATCCCGTCCTCATATTCCGTCCTCATTTCTTGTCCTCATATCGAGTCGTCATATCCCGACCTCATGCACTATTTCTACCGTTACTATCGCCCGTCTCAAAATAACGGCCATTATTAATAACGGGTGATAACGGGTTAAAACGGCTATTGGAAAAATCCCATAGACTATAATGGAATTTTCTAACGGCCGTTTAATGGCCGATTTCCAGGGTTTTTATAATGGAGGTATTTTTATAGAGTGAAAGCAGCCTAAGTAATATGTGTACCAGGTATTATTGAAATATCTCCAGCTGTACGGAAGTTATGCCGGAACATACATTCCCCGTAGATTTGCATGGGACTTTAAACAAAAACCCCGACCACCATAAATGTGGGTAGTTAAGGGTTAAATTAACTATCCTATATTTTAAGTGGACATGTGACCAAGTATTATTGAAATATCTTCAGCCGTTTAGAAGTTATGCAGTAACATATTTTCCCATAGACTTGTATGGGACTTTAAACAAAAACCCCACAAATGGGGGTGAGTAAGGGTTAAAATCCCCTATCTTATGTTTGTTGTTGACATATAAGTAAGGCTGGGTTCACATCACGTTTTCCCCATACGGGAGCGCATACGGCAGGGGGAGCTAAAACCTCGCGCTCCCGTATGTAATTCATTTCAATGAGCCGGCCAGAGTGAAACGTTCGGTCCGGTCGGCTCATTTTTGCGCCGTATGCGCCTTTTCCCCGGACCTAAAACTGTGGTCAACCACGGTTTCAGGTCCGGTTGTAAAAGTGCATACGGCGCAAAAATGAGCCGACTGGACCGAACGTTTCACTCTGGCCGGCTCATTGAAATGAATTACATATGGGAGCGCATACGAAGACATGCAGGAGCGCAAGGTTTTAGCTCTCCCCTGCCGTATGCGCTCCCGTATGGGAGAAAACATAGTGAGAACCCAGCCTGATATTTGTGCCAAGTTTCATGTTAATATCTTTAACCGTTTGGACGTGATGCTGGAACATACACACATACACAGACATACACACATACACATAATACACACACACAAACACCAGAGGAAAAGTTGCTTAGTTGCCCATAGCAACCAATCAGATGTCTTCTTTCATTTTGCAGAGGCCTTGTTAAAAATGAAACAAGCAATCTGATTGGTTGCTATGGGCAACTCAGCAACTTTTACTCTGGACACGTTTTGATAAATCTCCCCCATTGAGTTTTATATATATAGATTGGGGATCCGAGTGGTCAGACCCCCACCAATCAGCTAGTTATCACCTATCCTGTGGATCGGTTATTACCCTGAATCTTGAGATAACTGCTTTAATAAATCTGATGCAGCTAAACATATATAACATTTGCCTTTCATAAACATAAAATCTAAAATTTTACATGGCCAGTGTTTCGGACAAGAAGTCCTGAGAACTAAAGAACTGGCACCAGAGAACTAAACAGTGGGTAACCATATTCTGTATTTGTAGAAGTGGTCGATTTTCTAATCTGCGCTGGCAAAATAAAACCTGGACTAAGAATTGTTGCAGTGATCATCCATGAATGATTTCTCTGAGACAGTCTCCATGCATAAGGCCTCAAGTAGCAATAAAAGGTCTCCCATAAAAGTGTATGGGGCATCTACTGTTTCGCTGTATTTGGAGGTAGACAAAAAAAAAAATACAAAAATAGTTCTGACATTTTCCATCTGATGTTTATACAGGTATTTAACCCTAGAAGCATTATTTCCAGGAAGTAATATTTCCATAGATAATGGCACCCATTGCAGCACACCTATCCTCTAATCTCATTCTGTTCTCACATTATACTACAAAAAGCATCGCTAAAAGTTGCATTGCGTTACAGACATGCACAATGTACACAGAGACAAAGGAGTGATCCATGGTAATGAGGCTCGGCAGGAGGTGTGTAATTAGAAGACAATGACCTGTAATATCCTTTGTTACACCATCTGGTAGGGCCCGAATGATGTCACTGGATTTACTACAGAGTAATAAGGTTAATGCCGTCAGTATCAGTCACAGCTCAGGAACCCCAAATAATAGATGCCAATGACAAGTGTTATTCCATTTTCAGACAGACTGAAAGCATTTACATATATCTATTCCATTTGTCACATGTGCTTCCAGGGAGTCAGACTGTATTCTTATATCTAGGACATTACACAATCAGCCAGTCATCCTGTAGGGGCAGAGAATCAAGCCTATAGAATTAGGGCATATGTCTTCTATGTTCGCTCCATTTTCCTGAACATACATGTTCATCTTGCAAGACTAAAAAGGACAGTAAACCATGATTTTCAGTCCTTCAAAATGAATTATAACCAAGAATATGGGCTTAAACAGGACCAATGTTAAGGCATTGTGTCAACCAAAGCATCTAATAGTAAACCTACAAATTGACACTATAGCCAAAAATAATATAGAAATATCAAATTTTATTGAATGACATGCAAACATAAAAAAATAATAAAAAATGGAACAGGGAACAGTCAGACTGCAAAACAGACTCACAGGAAAGTCTACCATATGAGATGGATAACAACATAGGAATCAATCAAAAATACATGGGTATTATATTGCACATCAGTATCCATAAGGATATATAAAATAATAGCATACATGAACCAACAGAAACGTGACTATAGTGCCCACTAAAATCTTATTGCACAAAATTAAAGGACATCTGCAGCGAATTAACACATATCGCCTATCCACAGGATAGGGGATAAGTGTCTGATTGCGGGGGGTCCGACCGCTGCCGCTCTATGTGCCCCCTCCACATACAGTTCTATGGGAGAGGCGGGGAGGCACAAACGCTTCCTCCCTGCGTCTCCCATGGAGATGCATGGAGGAAGCATGTTGGCCATGATGTCACACTGTGGCCAGCACGCCTCATGCACGGGAGAGCCGCGGCAGAGCCGTGGCCCCGTGCAGGAGATCGCGGGGGGTCCCAGCGTTCGGACCCCCCACGATCAGACAATTATCCCCTATACTGTGGATAGGGGATAAGTGTCAATTCACTACAGATGGCCCTTAATTCCTACAATCTATACAAAAGGTAGCAGAGGGGAAATGGGGAAGATGGTGTGAGTGGCAAGGAATGAATAAAGGTGAATATTGGGGAGATGGCAGGGCATGAACACAGAGGGGATATTGGCCAACCTGTATATTGCCACTGTTCCTCTCACCCCTGCAATGGCAGGTACATCACTCACCCAACTTTCATATCAACCACTAACACCAGCAAGCCTTACTCCCAATTTTGGAGTCACCCCACTGCTGTTTCACTAATCACGCTTCCTCAGGGAGTCTGACTGTTCGCTGCTCCATTTTTAATTATTTTTGTATTTCATTCAATAAAATTTTAAATTTCTACATTATTCTTGGCTATAGTGTCAATTTGTAGGTTTACCTTCAAAATGAATGTATACATTCTGAAAATAGCTGAACAACAGTTTACTTTGTTTTGTTATCTGGTGAATAACTATACCAAAAACCATAAAAACCTAAACTCATCACCACCGATATACTGGAGCTCTGGTCCTGCTCCACAAGGCTTCTGGGTTCGAGGATAGCATGTGGTATTGCCCACTCAACCAATCAGTTACCTCAGCGGTGTCCTGTCTCAACCAACGATTGGCTGATTGGGTAATACCATGTGTCGGTTCTGAACCCAGAAGCAGTGCACAGTGGGACCAGAGCTTCAGGATACTGGCAATTGCGGTGAAGCAAGGAAGGTGAGTACAGTTTTTTTTTTTTTTTTTTACCACCTGTCCCAGTACCAATTTGTCAATGAGTTTGCAGTCAGAATGCTACAGTATACATCAGTAGCCTTTTTTGAAAGGTTGGCAATGTATACCCAGAGCGTACCATGAAAAGTGATGGGAACATAGCCTAAACTAATTTAGCATGAATGCTGATATACATGTCTAGCATTTTTCTAGCAATATAAGGCCTTGTTCACATCAGCAATGGAGCTCCGTTTGCTGAATCTCCTGCAAAACAATGGACACCAGACAGAAACAAGATAAACCTTATTCAAAGGCAATGGGACCCGTTGTTGTCCAACGGACAGCTCAGTTGTTTGTGTCTGGAATGGACTCTGTGACAGAAACGAAGCGCTGACGCAAATGTTACATATACGTTTTTAAAACAGTAGATAAAACTGTGGTAGGGCACAGTTTTTTGTTTGGTAAAAGAAAAAAACCTGACTGAACCACAACCATGCCAAACCATACAAAACCAGATTAACTTTTTAGTGACAAAAAGGTTCTATACTGTTTTTATAATACAAAATCATATACATTCGCAGTATACATATAGGGACTATAAAGTAGTAAACACAGCAGCTGTAATTTCTATGTCCTACCTATACTATACTGATGCCAGTGTTTTTGCAACACTCTATTGTACAGGCTGGGCCATTTATATGGATACACCTTCATAAAATGGGAATGGTTGGTGATATTAACTTCCTGTTTGTGGCACATTAGTATATGTGAGGGGGGAAACTTTTCAAGATGGGTGGTGACCGTGGTGGCCATTTTGAAGTCGGCCATTTTGAATCCAACTTTTGTTTAATAGGAAGAGGGTCATGTGACACATCAAACTTATTGGGAATTTCACAAGAAAAACAATGATGTGCTTGGTTTTAATGTAACTTTATTCTTTCATGAGTTATTTACAAGTTTCTGACCACTTATTAAATGTGTTCAATGTGCTGCCCATTGTGTTGGATTGTCAATGCAACCCTCTTCTCCCACTCTTCACACACTGATAGCAACACTGCAGGAGAAATGCTAGCACAGGCTTCCAGTATCCGTATTTTTCAGGTGCTGCACATCTCGTATCTTCACAGCATAGACAATTGCCTTCAGATGACCCCAAAGATAAAAGTCTAAGGGGGTCAGATCGGGAGACCTTGGGGGCCATTCAACTGGCCCACGATGACCAATCCACTTTCCAGGAAACTGTTCATCTAGGAATGCTCGGACCTGACACCCATAATGTGGTGATGCACCATCTTGCTGGAAAAACTCAGGGAACGTGCCAGCTTCAGTGCATAAAGAGGGAAACACATCATCATGTAGCAATTTCTCATATCCAGTGGCCTTGAGGTTTCCATTGATGAAGAATGGCCCCACTATCTTTGTACCCCATATACTACACCATACCATAAATTTTTGTGTTCCAACAGTCTTGGAGGGATCTATCCAATGTGGGTTAGTGTCAGACCAATAGCAGTGGTTTTGTTTGTTAACTTCACCATTCACATAAAAGTTTGCCTCATCACTGAACAAAATCTTCTGCGTAAAATGAGGGTCCTGTTCCAATTTTTGTTTTGCCCATTCTGCAGCACCTGAAACTACGGATACTGGAAGCCTGTGCTAGCATTTCTCCTGCGGTGTTGCTATCAGTGTGTGAAGAGTGGTAGAAGAGGGTTGCGTTGACAATCCAACACAATGGGCAGCACATTGAACTCATTTTATAAGTGGTCAGAAACTTGTAAATAACTCATGAAAGAATAAAGTTACAATAAAACCAAGCACATCATTGTTTTTCTTGTGAAATTCCCAATAAGTTTGATGTGTCATATGACCCTCTTCCTATTGAAAAAACAAAAGTTGGATTCAAAATGGCCGACTTCAAAATGGCCACAATGGTCACCACCCATCTTGAAAAGTTTCCCCCCTCACATATACTAATGTGCCACAAACAGGAAGTTAATATCACCAACCATTCCCATTTTATTAAGGTGTATCTATATAAATGGCCCACCCTGTATTATAGGGTGATATTATAATTAGTGCATATGATGAAATATGGTGCGGGGACTTTGCAGGTGGCAGCAGGTGTGCCTGTCACTGTCAATAAAACTAGATTTTGCACATGAAGGAAGCGCTGTCAATTAAAGTAGTCACATCTGAAGGCACAGATAAACTGCAGGTATTGGTAAGTTATTAAGGCCACTAAAGTGGTGTTACTTCTTGCTGTACCACACATGTTAACATACCCTGCTGTGGCGGTCAAGTATGGCAGACAACCTCTTCAGAACATGGGTGGCATCTTTGTATATAAATTGCCCGTAGCCCTGACAGTTCATCATTTTGTGATTTTCATCTATGAATGTGTGATCACATGCTTACAAAAGAACAAGTCTGGCCTAGGATGAAAGCTTGTAATGTGTAATTTGTAATGACAATAACTAAGATGCCTGACACAGTACTTCATAGTGACAGTCCAGCTGAAAAGTGCTGCTTCATATCACAGCATCCTCAGAGCTACACATAAGAAACTAAACAACTGCGACAGCCTGGAAATGAATCTCACAAACAACATGTAGAACAAAGGCTTATTCACATGGCGCTGCCAGATCAGATTATTGCTGAAATCCCTGCAAAACTGTAGCAAAATGGCGTCAAGCCTAGGTATTGGGTGCAATGTTGCAGTTACTGCGGCAAAAAAAACTGAAATGTCAACTGAAATGACTTCTGTTTGTATATGACAACACATTCCACATTCTGACGGATTAAGTATGATTCAACACTATGCACAACAAGCACAAGTGGTATGGGAAATCCTCTCTTGCCTACTAAAAACACATGCATATGGGAGAGGCAGAGGAATAGCTGTCAGCTGAACAGCCATTCCACTGACAGCTAAGGTTTATGGCTGCCTATGCCCTCAAAGGGACACAGCCCTAAAAAAGCACTGTTTTAAGTGTATGTCTTGTGCTTACCTGTTTTAGCGGATATGGAAAGCATAGGTTTTCCGCCATACTGATTCCAATTTGATCACTGAACTGATTTTCTGATGGTGCCAATGTTTTCCATGAATCCTCTGGCTTTGCAGAGAGAGGTAAACTGATAGACTCATAAGTGGGGTCAGTTCACATTTGGAGGGGCAAGCTGTGCATAACTAGCTTGCCCCCTGACTGGTGAGCAGTAAGGGGTTAAGAAATATACAGGCAAGGTTTTTAGCCCCCTCCCCCGCCTGTAAAACTTGCCAGTGGCTATAGTGGTATGTCCCATGGGTGGGGGGGAAGGAGTGCACCAATCAGGGGTTTAATAGTTTCCCGGGCTTTCAGGGGCCCTCCCCTGGGTATTTATAGCTGTGGTGCCTCCCTTCCCCCCTCAATCTGCCCAGGACCCGGAGTTTTGGCTGCTGGTTGGTATGTTGCTGCCCCCTTATGGCCCGGATGGAGCAGGAGGGTGAGGGCTGGCATGCTCGCTTGTGGCTGAGCTGGCCTCCCCTCCTGTTGCGCCCGAGGCGGGTTCGGGAGACTGGCGGACCTCTCCTCAGTCCCGCTCTTCTTTCCCACTATAGTCCCTGTGAGCCCTGTCCCGCCCGTTCCTTTTGCCCTCTTCCCTGCCCGTGGCCAAGCCCTCTCCCCTGCCTGAGCTTTGAGCCTTTCCTCTGGCGTGCTCCTTATGAGCATGCTCTGCATTCCTCCTTGTCCCCTCCGTCTCCTTTTCCTCCCTGTTGCGGTCCCCTCCGTCTCCTCCCCCCCCCTGTTGTCCCCTCCGCTCCGGAGGTGGCGGCCCCTGGGTGGCTGCTGCCATTTTAACCCCTTATGCGCAAATGGACATTTATTAATGTCCATTTGCGCGTCCCCAGATATGATGCGCGCTCACGCTATTAGCAACCAGGACACATACTAATGCCGGACATCGCCGATCGGGCAGATGTCCGGCATTACCTCTTTAGATGCGGTGATCAAAGTTGATCGCCGCGTCTGAAAGTGAAATAACAAGCATCCCGGCTGCTCAGTTGGGCTGATCGGGACCATTGCGATAAAATCGCGATGTCCCGATCAGCTGGGACGCAGCAGGAGGGTCACTCGCCTGCCTCCTGTGCGTCCGCTCGTTGATTGATTGCTCCAAGCCTGAAATTCAGACTTGAGCAATCAATCATTGATAACACCGATTATTGCCATGTTAATACATGGCAAGTGATTGGTGTCAGGATCAGTGTGTGCAGTGTGGTGACCGGATCAGTGTGTGCAGTGTTATAGCTCCTAGGGGAGCTATAGCATTGCAAACAACAAAAAAATGAATAACTGTTTTTACCGTTGTCATCCTATAGTTGACTGGGCGGCGGTGGGCCCCCCCCCCTTTTTTCTTTTTTGCTCCCCGCCCCCGATTATTCAGTTTCAGGTTTTTTGTCTGTTTTGGGTTTTGGCTTTTCTTTGATAGGATGGGGTTTTGTGAGTTCGGGATTTGCTCTCTTTTTGTATCGGGGCCGGCGGAGGTGGCTGGGTTTCCGGAGAGGGTAGTGCTGGGCGTGGGGCACGGGCGATCTGCATGTTGTGTTGCTATTTTTGCCCAGATTGATGTTTCCCATATGTGTTTTGTTTTGGGAGCGGCTTTCCGCAAGGTGGTGCGAGTGCTGCGGCACTCTTCGGTGTATGGGCGAGTCTGAGAGTGGAGTTCACACGAATTATTTAAAAAATAAATAAAAAATAAAAATGGTCCTGGCGGCAGGTACCTCGGATTTCCTGAAGAGGAAAAGTGTTGGGCGGATTTCCTGGAGAGGAAATGTGTTGGGCGGATTTCCTGGAGAGGAAATGTGTTGAGCGGATTTCCTGGAGAAGAAATGTGTTGAATGGATTTCCTGGAGAGGAAATGTGTTGAGCGGATTTCCTGGAGAGGAAATGTGTTGGGCGGATTTCCTGGAGAGGAAATGTGTTAAGCGGATTTCCTGGAGAGGAAATGTGCTGGGCGGATTTCCTGGAGAGGAAATGTGTTGGGTGTGTCTGGGGGGCTGAGGTGGCCCCAGGTGTTGGCTATCCAGTATCTCTTGGGTGGGGGTCGGAGCCCAGTGTAGGGCTAACTGATCTCCTCCGTGGCGGTAAGAAGACGGTGAAAGCGGGGTCAACCTGGGGTAGACCTCCACACAGGACGGTGTGGCAGCACCTCTCGGGTTGGTAAGAAGCCAATCGGTGTCTTTGTTACAGTTAAATTGTTATTTATATAAGTAATTTTATAAATAAACCTGTGGCTGATTCCCACCCACGGAAAAGTGAAATTGTTGTTGTGTCAGTTATTATTTATTGTAGTAAGGGGGAGGGGAAGTTATAGCCTGCTAGAAGCTAATTGGGTCTCAACAGTCATGAAGGTTTGAGGCCTTTTCTTATTCAAAGTGCTTTTTAAGAGAAATATTGCCATGAGACAAAAGAGATTTGACCTATAATCACAATTCAGGGGTTTTATGAAGATTTGAAGTCTTCAGACTGTGTTTACATGTTGTGTTTTTACAGCATTTTGTAAATTTTTACTGTGATTTTCCATAATTGCAGTAAACATATGTGATGTTACTGTAATTTTTACTATTGCAGTAAAATAGCACAATTTTTCTGAGCTGCCAGGAAACATCTGATAGGTGATGATGTTAATACCCAGGTCAGACCACTTTCTCTGACACATTAAACACTGATTTTCTGAGGGTCAGGCTGGTGATCACATGACTTAGTTATAGTACTGAAACAAATGGATACTGCTGTGCTGGAGTGAAACAGATGGCACAGTTGGAATAGTAATGGTGAGTGTAGATGATATGGTCAACAACAAAAAACACAAAATGAATGACAAGCTGTCAAACCATATAAGGTATGAGTGTAGAGTACATCATTAGGCATCACTGTGATTCCGTCAAGGCGGCCTTTAGTTTTTTCCTTTATAGGTCCCAATCGGCAAAGAGACTTCTTGAAATTAAAGAGACTGTAGTTAGGTATTACATTCTTATTTTGCTTATTGACTAATTCATTGTGATAGCAACAGAAGGATCTTTGAGAAGCCCGGCCTATTCTATACTACTACAGGCATTATCACAGGACAGACCTGGGGTCCTTCCAAGCACTAATGTATTGGAACATTATCGTGAAATGCTGAACTTAATTGGCAGCAATAGGATTCATTATGAAGTCCACTTCAATTTTTGGTCGGAAAAGACAAAAGAAGCGGATTAATAAAGCATGAAACACATGATGGGTGGGATGGAATACACAAATAGGCTCACAATGGCTGAAAACCACCTCCCCAGTCTAAGTAGGGGGCAGTCTCAAGTAATGTCTGCCCCCCTACCCCATGTGTCCCACCATCTCTATTCTTTCTATAGAAAAGAAAAATAAATAGCAATATGTTTTTCACAAAGGAATCCTCTTTTGTCTGAACTAAAGAAAGAGAACTCCCCTCCCCATTAGGTCCTCTGAATAAAGGATCTAACCAGCCTTTTATCTCTACACTAACCCTTCTGTCTCCCCGTTCCCTGGATATGGTATTATCAGGTGAGGAACAATCTGCAGATCTTCAGTACCAAACTAAAGTCATGTTTCCAGGCAGAACTAAAGAAAATAAAAGTGAAGAAACTTAACCCCTTAAGGACAAATCATTGTTTAGGAAAAACAAAGGGCAGAGCTTCCCATGGGACAGTACGTTTGTATAACAGTACACTAAAGACAGGGGTACACGGGGTGAGTGTATGCTCACCTTTTCCAGTTGTGTAAGATATACCACTACCGAGCTTGATATGAAGATACAGTGCAGCCGCTCGGGAATCAGGGCATGGGTTACCCACGTCGATCAGTAGACTTGTCGAATCAGGTACAGCGACAAAAAAATAATCATGTAGGCGCAATCGCATCTACATGTCCCGGATTCTTTTTTGGTCACTGTACCTGATTCAACAAGCTCTTAAAGGGGTACTCCGGAGGTCAACGTGTTTTTCTTTTTTTGACTTACCCTATTTGTTTTGTTTCATTTCTATTCTTGTTGTTTAGGTGACTTTATTTCCGTTCTTTGTTGTCTTTTTATCCCCCACTTTGTTTTCCTATCTTTGCTTCTATTTCCTGTTTCTTGCTGTGCTGAAAACTACAAATCCCAGAATGCCACATGCCTTGCTGGTTTGGGGCAGCTCCTTTTTTGTTTGTTTGTTCCGCCCTTTACCCATTGTATTATTTTCCCAGGTCGGCCCCCTTATACACAGCACACTAATATAATCAGCCTTAATTGGGATACACTGTCATACACACACAAAAGGGACTACAACTCCCAGCATGTGTAATTCAGGAGTCTTCAGTATAACACCAGCATGCTGCCTCCGTAGTCTCCTGGTGGTTGTAGTTCACAACACCTCTGTAGGGCATACACCAGTGTTTACCAACCAGGGTGCCTCCAGGTGTTGCCTTTGGGCATGCTAGGAGTTGTAGTTTTGCAACAGCTGGAGGCACACTGGTTGGGAAACACTGGTGTAACATGATGTGTATGCTGAAAAGGCTAGAATAGTGTTTCCCAACCAGTGTGCCTCCAGCTGTTGCAAATCCACAACTCCCAGCATGCCCAAAATCTGTCAGGACATGCTGGGAGTTGTAGTTTTGCAACAGCTGGAGGCACACTGGTTTGTAAACACTAGCATACACACACACACAGCAGGGACTACAACTCCCAGCATGTGTCATTCAGGAGTCCCCCCTCTCCCTTCACATATAGAGATCATTCCCAGTATGAGATTTATTCCCCTGCAGTCCCCAGCCCGTGCACCTTCTCATCCTCCCCTTCACTTATCTTCTCTGTTAGGTCCTTCTCCTGTGCAGACCTGCGTCCTTAGAATAATGAGCAGGGGGGAGGGGAGGTGGGGAGCTGTGTACTCAGCTGGATGAGATGAGGGGGCGTGTCTTATTTTTCTCATGCAGACAGTGAAAAAAAAAAAGCTGTGACATCTTGTCCACAACAGACTCAGAACTGTGGACAACAGTAAAAGAAAACCCTCTGAACTACAGAACTTCCTGCCCAACAAACAGGTAAGAAAAACACATACATGCTGCCAAAACATATAACACATGTATATTGCAAAAAAACTAAACTTACAAAGAAGATGACATATAGTAAAAAAAAATTAACCACCGGAGTACCCCTTTAAGGACTTTTTCATTATTGCACTAAAGGGATTTTTCATTATTGCACTTTCCTCTTTCTTCCTTGCTTTCTAATAGACATAACGCGTTCAATTTTCCGCATACAAATCCATCTGTTTTTGGCAACACTAACTGTACTTTGTAAGGACATCGCTCATTTTACCACCAAATATACAGTGAAAGAAAAGAAAATATTTGTGGGGCAAAATTGAAAAAAAAAATCATTTTGTAACTTTTGGGGGCTACAGTAAAAATCTTTATCTTTTATTCTGTAGGTCCATACGATTACAATGATATACAATTTATATAGGTTTTGTTTCACTACTTTCACGAAGATTAGTATGCATAGACTTGTCCTCTTCTGACCCCTATAACTCTTACATTTTTCCGTATACCGAGCTGTATGAGGGGTTTTTAATCTGTTGTTTTTATTGGTACCATTGTGGTATTGATTGGACGTCTTGCTCACTTTTTATGTATTTTTTTTCTGGGATGTGATCAAAAAAACAAAATTTTGGGGTTTGATATTTTTTTTACATTTACGCCATTTACCTACAGGATAAATAATGTAATATTTTAATAGTCCGGACAATTATGCACGAGGCGATACCTAATATGTTTAATTTTATCATGTTGACATGTATTTTACATGGAAAATGGGAAAAGGGGGGTGATTTTAACTTTTAATATGGAGGGGGTTAATTTATCTTTTTTAAACATATAGTAAAAAATTTTTTTCACTGTATTATTCCCTTTAGGGGACTTTTAGGAGGAATCATTAGATTCTCTATACAGATCAATGCATTCTATTGAACTGCATTGATCTTTGTAATCTGCACTCATTTTTTATAGTCTGGTGCGGCCAGGCTCTATCAAATGAACAGCCATGGCCAGGACAGGATGAGAGGTAAGCCCTCTGGCTACCTCTACAGTGGATCGCACTGTGGGGTGGGGGCACAATCCACATAGAATTATTTAGAGGAGGCCTGTCTGCCATCGCTTTGTGCGGAGGTCAATAGCCCCGTTACCGGAGCGAGCCTCGGCCCTTACCGAAGACTGCGGGGGCCCCAGCGGTTGGACCCCCGCAATCTAAAACATATCCGCTAGGTTTTTGTACATATTTCCTTTGAATGTGTGAATGTTATGATGATATTAGTGATTACAATGTTACAGGGAAAGGCTAAGTTTATTGGGGAAAACAATGAAAGAATACTATAGCACCCTGTTGGTAACATCTAGCCTGGATACAAGATGAGATACGGTTGGGCATGGAGGCACACAGGTTTCCTATAGCATCCTGTGATACATTTTCCCACATATGTTGATACTGAGCCTGTAGATCCTGCACACTCGTAGATTGTCGTAGCTGGGTCACTATAAATGCTTGATTGGTGATAAATCACCAGGGCAAAGAAGTTTCACAATATGACAGAGAAATTCCTGGAGAACCCCTGCTGTGTATGGATGAGCATTATCCAGCTGAAAAATGCCAACTGGATCCCTGCCATAAGAGGTTACACGTGCAGGATGTCCTATGTATATACCTGAGCTGTAAGTGTCGCTCGTATCATAGGTAGGACTGACTGTGGTTTGCATCGTTTGCCCAGATCAACACACCAGCATTTGGGGCAGTGTATCACTCTACAGAAAAGATAGAACTGAAGCACTTACCACAAGGCATAAATGCATACAGTACTGTATTTCCTTTTGTCAAGTAGGATACTGATGTAGACACTAGTTCTCCATAAAACAGAGCAAAAAACAATGTTGTAAGTGACAAACTCTGCATTCATTACTTCAAGTAATCGTAACTCAGCTTAGAATTAAGCTACTATGGTTTCTACGTTTTTTATGGGCATAAAATAACATTTTAGACGTTTCTTCTAGTAGGTTGTCTTTCAACAGGCAACGCTTATGCTTATGCTGGAAGCCAATTCTACATAGTTGATAATTGTAAACACAATAAAAGCAAAGTGACTAATCGTGCAGACAAACATAGTTTAACCCGATAAAGACCATGGACGAGTATAGACGTCCAGGTTGGCGATCGTTCCCACACCTGGACGTCTATACTCGTCCATTATTCTCGTGGGTGCTGCCCAGTGCACCCACGAGATCGCGGCAGGGACTCGGCTGTATCACACAGCCGGGACCCTGCTGCACTGCCAGGACCGAAGTAAACTTCGGTCCCGGCAGTTTTAACCCTTACAGCCGCGGTCGGAAATGACCGCGGGCTGTAAGTGTTATGACAGAGGGAGGGAGCTCCCTCTGTCTCCTCTGCAGCACCCCGCATCGCGATCACGGGGTGCTGTGTGTGGCCGCACTGCCGGCAGTGAAGTTCACTTCACTCCTGACAGTTTAACTCCTACAGCCGCGGTCAGAAGTGACCGCGCGCTGTAAGGAGTTCTGACAGAGGGAGGGGGCTCCCTCTGTCTCTCCTGCAGCACCCCGGAGCATCGCGGGGTGCTGCTGCATACCTGGGAAGCCGGGGGTCCTACAAAGACCCCCAGGTCTGCCCTGGGTATTGCCTGTAGGACGTGCCAGAGGCACATCCTAATATGCTGCCTGCTAGTGAAAACTGGCAGGCAGCATATAACTGCAATGCCTTGGAATACTAAGTATTCCAAAGCATTAAAAAGTGTAAAAATAAATAAATAAATAAAATAAAAGTGTAAAAATAAATAAAAATGTAATAAAAGTGTAAAAAAATAAAAAAAATAAAAAAATATTAAAAATACATTTATTAAATGAATCTAATAAAAAAAAAAGCATAATGTGTAGGATCGCATTGGCGGACATCCGCAGCATGTGATATGCTCTGGATGTCCACCATGTGCAGCAGTCACGGTAATGAGCTCCCTGCTGCGGCTGGGTAGCTTTGTGTGTTCACTCATAGCGGCGGATTTCCCGCCTGCAGTCATGAGCGGACACACTGAGTTACCCAGCCGCAGCAGTGATGGATCTATTCGCCATGAGCGGGTGCATATTCCCACAACATGGCGGATATATCCATCAGGAGCCTTAACTGTCACAGACAGACGCGTTATACTGCCAGCCGACCAAGGACCAATCAGAGAGGTCCCTGGTCCAGCCAATAACTTGTAGGGGTGCGGTATATAAATGGGGTCACTTGTGGGGGTGGGGGTACTGTTCTGCCCTGAAAGCCAAATGACGCTCCTCTCCTTCTGAGTCCTACCACGTGGCCAAGGAACCATATATGGCCAAAGCGGGGGTATTTCCGAACATGGGACAAGCAGCTAAATAAAATATAGGGTGCATTTCTTTCAATATCAGAAGTGATGTACAAAAAATGTGCCCCCCAAATAATGCATTTGTGAAAAATTGCAAATTTTGAATTTTTAACACTGACTTTGTAATAATTCCTGCCAAAAAACTATGGTGTTAAAATACTCACTGTACCCCCTAGCGAATACCTTGAGGGGTCTAGTTTTTAAAATGGGGTCATTTGGGGGGGTGTTCCTATGTTCTACTACCTTTTAATTTCTACAAACCTTGCATAGCACATAAAAAAAGATGTACTTTTCAAATTTTCAAAATTTTCAAAATTTCAAGTTAAATTGTTAGGCTTCTAACTAATTTAAAATGTTAATTAAAAACAAAAAAATGACGTCAAAATAAAGTAGACATCTGAAAGTATAAGTTTCATAAACTATTTGGTCAGTAAGTATAAATATATGCAACCTATTAGTGTTAAAATAGCAAAAAATCTTTATTTTTTGTAAAAATGTAATGAATTTTTGCATTGTAAAAAAAAACTACAAATGATATCGGTTACTTTTACTATGTACATGAAGGACGACTTGTGACAAAAAAACAATGTCAGAATTATCGTGATTGGCAAAACGTTACCAGAGTTATTCTCTAATAAAGACAGACATCCCCGATTTGAAAAAACAGGCCTGGTCTTTCAGGGGCGTACAGGTTTATTTGCATTGGTCCTTAAGGGGTTAAACAATAGTAGAAACAGTGTAAATCTGCTAACCTGCTAGTACGGGCACAACTCTGATGACAGCGTACAGGAGGATTACTAGCTGCAACTGCTCAGAAAGAGTAGAATGGAATACAACTGCTTCTGACAGCAAATGCCAGAGATCTGCTGTAAAACAAGTTTATTATTAATATAAAAGGGGTTTTCCAGGAAAAAAATATATTTTTTATATATCAACTGCCTCCAGAAAGTTAAACAGATTTGTAAATTACTTCTATTAAAAAATCTTCATCCTTTCAGTACTTATGAGCTTCTGAAGTTGAGTTGTTCTCTCTGATGACACGTTTCTCGGGAACCACCCAGTTTAGAAGCAAATCCCCAAACCTATTCTACTCTGTGCAGTTCCCGAGACAAGCAGAGATGTAAGCAGAGAGCACTGTTGCCAGATAGAAAACAACAACTCAAATTCAGCAGCTGATAAGTATTGAAAGGATTAAGATTTTTAATTTACAAATCTGTTTAACTTTCTGGAGCCAGTTGATATAAAAAAAAAGTTTTTTCCTTGAATACCCCTTTAAAGGGCTCATATGGTGGGATAAAACTTATGAAAGTGAGCAGACTGGGTTAAAATAAGAAAAGAAAATATTACTTCCCTCATCATCACCCAGCTGCTGCGACAGTGCCCAGATTCCCTCTGCTTTCCACTTCTTGGGTCAGCAGGGCTGGTGCAAGGACTTTTGCCACCCTAGGCACCGGGTGCACCTGAGGGAAACTGATGCTAGAACTGACCCCATTAATTTGAATGGGATAGTTCACAATCATCCAACGTCTCAATTGGTTGGAAACTTCAGAGAGCACCAGACAGGGTAATGCAGCATGCTGCGTTCCCCTGTCCACTGTCCAGAAACAATGGATGCTGGATGTCAAACAACTAATGACAACTTGTCATCAGTTATGGCATCAGTTGTGTCCAGATCTAGGCTGAGTTCACCTATGCCGGATGCCACCAGAAAAGAACAATACTGCCATACCGTGACTGAATAACAACGCCATACCAGAACAATATCTCCATACCGTGACTGAATAACAATGCCATACCAGAAAAGAACAATACCGCCATACCGTGACTGAATAGCAACGCCATACCAGAACAATATCTCCATACCGTGACTGAATAACAATGCCATACCAGAAAAGAACAATACCGCCATACCGTGACTGAATAGCAACGCCATACCAGAACAGAACAATACTGCCAAACGGTGACTTAATAACAACACCATACCAAAACAGAACAAAACCCCATACCATGGCTGAATAACAACACCATACCAGAACAGAACAATACCACCATACCGCGACTGAATAAATAATGCCATACTGTAACTGAATAA